>NW_023425346.1:38023471-38668016 GCF_014108415.1 Molossus molossus
TACTCTGTGTCTTTTTATGGGAGCATTCAATCCATTTACATTTAAAGGTGATTATTGATATGTACTTATTTATTGCCATTTTTCTTTAGTGTGGTTCTATTTTTCTTCCCATTTCTACTGCTAATTACAGCAGTCCTTTTAACATTTCTTGCAGTGCTGGTTTGGTGCTAATGTATTCCCTTAGCCTTTTTTTGTCTGGAAAGCTCTTTATTTGATCTTCTATTTTGAATGATAGCCTTGCTGGGTAGAGTTGTCTTGTATTCAGATTCTTGTTTTTCATGACCTTGATTACTTCATGCCATTCTCTTCTGGCCTGTAGTGTTTCTTGTGAGAAGTCAGCTGAGAGCCTTATGGGGTTCCCTTTGTAGGTAACCTGTTGCATATCTCTTGCTCCTTTTTGGATTCTCTCTTTGTCTTTAATTTGTGGCATTTTAATTACTATATGTCTTGGTGTTGGCCTGTTTGGGTTCTTCTTACTTGGGACTCTCTGTGCTTCTTGAACTTGAATGCCTTCTTCCTTCACCAAATTAGGGAAGTTTTCTCTCACTATTTTTTTGAATATATTCTCTATCCCTTGCTCATTTTCTTCTTCTTCGGGGACTCCTATGATGCGAATATTATTACGTTTCCAGTTGTCCCATAGTTCTCTTAAGCTGTCTTCCTGTTTTTTAATAGTTTTTTCCTTTTGTTTTTCTGATTGGTTGATTTTTTTCTACCCTGTCTTCTAATTCACTGATCCGGTCCTCAGATTCCTCTACTGTGCTTTTTAAACCTTCCAATGTGTTTTTCATTTCTGATATGTCATTTTTTATCTCTTCTTGATGGTTTTTAATTTCCAATTGGCTTATTTTCAGTGTCTCTATGTCCTTACTCATGCTGTTCAGCTTCCTCAAGATCATGGCTCTGAATTCTAGCTCTGTTAACATGCCTAATTGCTCCACATTGATCTCATCTTCGGTGGAGGTCTCTTGCTCTTTCATTTGGCTTCTGTTTCTGTGTTTCATCATTTTGGCTATCACTGTGGGCTTTGGAGCCTGTCAAGTTTTTCCTGTGTGTGTTGGTGTTCTGCTGTTTGTGGCTCCCTCTCCTGTGTTTAGATGAGCGAGGGAGGACCCATGTTGAACACCACTGTCAAGTCTTACTTTCCTGGTTAAAGTTGCCAGCCCAGGAAAGGTACTGTTATCCTCTAGCTTTTTTGCCTGGAGGCTAGCAGTCTAGGTTACTTGATGAGTTTTTGGTTGTCAGTTGATTGAAAAGGTCCCTCAGGTGATTAGCACAAGGGGATTTCCCGAGGGTGGGGCCAATGCTGGTTGTTAGTGAGCCTCAATTAGCCCTTCAATGGCCCACAGGCTGGGGTTAGATCTCTGAGGGAGGGGCTGCTGCCTCTCCCCAGAGCCCTGGGAAGGAGCAATGTGGCCACCATCCTGCGTGGCTGCACTCAGCCAAAGCTCTGAGCGCCCTCCAGATCCCGAGTGTCCCGACACAGTTCCAGTCCAGTCTGCCCTCCCTCTTCCGGAGCCCAAGGTGAGTGGCTGTGGCTGTTTCAGCCTCTGTCCCGGCTCTGGGCTTTGGAGCCGCCTGGGAGTGTAACCCGAGGGCGCTGCTCACAGCTAAGGCTGCTGCCGAGCTGCGGACCGTGGG
The DNA here is from genome assembly GCF_014108415.1 of Molossus molossus. Lineage (NCBI taxonomy): Eukaryota > Metazoa > Chordata > Mammalia > Chiroptera > Molossidae > Molossus > Molossus molossus. Next base: position 38,025,113 of record NW_023425346.1, read on the forward strand.
CTCCCAGCCCCCATCTCGAGCCTTCGCAAGCCTACCGGGATGGAGTCAGTGTCCCTTGTTGTATGGTCCTCGCAAGCTGCTTTTCTGTTGGTTTTTCCTGTCGATTTGTCTGTGTTATAGTTGTAATTCCAGTTTGGTTCTGGAAGACGGTCTGTGTAGCTTCCGTTCACTCTGCCGCCATTTATCCTGTTTCTACTTTACTTTTCTCACTTTTATATTAATATAAATATTTAAAGCAAAAATTTCTCTTTAAGCATTTATTTAATGGACTACAGAGTTCTAATGTGTACGTTTATGTTATCTTTATTTTCTAAATATTTTTAAATTATTGGTTTGATTTTCTCTTTTGCCCAAGAAATGGTGGTTGTTTTTTATTTCCATGTGTTATGCCAGGGATGGACACTGTTGTTGATTTTGCTCATTATTTTACTAGGCTGTATCTGAGTATTGCTTGTGTTGCATCATTTCTTTTTAGAATAAACTTGCCATTTTAATTTATAGATTCAGATGTTTAAAATTTTTGGCAAAATATTTTTTCTGCTTCTGTTTTTATTTCTCATCTTTATAAACATTAAATATGTGTTAGCCATTTTTTCTGACCATAAATACATTTTCTCTAATCTTTTCAAATCCTTGTTTACTTGCATTCTATTTTAAAACTCGTTTAACTCATATCTACTGAGACTTTACTGTTTTGTTGTAATTTTTTTTTTCCCAGAAATAAAAATTTTGTTTGAACTGCTTTCACTATGGGCTCATTATATGACATAAAAATTTTTTTTTCTCTTTCTCTGCTTTTCTGATTACTACCAGCTCATGGTTAGCTTTAGTTTTCAATCCTAAGATTTGTACATCTGCTTCACGCTCTTAGTTTATCAAACTACTACTTCTTTGAGATTTTTATTTATTTATTTAATTCAGAGACATTTTGTTGCAATTTTTGTCTGCTCTGTGGCAATGGTTTTCTGGAGTGAGTTTTTCATCTACCATTCTTTTGTTTTTTCTCATATTTTCCATTGAACTCTTTCATAGATATCGTACAAGTTTCCTGTTCATTATTCCTTTATAGCACTTATGCTCATTTCTTTTTTTAAAATTATTATTTATTTTTGAATAAATCTTAACTAGGCTGTTTGCAGATGTTTGTACAGAGGAGGCCAATAACCTATTCCAAGAGAGCAGAGATTTTCCTCATCACACATGCTTTTTTTACTTTTACTTTTTTCTAGACACATTTATTGGCAGTTGTAAACTTCTTCCAAATGCAGGCTTTCTCTCTCTTACTCTGCTTCCATGTTACAATGTTTCTGCAAGTGTGGTTCTACCCTAATACCTGTGCATCCTTGTATGCCGATGTAGGTTCTACCTGCAGCCAGCACACACACACACACATTCCCTTATTCCAAACTGCAGTGGGTTTGATTTTCTCTTTAGTGTGAACCTCTCTTTCTGGAGAACTCTGCTCTACCACTTTGAGATTCACAACCATGGGCTTCTGTCAACATCTTCCCATATCTGTTTGATTTCCCTTGTAGTTAATATTTTTTCTTTATTGATTTTTGGAGAGAGAGGAAGAAAGAGGGAGAGAGATATAGAAAAATCGATGAGAGAGAACATTGATTGGCCAACTCTTGCATGCCCCCCACTGGAGATTGGGCCCACAACCTGGGCATATGCCCTGAACGGGAATCAAACTGGTGACCTCTTGGTGCATTGGTCAGCACTCAACCACTGAGCCATACCAGTGGGCGATTTTCCTTCTACTTAATAAGCAGCACTTCTTCACAAATTGTAGTTTGAGGTTGTAGTCACCTCCTAGTTTTGTCAAGGAAGACTACATGCTTCAGTTTCTTGTTTTTCTGGTTGTTTTGAAGTTATTTCTAAAATGAAAGGAAATTGGATCTTTCTTCTATTTGATTTTGAAATGCACTGTTGAACTTTATTTTGACTTTCACACATTGAACTTTATTATTAGAATTTTTTTCTAAGATTTCATGTCCTGAAAGGAATAGATGATAACCAATACAGTCCACTGGGTGACATGGCCTGCCTGACATGAGAATGTCTACAGAATATACCAGGTGAGCAATTATTGTTGAGATAAAATAATTTTTTAACCCGATAGCCTAAATATATGATGTTTAGACCTTCTTAAATATTGCCAGCGGTTCATTGTTATTATATAATCTAAGCCATTTTTGAGACCACTCTAGTTCAGTAGAAACTGAAACTGAACATAGTATAAAGACAAAATTCTATATCATATATATCAAAACCTAAGCATTGGCAAATGCCCTTTAACTCCTTTAACCCTAATTTATACCACAGTGAATATGCAAGTGCTTAAGGGAAAAGTAGTTGAATTATTTGTTAGGATAGCATAGTGAAGAGAATGTGCTCCATGAGAAAAAAAATGGTCAAGATGTATTTGTTCTGGGTTTATCTGCAGGTGAAAATAGCTTTGCTTTAATGCATAACTTTTATTCTGCCCTAACTATATATTCTATGCATCACTTCTGGAATTGAGGCAGCATTCCACAGAATTTGAAGGAGTTGTAGAAGAGGGAGATATATTTTCGTTTTTGTGATAGATGGTTGTAGCCATGCCTTCTATTAGCTGTTTGACAGGAGGAAAATGGCTGAACTCTCTATTTCCTCATCTAGATTGAGATACTTTCTAAATTCCCTAAAAACTCTAAATTGATAATGTCTCAATGATTCAAAGTAAATCTAATTATTTCCACTAAAAAAGAAATACTCCAATTTGGATTAGGACCATATGGCTTGGATATTAGAGTTTTGGCCCATATATAACTCATAATCCGCTTCTCTCCTACCAATGTGTGCTAATTTACATTTCAAAACAGGGTGATATTTTAAAATCCTAAGATATTGCAAAAATAGGACTCAACTAAACCAAATTCTTTCTAAATTGAAAAAAGATGGATAATTTCAAGTGTGAAACACTTTCAAGTTTGGATGCAACCAAAGTAATATATATATATTTTTCTTTCTTAGAGTAATATATTCTTTCACACCAAAATCATTACTATGTATCAAAATGCTAGAAACTATAATTCTGATGTGCTGTAGTATTCCCAAGCCGGATAATATTTTGCCTGATTATACTATTAATGAGATTTTTGCCTCAATATATATTTTAGTGAAGGCATTGTCCTTTTATTTGAAAAATGAATGGATCTAGGATCACGCATTTATTTTTTAATGTAAGTAGAATATCTTCCTAGAAAGTAAAGTTTTGAGCTAAAATATTCTGAGAACTGAATATTTACAATTAATGGCTCAACATGGCCCTGGAAGCTTTCACTGTGCAGCTCACTTTTTTACCCCTAAGTATCAGTCAGAATAAACACTGGCTTTGTTATAGGGCAGGCTGATACAAAGAGCCAAATGTACTCCAATGACAGCATGAGAGCTAGACAAAAGCCTTTACTATATATTTCTCTGTTTTTAATTTAGATGGTTCCCTGACCCTACTTTTATCCTTTTCTGGTTAATTTAAATAATTTCTGCCTACCAGCCTGTACTTGCCAAATAAAGCTTCCCAATCAAATGACTGGTACGAGAAACAAAGTGGTTTATCCGATCCTGGCAGACATTTGTTCTCTTCCATCTCTTATAACTATTATACCTAAATAAAGTCTTTAAGCCTGGCCAGTGTGGCTTAGTGGTTGAGCATTGACCCATGCACCAAAAGGTCACCAGTTCAATTCCTGGTCAGGACACATGCCCAGGTTGTGGGCTGGATCCCCAGTAAGGGGCATGTAGGCGGCGGCCGGTCAATGTTCTCTCTCATTGAAAATTTTCTCTGTTTCCCTCCCCCTTTCTCTCTCTCTAAAATCAATAAAGAAAAAAAAATTCTTTAAAATTTTTACTAAGACAAGATATGTCGGGTATATGAAAGAAGAAATAAAGAGAGTGAATCAATTATTATAATCAAATTGGCTCTCAATAGCACAAAGCCTCATCAACCTACTTTTTCTGTCACTGTCAAGACCTCCCAGGCCTTTGGCACCTGGTACCATCAGAACAGCCAATGGTTTACAAGAGCTTGAACATTCTCCTTTTACAAGTTCATGAGTTCAACTGTACGATGAATTTACTGTGCCTTCCAGAATCTTTCCACCGTAACGTATTTGGTTAATAAACACAAACACTTAGGGAAAGAAAGTGCAGGGAAAGTAAATCAACTGCCTTAATAAATGATAACATTGTCCTCCAGGCACATTTTACATGTGAACAATAAAGTTATGATTAATAGGTTATCTAATCCATTAACAAAGGTATAAGCAAACAGTTCAGTAATCGTGGATTTGCAAGACACTGAATTCCAAAGAATTGTTGCAGTCTCTTCAGCCTTGCATAACTGTAGTCATCAAATTAATGGCTGGGGAAAAGTAGATACCTTTTTTCTTGTCCTTAAATAGTCTTTAAAAATAATAATTAGTTTAAATATTTTTTAAGTATATAGAAACCTGTATGCCCCACACTTGACCATAATAGTTAGAATGAGTGAAATTCTTTTTTAAATTTTTTTATCTTCACCTGAGGGTATTTTTTTAATTGGTTTAAAGAGAGAGGCAGGAAGAGAGAGAGAGAGAAGCATTAATATGAGAGAGAAACATCCATTGGTTGCCTCCCATACACACCCCATCTTGGGATCAAATTGTAACCTAGGTATGTGCCCTGACTGGGAATCGAACCCACGACCTTTTGGTGTATGGGAACAACACTACAACCAACCTCGTCACCCAGCCAGGGCATGGGTAAAATTCTTGAAACACAATCTGTACACAGTCTTTTCCTCACTTCACATTGAGTCTACTCTCCTACTAGTGCTTATAAGCTGATGCTTCTTAGTATTGCAATGAATAAGTAAAATTAGATGATTTTATTTCTATAAGATCTGTGAGAAATTCTAGTTGTAAAATGCTGATATATAACCAGGACATTTTATGGGTGCTATATTCAGCAACACAAATATTTCTTTAAGAAGGTAACTGAAAGTAACAAATCACATAGCAATTACATTGATCTTATTCTATAGTTTTTTACTGTAAGACTTCTTCTGATATATTCTTATATTTAACTGTATGATAACTACAAATTTAACAAAGCTATACTTGATATTGTGGTTGCAAATATGGCCACAACTGTATGGGGATATTTGAAATATTTCCATAGGCAAACAAAGGCATAAAGCTGGGCAGCTGTTCCAGGTGTGTTGATGATGCAGAGTCTACGCCACATCTGTTTCCATTTTAACACCATTACTAGTTACAAAATGGTCACTGATATTCAGGACACTAGAAAAACCTATCCACTAACAATGGATGAATAAAATCCATACTTTTACTATGAATAAACCAAAACTTCATTGAAGTATCTACAAAACATGTTGGGTTTTCTTTATAGTCAATTCTCTGTCCAATCAAAATACAGCTATAATGTAAAAGACTGTTAAACTTGAAAGAAACATTATATTCTTCATGAACAAGCACAGGGACTTTCACTGTTGATTAGAGTCAGAGAAGATAGACCTAAAGGAAAATGTAGTAGAATCTTAAGAAGGAATTTATCATAAACAAGGTAAATATTTTCCTCCTGAATATATCCAAGTCTTTTTGTATAACCTAAGGCTTAACATTATAAATACTGTATTCTATTAGGTACTTGGGAGATATGTGTACAAAGATAAACGTTTGCTGTGGTTCCAACTATGAGTTCTACCTAAGCATTTTTCATAGCCGTCTGAAATCCACGATAGATGACCTTAAAACTTTCCCTCCTAAGCTGTCTGAAATCCACGATAGATGACCTTAAAACTTTCCCTCCTAAAATTTGCCCGATATATAAACATAATTTTTATTATTATTTTTCTATCGTGAGGATTTCCAAAGTCACTCATATCTCACTTTTTTCTGAATTCAATATGAACTTTCATGGCTCCTTGGCTTTATTAACACGATTCCCCCTGATTGAACTTGAATCATTCTCTAGGCTATTCAATTCCACTGTCACTACCTATAATGAGAACTTTTCCCAGTCAGAAGGTTTTCATATTTATTTAGATTCTAATTTTATCACTTTATCTTGACTTCTCATGTTTTAATTGCACATTCTTTCCCCTTTTCTGTGGAAGGTGGTACAATGTAGTAGTTTTAGTCAATTGGATCTGCATATCCATTCCAGCATCCCTGCCTTTGAGCTTTGGGAAAATTAATTAATCTTTCAGAGCCTCAGTTTCTTTGTATTTAAAATGGGAGTAAAGAGTTATATGAATGTATGCATGACCAATGGACATAGACAACAAAGCTGGGGATGGGGCAGGGGGAATGGGGAGGAGGGTGTCAATGTGGGAAAAAGGAGAAACATCTGTAACAAAAAAAAATTAATAAAATAAAAAATATATATATTATGTCAATGTATTTTTGAAGGGATTTGAGGAGATCAAATATGTAAGATTCTCAGCATACAGTCTGAAATATCATGCAATTTAACTAGATTATAACCATCTGAATGGCAGGGTCTGTGTTTTATTTATCTTTATGTCTCAGATGCCTGGACCAATAGCTTGTATATATGTCTGACTTATTCAACTTATCAAAAGCTCCAAAATATTCTAGAGAATGTAAGAAGAATCTAACTCATGACCATGGACAACACCATAACCCAGAAAATAAGAAACATGATGCTAAGCCACTGGATAGAATTTCCAGAGGAAAAGACAAAGAGTAAACGATATGTACTCATATGATCAAATATTTCATCCTACTACAGGGTAATTTGATTAAGTCAGTCAGTGGAAAAAATACTAAACTCTAGCACAGGAAACCCATGCATCATGCCTGGCTCTGTCACTTCACAGAGATGTGATGAGCTTCAGTTCCTAGTCCTTCTCAAAATTTCTGTTTTTTCACCTGTCATCTATCAAATAGGTGTTTTCATACTGACTTAGGTATTGTTAATGGAATAAAATGAAATAATAGTTACAAACATATTTGACCAATTGAAATAAAAAAAATGATAAAATGATACTTGAAATCAAACTTATCCAATCTTACCCTCACCTTTTTAAAATGTATTAGCAAGTAATATTGACTTTTCTATAGCCACAAATACAGACAATAGTATCTGCCTTGCAAAAAAAGTTAGGAAAATTAAAGCTAATATAAAAATTTCATGTTACATAGTTGTTCAAATGTACTAATATGTCTTATAAGACATTTTATTAAAAGGAATGTACCAAAAATACCAAATTAAGTATGACACCTTTGATATCTTAAATAAGTTTTTGTTAATATATTTTTACAGAGCTTTATTTCTCAAGATAAGTCAATCTAGTTGAACATTTTAACTTATGAAACTTAACTTTTCTCATTTTTTCTACCAATGGCAATTGATGTAAATCTCCAAATTTATCAGCAGCAACTCAACCAGGACATTTCACTCTGTTGATTTAAAAGAGACAGTATTGCCCTGTCCCGTGTGGCTCTGTTGGCTGGAGCACTGTTGCATATACGGAAAGGTGGCCAGTTCCATTCCCAGTCAGGACACATACCTAGGTTGCGGGTTTGGTCCCTGGTTGGGGAGCATATGAACGGCAACCAATTGATCTTTTTCACATCTCTCTCTCTCTCTCTCTCTCTCTCTCTCTCTCTTGCCTACCTTTCCCCTCTCTCTAAAATCAATAAACATGTCCTTGGGTGAAGATTTTTTTAAAAAGAGAAAGAGAGAGAGAGAGACGGTGTTTAGGTTATCTTTATTTTAGCACCTAAAATGTACCACCTTGCCCAAAGAAATTGGCTCCCATTTGGAACTAAACCTAAGAGGGGGGTCACTGCATGCAAAGCCTTAGCACCATAATGGAAGTAGCATTTTGTGTTTTAATTTGGTCAGGTAGGCCATACCCTGCTAAGAATACTTTATAACTACTTAATATTTTCCAGTCATTTGAATATAAATAAGGTTGTCAAGAGAATTTGGACAACTTTTTTTATTTTTATTTTTTTAAGCAACTATGTTTGGCAGCCACATTCTCCCAGGATCACCCAGCTTTAATTTTAAATTTCAAAAGCCTCACATTTAATCCCTTGAGTTGGCCTGGTACCTTGCACCATCTGTTCCCATGGTTTTGTTATAACAGTGAGCACCTGCAGAGTTTTGCAACATTTCAAGCTGATTGTAGACAAAATCAAAATAATTATAATTTTCATAAAGTAAAGACTTTCATTCAGACATTACGATCCCATCTAACATGAATTTTGGAAAATCAATCTTGCTCGTAATGTGTTTCATATGGATAAGGGTAATTTATTTCTATTTTGTTTTTGTAGAAGATCAATCCTTTAAAACCCATGCACAATCAATGTGGAATTCTCACACTCCAGCCACATCCAGAAAACGCTTGTGTAATCCTAGTCAGTTCTTAGATCAGGCTCCTTTCTCTATTTTGATCAGACAAGGCCATCAGCCAACAGTGGGGATGTTAGTCTTCCTTTTCATTGTTCCTACTTTTTGTTGTTTTGTCTGTTTCTATTAATAACAATGAGACGACAGGTTGGCTTCAAACATTTCCATTATCAATAGAATGCAAACCATTCATGTACAATCCATTAAAGACAGAAGGGGGGAAGAGGCAGTAAAGTGTTCCTTCTCACTACATCTTTGGGTAGAGCAGTTATTCATGTAAGCACCGGAGTCTGTATTAGAAAGCCCGAATGTGTGGCAGAACCAATGCCTTCAAGTAGCTGAATATCTCACCAATAAGTTGATCATTTACAAGTCACTAGAGAACTACTTAGGCAGAATAAAGAAAGATCTTATAAAATGGATAACCCAGCATTGACCTTTGCTCTTTGTCTTGGTATTTGGGGGATGATGGTGGGAGGAAGTAATGTCAATGATGTCCAGCTTTTCATTTCCTATTTTAAAACTATTATATTTTTATTCACATGGCATTTCTGAGATTCTGGAAAACCTTACTTCGATTTTTGTTTGAATCCATTGATAAGGAGTTAAATATGATGTTTGACTTCGTTTACCTAAATGTTTAAGTGGGAACAATAGTTACGTAGTATAACACTATCTCATTACTACATGACCAGATACATGGCAGAATGCTGTAAGACAATTGAGCTGTATCTCTGAAGTTGGAGTTCAAACAGTATCACGTATAAACACCTCTAAAAGAATCTTAACAGTTATAGAGTACGCCTCTTGGCCTTGTGGGAGAATAGTATTAGCCATCAAAACTGTTTGCCATTAATAGAGGAGCAGTAGGAATAAATGTGCTTTTCAATTCAGAGGGTCAGATGACATCGTGATCTTGTAGAGATGACTGTGCTGGGGGTGGATTGTTAATAATGCCAATGCCCAAAAAAGTGGTAGCAACTACCAACAGGGAACTGACCTTCTTGGAACAGCATCAGATAAGACACTGTTTTACAGGTTAGGAAAGAGTTGGTCACAGCCATATTGTAGTAGAGTATGTGAGAGAAACATTGGCAACTCTTGGAAATAATTTGGAGAGAAGTTTTATATAGGGAGCTGTATATTCAATGTGAGGCATATGAACAAATAATTTACATAATTTGAATATTAATTTTAATGCTACCTCATTTGCTTTTAAAGTTTGTAAAGTTTGGAGAAATTGTATTAGAGTAACAAGAAAATCATTATTTTTTTTTAATTTGAATCATAATTTTTTTTTTTTTGGCCCTGGCCGGTTTGGCTCAGTGGTTAGAGCATTGGCCTGCTGTCCAGAGAGACCTGGGTTCGGTTCCCACTAAGGGTGCATACCTCAGTTGCAGTTTGTCCCCGGCCCTGGTTGGTCGTGTGGGTGGCAGCCACTCCATGTGTCCCTTTTACGTGGATGCTTCTCTCTCTCTCTCTGTTCCCCTTTCTCTCTCCCTCCCACTCTACATGAACAAAAAATGGAAAAATGTCCTTGGTTAAGGATAAATATATATATATATATTTTTGGAAATTGGTCATAGACCAGCTTAGTTAGATTATGCTGCATATAACCTAACAATCTAAATAAGATCTTTATTTTTTTATCCTCACCCAAGGACATTTTTCCATTTTTCCATTTTTTGTTCAGGTAGAGTGGGAGGGAGAGAGAGGAAGAGAGAGAGAGAGAGAAACATTGACGTGAAAGGGACACATTGAGTGGCTGCCACCCGCACGACCAACCAGGGCCAGGGACAAACTGCAACGGAGGTACGCGCCCTTAGTGGGAACCGAACCCAGGTCTCTTGAGATCGCAGGCCGACGCTCTAACCGCTGAGCCAAACGTTCGGGCCAGGGCTGAATAATATCTTTGTGTCATTGTTCTCTGGGACATCATTAGACCATGAAGTTATCTTTTAAGTCTATGTTTCTTGCCTTCATATGAAAAACTAAAAGGTGTTATTAGTATACAAGGACTACATCCCCATTAAAGGACAAAATAAACATAAATATTATTGGTTTGAAAATTATTTTCTAGATATAAGTGAATGAATATGTCATTTTGTAATATCAGACTTGCTTTTCTATAACAGGAACTGGGATTGGCTGATCTAGAATAATCTGGCTTCATATTTTTACATGACTGGTGCCTGTTCATTATTTTTCTCAGCACCATATTACACAGCAAGGAAGAGGTTCCTTGATTACCCAGGTTAAATCAAACCCTGAAAATCTTGCTTTTCCCAGTATCTCTCTACCATATTGCTTAATTTATTTTTGTTAAAGCACTTACTGCTGTCTAAGGTTACCTTCTTTATTTAAAACCTTTTTGTTGTTGTTATCTGTCTTCCCTGATAGAATGTAAGCTACATACAAACTAAAGCCAAGTCTCTCCATTTCTTAGTGGCTAATAAATATTTATTGGGTGAAGGAATAAATAGAAGCTTTGTACTTTTAATGATAGCATTCTAATCAAATGGCAATTTTAAGCTACTAGTTTGGCTTCTTTTACTTATGATAGCATATTAAACTTTGATCACATACTTTAAGTCCAAACCAGCTTTATATTATTTTGTTCACTTTATATTAATATTTTGAGAAACAGAATTCAATTGTAAAATCAACAAACAATAAGAATCCAAAATTAGAATTTTGAAAATAAAAAAAATACCAAGGTTAATTTTTATAAAGACACACTTCTAGTGAGCACATAATTTATCTAAAAAGTTATACCATTTGTTATTGGTTGAATATATATAGAATACCTTAGTTTTAAGAAAATAACTATTCTTAACCTTATATTTGAAGCATTCATAGTCTATGAGAAAATGTGAACAAATAAAATATTTGAATATCTATTGATCACAAGGTTAAAAGTAAAATATAAAGAAACTCTGGTATGTAAGGAATATATAGTCCTTTGATTTACTTTTTGAATTTTTATAATTGATCTATTCACTTAAAACAATTTTTAAAACTTGCATTATAAAAGAAACATGACTATTCATGTTATTGACTAGTGCTGGTCCATCTAACAAAATTGCTAAATAATAATTTTCAATGTACCTTATAAACTTAAGGACTTTTGAGGGTCAGCATCAATGTTTCAAGAATTAATAACAAACTGAGTTCTAATAAATTTAGCAAATAAGCTAAAATATTATATTTCATATAGTCCACTCCCAATATTAAGCATTACATTTTAAAATATATGTTTTTACTGCTCCTTTGTACAAATGCTAGTTTAACAATTCATGCATTTCATATTTGGAAGTGAATCATAAATTTTATTATGGAGTCACCAAATTAATATATTTATTTTGAAGTAAGTGTAGAATTAAGGTAAAATTGTACCTGTCTTGATGCAGCGTGATTGCTTTATATATGGAAAGTCTAATGATGACTTAATACCAAGTGCTGTTTCAGGTTCAAGTGTGCTACAAGTGCTTCTGCTTTATCAGTTTCCTTTTAGGATTTATTGAGAGGGAGACATTCAGAGTATCATAAAAAAATAAAACCGATGCTTTGTTGTTGGCGAACTATAAACACACTATTTTGATTGGTTATAATGCTACCAAAATCCACACAGTACTTAATTTATCTAACCTTCTGATAGTGAATGAACAAAGGTAAAAATAACAGGCTAGTTATAAACTAGTACTATGGTGATGACATTGTGAATTATTTAAAAAGGGCATATTCAATGTGACCATAGAGCCATCAATCATAATAGACATTGATGAGAAAAAGAGGGTTCAGTCACTTCCTATCTGCAAGGAGAACAATTCTATCTCACAGGTAGCTATGAAGTGCTGGGTGACCTGATGTCACTTGCATTGTTGCTCTACCCTTTGAACGGAGCAAGTAGATTCTCTCAATATTAGAATCGAATGAGTAAATAAATTCGCAGTTCACTGGCACTCTCCTTCCGAGTGCACACTTCAATTTGTCTAACAATAGAGAGGACAGAAAAGCAGAAATCTCTTAAAGCGCGGATGAATTTTTTATGGAATGTTCAAATCCAGCTGCAAAGGATGGGGTTTTAAATGGTAGCAGACACTCTTTTAGAGAGAGCCCCAAGAGACAAAATCTTTTGGAAGTGTTTTATGCTGAATTCATTCCTGTCTATGGACACATCTGTAGCTTTTTTTTTTCTTCTGAAGCCCAGCTTTTGCTAAATTGTTCTACCATTGATCATTGAGATGCCAAATAATAACATTTCCTTTATCTTTAATGTACAGAATGCAGAAGAATTTCAATTTCAAGTGCATAAGAACAGTTTTTAAAGTGCCTGTGTGCAATGCTGCTTTATACATCTGGTTCATTCAATAGGGAAATTGGGTTTGCGGGGGAAGAAAAAGGTTAAAAAATTATTTTTTCAATAAACATACTAATAATTTTAACTTCTTTTTCTCAGTGCAAGTAATCAGAATCATTTTGTTTACCACAATTCTTCACCTCAAAGTTTTCTACTTAAATGCTAACATTGAATGCATTAATTTTTATTATTTAAATTTTTGAGTATCACTTTCCCCCAGTCACAGAATCCTACAAAATCCTCTGGCGTTTACAAACCACAAAGCTACAAGGTATGTGCATTTTCTTAATGGTTACATAGTAAAATCCACTATCTCATTTAGCACCTTCACATTTCATGACATAAATCCATGAATGATATAGATTTTTTCTGCACCATGAATGGTGCAGAAATTCTCTTAAATCTTAGAGACTGCAGGTAAATAAGCTTTTCTCCTCTACCCCTGTCCTCCCCCGGTCTCCTCTAGCAACGAATGATCACCCCTCCCTGTTAGAATGGGAACATGGAACGTTTTTGCATTGCGTTCTGCATCCACAGCATAGGCTCTTGAAGCATATACACGACTCATTTTTATTCACTTTACCGCTATAATATATTCTGGAAGTATATTCATCTCAACGTAACCTCCAAAACCACTTTAAAAATGTGTACCACCACTTAATTGTTAATAACAGGTAAATCAAAGGTAAAAGATAACTAATTAATTTTCTAGCTCAGTTTTATTTTACTGTTACTGTTTTGAGAAAATATAACAAAACCCCATTAGTGTTAAGGTAAGCCCATGAAACAACATAATATAATGCAAGAAAGACATTTAATAGTGTAGAGGAATGTTAAATTACTAATTAACTCCAAGTTACTGTATAAGAAAGCATAGTAATTTACAGGATTATTGCAATATGCAGCTTGGATTGCCACGAGGGTCAGCTAGGGAGCATTTCTTTCTATCCACCCTCCCCCCCTTAGTGTGGTGGTTACTGTAAAAATCTTCTCACATTAAAACGCACTGTCCTACCCACAGTTCATTGCTGCTAATTAGCAGCAGTTGAGATTTTGCTAGCAGTCATTTTTTTTTTCTATGTTAAGCTGCCAAATGTTACCAACTGCTCAAGATTCTCCATGCACAAAGTGTCCAGCTGCCCAGCTTGTACCACGATGCTGTGTCTTTCAGCTGTTTCCTGTCAACTTTAACACCTGTGCAAAGAAATCACTAATCAAATTATCTGTACGGGCTTTTGTTATCAGAAGGAAGGTTATCGTAAGTGGTTTGGATACTTTGGCCCATGTTCATTGTCTACTTCTAGAAAATTAAATTGAAACACACACACACACACACACACACACACACACGCCCCTTTTCATCTGAGCATCCAGTTGAGACCAGGGGCTCTCTAAAACTTCAATCACTGCAATATCTGCCACGTCCAAGTCAAGTGTTTTTCAATCTATTTAAACTTTTATTTAAGCAATAAGGCTCGGGAAAGTCATCTTTTAGTTTTACCTAAATATATAAGAAGAATGCCATAACTTTGATTAATAATTGATTAAATAAACCATTCCTACATCAAAGACAGGAAGAAGAGCTGTTCACTGAAAGGCTAGACTATCAAATAAGACTTTGTTGTCTTTGACATTGCTTTAGAACTGGAGAATTACAGAGTAAGAGGAACATTCAGTTTGAGGTCGTAAATAATCATGTAAAATAAAAGTGGCTCCTTTTGTTTAAATGAAATAGTGGTATTGTTAAAACACAATAAATTTAGAAATAATCATACAGCCTAATCATTTCCCGTCCGTTCTATTGGCTTTATGACTAATTTATATTTAACCTTCTTGGGAACCTACAATCAGAATGTACTTTTCTAAAAAATTCAAAGCGACTGTCACTGGTGTCTAATATCTGTGCAAAGGGGAATAGAAACTTAAAAATGTTTTAAAACTGAAAGATGTTATATAGGAGACAGCCCTGCTTACATGATTTAGTAACAAAATAGCCATTAATTTCTTATGATTTCAGAACAATTGATAAATGTCTAACTCATTGGTTCTTATCTTCTATTTATCCTAGTAAATTTAATGTTAAAAATGACTATAATTTTATAAATGTGTGTGTACTTACATTAACATTACGATAAATTGAATCAGGCAATCAGAATCGAAAGGGACTAACTTCGGTTCATATATCATATCTGCTTGATACTATTATTTTCTTTAGATTTTGGTTGAAATAGTATATTATACCTGAATTTATTTTTACTTCATTTATACTTAAAAAAGGCAAAGGGATTGTAAAATGTACCTGTGACATGAGTAGAAAATTTATTGCGCTGGCAGGAATGAGCCCACTCAGACTGCTATCAAAGCGGCAGCTCTCGGGTGACACAGAATGAGTGTCCTCACCTACATTTTGCTCTTAGTTTCACATTCATCCCCTCTAGAAGATTCGATCACAACATTCTAAATCTATATTTATATAACCATTCAAAAAAATAACAGGGCACATAAAAACCATAGGTGCTTGAGTTTCATCACCATCATTTTATG
This sequence comes from Molossus molossus, assembly GCF_014108415.1. Lineage (NCBI taxonomy): Eukaryota > Metazoa > Chordata > Mammalia > Chiroptera > Molossidae > Molossus > Molossus molossus. The sequence goes on from NW_023425346.1 coordinate 38,040,450, forward strand.
ATTTAAGAACAAGATATTCTTTTAATTTTTTTCTCTTTTTTTTTTTATGAAAAAAGAATAATAAAGATATTACTCGGTCTCCAAGATAATCTTATCAGAGATTTACATGTAAAATTCCTTCTAATATAACGTAACTCTTTTTCCCCTGAACTGTTCAAAATGTATCCAGCCAAAATGATCAAACAAATATTACTATGATTACCAATCAAGTATTTCATCTTTTTCCTCTTCACCCTCACACATCGGCATTTGGAGAGGGAGACAATTAGTAGAGGTCTTTGAAAGGTTACTCTTTAGTTCATCGAAACACAGATGATTTTATAGATAGTGGTAAGAAAATGTACCAAAAAAAGTTATTTAAAGCCAAGAGTTGTTCAAATGTCTGATTTTTTATAAGCAAATAAAGGCCCTCAATTATGAAGCAGGACTTTGAACAAGTCGGTTAACCTCGTTGAACCTCAGTTGTTCAGTCTGTACGAGGCAGGTAATGACAGTTATTTCATAGTTCTGTGCTGAGGAACAGTCTCATTTTAAACTAAGAGAACAGAAACATTTTGTAAGGTTCTGGAGGGTTGCAGATCTTGATGCTGAAATGCGGAAACTTCATGAAACAGTGCTGGTCATGCTCTTCCTGATTTCTTCATTATCAAATCTCGCCTAGGAAAGGTTGAATAGAATAAATTATTTCAAGCTGTGGTATAAATGACTAAGAAGGATGAAATCTTATTCCTCCTAAAGAACATTTTTGCAGGAGGTAAGACTAATTGATCAATCAGATGGCTGAAAAACGATCCTGTGAAGGTGGATTGAGTTGGGAGGAGGGTTAGATGTTTGGAATTGATGTTCTCATAGCATCATTGAAATTTCACTAATAAAATTACACCTTCTCACTTACATACATGTCTGTAAACATGACTTTTTTTCTGACTTTCATGTATTAGTTATAAATTATTTTTTCAGAGGCGCTATTAAAATATAACATATTATTATTTTATGGGCTTTAAAGGGAAACACAAAATAATTAAAAAGGACTTCTAAAAAAAAGGCAAATAGCCCTGGCTGCTTTGGCTCAGTTGTTGGAGCATCAGCCTGCGGTCCAGAGAGATCCAGGTTCAGTTCCCGCTGAGGGCGTGTGCCTCGGTTGCAGTTTGTCCCCGGCCCTGGTTGGTCGTGCGGGTAGCAGCCACTCGATGTGTCCCTTTCACGTTGATGTTTCTCTCTCTCTCTCTCTCCCCCTCCCACTCTAGCTGAACAAAAAATGTAAAAAAAAAAAAAAGGGCAAATATATGGGCATGAAGAGCCTAGAGGCAGATGATAATCTCTGGCTGGACTATTCACAATAAAATGTGAAGATGTTGTCCCTAGGAAAAAAATTCCACTAAATAAGTTTTGATTCTGTTATTAGACTATCATTTTCTCAAATAATCAACTTCATGCACTCCTGTGTAACATTAACTATGGTACAGAGCCAAAACCAAATAGTTCCTAAGGACCTATAAAAGAGAAAAGATGTAATCCTGACTCAATCTAAAAAATAAATAATTCCAGGCAGCATTAAAAAGATGTATGATAAATGATGATGATGATGATGATGATGATGGCCACCATCATCATCTAGGTGCTAACTAGGTGCTAACCATTCATTCCTTAAACAAATAGTATAAATGTCCTATTCTTTGCCAGACATCAGTCTAGGCTGTGGGGGGAGAAATCAACTAACAAAAGAGATAACATTACTGCCTTCTTAAGCTTATCTTATAGTGGAGAGAGAGAAGCAATAAATTAAAATAAAATAAAAAACTAAGATAATTAACTAATATTACCATTTTAATCCCCATTTCATGGGTGAGAAACAAAGGCAGAGTGGCAAAGTCAGTTGTTAACACTCCAAAAGCCAGTGTGTGGCAAAGCTGGGATCCAAAATATATTTATATGGTTCTTTTTTTTACCTTATGCTACATCTCTGAAAAGACCCCCCACAGGTAAAGAGGTGAAGAGATGACCTTGTGTTAGAGTCCTACCATGGTTTCTTGGATAAGGAAGTCTCTGGCTCTATTCTTGAAGAAGGCAAAATACTCAGATAGAATTTACATTGGACATAACTAGAGGTATAGGTGCGACATACATGAAGTTGCAGTTGGAAGATTGGAGATTAATTTGGTTACAATGAAAAATAGAAAAATAAAAGGAGAAATCAGGTCAGGTCCTTGTTGGAAGAACCCGCATGACGGATGGAAGGATGTAAATTATCTTGCTTGCAGTCCATAGACACATTGTTTTGTTTTAAGTCAAGGAGAAGCCTGATAGTTGTGTTATAGGAAGACGAAGCTGGTCACTGTTAATGCACAAAAGGCTGAAGGAGTGGGAAATTACAAATCAAGGTGTCTAGTTAAAAGGCTAGTACAATAGTGTAAAAAATTAGGATTATTGCAATGGAATAAAATGATGTAGAAAAATTACAGTAACGTGACCAGAAACAAATGATGAACAGATAGGATTTGGGGTGGGAGTAAGTAGCAACTGAGCAGAAATCAAGTAAAAGACAGCTTAAACAAAAAGCTAGAGAAGAATGAAGAGCATGTTAAGCTTTAGAAGTACTGAAACTAAAATGATCTCACAGTCAGGCTTTAAGTCAGCATCCTCCATCCTTAACCTTTACTCCCTGCCATCAATTGTATCTTGTCTTTCCCACGCCACCTCAAAGTTCTTCCCAACAAAGGCAGGCAATTTTGTGATTCTAACTCCCTGAAAAATAAAATAGAATCAACTGCCTCTTGATAGATGTTGTCTTCATCCGGAAAGCCAACTTTGACCAAACCCACCCCCCTTGTATCATTTTTATTTGTGTATCATATCAATACCAAAACACATGAAATATGTTTCTTTGTATCTCTTCATATTCTGTTAAGATAACAATGTTTTTACATAGTTGTAGCCAGTATAAGTGGAAGTTGCGTTCTGTTTTAAACAGGCAGATGTCATTTAGGATGGAGTAAGGTGAAAATGGTGAGAACTGAGGGCAATCAGCTCCTGTCTTCACTCCAGGACTCAAGAGGGAGCCAATGGTTTCATGGACTGAGAACCAAGTGATGGTTGTGAGAGGGGGGAGGGGTTGGATGAAAAAGATGAAGGGATTAAGAATTACAAATTGGCAGTTTCAAAATAGTTACAGAGATGTAAATTACAGCACAGGAAATTTAATAATATTATAATAACTATGTATGATGGGTACCAGATTTATTGGGAAGATCACTTCCTAGGTTATAAATGGCTAACTGCTATGCTGTACACCAAAAACTAATCTATTATTGAATGTCAACTGTAATTGGAAAAAAAATTAGAAATTTTTGCATTAAAAAAAAGAGTATTCTCACCCTGGCCAGTTTGGCTCAGCGGTTGGAGTGTTGGCCTGCAGACCAGAGTGTCCAAGGTTCAGTTCTTACTAGGGGCACGTATAAAAAAAAATTTTTTTAAAAGAGTATTTTTCGTTGAACAAAGGAAAAAAAGAGGAAGTCTATGGCTGAGATTTTGAGATGCAGCCTCATCACAAAGTTCTACTGCTTAGTCAGTACTAGAGAAAAGTTCAAAGGAACTGCTTCTAATGGCCAATACCCCGTTATCACTGATGGACAGTGAGAGTCTAAGGACAGAAATAGTGTTTCCAACTTCACTTGCTGACAAATTGCAGAGTAATTGAAAAGTGGCTAAAACAATGATAAAAATATCCCTCTTATGGTATACCATGAACAATATATTTCTTTCAAGTCTCTGTTAAGATAAAAAAAAATATTTTTTAAAAAAATCATTAAGTGCAAACTTACTTTCTTAAATGTTATTAAATATAATTAAACTTTTTAATATTAGTTCGTAACCATCAACATCTTTTGTTCTGAATTTTTATTTAGCTCTTTGTTCAAACTTTCAGGGTTAATTTATTTTTCTTTTCTTTTTTCTTTTAATGAACACATTATTTACAGTTTTAATTTTCTACTGTTGTAACTTGTAAAGGCTACCAAATTCCTTCAAGTCTAATCTGGTGAGATATGGTTGAACTTTCACCATAGCCCTGAATTAGGTTTAAATAGAAAGATGGATGGTGTATCAGTTCCAGTTCTCAGGGCTGAGGACAGGCTGGGCAGGCCGGCCAGAAGGGCGGAAACTCAGGCGGCAGTTAATGCTGCAATCTTAAGGCAGAATTCCCCTTTCTGAGAAATCTCAGTTTTTGCTCTCAAGACCTTCTAACTGATAAGATGAGAACCACCCACAGTAGATGGTAATTTCCTTTATTTAAAGTCAATTGAGCCCTGGCCGGTTTGGCTCAGCGGTTGGAGTGTCGGCCTGCGGTCCAGAGAGACCCGGGTTCGGTTCCGCTAAGGGCACGTACCTCGGTTGCAGATTGTCCCCGGCCCTGGTTGGTCGTGCGGGTGGCAGCCACTCGATGTGTCCCTTCACATCGATGTTTCTCTCTCTCTTCCTCTCTCTCCCTCCCGTTCTATCTGAACAAAAAATGGAAAAATGTCCTCGGGTGAGGATAAAAAAAATAAAATAAAAATAAAGTCAATTGAGTATACATGTTGACCACATCAACGTGACAGCTCCACCTAGATTAGTGTTTGATTAAATATGTGGATGCCATATCTTAATCAATCTGATACATAAAACTATGCACACATAAAATGCCACTGATGGACCTGGCCAGTTTGGCTCAGCGGTTAGAGCGTCGGCCTGCGGTCCGGAGAGACCCGGGTTCGGTTCCCGCTAAGGGCGTGTACTTCGGTTGCAGTTTGTCCCAGGCCGTGGTTGGTCGTGCGGGTGGCAGCCACTCGATGTGTCCCTTCGCATCGATGTTTCTCTCTCTCTCTCCCTTCCTCTCTCTCTGTCCCACTCTGTACAAAAAATGGAAAAATATCCTCGGATGAGGATAAAAAAATAAAATAAAAATAAATAAAATGCCACTGATGTTTTGAATATTTTTTTTTGGTCTTGCTAGGCTTTCTACTCCAGAAATAGTTATGACAAATTTCTTGTTAACCCTATGTTAGTAATTTTTAAATATTCAAGCTAAGAAAAATATCAGAAAAATTTTTCTCATTGATGTCAGATAAGTGTGCTACATGTATTGCCCTAAAACATTAAAACCTGTACATATTTTACATCATATTAAAGTATATATTATGTATGATCTTTAAAAAATGTAGGGGACGTTTAAGTACTGCTTGGTGGTATGTAGTATTATACATGTACTCAGGCTGTGTTGTTGATGAAAGTTGATGAAACTTCATAATTCTAAATATATTATCATGTTCAAAAATTAAAATAAAATATAGTTTATGACCTCAAGGGGTTTTTTTTGTCTCATAATCTCTTAGTTTCAATGTTCATATCTTAACCAAATCAGGGTACCATCTGAACTAAGATGCCTAACTAAATAAATTCACCACTGAGTAATTACATTAAGCACAGATTTATCCTAAAGATGTGTGAATTGTTTTCATTGTTTTTTACTGAAAGAGATAGCTACTTTAATGGTATGTTAACAAAGCCCCAGAAATTATGAACATGTGTTCATGCAGGTTTATATGTATAGTAATTGTAGATTTGTTCTACTTTCATGTTTGGATTTTTCACATGTGTCTGCTTTAACAAACACAGAGACACAAATAAAATCTTAATTTAATAAAATCATATACAAAAGAGATATACTATAAATCACAGACATTTAAGATGATCCAAGGTCCTTGTTAATTATCTGGCCTATCTCTCTCTCTTTTTTTTTTTTTTTTTTATCCTCACCCAAGGACATTTTTCCATTTTTTGTTTAGATAGAGTGGAAGGGAGAGAGAGGAAGAGAGAGAGAGAGAGAGAGAGAGAGAGAGAGAGAGAGAAACATTGATGTGAAAGGGACACATCAAGTGGCTGCCTCCTACATGGCCCTGACCCAACCAGGGCCGGGGACAAACCACAACCAAGGTACGTGCCCTTAGTGGAAACCGAACCCACGTTTCTCTGGACCAGAGGCCGACACTCTAACCACTGAGCCAAACCGGCCAGGGCTGGCCTATCTCATTTTATAAAAGACTAGATAGACTAAGACTCAGAGATGTAAGTAATGTGACTAAAGGCATATGGCAAGCTATTAAACAAGACAGAAATAGGACCCCAGGTCTTATGACTCTTGGCCCAGGGAACTTCGCAAACTCATTTCCATTGGGCGAGACTCTGACATAAGTTGTTAACTCTTTAAGTGGCTAAAGAAAGGAAAGGAATGTAGCACACTCTTAGAGAGTATAAATGAAATATATTCTCTAAACATATATGTCTGTAAAATAAATTTTTAAGTATTCAAATTTAAGTGGAAAATTGATTTTATCTTTCCAATTAGATTTAGAATTTAAAATATTAGATTTTAGAGCACTGAAAATTAGTCTAAGTTTAGATTTTCTAATAATATATATTTTCTTATCCCTGAGAAGTATATAGAAAAGATGAAATTCATCCTTCTTTATATCAACTTTAACATATTAGAGTTATTCTGAATAGTCTTATTTACCTTAATTATTCATTAAAGATCTGTGGTCCATTATGTTTACATATATTGAAAGAACATATTTCAATGAGGTTTTCTATTGGCAAATCATAGCTCTAACTCTGTTTTTTTCATCTATAAAATGGGCTTTTGAAAACATCCAACTAATTTGCAGTTATTGTAAGAATTCATATATGAAAGTGAATTGTAAGCTATCAAGTACTCCTTTTGTGATATATATGTGTGCATGTGTGTGTGTGTGTGTGTGTACTTGTGTGTCTGCAATAATTTCTATTCACTTGGTTGTTGGGATCTACAGAGAAAAGATGTCTATTACAAAAGCAAGAATGCAAGAAATAAAGAAACAAAAAAATGCTTCTTTCAATGAAAAGTAGATTTAAAGTGAAAGATGACTGCATTTATTCAAAACTACAACTCTTGCTTCTCATTGTCAGGGGAATTAATATCTCCAGGAGTTACATGTAGAATAAATGCTTAAATAAATGATTGGGAGTAGATAGCTCTGACTAATGAGAGATGGGGTGACCTTTAAAATAACTCAGATTTCAAAGAAAAACCGACTCCATTTCTACAATCTGTGTTTTGTTCTGTACAAAACAAAACAATTAATATAGTTAGAAGCAAATTGCAAACCTAAAAGGGAATAGAACTAGAAACCAGGGGACCCAGGTTCTACTACTTGGTCCTTTCTCGCTCTGTATGTGACCTTGAACAAATCACTTAATCCTCTAGGGCTTCAGCCCCATCACTTCCAACATGAAGGGGGTCTAAGGTCCCTTCTAGCTTTAACACTTGGTGACACTATGATTCCAATTCTTAGCTTCTCTCTCACCATATTTGACACTCTGTTGACACACTGTCAGAACACTTCGCACATTTTAGAAAGCCATAACAAAGCATTATCAGGTTATTAACACAGATTTTTAAGAGAAACTTGAACAAACCTTTCATCATATGTTTGCTATATCAACTATGTTTATGTTATTAGATTCCTCAGTGAAGTTACAGATAAAGATATAGGTATACAGCTAAATAAATTAACCATGTTAAGTTCATACACTATAAGGAGTACAGTTGTAATATAGCCATGAATAGAAAATACCCACTTACTTTTCCACAGTAAGCATATAACTACTTAACTAAAAACTAAAAAGAAAAAGATAAATATTTTTAGCCTTATGAAGGCTGTGCACATTTCTCTGTTTCTTTTTTCATTCTCTCTATAAATGATTGATATGTTTATGCATCTATATTTTAATAATATATGTAGAAAGAGCAATTCTTTCTAACATTCATGGCCTGTGTGTGTTTGTGTGTGTGTGCACCTGTATCTCAATTACAGCTAATGTTGGTGGAACTCTGACTGTCCCAAACATGGTCTAAGCACTTTTCTTATGATATGCCACTCAGTATTCCTGATATTCCTGTGTGTATTCTCAGTACTAGGTATTGATGAAGCTGTGCTCCTGAGGCCTGTTTTCTGATGTTGTTACTTTTTTTGTTGTTGGTCTTTCTTCATAACCAAGAGGACCTGTGCCCTATGCTTCAGCTGGCAGATTATTATAGTCAAAAGTTTATTCAGCCTCAGGCAGATCTAAAAATTGTTATATCTAGATCTTTAGATATTTTTTCCTTCCACTTTTTCTGGAAAAAATTAACATAATCTTTTGCCTCTCTAGCTTTAATTTCTATTTTCACCATTCTTCCCACCAGACATAACTTGACTCATCCTAACATAGTGGATAATATGTTAGAGATTGTGTGTGTGCATGCGTTCACGCTCTCATCAATCATAATGCTTTCCAAATTCGTACTGAGGAGTGATTTTGTCATTCCTCGACAGTATTTAGTTTAAAATTCAACACTTCTTTGCAACGTGTTATTTTTAGAAATAGAGCTACTGTTACATCCAGGTGGAATCAGAATATTGATGTATTAATTATTTGAGCTTTTCATATAACTAACACAAGCCAGTGATGTATTTTGTGATAAGCGTATTCTAGAATCCCTGTGAAGGCTATTTAGCCCATATCCTGAGTATGGGCAGAACTGAACTTAAACTTCAGAATATTAACAAACTACCATTTAAAAAACAAATCTCTCAAGAAAGAGATTATGTGCACAAATGAAATACTTTCTAGCACTCTCATGAAGAAAGGAAAATGTATTATTTAACAGCTTTCCAAATCATAGTAAATGGGCTTAAATTTATTAATTGATTTTATCCATTTTACTTTGAAAAAGTAAACAAAGTAAAGTGGAATAAATGAGCCATACAGTTCCAGACTGCTGAATATTTTAAGCCAAACAGGAAATTAATGAGGTGATTAAGGAAAAATGGCAAAAAGAGAAAAAAGGAAGCCTTAAACACTTAATCTGTAAACACCTTTTTATTTCATTGAATGAAAATAAGAGTATTTGCCCTAAAGTATACTACCCCTCCCACCCCCAGCACTATCACCTAGTAGGGGCTCTTTGAGTGACAGCCAGGGTCCCCAGAGTGGACCTTTCCTCTGGCACCTTTCTCAGCAGGTCTCCGCCCACCAGTGGGCTGCAGGACCCGCTCCTGCTGAGGAGGCCACACACACAGTTTCCCTTCCCCATCCCACTGCGGCCAGGCTGCACAGCCATGAAGGAAAATAAGCCAGAATAGCAGAGACACATCCCATGTGAAGTATAAGCCACAACTGAGTGGCAGAGACGTCATTGTCAATCAATACCATTTCCTCCTTTTTGCAACAAGCCTCGCACGGTTTGCTGGGGCAATCACCCCTGCACTGGCACACATCAACTAGGTCTAGAGATTCAAATCTATGTAATTTGTTAGTAATCCCTAGAATAGGCAGAAGGCTAGCATAGTTAGCTGTCTCTACACATTCAAAAGGATTTTCACATTCAAAAGCTCCCATATGGGCAAATGATAATGCACGTTGGAAAGATTATGACAGCTACATTAAACACACACACACACACACACACACAGCATTGTTACTATAATGTGAATCACTAATTATATCTTTAAAAATGTTTGAAACTGAAATTAAACGTAAATGCAAACTTCTACCTAAAGGTATTGCCAACAGTGTTTTATTAGGAAGCATTCTAGCCTTCTCTCATGCTGTAAGTCTCTCCACAAAAATAAAGCATTCGCCGGCTAATGCGGCGCTGATGTAGTTCTTCTAGTCAGAAGGTCAAACATACTGAACCTGCTGGCAGAGCCCAGCTCAGAGGAAATATGAGAAACACAGAAAGTAAAACCTTACGGTGAGCTATAAATACTCATAAATACACTAAAATTTACAGTTCATTATGCTCCTGTTTTGTCCTTTCTGCCAAAGTCAAAAAGCACATGCACCTTCATTTTAAAAGAAATTTACTGTACATTAGGAAACAAGCCACAGAGTGGTCCAAAGCCTGACCAAGTCTCAGCAGGTCAAACAGGTGCTGATGGCAGATTTGAACTAGGTTCATCCTACTGTTTTACATAAGAACATTGGATTTTAAATGTCGGCTGTGTGTGTGTGTGTGTGTGTGTGTGTGTGTGTGTGTGTGTGTGTGATTTTAAATCACTCTCCAAAGTCTCCATTGCCAGAAGCTATCTCACCATTCAAATAAATGATTAAAAATTGCCAGTAAGATATTCTGGCTTTCTAATCTCATAAACTGTACAAACTATCCACTAAAAAGGAAGCAGAGCTTCTATGACAGTGATGCTAAGCACAGATACTTATAATACAGCTTTGGAATCATCTGATAAAATCAATTTTTAAAAATGACCAACCTAAACATTTTGATTTTTAGTAAAAATGCTGTTTTAATGTAACTTCAGATGTAAACGTCTATTTATTTCAGTATAGAGCTGTTTCATGAATTCATTTTATTTTGATTCTGTTTAATGAGAATGTACTCTTTTGTTGTTGTTGTTAATCCTCACCTGAGAATATTTTTTGCATTGCTTTTTAGAGAGAGTGGAAGGGAGGGTGGTCAGATGGGGGAGAGAGAAATATCCATATGAGAGAGACACATCGATCTATCATTGCCTCCCGCACCTACCATAACGGGCAGGGATTGAACTTGCAACCCAGGTATGTGTCCTTGATAAGGAATCAAACCCACTGCCCTTTGGTGTGCAAGCCGACTGCTCTAACCGCTGAGCTAAACCAGCCAGGGCTGAATGTACTCTTTATAGACAATGAGCCCTTTTTGTGAAATTGTAAATGTTTTAATTGCATAGTATATTTAAAGAATCATAACAGGCATATTATATAAATCTATGCTATTCAGTGTGTAATCCAGAGACCAGCAATATTAGCCTCTCTTGAGAGCTTATTAAAAATGTAGAATTTCAGGCCCACCTCCAGAACTACTAAATCATAACTGGGATTTTGAAATGGCTCTTCTGTGATTCTTGTTCACAATAAATTTAGAGAGACATGGATGTAAAACAATAGTTTGAATAGTAAGAATACAGAATGTAGAAAATATTTTTTAGCAAAAATACAAAACTATTTCCAAAGTCCAACTGCTGACATTTGAACACTTTAATTTCAGACCACAAAGCATTGAGTTCATATTATTCAAAATTATTTTTCAGGGCATTGATAGAAATATTTTTAAATGATATCCCACAGAATCTATCCCCCCCCACAAAAACATAATCTTACATATTTTCATGAATGATGCCTTTTGTCTTAAAAACTATGTAAATTAAAATCAGACACAAATAATCAGGTCCTTGATAATTCCAACTGACTAGAAAATTTACATATTTTCTCTCCAGTGATACTTACTCTCACTAATCTATCTAACACTTTTGTTTTTGCTTTAATCTTGTTTTCCTTATAAATGGAATATAACCACATTAAAAAAAATAAGAACACTATTAGACAATACAACATTCTATGTTATTTCTTAAAGAACTGTGGCCCATGGATGTGAAGGATCTATCTTCCTTCAACAGAAATTGCCTCTCTAGGTCAGGTCTGAAATCTATTGCCATGGCAATGTGGGGACCTGCCTAGGGGCTACCTGGGCTTATACCTGGCCTTGTACAACAAAGACCATTAATCTCCAGGGCTCCAGATCTTGCTCTTTTGAAGAGCTCTAAACACACCTACTGTGTTAGCCTTTCCAGACGTATTTTGAAGGAACTAATATCTACAGTGTTCTAAGCAGATCAAAAAGAGTTGAAGCTGGACTGCACCTGCCACTGAGGGTGTGCTTTGCTGCCACTCACGAACACCCCGCATGAAAGCTCCAGTATCTCCTTCAAAAACCCCAATTTTAAAAGCAAAGACTGTCTGTCAGTGTAGGCATATGTCACACATCGTATTTATCTATCAAAGCTACTTAATCTTTTGGGGAGTATATTTTGTGGACTACTTTGAAAATCTGACAAATTTATTTCAGATAAATACACATTACCTTTGTTCCAAAAACGATACAATTTTAGGCATCTCACTGGCCTCTAACAGTCTAGTCCAAGGACTCCAGTTAAAGAACCTTAGCTGTTTTTGGTTCACTGAATTCCATGCAAAGTTATCAAGTCCTAATGTACACTAAAATCGATACTGGCAAAATATCTAGAAGGCATATACAACTTGTTTCTCCTTTGATAAGAATGCTTATCTTAAAAATGGCTTGGTGTTTTTATTTATTTATTCATTTTTTTAAAAGAATGTAAACTATTAATACATTAGGAATAGTTTAGGCTTGAAAATTCTGGGGGGATTATGGATTATTTCATTAAAACTCCCTTCTGAAACATTAATTAGAAACACAAGACTTACTTTTCTTTGATATATCAAATTTTAGGATGTGGTGTTAGCTGTAAAAAAAATGATACCTTTATTTAAGAGTAAGTGAATAAAACAAGTCTAACAGCAGCATAAGAGGAGGGAAAAAACACCCATCAACTGAGGAATATAATAGATTGGTAGCTCCTAGGAGGTATAATCATATCCTACTGTTCATGGGTTTATTACTGTCAAGGTGGTAGGGAGATGACGTGGACTGAAATTATTAAACCTCTTTTATGAGCATCTAGATCTATTTTCACATCAATATTGCTTTTATTTGGGTTAGCATGTATTAGTGTTATTTGAAAATGCAGAATTTTGAGTATCATGAAAACTGAGCATGTCACATGAAATGCAGCATCTTTAGTGGGTAAAATATATCACTTATAGTACAAAGTCTATTCTGGTCTAAATTCTCACCATGTTTCTTCTGGCTGTACCAAAACTTGCAGTGAAACACGAACATACTGCAATGTTCCACTGAAGCCATTAAATCCAAGGAAAAATGCCTGAAGCCTACTCTAAGAGGTGATTTCTGATATACTTTAACCTGTAGAGAAATAATGTGGGTTGGTTTGAAGGAAGTACTTTGTAAAGAATTTGTCATAAACATGCGTTGTTAAGTAACTGTTAATTCTATCTTTCCCTCAACTTTTAAGATTGCATTTTATTAAATCCAACTTTGCAGCACAGCTGGAAATGGAGCTATTTTTATTTGAGGCCGCATTTTTAGAAACACTATACCCAGAAGCATGTTGGTAGCAACTCTGACCAACTGTGGGCTTCAACTCGCACAGCTGAAGCATTCAAGACATTGTCATAAACAAACCAGAATGCAACTATGTGACAACCAAAATTGTGAAGGGACTTAAGGACAGAGAGAAACATACAACAATCTTCAATTATTTGAAGAATTACCCATTAGAATCAAGATTAGATTTATTCTGTGAGTCTCTAGAGAGAAGAGCAAAAACTACTTGGTAGAAATTATGACTATAAATAAAAAGGATGGATCACTTCATAGAGACTAATTTCCCACCAGTGAATTTATGCAAGACAGAGCTGGGGCAGAGAGCTGGAGAACAGGCTGAAAATTCCCACATGTCAATTTATATCAGGTTTTTGTTTGCCAGACCAATTTTTCTCTTTATATTTGTCAAGCAATAACTTAGTGGGCTACCTATTTATTTTGTACTATTAATTAGTTTCATAGATCCCTTCTTACTATTTTATCTCTGTGGTTTATATTAATGGTTGAGAGCTATGATATATCCTCTTCCATTCAGTGATCCTATTATTTCCACAGAAACCACAGAACCCTATTCTGTTGTGGTCCCTTCCCCCGTTATCCCCTGCCTACAGAGGACAGCCACCACTTATCTTTGCAAGAATGCTAGGAGAGTCTCTTGGCCTCATCTGAGAAATGTTTAAGAGGATGCATACATTATAGAATCACTTCAGCATTCCTTTCTTCCTGATCCTCCAGCATGCCAAGAATATGCCAGAATTGCAACATCATTGATTTTAGACCATTGTTAAATCCAGGCTTCAATTAAGCAACATAAAAGACTGTTAAGGCCAATGCCAGGTGTTCAAGTCTAATCAACAAAATAAACTCCAATCCCCAGGAGAGTATACCTATATCAATTATTTTTTTCCCCACTCTAATCTAATATCTCTCTCTCTCTCTCTCTCTCTCTCTCTCTCTCTCTCTCTCTCTCTCTCATGCCAAAATTAACACCTTCACAAATACCCTAGACTCATGCTAATTCTTGTTTCAAGATCTTGCAACATATTTAATGTGAAAGCTACCTCATTCTGGGTCAGGCTTTGTTTCTCTTTATCAGGGTTGTGTTTGGATCTAATTTTATTATGATCATGGAAGTGCAGTTTGGGGTGTTTTTGTAAAGAGGAACCAACAATCACTTATGCAATATCTCTCCCATAAGGAAGTGTTATGGATTTATATACAAATAGAGGCTGATTTCCCAAGATTGAAGGGAGAGGTCTCTTTCATTAATAAAGGAAATTTTGGAATTCAAACTCTCTTCTTAAACATTGTAGTAAAGTGATACTAATACAATAAGACATGACAGGAAATAAAAGACATACACACTGGGAAGGAAGAAATAAAAACATCTTTGTTCACGGAAAACATATATTTTTTTTTTTGGCACATTCCCCTAGAGGGAACTGAACCCAGGACTCTGGTCTGCAGGCCGATGCTCCAACCACTGAGCCAAACTGGCCAGGGCAAACATGATTATTTTACACATAGAAAATTGAAAGAGTTGACAAAATCTCCTGGAACTAATATGTGATTATAGCAAGATTAAATGATATAACATTAATATATTAAAAAATCCATTATTTTCCTATGTATCAGAAATGACAAGTGGAATTTGAAATTAAAAATACAATACCATATAAACTAACACCCCCCAAATTGAAATACTTAGGCATAAATCTAACAAAAGATGTACATGGTCTATTTGAGGAAGGCTATAAAACTCTGATGAATGAAATTTAAAAAAAAAAATGAAATAGTTCGTGTTCATGGATAGAAAGACAATATTGTCAAGATGTAACTTCTCAAATTGGTCTGTAGATTCAATGCAATCCTGATAAAGGCTAGGGACATATGGAAGTCTATACTTTTTGCTGTGTACCAAAATATACTCTCAAAAAATAAAATCTCTTTTTTATTTTGTATTTTTTAATCCTCACCCGAGGACATTTTTTTGTTTTTTGTTCAGATAGAGTGGGAGGGAGAGAGAGAGAGAGAAGCATCGACGTGAAAGGGACACATCGAGTGGCTGCCACCCACACGACCAACCAGGGCCGGGGACAAACTGCAGCTGAGGTACATGCCCTTAGCGGGAACCGAACCCGGGTTTCTCTGGACCGCATGCTGACGCTCTAACCGCTGAGCCAAACTGGCCAGGGCTAAAATCTCTTTTTAGAAAGAAATTGCCATCTAACTTCTCAGTATTTGTAACCACCACTTGTCATCAACATGACTAAGTGCCGCAGACACTTGATCTTCCAATGGCTTTCCATTCCCTTGCACTCACCTCATGCTGCTGCCAGTTTTAATTGATATAATTGGAAACTGTTGAAGTTTATTAGGTTTCATTTGACTCTGGAAATTAAATTATCATTATAAGAAATTGCTCTTCAAAATACCTTTGAGGTTTTCTATCTTGAGGCTAACCTCAAATTAGCGTATTAGTTAGAATCCCAGCAGGAAACCCACAATACATTCAAAGGGGTAATAAAATTGTTTTAAATGTTGGGAATATTTTTAAAGTTATGGGCAGGATTAAGGGAACTAACAATGGACAATGAAGCACACTATGGATCCACAGAAAGAGGAGTTACAGTATTAATTTATCTAAGCTCAAGTTGGCAAGAGGTATCTACTGTTATAAGAATGTGGTTAAGAACTGCAATTCAGTCAGTCAACAATAAAAAAAGAAAATAGAACTGCAGCTAAAATGAAAAGGCTTCTTTGTTCTGTGATCTCGGGTACACAAAAATAACCATTACTGAATTGCAACTTTGATTGGAGGATGAGAGGAAGATAAACGACCTGACTTATCTTTCTTTGCATCTTGCAGTCTCCTTCTGGGGTTTCTCACCAGCCAAACTCAAATGTGGGCAAGGTGCAAGGGATTCTGGGTAGTTCAAACTATAGCTTTTCCTCCTTCAGTGTGTTTTGCCCCAGTAAACTAATAAAACAGCTATGGATCTTTTTCTCTCAATCCTAAATATTTCCTAGTATTTCCCAAAGTTGACCAAGTATTTTTTAGAGACAGGGAGTGAGAGAGAGAAACATCAACATGAGAGAAATACTGATCTGTTGCCTCCTGTATGTATTCCGACCTGGGATTGAACCCACAATCTAGGTATGTGCCCTGATCAAGAATCATACCCATAACATTTTGGTGTATGGGTCAACTCTCCAACCAACTGAGCCACCTGGCCTGGAATGACCAAGCATATTTTTAATATACAGTTGACCCATGACAACATGGGTTTGAACTGTGTGGGTCCACTTGTATATAAACTAATTTTGAGCGAGGGTTAGAAATCTGCAGATATAGAAGGACAACTATATGCATTGTTCTATGCCATTTTGTATAAGGGACTTGAGCTTCTATAAATTTTGATATGTGCCTGGGGTCCTGGAACCAATCCCCTGTGGATACTGAGAGATTACTGTAGTAAAGTTTTAGGGAAGTCAGAACTTATATGTTAATTTGTGATAGCACAGGTGGTCAGTGCTCCTCACCTCCAAGTTAGTTGTCCAGAGGTCAGCTTGTAATAGTGAATTTATGCCTTTAAAGTATTTGATGAGTTGTAATCCATTGCACTGAAATCCTTACTGATTCTCAAGTTATTTCATCTTTGGCTCTCGGCACTAATTTAGGTTGACTCCTGAGTTCAAAGAATATGATCCTAGGCTTTTAAAATAAAATCTTTGCTTTTTGGTGTATATATTTTTCAGGCCTATCATATATTACCTGGTCTTAGATCCTAGAATCAGATTTTTCTGCAAGGCTTACTGTCCTTTCAATGAAGATAGGTGTTAGAAACTGCACTCTGGGTGCTAATGATGTTCACTGATACTAGGTTCATTATTTTTCATGATCTTTTGAGTGGAGAGACATAGAAAGTGTGTGTGTGTGTGTGTGTGTGTGTGTGTGTGTTTATGCTTCTTAAGACATACAATATCATCTTTTTTTGATGACTTTCAATTCAAATGCAGGATTTTAATTTTTTTCTCTCTCTATATGTATGTGTATATATATATATATATATATATATATATATATATATATATAAATTACATTGAAAATCTTGTTTCTCAATGATATAACATATGCATTTGATATAACCCATAATTTACACACAACCAGTTCAGAATAATGTCAACTCTACTACCAATGACATGGTCATAGAAGACAGTTTAGGATTATTTGCAGACTTTTTGGTTCTTGGGTATATAACACACTAGGCATGTAAAAGCCAATTCATTTATTTTGATTCATAATTTATAAAATATTTACATTTTCCAAAGTTAAATCTACAAATTTATCATTTATTTACAGAGAAGTCTGGCCTCTATCACTGTCCTATCCATTCTATTTCTTCCCTCCCACTCTAGGCAATACACACACTTTTAAATTTTATAATTTAATGCCTATTTTAATATAACCCAATAAAAATTTATACATACACACACACACTTCTCATTTTAAGTGATAGCATAATGAACATATATAGTACCTATACTATGCTATATAGTATGCATATATATGTTATACATATACCATACTGTATTTTTATCAATGGTGGTTTCATTGAACATCATATTCTGAAGATCATATTTTATTTCTTTATTCAGATGCATAGGATTACCTTGTTTATTTAACCAATCCTTTATTGCTGGACATATGTGTGTTTTTTATTTTTTGTGGTTAAAAAATAATGAGGCTAATTTTCATTCTTCTGTAATTTTATCACTGATACATTCCTCAAAGTGTATCAACTAGATATATATGCCTTCTGATGAGAGAAATACAAAGTGCAGAGTACCAATCAGACTTAAATCTAATCAAACTTCTATATGTAACCATAAGTTCACAGTATCTACAAGGGAATCAACCCAATCCAGAATGTTAGAAATTCTTCAGAGCAATATCTAAAATTTTAAATTAATAAAAAATGTCAAAAAGAGGGGATGAACAGTTAAGTAGTTGAAATGATTGAAGAGAATTAACTGACCAAGTAAATGCTATATATTAACTTTATTAAGTTCTCATCCAAAAACTGTTTGCAAAAAAGTAGAGCTCATCTAAAAAAAATGGAGACATGTAAACTTTAATCAGGCTTTTACATGATATTAACAAATTATATTTTAAATATTATTTGGTTTAAAGAGCTTCAATTGCCAGAGATACATACTGAAGAATCTAGAGAGAAATATTTTTTTTGGAATTTGCTTTAAAATACTACAACAAAAATATTGGGGTAATAAAAAAAAGCAGTATTCTTGATACAGTTTTGAGTATTTTGGGGTGAAATAATACATTATTTGGTATATACATTAACATGTTTAACCTAAAATTGGAGGCCACATAAAACAAAACTGGCAAAATATTTATAATGGTTAGGGCTGGGTTATAAAGAATCCTTATAACAGTTCCTTCCCCAAACAAATTCAAATTGTGATAGTCTGTGGCAATATAAGTGGTTCTGAAGTTTATAGATCTAATCAGTCTTTCCTAAATATTTCAAATGATATCTTAGATGATCCTTGGAAAATTTTCCTTCGGTTAACCTATTTTTTGTTGGTCACAGTTTGATCTCTGACTATCAATATTGGACAAAATTGCATTTAAATTTTTAAAAACTAGCAGATTATTTCATAATCTATACATTTGTGAATAAACTATGATTTATTTTTTATCCAAGCAGCTACAAATATTTTCACAGAGAAGGGAAGAAGAGAGCCACTGAGATCTCATCCAGGACACCAATGAAATTCTGTCTTCCAGCAAAGCACCAGTGGTATTGCACTTGGAACGTTCAACTCCCCGAGTCCTCATCAGTCACTTCACAATTTCCTGTGAAATGCATGCTTTTTTGTCGTTGTTATTGTTCTTGTGTTTCCACGTTATTCATAGCAACTAACAGTGCTTATAACACTGTATAACACTATTTTTTAGATATATATCAGGTCAAATGAATTCATATTTCTTTTGTTAACTGCTTTAACAGAAACTAGTTACGACCATACCACTGGGTAAATTATTAACACCTTACTCCAAAATATATAAATATTTTTGTTTTAACCATACATTAAATTGATAAGGTTTTTTTCCTTGTTTACTTATTACATGGAACTACATTTATTATTCTCTGTTACATAATACACAAATACTGCCAAGATAAAATTAATATTATATTAGATTAGCTAAAACATTGTTAGGCAAACCTCTAAAAACCTAAGCATGTTGTTTTGAACAAACATTCATATACTGAAATATCAATTTCAACAGACATGTTCTCTCTCTCCACAAACAATTGTGAAGGATTCAGAATTAATAGAGCTCTTATTTAAACATGAGTAATTTATCATAAATCCAATTGAGAAATGGAAAGAGAAGTTTTGTAATATATAAAGAGGCACTGGCACTTTATTATTATCATTATTTGTTTAAAATATAATAGTCTCCTTCAAATTGATATACTTGTCCATTTTATTCCTTTACCTTGAGAGCGAGATAAGTATAGATATGTCAAACATTACAATATTTAAGATAACTTTTTTTGTATCAAGTGTGTGGAGTTCAACTTGTAGACAATGACTTAACTAGATGCACAAATGTTACTGTTAATCATACATTTCTACTCTTGAAACTGTGTTCATATGTAAGTAATAAGGCATACAGTCATTAGTAATAACCACCATTTTCTAAAATTAGACAATATTTTGAACATCTTTGATAGGTTTTTAATTTTTTTCCATTTGCATACTCATGTATATAAGAGGTCAACCACTTTTGGCAGGGTCTCTTAAGATAACCTTTTTATAATATAAATAATATAAAGATACTAATGATTTAGATTCTTTTAAAGCTATGAACTTTGAGATACATAATTGCTCTTACTGCATACTTTATTTGACATTGTAAACACTATTTCTGTTATGAATCCTGTCTCAGCTGCATGTTGCAACTGGAGTAGACCATTGAGCTGTCCTCTTAAATATTATGACATAGAGAAAATCACATTGTGCTTTAACCTATCAACAAAGGAGCAAAGCAATTACAGAGCTAAACAGAGTCCAGGAAGACCCAATAAAGAAAAATCCAAGAAAATTTGGTGAAAATTCTTAAGGGGCCTTCCAATGTTTAATTTAGGCCTGAGGCATGATTAATATTCTGATTCTAATTCAAAAGACTGAACCACAAAGGTACATCTTTTGGGTATTTTTAATAAGCATAGTACAACACTCGGTGAATTAACAGCTGGTCTGACTGGTATTTTACTTCTTCTTTGCTTACTCAAGTGAAGCAGTTAATATTAGTATAATCATCAAACTAACACTAGTCCGGCAGAGGGACAGATTTCTTTCCTAGTGTTGTGATGTAGAATACAAATTTTAAAATACACACAAACACACACACAAAAATCTATGGCTGTATTAATATTAATCAAACTATTGGTTTAGATCCTACACACAATAGAAGTCCTTTTTAAAAAAAAAAAGAAAGAAAAAGAAAAAATGTAAAGCCCCATTTCACTGGAAAATATAAAATGGTATATTTGTATATTTTACATTTCGAAAGGACAAGCAAAATATCAAATGCTAAAATAATTTAATACAGTTGAATATATATTTATGAGAAATATTGAAAAGCATGTTATAATGAAAAAGTGATAACCATCACTAACTGTATAATTTTTGCTTAAAACATCTAATACCTTTATAATAAAAAAGTCTTTCTTCATAAAACTGTATAAACAATTATATTTTATATATAACCAAAACAAAGGTCACATTTTCTTAGTCAATGAAGAAAAATATTTAGATCATGCAGTATTAATTTTCATAATTTTGATTGTTTGCAAACAAGATTCCAACCCTTTCTATTATCTAATATTTTGACATTATTTATTGTCAAAATGTTGTAATTTGTTGAAAACATTTTTAATTTCTTTGATATTAATTTTTTATACATTTACAGAGAAAACAGTGAAAGCAAAATTTGCAACATAGTATTTCTTATTGTTTTATACAGGCCATACATATTTCATTTTCATGACATTTCTTATAGAAAAACTTATTTTAAGCATTATTTATAAGCTGAGGTATTTTAAGCATTGTGGTTACATATGATTATTCTATAGTTTACTGAATAAAACTTCAACTTATATGTGTTTTAAAGCTCTCATTAATGACATTTAATTATCCTGTAAAATCTTTACCATTGGCAGATTTATGTTGCATTTATAATAAATGACAGTGCAATATTTTTCTTGATATTGTGAAGTATTAACTAAAATATTACGATTGTGTTACAAGTTCAATTCCATAAAATTCACAATATTAATTCCATAATACACAAAGATATATAATAAAATACTAATTAACTGTTCTAATGTTTTCAAAGTTTTCTCTTTATTTGAAATTTTATAATCAACTTTTTAAAAATTTAAAGTCAAATGAACAAAATACACTGACAAGCAAAATAGAAACAGACTCATAGATACAGAGAACAGATGGACAGCTTTCAGAGGAGAGGTAGTTTGAGGGCCTTCGTGAAAAAGGTAACGGGATTATGCAAACAACAACAACAACAAACTCACAGACAGAAGAATATGGGGCAGGGGCAGTAGAAGAGTGTAAAGGGGGCATAAATTATGATGGAAGTAGACTTGACTTGGGATGATGGACCCAAAATACAATATAGAGATGATGTATTATAGAATTTTACACCTGAGACCTATATAATTTTATTAACCAATGTCACTCCAATAAATTCAATTTAAAAAGAGAAAAATATTAAAGATAGCAGCTTTAAATAGAATCACATTTTAGAAATGACAAATCACGCTAGGAGATGTTATGCAACTTTCTACTTAGTGAATTAGGAATTTGAAATGTGTCAGAATATTATGTATAGTTAGACATATTTTTAATGTTTTTTTTTACTATTAAGTAAGAAGATTTTGTCTTTGAAGTCAGTCTGATTATCCATCCTCTCTAAATGTTTTCTACGAGAACAAAATATCCTTATACTCTCAAATCCACTAACAAAGTGAAATAAATACAAAGCAATACTCATGTTAGTTTCAGTTTCATATTTATAATGTAAACTGAACATCAGATGTCACACACAAAAGTAATAGGCCATGTAGAAACTGTGACACGCTGGTGAGCCTGTCCTCCATAAAGGCATTCAAATTCAATTTTTAAAAGCTCCGTGCAACCA
This sequence comes from Molossus molossus, assembly GCF_014108415.1. NCBI lineage: Eukaryota > Metazoa > Chordata > Mammalia > Chiroptera > Molossidae > Molossus > Molossus molossus. Next base: position 38,062,802 of record NW_023425346.1, read on the forward strand.
AAGAAAAATACACCTGCAGCATTATTCAGTTCCAAAGTCACTGATTTGGGATTCTGGCTAGTAAATGATCTATGTCAAAAGCTATTCAGGATGGTATCCCTTGCCTGTCAAATATTAGCTGCTGGACTTGACTGATAAAGGGGTGAATTAAATTATCAGCTACTACAAAGGACATTTGTGACTGGCTGTTGAGGAAGTCCTGACATCAAATGTGGCTTTACTGAAAATAGATAATTTGTTTAGTGGAGACATGCAGAAGAAAGATTGATTATGAAGTTTAGAAAAAGAGAAGAATAGAAAAAAGAGAATAATGAAAACTAAATCAAATTTTATTTTACCTCAAAAATGCTCCAACCAGAACAATAGCACAGTGTTTTGAACTTCTTACAATTTTGAGAAGACTCCAGTATATAAGAAAATCCAGATTCCAGTACTACTTTAGTGAGCACCTTATAAATTCCTCATAATTTTTAGAATTGTTTTTTCTAGCTGTAAAATAAAAATACTATAGTAGTTCTAAGCAATTTATACTCTCTTCTAGCTCTAGATACTATGAATGCTATTTTTCAAGCATAATGTTAATTTTTTAAATAGAAGATGAAATCTTCCCAAAAAAATATTTAAGAAAAAATTTCAGTATTGAAAGGAAAGAAAGCAATAGGTGCAAGAGATAAAAAAAAAAAAAAAAAAAAAGATGCATTTTTTTATATGATTCTGGCCTCTAAGGACAGAAAAAGGTTTTGAAAAAGATTTTCAGACTTGGAAAATTATTTATAGTTTATGACTTCTTAGCACATTTAACTGTTATCAGTTATTTTAACATTAAATATTCAGACAGAGTAGTTTATTGCACACTAAAATACAAATTTTATTACATCTTTGGAGTGAATTTTTATTCCAAAAGTGTAATCTCTTAACTTAATACTAAAAACAGAGAATTCTACTAAAGAAAATTTACAGAGAAGTTCACAAGGGCACATCCCTTCTAGACCATATATTTCTAATGGAAGTTGCATAACTTAAAAACTCATAGATTTTTAGATACAAAAGAGTGTTCAAATACTATATTTAGTTTTAGTGTGTTGTTCTTATAAAACTGCATTCTTGGAGTGGGTAGTGAAGGGTAAAGGGGATCAAATATACAATAACAGAAGAAGATTTAACTTTGGGTGTCGAGAGACACAATGCAATATACCACTGATTTTAACCTTTTTAAATCTCATGACACACATAAACTAATTATTAAAATTCTGGGCACACAAAAAATGTATTTTTTGCCTATCTGACAAAAAAAGTAGATATAACTTTGATTGATTTAAAAATAATAGTAATTACCTATTCTTTTTGCTCCAAAGTGACTTTTTAAAAAAATCTGGTGCCTATCCTTGTGTATAAAGATTTCTATTACCAAGAATTAACCAATCAGATGCAACCTTATCATGTGATGTGACCAATAAGATGAAATTCTATATATTTATGATTCAAAACAGGGCATTCACACCAGATGGACGTGGTTGTGTTGCCTGTTGTCATTTTTTTTTCATTTGACGATATTAGAGAAAAGAAGTTGGTGCCTCTGACTAAATTGTCAGGTATTGCATGTTTTAAAAATTCTTGCAGCAAGAAAAATTGTGCAATATACAAATGATGTATCATACAATTGTACACTTGAAACCTATATAATCTTATTAACCAATGTCACCCCAAAAAATTTAATTTTCAAAAAACTGCCTTTTTATTTCAGTGTAGTACCCCTTGTAATCCACAACTATGTATAGTTACTGAAACCAAACTAAGAATAAACTTTGGAATATACTAAGATAATCAGTAAACAAATATGAATTGCCACCACTTAATTGTATAACATTGGCTTTTTCTTTATTTCAAAAGCTAAAATATCAGCTTCACTTCTCTTCTGGCTGATTTTTTAGCTGTTTAAATTTTGTAAGCATGTTAATTTATGAAATACATTTATTTTTTTTTTTTTTATCCTCACCCGAGGACATTTTTCGATATTTTGTTCAGATAGAGTGAGAGGGAGAGAGAGAGAGAGAAGCATCGATGTGAAAGTGACACATCGAGTGGTTGCTACCCACACGACCCAACCAGGGCTGGGGACAAACTGCAACCAAGGTACGTGCCCTTAGCGGGAACCGAACCCGGGTCTCTCCGGACCGCAGGCCGACGCTCTAACCGCTGAGCCAAACCGGCCAGGGCTGAAATACATTTAAAATCAGTAAACTTCTATGTGCTAGAATAATTGTAAACTCTTATGTAATACTTTTTTTGAAATGTTAAATTAAAATAAATTCCATTGCCTTACACAATTTGTTAACAAAAAGCGTATTTGTGAGAGAGAAAAAAACTTCCTGCCCTGGCCAGTTTGGCTCAGCAGTTAGAGTGTCAGCCCATGGACCAGAGAGTCCTGGGTTCAGTTCCCACTAAGGGCACATACCTTGGTTGTAGTTTGTCCCTGGTCCTGGTTGGGGTCGTGTGGGTGGCAACCACTCAATGTGTCTCTCTCACATGGATGTTTCTCTCTCTCTCTTCCTCCCTCTCTCCCTCCAACTCTATATGAAGATAAATGCAAAAATGTCCTTGAGTGAGGATAAAAAATTTTTAAAAACTCCATTTCATTTACTCCTATTTATTAAAGAGCATTGCATTACATACATGAGCTATTTCTCAAGCTAAAGTCAAAGGCTGTTAGCCAACTTTGTTATTATGGAAAAAGAGGGTCCAAGAGTTGTAAAATGCACCTTAGTTGGGCGTGAAGAATGCCAGGTGGAGGGACTGGTAATTCTAATGATGGGAGTCAATGTCACTGGCGCATACATGCTGTTGAAATGACAGTACCTTTCTTAATATTTTGACTATATTTTTATTGTGTTTCATTATGTGAAAAGAAAAAATGCATAAGGAATCTGAAAAACTTTGGGACAATGTGAGGAGCCACAAAAAATAAAATAAAATAAAATAAAAATTGTGTGCCCAACCAGGACAGTGGTGGCAGGTGCTAGAGGGTAAATGATAGATAAGCCACCACGGGAACAAATGGAGGTCAGCACTGTGAATCCATAGACTTATTTTTTTAACAGCAGAAGCATTTATTTTATTAGTAAAAACAAGTGCCTTGCACACACGGTGCCTCCATCCCCATTCCTGAGGATAACATAAAATTCCTTGGGTTGCAGGAGGAAGCCTTTAGACTCTAAGGTTTAGAGGGACATGGGCCTTGGCTGGATGTGTTGAAAGGGCCACTGCAGGGACTAGTTACATGCCATCCCAGGGCCTGAGAAACCCTAAAGATGGGAGTGGACTCAAGTTGACTAAGGATTTTATTCACTGTTCCAGCATGTCTAGGGAGTATGGTTAAGCCTCTCAGTGGCTCCCTCTATAAGGGGTGGGGAACTTTTTTCTGCCAAGGGCCATTTGGATATTGACAACATCATTCGAGGGCCATACAAAATTATCAACTTAAAAATTATTCTGCTATATTTGGGCAAACATTTAATTAAGTCACCCTAATGTGATGGCCAGAACTGCTTCTCTTTAATGAGGCGTGTGATGTTAGCTGGTACTGATGGTGTTGCTACTCGCAACTGCTTTTCCAGGTTTGTGTCAGTCAGTTGAGAGTGCAGTCCACTCTTTGAGATGGTAAGTTTTGGAAAGAACTGTTCGCAGCCGTAAGTTGTTCCGAACACAGATGCATAGTTCAGTGCATGTCTCCTCAAAGTAAGAAATTCATCATTGCTTATGTAACGTTTATAGAACTCAAGACGTGGGAAGTTGTACCTAGCTTTCAGCTCATCATCGCTTTGCAGCTGAATGATTTCGTGTTGTAGGTTATCAGGCTCATCAGCTGGTTCTACATTGAATGGTGTAGCAAAGATGTTCAATTCTATTTGTTTACTTTTCACCTCCTTGAATCACTCATTAAATGTTTCAGTTAGTTTCTCCCATTCACCACCATATTCAAGTGTTGTAGAAGGCTTTTGTCCTTCCAGAGTGGGAAAATGCTCCATATTATTTCTTTTGAAGTGCACTTTTCACAGCCTCAATATAGATTCAAATGATTTCACATTTGAAAACAGGGAGCTGAGAAGCTGGTTGGAGCTCTGCAGCTTGACATTCAGCTCTGAGAGGTACTTGGTCATGTCCACCAGGAACTCTAAATCACATAGTCACTTGCTATCATTGAGTTCCCCAACAGGTTTTCTTTTCATCTCCATGAACTGCTTGACTTCATCCCACAGTTCGTAAAACCTCATGAGCAGGTTCCTGAGACTCAGCCACCACACTTCAAAGTGATAACCAAGGTCACCGTACTCAGAGTCAAGATCATTCAGTAACTCCTTAAACTGGCATCTGTTAAACCCTCTGCTTTTGACAAAATTGATGCATGACGCAACTGTTGACATCACATTGGTGAACCTCAAAAACTGTACACAGAGACTTTCTAGTTGTGTGATGCAGTGGCATATAATTAGATCACTTGGATCAAGACGGAGATAATTCAGTTCCTTCTTGAAAAATGCAATGAACCCTTTCTACTAGCCCACCGTGGCTGAAGCTCCATCTGTAGTAAGGCCACTTAACTTTTCAAATGTTAGCTCAAGTTTTTTCATTAATAAAACAAGTCTCTCAAACAAGTCCTCACCTCTTGTAGTGCCACGCATGGCTTCCAGTGACAACAGTTTCTCTCACGTGTCAAACTGAAATTATCCCACAAACGAAAATGGCCAGTTGGACAGTATTTGTTGTGTCCATTCTCTCATCATAAGCCAGGGAGAAAAATTGAAAATCTCCCACAGAATCCTTCAGTGTTTTTTCAATATCTTGGGTTAAGTCAGTAATCCTATCTGAGACGGTTCTCCGAGACAAGCTAACACTCTGAAACAATTTTACTTTGTCTGGTGCTAACAACTCCGCAGCAGCCACCATGCACTCTTTCACAAACTCTCCCTCTACACCAGGCCTCAGCTTCTTTGTGATCAGCTCACTTGCTACATAACTGGTCTAAATAATGTTGTCTCTGTCACAACGAGGCCTAGTGAAAGCGCCTTATTGTGATTCCAAACTCCACTGAAGAGCATTAATTTTATCCAGACGCATTTGGCCTCCCAATTCATTGAGTTTAGCATGTTTTGAGCTGTAATAATGCTCCAAATTGGCTTTATTTGTTACTGCTGATGCATCGCCACAAACTAGGCACACAGGTTTGGCTTAGACGTCAACAAAAAAATAATGATTTGTCCCTTTCTCTTGCAAAGATTGACACTCAGCATTAACTTTTCTTTTCTTTGTAGTCATCATTTGTAGGATGTCACACCACTTAAGTTTTAATAACTATCCAGTGTGTGTGTCTCCAGCAATGCAATTATTTTGTTTTGATCACTGTTCTAATCCTGCATCTTGGATTTGGAACATATCCAACTTTCATATCATCGACTCTTGAGGTCTTTTCTGTGTACTGTAATTTCCTTAATCTTCATCTGAGATTCAGTTTTTGTGAGGATTATTGATCATGGACATGTGGATAAAGGTTGGATTGGAGTTATCATCTGTGTTGACAAGGAAATCAACAACATGGCAACATCATTATCAATCACCAGACGCAAGATCATCAATATCATAAGGAATCATCTCATCGCATCTCCTCTCATCATCACTGGATCACCATAGTTTCTCCACAGTGTGAACACTTTCACAACGTGTACACTCCCAGCCTGCAGGGCACTGACTGTCCTCTGAGTCACCACAATACATATGGGTCATGGGCAGCTGACAAGTCCATCATGTACTTGTATGTATCCTGTCTATCCCTTAATGGATGTTCCTTACTTGTCCCTCAAAATTTATGTTATTATTATGATCCACCTAATATAAATTTACGTTTTTATGAGAAAAGCTCCTAGATTTATTGAATTTTGAGTCCTGCCTGCAGTTGCCTTGGCAGGGCCAGACCAAATGATTTCCCGAGCCTTATACGAGTCTGGGGCTGAACGTTTCCCACATCCCCCACCCCTGCTCTACAAGAACACACACAACCAAGGTGTCCTCCTCACATAGACATTTAATCTATGGGCACAGGAAAAGCATTTGAAAGTGCAAAAATCCAAATAAATGTCATGAATTAAGGTCTTTTTCTTTGTTTTTTAGTTCATGGAGAAATAAAATTTGGTTGAAAAGTGAATGATCAAAAATGATTCATTTAGTCAACCAAATGCATGTAGAAATAACTAAAACACAATCTCTGCCCTTGAAGAATGAAAGAGACATCATCTCTGCTCTTTAGAATCTCACATTTCAATTGAGAAAATAGAAACAGGAATTTTATGTTGGAGAAAACGGCACAATGCTATTGTAGCCCAGGAATGAGAATAATGAACTAAATAAAGGTGTTGCCATTTGAACAGTCTTACAAAAAGAAGGAAGAATTTTCCAGAAAATGGAGACAGGGGAATGAAATAAGGATAGGCATGACAGCGCATGGCATATTTGGAAAACATGATAAGCCAGTATGTTATGTTGAAAGAAGAACATGTAGCATAGAGCAATTGTAAGAGCTGATCTTGGAACAGCGAAAGGACAGGGTTGCTAGCTCACTGAGCAGGGATCTCCACTCCACCTGACCCCATACCCATTAAAAAAAAAATGTATATATATGTATGTACACACACACACACACACATAGGCATACATATGAAATATTAGAAAGATATATTATAATCTCCACTTTGCTACTTAGAAATAAAATTCATAGGTAATGTAATTTATCAATATGTTTAACTAAATTCACATTAAAAATGCAATAAGATTCCACTACAAATGTATGAGAGAGCTAAAGTTAAAAAGGCTGAAAATATTAAGTGTTGATGAGGTTGTGGAGCAACTGAAAATCTCATACATTTCTGTTGGAAATATAAAATGATGCAAACATTTTGGAATAGAGTCTAGCAATCTCCTGTAAAATTAAACATACAGATACAAAGTCAGTTTACTTATAAATCAAATAGTGGTTGAATAGAATAAAAACAGTCCAGATGAATATATACCAAATTTTAGAAGATTTGATAAATTTGTATTAAGATCATTTGAAATAGTAATTCATATTCAGCATAAATAAATTTGAAAATGCAATATTGTAACTGGCCTTAGTAGTACTTAATGGGTTACAATAACATAAATTTAATGCTACAAATGCTTAGGAATAATTTTAAAAATCAGTGTTTGTTGGTGATATTTAATCTGTTTTTGTACACCTATGACTGTCATTGTTCTTTATAATTCAGAGATCATATTCAATTTTATATTTTGCCTGATAAAGTGTTTCTTTTAGATTTCTTTATCTCTCAGAGTCCAAAACATCTAATTATTAGTCCCTAAATATTTGGGGGGTTATATAGCTTTAATATTGAAATAGCAATGTTAATCACTTTCCACAAAAATATAGAACAGATTTCATATACAGGATGTTTAAGATATACTGTTAGAGGGTCATTGGTCCCCTAAGGTACATTCATATTCCTCCTAGGGGGTCCATGAACCACAAAATAATAAGCCATGGTTCAAATATAATTTAGAATTGTGAAAATTATGAGAGAGTGGTAGACAGTTTCAAAATTTTCTTCAGCATAAAACACACATATTAATGCTATATTTATAGTTTAATGTAACTGCAAACAGAAGATTTCATCACATAACATTACAAAACATTAAGCACTTCTTTTTTTTTTTTTTTTTTTTAAAAGGGGTTTTATTCAATATTGGTTTTTATTTTTTTTTTTATTTTTTTTTTTATTTTTTTTTGTACAGACAGAGTGGGAGGGAGAGAGAGGAAGAGAGAGAGAGGGAAACATCGATGTGAAAGGGACACATCGAGTGGCTGCCACCCGCACGACCGACCAGGGCCGGGGACAAACTGCAACCGAGGTACATGCCCTTAGCGGGAACCGAACCTGGGTCTCTCCGGACCGCAGGCGGACGCTCTAACCGCTGAGCCAAACCGGCCAGGGCAGCACTTCTTGAAGAACCAAAATTTACATCGTCATTGGATGAAAATATTTGGGTGGTGGCTGCCAGTGCCCCATCTAAAATCATTTGACTTTACTTGAAATTCTGGGCCAGGGAGTATAACTGTGGGTAAACTTTTAACGTATCTAAGCCTCAGGGCTCTCATTTGGGAAGTGTGAACAACTAAACCGATCTCTTCAGTCGGTATTAGAAGTAGATGAGCTCATCAATACAAATTGCGGAGTACAATGACTAGCACATATAGAACACTTAATACATATTAACTACTACTCATGTCTCATTGGTGATAGCAATATATAATTTGAAGATCTCCCAAGGGTGCTGAGTTTTCATCATTTGAATGTTCTTTTTAAGTTGTTGCTTTTCACTACTACTTTTGCATTTATGTAACAAAGTGATACTATTTTTATGCTGGACCATAGTGTTTGATATTGCCCATATTCTTTCCCTTACATTATTATAGAACAAGAGGACTCTGATGATGCACTGTCCATACAAAGCTTCCTTGTGCAATATTAAGATAGATCGTTTGCCAAAAGAATAACCTCACTAAGAGGCCAAGATCATGGGGCAACAATAAAGTCTTTATGTAATGATTGGTTCACAGGCATCCTGTGCCTTGAGGCATGATTCAAGTTTTCTCATTGGATTAATTCTGTACATCTCTCACGCATATCCACATCCTTCACAGATCCACTTTCCTAGCTTCTAGAATTCATTAGAGATCGTAGCTCCTCTTTTAAATAACTACAACCCTAACTTGTCCCCACTTTGTTTTCAACCCAGAGCAGGAGGAGCTGAATATTTAACTCTCTAGTTAACAGTAAACATATTGGTGATAAAAGATAAAGGAAAAATATTACAGAAAAAATTTGGATACTCAATATATCATACTCTTTTCGTTGAACCAAAGTTGCTCAAGTAGTAAATTTAAGTGATTAAAATTCCAAATAAAAGAATAATTATGTTTATAAAACAGGCAAAACTGGAACAGGGAAACCTGAAAATTATTCCATTAAGGTTGAGTCATAAAGCTTTAACTAGGTGTATTATGTTTAAAATTTGAAGTTAGAATGGTAAAGAACGCCTTTTTAAAAATTAGTTTGAAGGTTTAAATCAATCTCAGCAATTTCAGCAGTACCCCAGTAGATACTAATGCCACTTAAAGCTTTTTGCCTTCAAGTTATTTCTTTGTGGCATTGCTTTGCCTTCATTGACTCACTCATTTCCATAGATAATAGACAGGAGTAGAATTAATGATAAATACTTAAAAGCTAAAGGTGTTCAGAACCAATATGCACAACTTATTATAGTGCTTCCCAACTTCAAAGGAATATCACAATCATATCAATAAAATAAAGAATTAAAGAAAGAACTTTCCTATTATGTAACTCCTTGTGCCTCAAATCAGAAAAAGTGTGCTATTTACATTGAAATTTCTGACAACTGAATGATATATCTCTATTTTTGGGTTTTGTTGTTGATTTGTAAGACCATGACTGGAATATTCTGTTACATCCTAGACTCTTTATTTAAATGGATCTGATCCTCCCAAATAAACATTTAATGAAAGTATATAAAGTATTGGTTGTTCTTGAACCTTTATTTAAGCAATTTACCTAAAACAGTGCTGTTTTTACCACTGCAAAGAACTTAATTTTGTTTTTGTTTTTTTCCTAGTTCCTCTAGTCTTGTCTGAAATTTCCTTTTTTTTCAAATACTCACCAAATCTTATCAATTCTACTTCTTAAATTGCTCCAAATATGTGAAATGTTTTCCATTCTATCATGCTCTGTATATATCTTGCTCGGATTATAGCAATATCTTCCAAATCAGTGTCCTTTTTGCATAATTTGGTTCCATTCTATCTATTCTCTAGAGAAAAAATCTTTCTAAATACAGAGCTGATCAAGTCATTTGTGTTATACTTTACCTGTGGAATCATTATAGTAATGTTAATTTTTACTTCATAAATAATTTTTATTTTTTGTGTCTCTGTACCTCAACCTAAAACAAGCAAACATATGAAAAGCTTTCCAGTGACTGAACCACGAAGTTCAATTATTTCTCAATGGCGATCAGCACCTTGATCTGATCGTTCAGCATCTGCTTTTCTTGTCAGTATTGACACACACCACTCCTGACTGTCCGGGCTTTTTTTGTTTGTTTGTTTGTTTGAAGTTTTCAGAATGTGGTATGATTTTGTTAGCATCCATACCTTTGGCACACTACTTCTTCTGCTTAAAAACCCTTTCTTCCTTTCTTGTCTTGAATAACACTTCATTTTCTTTCAAGATTGTGCTCAGGTGTCACCTCTTGACCTATTTGAAAGTAGATGTGTAGTTTCAAATGGCAATTTAAATGTCTCTTGTGGGACATTGAAAACAACTCGAAGGCAAAGACTCTGCCATAGCAGTCACTCTGTGCACAGCACCTAGTATCTACTAAATGCTTACTAAATATGCACTAAAGAATGAAAGGGTGAATTCCTGCAAGCGTGGCTCTCTGCCTACATTTCCATGTCACTCAAGAGCACCGCCCCCACCCACTATTTTGTACAGACCCACCTGGTCCTATCAACACCTTCTATCAAGCACATTTCAGAGAGTTTGCTAAAGCTGGGTGATGAACATTGTTAAATACAGAAACAGATGAGTTTAGATTTATGGTTTAGGCATTAGGAAAAACTATAAGTGGTGTACAGGCAGATTTGCATACCGACATCACTTTGACAATAATCTGAAAAACTAATTGGATAAAGACGAGAACGGTGTCAGGGTGATTAATGTAGAGGCTATTTCAATAGTCAGGAGAGAGATGCTGAGTACATGCATGACAGTGAGGCAGGAAGGAAAGAAGTACATTCAAGGTACTTAGGAGGTCAAATCAACAACTTTTCATTAGCGATGTAGGTGTAAGTTAGTGTGAAGGAAAGTTCCTTTGCATCAGGCTTTCCCCCTCTGCCTAATAAGAAAAAGAAATTTAGGGGTTGGTATATGTAGTCGTGAGTATGCGAAGGAGACAATCAATTCATTTTTGAGGTATATATGCATTGAGCAGAGGGTTAGAGCAGGTTTTTAAATGTATAAATCTGAAGGTCTGGGAGTCACCAGACCTATAGATAAATATTTGATAGTATAAAGCTTATAAATACTATTAGAAATCACAAGAGTAAATGAAATTTCCAAAGGAGAGAGTATATTTTTCTTCAGGGAATCTAGACTATATTTTTTTTCTGGACTATGTATGTAACTAATGAAATTAAAAACTGATTTACATGGTAGCTCAAATAAAACTTAGCATGGTTATTATCTAAAAAATAATAATGAAAGTACAGTGATTTATTTCCTTGTGTGATCCACAGTTTCATTTCCCGTCTTCCCTCTATCACTTCTGTTCAATGCACTCTAAGGTGGGCCCTTACTTTGCTTTGCATGTCATAAAACACATTTATCTAGCAATCAAAACAATATCTTCATCTTTGTTTTTAATCCAGAATAATGTTTTATGGTTTGCACTTTTTTATTTCATCCAAATTTATCATTTGGGATTGTATGTAAAAGCTGACAAGGGTCAAATGATGTTTGTGGTTGAAAGTAGTTTCGTGATTCATGGGAACTGTTAACTATGTAAAGTTATCACTCTGGCACAATGAGTTTTTTATGAAAGCCTTCTTAATACAAAAAGGAAAATGGAGCATTCCATGGATTTTCCATCTCAAAAAAATGTTAAGAAGTATGGAAAATAGTCACTTACTGGTTTCTAAATAATGGCCATGTAGCCCTGTTAACATGCAAACATTGTTTCCACCAGATGCCTGGATGCCTGGGCTGTTGTTAGCTGGTTCTCTTGAAATTTGCATCATCTACTGCCTGACTCAACTTTATTAAAATATGACTTTTTAAAGTGTGTGGTCAATTTTGAATAATTACAATAATACCTTAGGCATTTGTTTAAGGCTTTGCTATTTATTAATTTTTTCATATAGATTATCTCATTAAATGTACATATTGTAGGTCACCCAGTGGCAATAATTGTTTTAAATTATATTTCCATTAGACATTCATTGAACGGCACAAACACAGAGTCATTTAAAAATTATTTCTTATTCTATTTACATATTTAGGAATAAGTTTTATAAATTAAATGAATTAATAGTTATAAGTGCTCAGAACAGTGTCTAACAGAAAATAAACACTTATTGAGTCTGTTAAACAGTAAAAAAAAAAATAGTTAACCATTTTCAAGAACATTTTATGACTCTTCAATTTCACCCTATCCCCACTTTTACAAGTTTATATACCAGAGTCTCAACCTACCAACTAGGCATATTTTATCCTCTCCTTCAGACACAACTCACTATAAACCACCTAAAACAGTGTCACTACATTAAATATTGTTACATTTCAAATTCTTTTTTGTAAAATGAATATATTTCCTAACTTTCAAAATTCTTAGTGTATGTGTTAGACTTAGGCACTCAGCCCTACCTAACTGTGTACTACTGCTCTTGAGCAATGCATTCTGCTCTTTGACGAGGAGTATTCAGGACATGGAGAAAAAGCGTGTGATTCTGTCCTCTGTGATGACTCTGTCAGATCTAACTCAAAGACACCTTTGCCATTGAAGACTCACCTGACTTTTACAGTCAGGGAGCAGGTTTCCTTCCTTTCTACTCTGATAAAACTTAAGATTCAAAAGACATTAATTTCCCAATGCAAGGTAAAATAAATGTGTTGGTATAATCTCCTTTTTCAGCAGAGTGGAAGCGGACTGTGGACTGACAAAGGCTGGGCAATTTATGTATTCACACTAAGTTGTTCTGAATATCTTTAAATTAAATGTATCAGGGTGACATTGGTTAATAAAATCATATAGGTTTCCAAGTGTACAATTTTACGGTACATCATCTGTGTGCCCGCCATCCAAAGTTAAATATTCTTCTATTACTATGTATGTGACCCCATTTACCTTTTTGTATCCCCCACCCCCTTCCCTATGCTAACCACCACACTGTTTCTATGAATTTTTCTTTGTTTGCTTTTCTTGTTTATTTGTTGTTTTCCATATTATATCCCACATATGAGTGAAATCATATGGTTCTTGACTTCTTCTCTTTGACATATTTCACTTAGCATGATATTCTCAAGATCTATTCATGTTGTCACAAATGGCTGTATTTCATCTTTTCTTATGGCTGAGTAGTATTCCATTGTAGGTACCACATTTTCTCCTTCCAGTCATCTACTGAAGGACACTTTGGCTGTTTCCATGTCTTGGCCACCACGAATAATGGTGCAATAAACATAGGGGTGCATATATCTTTATGAATAAATTTTTTTTCAAGTTGTTTAGATAGATACCTGAATATCTTGAATGAGTTTAGAAGTAGTTTATGGCAAATTAATGGTTTTGTTCTCTTTTCTATAGAGTTCTAACCATATCAGTTTTCTCCCATCTTTCTGGGACAGCTTCAACCTTCTGTCTATTCACCTAACTGTAGATAAATTCTTTCCTAAGTTCTGGATCAGGATAATAAGTCCATTTTCCCCTTTGTCTGTCTTCTCTCGTCTCCTTTCCCCTCCTCTCTCTCTGACTCTGAATTGTGAATTATAAAAGTTTTGCTGAAAAAATAACTAATGTAAAATTAAGGTAAAACCTATGTATTAGTTTCCTAAGAACTCAAAATAAGCATATCATTGAAATTCATTCATGAGTTATTAAAAAACAAATCAGGAAGGAAAGGAAACATATTAAAATACTGAAACTAAATAGTTTCTCTTAATAATGCGCTAAATGCTTAAGTATCTGATATCTAACAAACATAACAATTCAGGGAAAAATAAATTAAGAATTGACTTTAAATGTTCTATTCATACATCTTGATTTTGGTACCTAATTAACTGTTTTATAAGAAAATGGAAATTTCAGCGAAAATGGAGCCAAAATAAAAATACTTAAAATGCATTGCCCATGGACACAGACAATAGGTTGGTGAAGACCTGGGGTGGGGAGGGAACCAGGTGGAGGGGGTCAGTGGGTGGTGAGGGGGGAGGAGGAACATTTGTAATACTCTCACCAATAAAGTAAAATAAATAAATAAATAAATAAATAAATAAATAAATAAATAAAAACAGTCCAGCCAGTGTGGCTCAGTGGTTGAGCATCGACTTATGCACCAAGAGGTCACTGGTTCGATTCCTGGTCAGGGCACATGCCCAGGTTGTGGACCCAATCCCCAGCAGGGTCATGCAAGAGGCGGCCAACTGATGCTCTCATGGATGTTTCTCTCTCTCTTTCTCCCTCATCCTTCCTCTCTCTCTAAATTCAATAAATAAAAAATTAATAATAAATAAATAAATAAATAAACAAACAAACAGCCCTGGTTGGTTTGGCTCAGAGGTTACAGCGTCTCCCAATGACTGAAGGGAATTGTGGGCTCAATTCCCTGTCAAGGGCACATATTTGGGTTGCAGGTTTGAACCTCAGCTCCAGCTAGGGTTGTGAGGGAGGCAAACAATCAAATTCTCTCTCTCTCTCTCTCTCTCTCTCTCTCTCTCTCTTTCTCCCTCCCTGTCTTACATTCTCTATCTCTTTATAAATATAAATGGAAAATATCCTTGGGAGAGGATTAACAAACAAATAAAAATAAATAAATGAATGAATAAAATGTAGAAGAATAAAAATAAAAAAGAAATTTTATGCTAAGAAAAATGAGCCTATTTTACAATAGTATTTTAAAGCTATAATTATTAAACTGGACAATGCAGGCTGTAGGCTGGTATCAAATTACAATTATTACTTTTCATCTTTTCATGAGTATCATATTGGGATTATTATAATGTAACATAACAATTAAATAATGTTGAAATATGATTATAATATAAAGGTGATATGCAGCTAATCAGTTTTAATGTTGATTTATTAAAATTTTTCTTATTAAATGCAAACACTTCTCAGGAGTATTCCAATTTGAAATTTTTATGTTGCTCTAACTTTAACACTATCTGATTATGTAATTGTGATTGTCTTGTAACTTTTCCAGAGGCCAAAAGGAAGAAGAAAAAAAAAGAAACCAATGAGAAATAAAAAACCCAGGAGTTTCTTTTGATGATTTTGATTTTGAAACTTCCATCATTTAATTTCAGGCAACCAGGGGACGGAATATTATGAATCAGTAAGTATGTGTCAAATGAATGATTAGATGATTTAAAATAAATAGAAAAGTGAGCTTCCTGTTTCAAGACACTAATATTACTTTAACTGGTAAAAAAAAAAAAAAAAAAAAAAAAGATGTTACAGTGAAATGAAATTTAGAAAACTGACACTCCAAGTATCTATCCCTTTCGTAACTTATTCTTAACTGAAAGTCACTCATCATTAAAATGCACACAGAAGTATTCTTTAGTTTTATGAGGCTAAAATTAAACACCACATTTCTTCAGATTTGAGTCTCAGCCAACCTATTTCTATAACCATCTAACAAATTTAAACAGAGGTGACAAACACAGTTACCAAATATTCCAATTCTGTGCAATGGGCAGGGCCAGAATAATGTTAAATCCAAATAATATAGTGCTTAGCTTGTTGCTTTCCAGCTTTATAATGTATTTAAATAAATATATAAATAATATATGCATGCATATATTTAGTTTAATGTTTACGAAGTTTTAAATTTCTAAAAATGTTTACGTTTCTAAGAGTTTCAGAAACATAAAATATATTAATCATAACAGTTATCTAAACTTTTAGGAAAAGAATCACAGAGGCACTTTTAAAAATAATCTCTAACAGTAAAAATAAGACTAGAAGTTAGACAAAGTTAGTAGAAGTATTACTGATTATAAGAACTGTTTTTATCATCCAAGTTACTAAAAGAAAACTAATGGACTGGTAGTCAATTATTGTTTCAAAATATGTTTAACAGCATTCATTTAGCAAACATTGTTGAATATTCATGCTATGTCAGACACAGAAATGATCTCAAGAAGGTCACAGATTTTCAGGATACACAGCTATATAAATAAATAAGATACAGTTTGCTAAGAAATTATACAAAGTTTTGAAGCCAGTTATACTAAAAATTCAAGAGAAGAATGATTAACACTTCTGTCTGAGTCGGAAAAGCCTTCAAAGAGGAAGTGATATTTGGGTTAAAACTAACAAGATGGGAAAAAGATTCCAGAACAAAGAACAATGCAAGGATAATAGCATGCACTAGCACAATGATTGACTACCAAAGAGTATGTTTAGGTATATGTGAATTTGTGAGAAGGTAAATAAGTTACAGAGTGAAAAAGGAATTGCATCGTTAAAAGTCTTTAATACAGCCTGGCTGGTGTGGCTCAGTGGTTGAGCATCGACCCATACACCAAGATGTTACCGGTTTGATTCCTGGTCAGGGCACATGTCCAGGTTGTGGGCCGAACCTTCAGCAGGCAGCCAATCAATGTTTCTATTTCTTTCTCCCTCTCCCTTCCTCTCTCTAAAGTCAATAAAGGGGGAAAAAAGCCTTTAACACATATTTTCTTTAGTAATCAGTAAGAAATTATAGTAAGTTTATAGAAATCTAGAATTATTAGTATTTTTATTAATTAAACAATTTATTTAAATAGTAGACACTTCCCTAGGTCTGAGGATACAAGAAAAATTAAACATGGTCTTGTTCTTCAGGAGTAAGAAAGAAACAAATATTATTTTAAATGATCTATTATTTGTTTTCTTTATCTTTAATTTTTAAATAATATTTGAGATGACTTATGAAATTATATGACAATAATATATATAAAATTTTGGGAAAATATGCAAAAGAAACTCATTCAAGGAAAAACCTG
The DNA here is from genome assembly GCF_014108415.1 of Molossus molossus. Classification (NCBI taxonomy): domain Eukaryota; kingdom Metazoa; phylum Chordata; class Mammalia; order Chiroptera; family Molossidae; genus Molossus; species Molossus molossus. Next base: position 38,079,673 of record NW_023425346.1, read on the forward strand.
AAAATGAGGCAAAACGTTTGTGGTATAAAAACACAGGCTTGGTCCTCATTGAAGAGTGTAGGACAGAAAACAGGTTTTTCTTTTTTCATGATTTTTTCCACAATTTATGAGAAGCACCTGGTAATCAGACACGGAGATGGCTGGTGTCTGCAACTTCAAACCGCCTTTCTACCCAACTGACAGGGGCAGGAACGAATATTAGAATTAATAGAAAACATTAGAAGAATAAGAAAACTAATCACAGTGGGGCACTAGCCACAGTTAGAAAAATGTTAATCATCCTCTACCATGTTAATCATGGTTGCTTTCTTCTGACTGAGGAAAAGCCCATTCTGACCTGACTGGGAGGTGTGCCCTGGGGAGTTTACCTCGGGAATGCTGCCCATTCTCCTAATCTGAGGACCACCTGACATCATAGAAAGATTAACGACCTGATTATTGGAACACTGGACCCGTGACTGCGACTCACTGGCCACCAGACCCTGCAGCCCCCAGTCCACATTCCTCCCCCCTTGCCTGTAACCATTTTATCCATTTTTTCCCCTTTTGCCTAACTGCCTTTTCTCAAGTAGTGACAGGTGACCTGGATCCACTTCTTGTCTGGTTTCACAACCAGTAAAATAGATAAGGGCTGGGCCTTTCCCAGCCGTTTTGCAATAGAAACTTCCCTTCTTCCTGATTCAAATGCTTTGCAACCCCTTCAGGTGAAAATCCCTTTGCTCCCGAGCATATTTCACAGCTAAAGAAGAGATAAGAAAGCAACCACCTGGCGCATCCGCCGAACGGTCTCCTGAAGAACCCACAACCTGAAACTCCTTAAGGTAACCAATCCCCCGCATCTTTGTGCCTTAAAATACGACCCCTTCACTTATTTATGGGACATCAAGAACAAAAGAGGCTGTCAATCAAAATAGATCCAGAGACATGGAAGTAGAGAACAGACTGACAAATCTGAGAGGGAAGCGGAGTGGGGGGGATTGAGGAGAGATAAATCAAAGAACTCATATGCATGTGTGTACAACCAATGGACACAGACAATAGTATGGGGAAAGCAGGAGGCGGGTGGGATAGGGGAGGAGGGGGTCAGTGGGGGAATAGAGGAGGGGTACCTGTATTATTTTCAACAATAAAGACAAAATAAATACATAAATACATAAATAAATAAAAATAATCCTTATAAAAAATATTCAACCCTTCCAGTAAGAGAGCAACTGGCCTGTCTTTTTTTGCTCAGTGCCACCTGGTCCTTGGCCCTTTCCCTGTCTATGGGAAAAGACAAAACAGATTCCTCCCTTTTCTCTCTTCTTTCAGTTTGAATTCTTTCACAAGCCTGCATCACTGGCCCAAACAAAACCCCAACAAAGGTTGTAAGGTTTTTGCAGTCAAAATAAAAATGTAAGACTTCGCAGTTACCCAATTCATACACACACACACACACACACACACACACACACATACACATAATATATATATATATATATATTTTTTATTTTTAAGGCTCAAAACCACCATTTCTTTGGAACTAAGTTCAAACAGAAATTTCTTATCAGAGATCTCATAAAAAGCACATTCTATACTGGAATGTATATCTGAAGTGATATGAAATATACAATAAGAAATTTTACAAGGCTATTTTATATAAAATCACTTGCAACATATAAATATATATATCACAATAAAGTGTGATGAAACAAAACCACAGGGACCAGCAGTTTTAAGAATTGCTTCTTTGCACACCTTAAATGAAAGTTATTATTATTGTTGACACAATTATCAGTTGATGAGCAAGGCCAACTGTTCAAAAATAAATAACATGTTATATTCTACAGCAGCAGTTTTCAATTGGTGTGCTGTGGCATGCCCACTGGTGTGCCACAGAATTTTTAAAATATGCAGCGCCTCACTAGTTAGGGGCACTGAACTTTCTTCCCTTAGACTGTCAAATAAAAAAATGACAACAGCCAATACAACAATAGTTGTCAGGTGTGAATGAATCAAAATTAGACCTATTTTTTTATCAGTTCGGCAAAAAATAAACATTTTTTGGTGTGCCACAGACTTTTAGTGATTAGTTTAGTGGGCCATGACATGAATACGGTAGAAAATTTCTGCTTTAGACCAAATTATCTGAGTGGATTTTCTTGAAATGCTGCAACTAACACAAAATAGACAAATCAATTAAATGCTGAGGTTGAGTGGTATTGTCATTTGTAGTATCCAATTTTACATTATTATTATTATTTTTTTTTAGTGAAACACCCTGATTGTTCTCATTGATTTCTAAACTGCTGGTTTTATCTATTCCACATACTGAGACTCTATGCAAAACATCATTTGAAGAAAGTTTATCATTGGTGATTTAAATGGTTTAAATAAGGAAGTCACTGCTAGAATCCCTGGAGTCTTCTCAGTACATCATGATGACAGTGTTGAAATTTCCTTTTTTTGACCCTCCCCATTTTAGCCATTTTTCCTACTCAGGAACCAGACTTTTCCTGTGTCCTTAACAAGTGTTTATTCAATAGAACCAAATTTGAATGAATGTCAGATCAACACTGCCATACAATTATGAGGCCTGAGTATCAGGACGATACCTGCTCAAATGTTGGTGATGGTACTTTTGAACACTTTAAATACTCAATGTGATGTCTGGAAAGAATGCAGTTTAGACTTGAACGTTGTGAAACAATATCATTAGAACAAATCCCTAAAATTACTAACTTTCCCTGTATGGCTTTAGAGACAAATGATCCTTAGCATTCTTTACCAACTTTTAATCACTGTGGTATCTTCAAATGTCCAACTTAAAGACCAATTTACATATAATAAGCTAAGCTAATCATATCCAGATTTTATTGGATGAATATGTTTCTAGTGATTCTCTTGAGCTACATTCTGAGAAGATGTGCTGTAGTTGGATCACAGGGCTTTCCTCAGTGGTATTCAGCAAGGACACTTTTTTTTCCTTCTCATTTTTATACATGTATATTATAGGGTTACATTGATTAATGACATTATATAAATAAGTCTCAGGTGTCCAACTTTATAATACATTATCTGTATATTACAGTGTGCCTCTGCCTACCCTAGTCCCCTTCTGTCACCAAATATTTGAACTCCTTTTCCCTCTTTAACCTCCCCCTACCTTTTCACCCCCCTGTTAACCACCACACTGTTACTACTGTCTATGATTGTGTTTGTTGCTTTTTTAACCCAAACTGGGAACACTGCAGTAAAGACTAGAGAGCAAATAATATGGTTTCTGACGTGTAGTTATTATCTTATTTTTCATCCCTCAGTCCCAGTTAGGAGAGATGGACAATGATCTAATTTCATGCATAGTTGTATTCAATAAATGAATATTCATTTTAAAATTGTGCTTTAAGTGCAAACTGTTTTCCTTTTATATTACTGTAGAATTTTTTAGAGTTTAACCCATGTTACATGATGATAGCAGATTTATTCAGGTTTTTTTTTTTTTAAAGTTAAAACAGAAGGCTTTAGATTATGGCATCAAAATTTATAAGTAATTTTTAAATTTACCTCAGGAGAAAGTCAGCTTATATTAAAAAATTTAACAATAAAAGGAAAACTACAAAAATACAAGAAACAGTGCTGTACAATTTAAGGCACCGAAACCCAAAATTCACTGGATGAAAGAATATTAAAGAATTATTAATGGTACAGGTACTGTTATTTGTAAAGATAATTATATCCATGAAAACAATGTTTAGTAAAAGCAATATTCCTATATTTTCAGAGCACAGTATTTAATGGAATAAACCTAATTCACCTTTCAGCAAGGAGATCTATATATTTTGACAGCACCAGGTTGGCCCCCCCATGAGTAAAAGGCATTGCGTGCATAGCCTTTCTTTCTGAGAAATTATTTTTAAAATGATCAAACTGTCATATTATTTGTAATGCTATTAAGAATAATATCTAAAGTACTTAAACTAATTATGCCTATTTTGTAAGATTAATTATCATTAATAATTTAACATATTTTATCATTTAAGTCAGTATCCGTTCTGATCTTTAGCTTTAGAGAGCGCACAGTATATGTACCACATAATTAGGGCTTATGTATCACATAATTAAGGCTAAATACTAGGAAATCAGACTAATGAGACCAAATCAAACTGAATTATTTAAACCTTTTTTCTTCAATTTTAGAGGTAGAATATTTAGTAATTAAACACTGATTTCATTTTCTTGAAGTTGCATATGTCTCCTTTGTTTTTGCTACAGACACTTTCAAAGATGTTTCCCTGAGAAGTGAAGAAAAAGAGCCTCTCACTTGCCACTCCTGGGAGCAAAATAAGAAACAGAGGCAGGCGATTTTAGCCTTTTGCTCTCTCCATTCTTTCTCTTCCACTCATTAGTTTCCAGTGTCCTCCATTGTTGGTTCTATTTTCTTTTTTCAGGGTTCCAAGGACCTGTCCTCAAACTGGAACTTACTCAGTTTTCTGTCATTTTATATTCCACTATCCCAGGACCTGGCTGCTATTAGGGGAAATGAATACCTATTCAATGAAAAAAACATTTTTTGTGTTCTTCTTACCACTTCACTTATTTATTCGTTTAATCATTCTTTGAACAAATATTTTTGAACAGCTGTTATTACACAGAACAATGGGTGAGATTTTGAATATGTGACTCTGATAAATAACAGATCACATTTGGGAATATTATTTTACAAATATTTACTGAGGGTCTCCTGTGTTTCTAAGAGCTTGATTAGATGCTAAGGACAGAGTGTTGAGCAGGAACGACAAGAGCTTTGTTCTCAGAGCTGGTGGTCTTATTGGGTAGACATACATCATTTTTTTTAAATTTTTTTTCTTTATTGATTTTAGAGAAAGAGGAAAGGAGAGGGAGAGATAGAAACATCAATGAGAGAGAACATTGATTGGCCGCCTCCTGAGTGCCCCTCACTGGAGATCAGGCCCACAACCTGGGCATGTGCCCTGACGGGGATTCGAACCGGCGACATCTTGGTGCATGGGTCAACACTCAACCACTGAGCCACACTGGCCGGAATACATACATCATTTAAGAGATTGATAATGGGAGAAATATTGTGTCACATGGGAGTCAACGGATGGAGGATTTAAGTCAAATCAAGGGTCAAAGAATACTTCCTGCAGAAGGTGTCATTTAAGCTAAACCCTGAAGAATGCTGAGAAATTAAGTATACATATGCATATGTGTAGGCTGGAGATGGGAAGCCACTGATTAAGGTTGGACTACGGGCAAATATTTCAGAAACAACATGTCTGAAGACTGGGGTCAGACAACAACATGACTTGATCTAGAAAGAGCAACAAATGCATTGTAACTGGGGTACAGTTTTATTTTTATTTTTATATTTTTTAAATTAATTCATTCATTTTTGTTACAGATGTTTCTCCCCCGCCCCCCACTGATTCCCCCTTCCCCTCCCTCCCCGCACTATCCCCAGCTTTGTTGTTCATGACTATTGTTTATGCACACATGCATATAAGTTCTGTGGTCTATATCTCCCCCACCACCCCCTCTTCTGGAAATTGTCAGTCTATACCCCACTTCCTCCATGTCTCTGGGACGATCCCATTCCTCAAACTGTTATGTTCATTATATTCCACAAATAATTGAGATCATATGATAACTTGTCTTTCTCAGTTTGCTTGTTTCGCTTAGGATAATACTTTCCAGGCCCCTCCATGTCGTCTCAAAGGATAAGAGATCTTTCTTTCTTACACTGCATAGTACTCCATTGTGTATATGTACCACTGCTTTTTTATCCATTCATCTACTGATGGATACTTGGGCTGTTTCTAGATAGTAGCTATTGTAAATAGTGCTGCTATGAACATGAGGTACATATATTCTTTCTGATTGGTGTTTCAGGCTTCTTAGGGTATATTCCTAGAGGTGGGATCACTGGGTCAAATGGCAGTTCAATTTTCAAGTTTTTGAAGTTACACCATATTGTTTTCCATAGTGGCTGCATCAGTCTGCATTCCCACCAGCAGTGTACTAGAGTCCCCTTTTCTCCACACCCTCGCCAACACTTGGTGTTTGATGATTTGTTGATGGCAGCCATTCTGACAGGTGTGAGGTAATACCTCATTGTTGCTTTAATTTGCATCTCTCTGATGATTAGTGATGTCAACATCATATGTCTCTTGGCCATTTGTATGTCTTGTTTGGAGAGGTGTCTATTTAGTTCCTCTGCCCGTTTTTTAATTGGGTTGTTTGTCTTCCTTTGGTTAAGTTGTATGAGCACTCTGTATATAATGGAAATTAACTCCTTATCTGATGTATCATTGGCAATTATGCTCTCCCATACAGTGGGTTGCCTTTCCATTTTGATGATTGTTTCTTTTGCTGTGCAGAAGCTTTTGAGTTTGATGTAGTCCCATGTGTTCATTTTTTTGTTTTGTTTCTGTTGTATCAGTGAAAATCCTGCTGTGTATGATGTCTGAAATTTTGTTTCCTACAGTTTCTTCTAGGATTTTTATGAATTCATGAGTACATTTAAGTCTTTTATCCATTTTGAGTTTATTCTTGTAAATGGTATAAGTTGATGGTCTAGTTTCATTTTTTTGCATGTAGCTGTCCAATTTTTCCAACACCATTTATTAAAGAGGCTGTATTTACTCCACTGTATGCTCTTGCCACCTTTGTCAAATATTAATTGAGCAGATTGTCTTGGGTACATTTCTGGGTTCTCAGGGGGTACAGTTTTAAATAAGACTTGAGAGGTCAGTAAAACAGAGATCAGAAACTGAGGTCTTGTATCTAGTTAAGTGATCCAGGTAGACAAGGTTTTTTTTAAATATTTTTTTTTCTTTATTGATTTTAGAGAGAGAGGAAGGGAGAGTGAGAGAGAGAGATAGAAACATTGATGATCGAGAACATCGATTGGCCACCTCATGCATGCTCCCAACTGGGGATCTGGCCCACAACCTCTGCATGTGCCCTGATGGGGAATTGACCCAGAGAACTCTTGGTGCATGGGTCGATGTTCAACTACTGAGCCACACCAGCTGGGTCAAGTGGACAAGCATTGAACTTAATTTCTGATTTCAAAGTCTCCATTAAATATGTTGATCTTCTTTATCAAGAAAACATAACGAAAATACTTAATTAGGTTTTATTTTATTTAAAAAATTATTTCTTAAAAAATTTCTCTTCTCAATGAACTGTACATTTTCAGAAAAGAAACTGAAGTATCTGCCTACTCTCTTAGCTCTAATAACAAGAGGTGATATGGTTCAAAAAGACCCAAGAGAAACCTTGACCTTGGTCCTTTTTCTTCAACTTGACTTCTCTCTGATAACTTGTTTATTTCTGGGCTTTACCTCCCTATTTCTCCCCCCAGATCTGGACCAAAGACAGCTGTATCCAAGCAGCAGGGCTCTTTAGACAAGAAACCAGAAGCAAAGTGAAGGATGCACTTCAGACAGAAACCAAAGAGTGAGACACCCTACGAAGTTATTCCAAGAGCAAGTTGCTAAAATTCTGAACTAAAACTGTAAGAGTGGGAATAGAAGGAAGCAGGCAGATTTGGGAACACTTGTGGAATGGACATGACAGCAGAGGTGAGCCTGTTAGAGAATGGCTGGGATAAGGGAGGGAGGGAGGAGTTAATGAAGATTCAGATTTTATCAGCTGAAATACATGAATAAGGAATGAAGTACTGGTTTGAGGGACATAGTGATTTCAACACTTTCAATGAATTTATTTGTTGAGCTTTTCCCAGTGGCAAAAGCAGTCATATTTATAGTGCTTAAATGTGTGTTTCAGTATCAACTGGGATTGAATACTTATTTTTATTTTCACACAATTAAATAGAGTGAATAATAATAAGTCACTTCTCATGTAGACAAACTACCTGCGAACAAGTTGTTTTTCCTAGTTGATTTTAAAACCGCACCGGGTAGAAATATTAGCTGATTCCTGGGCTATGCCCCAAGGTCATCTGGCATTATTCCTTTCTAGAAGAGGAAAGTGATTGGCAGAGCACCCTTATCTCTGGTCCACTCAAGTAGTTCCTTATCAGCAGCTCAGCCCCTCTGAGATATCTCTGCCTCACCACTGCAGTTCTCCGCACTCAGTGCTAGCAAGGCTTTGAGAAAATTGAAAGTAGCTCCTCTTCTCAGAAGAGTCTGTGACCCTTACATGGGACAGACACATACACTATTTCATTGACAAATGCTAAACCAGAAAATGCTACTAATTGATACTGAAAATGCTGCAAAGAGGAAAGACATATCCCTTCTCTTTTATGGCAAAAATGACCTGAATCCAAATTGTCATATCTTTTTTTTTTTTTTACCTTTTCCATTTTTCACTAAAGAAATTTTTAAATAATTTTTGCTAATACATTTTTGGCATGCACTGGCTATTTCTAATGATCTCAGAACTGACTATTACTTGAAACTGTTTTTCTTTTTATACTAGAAAAAGAAAAAAAGGCAATCATTACCACAATATTCATCTTGGATAGCTCAAAATGACATATACAATTTGGACCAGGAGGCAAATATAATAATACTTTACAAATGAATCTCTTTTTTTTCCAAAGTAGATTTGGAAGAAATTATGAGTAGAAAAAAATCTTAAACCTGAGTCAAGGAAATAGAGTTTTTCATTTATCACAGAAACAAATAGCACAGTAACGATATAATTTCTCATAATGTCCCTTGATCGAGTCAACCTATTTCACTCATTTTATTGTATAGGCCCTTCAAATTCTTTAGATCATCCCATCACCTGTTAGTTCATGCTTCATTATCCTGCTCTTCCTTGTCAATCAAGGTTGACTTCTTCTCTGATAGTTATTCCTGTCCTAACAGGAGTCATGCATGCCTTTTCCATCTCCTTGTTCATCCAAACCATGGTTTCCCATAATTATATATTTCGGAAATCATAGTGAGCTCAATTCTCTCTGCCAAAGAAAGGAAAAAAACTTAAACTATCAAGGAAAAGTGGACTTAAGGGTGCTGTAAAGGGGCCACAAAGAATCAGCCATCAACAACCTTGCTGTGCAATCCTTTTTGAGAGCATGGTTGCAAATACAACAGCACAAGTATCTATGACTTTCCCAGAGTAGAACCCTTGCTTTAGCCTCCTGCAGCTAATAATGAACACACATGTCTGTTTGACACATGGGACAAGCTTCCAAATTAGGCATTGCTGTTTCAGAATGGTAGTCAATTCAGTCTGCCACATGTGGGACAAAGGTTGCTCTGACAGTGTGCAAAGAGGAGCCACTACAAACCCATTCTGTTTTTCTAATCACATCAGCACTGGCTATAGACACCATGTCTGACCCTTCTGGCATATTCATGGTCAAGTAAAGGAGTAGTCATCTCATTGTAGTTCTAATAGCCTTTGAAATTGAACATCTTTTCATATAGCTGTTGACCATTTGTATATCTTCCTGGGAGAAGTGTCTGTTCAATTCCTCTGCCCAGTTTTCAGTTGGATTTTTGGTGTTGAGTTGTATTCATTTTTTATGTATTTTGGATATTAACTAATCCCTTGTCAGAGCTGTAGTTTGCAAATATCTTCTCCTATTTGTTTCATTGTCTTTTTGTTTTGTTGGTGGTTTGTCTGGCTCTGCAGAAGCTTTTTAGTCTGATATAGGTCCATCCATGTGATTTTGCTTTTACTTCCCTTGCCTTTGGGGTCAAAATCATAAAATTCTCCCTTAAACCACCTCATATCTGTTAGAATGGCTATTATCAACAGGACAATAATAAGTGTTGGAGAAATTGTGGAGAAAAGCAAATCCTCATTCACTGCTGGTGGGAATGTAAACTGGTACAGCCACTGGTACAGTATGGAGAGTCCTCAAAAAATTAAGAGTACCATATGACCCAGCAATCCCTCTTCTGGGTATCTACCCCCCAAATTTTTGAAAACATTTATTTGCAAAGATATAAGCACTCTTATGTTCATTGCAGCATTATTCACGGTGAGCAAGACATGGAAACAACCAAGTGTTCTTTGACCAATGAATGGATAAAGAAGATGTGGTACATACATACAATAGAGTTCTACTCAGCCACAGAAAAGATGAAATACTGCCATTTTCAACAACATGGATGGGCTTTGAGAACATTATGCTAAGCGAAATAAATCAGACATAAAAAGTAAAAAACCATTTGATTTCACTCATATTTGGGATATAAAACTGAAAGCAATAAATAAACAAACAAAAAAACTCATAGACACAACACAGTGTAATGGTTATCGGAGGGAAAGAGTAAGGATGTAATAAAGGATAAAGAGGATCAAATATATGTTGACAGAAGATTTGACTTTGGGTAAGTAAACACACAATGCAATATACAGATGATGTATTATAGAATTTTAGACTTGAAACCTACATAATTGTATTAACCAATGTTACCCCAATACATTTAATTAAAAAAATAAAGAAAAGAAAAGAAAGTCATAATAAAACCAAATGACCTATAAACCAAAGATGATTATCTTTTACTCTGGACTAAAGCTCTGTCTGATCAGTTTATCTCAAATGTACTCAAAATAAAAGTGAGGAAGAAAGAAGTTGTTCTTGAACAAAGTCACATAGATAATAAATGGTAGAGTCTTCAATTCCCAAGCTCCTGTTTGGATTCCTTCATAACATTTTTGTTTGTTTGTTTGTTTGTTTGTTTGTTTGTTTGTTTGAAGGTCATCAGGTTTTACCTCTACATTTTATAGAAGCAGAAACTGTGGCATGAATTTGGTAAATGGCTTAATCAAGCCATTTGATTAGCAAACGGTGTGTTAGAGCTAGCACCCAGCTCAACTCTTCTGTATCATATTCAACAAAAAAGATGATAATAAATATTACAGCAACAATCATCAATATTGTCAACCACTGCTAATTAAAACCATACTTATAGTAAACATCAGAATTTCTGTGGGACTGCCACATTATTCCTTGTGGTTGCATTATCGCTTGCTTCCTTGAATAACAATACATTCAGCATGGTCTATGCACAACTTCAGTGAAAAGGTGGTATTGTTAAAGTTAGCACCTGAGTTTTGCTAGGAGTAGGCCCATTTCTAAACAAAAGAAAATAGAATAGTTTCATTGACTATATTGATAAAATGCTGATACTTTCTTTCTTTTTGTCATCCTCACCCAAGGACATTTTTTTGCTATTTTGTTCAGATACAGTGGGAGGGAGAGGGAGAGAGAGAGAAACATTGACATCAAAGGGACACATCAAGTGGTTGCCACCCACACAACCCAATCAGGGCCAGGGACAAACTGCAACTGAGGTACATGCCCTTAGCGGGAACCGAACCCGGGTCTCTCCAGACCACAGGCCAACGCTCTAACCGCTGAGCCAGACCGGCTGGAGCTGATATCTTCTTCATACAATTTTTTTTTTTCTTTTTGGAGAGAGGAGGAGAGGACCTATATCATTCATTAGATTTTGAAAAAGTTAGACTTTGTACTGCTTGGGCAATGAATTAGTTTAAGTTACATTATATCAGGTCAAATATATGAAACATATATGAACTATATGGAAATAAGGATATTATTCGTATGTTTGCTCACTGGGTACAGGAGGTGTAGCATGTTCACCTCAACTTCCTCATATAGTGGTATGGAAACATTTCACGAATTGATTTTTTTTTTGAACCAGGCACTATTCCAACACTGAAGCTCCACAGGAAAATGGAAATGCCAGTGCACATTTCTATTTTTAACTTAGCTATCCACTGATCTAAGTTTGAACTGAAAAAAATAAAAGCAAAACAGGATATTAGCATGTCATGGCAATTCTCACAATGATTGTTGTCTTATAACATCATTTGCTGATCAGGCACAAAGATTAATGTAGGATCTATTAATAGAAGAATTTTCGGAGGAGCTTGAGCTCAAATTATACCAATCTGCTACTGTTCCAAAATAAACGCATCAGGTGGCATTTAAATGCAGGTGGTTAACCATTTTATCAGAGTAGATATTTAAGCTATTAAAAATATAATTAGAAAATTTAAATTAAACTAATTTAATGTAGATTCTATTTTGAGTCGCACTGTCCCTAGAATCATGCTATTTCTATTGCAAATTATAAAATGTGTGTAAATTGCACAGGTTTGTTTCTGAGTGATAGCTGAACTTGGATAATTAAGTTGTTAACCGTGAACTTCAGTGGTCAACATGGTTATATATCTTTGTCTTACGCCTGCTCCTCCTTCTTGTTTCCACAAATCTCAGGGGAGGCAGATGAATGGCACTTGACTCTACCCAGCTACACAGTCGACTGATTAGACATAGCCCTGTACCACAGGTACACTCAATTACATGCCTTTCAGAGAGTCAAGCATTTCCTGAAGCTAAAAGTGTTGAATCTGTTGATTTCACACATTTTATACTAGGAGAAAACTGTGATCAAACGTATTTAAACCTTCAATTTTATTTCGTAACATACTTCCTCTTTCTGCTTAACACAGGATGTAAGGAGTTTATTGAGATATAAAGGATCAATCAGTTTGCTCCCAAATAATTAGGTCATTAAGAACGAGACAATGACTTCACTTTTAGTAATTAAATCATCTGCGTGGGGGGAAATGTGACATTAGATTTAAGGCACAACTTGGTGTCCACAATGATACAACCCTATATTTAACTTTTAAGATGTCAAATAGAACAAACTCAGTAAAAGAGGAATGCCCAAACAATAATATTTGTTGTCACTATCCTCATAATAGAAAAGCACTTGTCTTAATGCTGCTTCTGTGGTAAGAAAACTGCTTAGTGCTGACAATTAGCCTGAAAGCATTAACTGCTAATAGTAAGTACATACTATACATAAACTAGCTCTTTGTATGGATTGACACCCAACATATGTCTACTTATAAAATCTTCTTTTATAATATGTATGGCCAGCTGGATAGTCCTTATACTCCTTTATTCAACAAGCTTCTAAAAGATTATGGACAAAGGAATATTCAGCTACCTAAATTTATGCCTAATGTATGGCATCCATACATAGTTATTTCAATGCATATTTAATGCAAGAAGACTTAAATTGTTCCCTTTTTAAAACTTAAAAATAATTATGTATTATACATGTAAAAAGCCCAGTAGATTTCTCCCTCCACTAATCTTGATATACTTGGTTTTAGCCAAAACTCCGAGAAGTTCTTGAACATGATGAAACCTTCAATTTGGAATAGCTCTAGAGATAGTAAAAAAGATCTCAAACAAGACATAAAGAAAGGGCTAACAAGAATCAATAAATCTTAGAAACCAAGGATCCTTTCTAGGAGCTGTTTCCTGACCATTGTGATTGCCAAGTCCTCTGATTCCTGAATTTAGCATAAACTAACCACTAAACATTTTATGTCTCTTTGGCTTTAATGAAGGTAGATGTGATTTCTGAACAAGTTCAGGAAAGTACTTCTTTCAAGCAGGGAAACTGCTTAAATTAATTAAGCTAATGAGGTTAATGAATAATTAAGGTAATTCTTTCACTTGTCCCCCACAATTCAATCTCTTCATCTTTTAGTCATAGTGTCAAATGGTGGTATGAGAACTCCAAAATACAATCACACGTTATACTTCTGTTTAATATTATACATCACAATGGAAACTATCTTTTTAAAATTTTTCTTTTAGTGTATAGCTTAAATAAAAAGGGACCATCTCTCACATATTGAGTATCTCTCTAATTAGGAAATCCAAATATCTTATATTAATTTTGTTTTCTAAACTAGAGGAGATATTTAGATATAAAAATACTTTTAATAACTACTCATTTAAAAATAATAGGTTCATAAGCATTTGCCTTTCACATCACAGGCTCTGAAAAATAATATTTCATGTAAGTCTTTAGCTACCCAACGAGGTGTGTTTTGTTATCATATTTTTATAGCTAAGTAACTAGAGATTCAAAGATGTTAAGGGACTTGCCCAAGGTCACACAGACTGAACATAGTAGAGGATTTGCCTGTTACAAAGGAATTATTAAATTCTTTTAGTTCTTGGCTTACTTTTGGAACATAAATCTGGAATTACTCCTCTAAATGAATAAAGTACATTTCTATAATATAAATATTTCTTATGAATTAGTCAACTAGTAAAAAATAAAAATTCCCTGACTGGTCTGTCTCAGGGGTTAGAGCGTTGGCCCTTGGACTGGAGAGTCATGGTTTCAATTCCCGTCAAGGGCATGTACTTTGGTTGCGGTTTGGTTTCTGGCCCTGGTGATGGTTGTGTGGGGGGCAGCCAATCAATGTGTCTCTCTCACATGGGTCTCTCTCTCTCTCTCTCTCCCCCTTCCTTCCCTCCCATTCTATCTGAAGATGAATAGAAAAATATCCTTGAGTGAGGATTTCAAAAAATAAAAACTAAAAATATTGTGAAAATTCTATAGAAAAACAAGATTCAACTAACTTAGCCAAGTGGTATTTGTGTCTTCTCTCTCCTAGATTCCTGTTCTCCTCAACACATAGTTAGTAGTTTTCCAATATTGCATTTTTATTTAGATATAAAGTCATAAAACTTGGATTTTAGAGAATAAAGATATTTTGCTATTTACTTCTATAATCACAGCAATCATCTGTCACTCAGTCATCTAACTTCAGCTAACCTTTGTCATCCCCCTCACCACTAAGGGGCAATACAACAGCACACATGGCACTATAATTAGTGCGCAGCAGCAATTTTCATTAGACCAATGATCTCCAATAAGATTTTCCCAAGGGCTGCATTCAGTTATATGTAATAGTTAGGTGGGCCACACATGCATTAGCATATAATTTGCACATGATTTGCATATGCATTTAAAGATTGCATCATATTTCTCTGGATATTTCAAGTAAAAATATAGTTACTACAATATTGAAGATTATGACTTCTATTTCTCTGTACTATCTCACTACATCTAAACAGATGGCTTATGATAGACTAGCTCAGCAGAAAATTAGCATAAATCAGTGTGGGGAGATGGATAGTCAGTAGAGATGGTTAGGGTCAATAGAAATCTTTTGGGGGGCACTAATGATGACTACTCAGGATATATTGCATTAGGCAACTTGTCTCTTTTATAAGGATAAAGGAATAAATGCACACTGGGTGGACCTCCTAAGAAATGCGTTTCTAGTTACTGCTGCTAACTTGTTGAGCATCTTTTTTTCAAACCTCATTACAGGCTAAATGGCAAATTATCTGCTATCACTTGGGAAATCTCAGTTACCTCTTAATTCTAATAGTGTAGTCACATAACAACTTTAACTGAGTTTCTTCTAAACCTAATTACTCTCTGTTTTGAACACTACATTTAACTGGAGAGCTCTCTATTTCTCTTTAGTTTTTTTATACATATGGACCAATTTTACACAATGGGAGAATATACCCACTCCCACTTCTAACAGCTTTCTGGTGTATGAGTATTTGGTTAGGTACAGAAAAAGTTACAAGAAAGTTAAGAAGACTTGTACAGAAAAATATTGGGAATATTTGGGACTAGGATAACAGATACAAGCATAAAGATATATATTTATAAATTTTTGGTACATATTTGCTGTTATATTTGTGAAAAGAATCTCTCCTTTTCTGTCTCTTTCTCTCTACAATGTATTCAAAATTTACATCCCTTTATCTATGACAGGGATTTTAATACTAATTAAATAGATGATAGATAGAAAAATAGATGGCAAATAGACAGTTGGATGAATAGATGAGTGGATGAATGATAGACAGATGATTTAAATGTTATAAATACTGTAGAGTGGAAACATAGCACTAGTAAGAAATAGTAGAGCTCTGTAAGTTTCACCAGCATTTCATTTATACATTTCTGTTTCAGTTCATCAGAATCATGTGGAGACAGAAAGATAGAATATTCTTTATCCAACCCTGCGGTCCTTGGAATTTCTAGGGCCAGGTCAGTAATCAGTAGAACATATTTAATCAATTCTCGGTAACTGTCTTGCCCAAGGTCACACAGTTTTGGGTGATAGAGCCAGAACTGGAACCTGTATCTGTATAGTTTGTATTATAGTTATTCTATAATTTCATTATATCTATAATAAATAGGCATTCCCTTCTCTTTGGTAAGCAGAGCAAATTTAAGTAATTCTCAGTATCTTGGTCATGCAGTTCACTGAACATGCCTATTGTCCAAATACTTAACATTCACAACAATGACTAAATACAGAGGAAATTAAAAAGATTTGTTTTCTACTCATCTTCTTCAAGGACACCAAATTATACCATGATTTGGTACCAACAGCAAGACATATCTTTGATACATACATTTTATCTTTGGAAAAACTGTACCTAGAGTATAGTGAATTCTATGAAAGTATTGTTTTATTGGATGAATAAACGAATGATGAATGTGCAAGTATTAAACAAGATAAGTTATTACTGTAAAAATCAGTCCATAATATAGTAAGATAAAATGTAGGTGACAGAACAGTATTTTTTATTATGATCCTATTTTGAGGGGGAAAATATACATGTAACATGGAAGGACAAATATTAATTAATTTATAGGTATTTACAGTGTTATTTGTCTTAATTTTGTTTTATATTTAGAAAAGGAATGCATATTTTTATAATAAAAATGTGTTTTTATGTTTATTTTTGTTTATTTTAAAAGTGGTCTTTTCTACTACATTTTAATAGTACTTTCTATTATATAGCACTACATTATAATCAGTGTTCCAGTTTGAAATGCGGCCTTAAACTCATTTCTCAAGAACCTCATCTCCTTATTCCATTTACTCTGCACTGTTACTTGCTTACAGACTATCTCTTCATTTAAACTGAAGGTGTTTTAAAGACCAGAAGCTATATTTTATTTGTCTCTGAGTCATCCCACCCCTACATCAATTAGCTTAAAAACAATTACCTTGTACATAGCCAGTGCCCAAAGGATATGTAATATATATTTGATAAATCACTTAATTAAAACAATGAATGTCACAAAATTATATAGCTGTACTAGTGAGGATATAGAATAAGCATCCTTTTGGAAAATGAATTTAAAATTAAAAGGCAATGAGTAGCTTAATTTCTTAATGAACTCTATTTCTATTGATCATACTATTTCATAAATATGTCATTGATCACAAGGAAAACCAGACTAGAGCACATCAATCATGTCTTTTGGGGGAAAAATGAAACACCCCCCAAAAATAGGTATGGTTATTCTGTTCCTAATCACAAATAAATCATTAACTCAGGACTCATGAAAGTAGTTATTTTCCTCAAACAAAAGCTTTCAAAGTTAGGCAAAAATTTATGGTATAAAAAATATATAATTAAGTTTGAAATCATGAAGTTGTTATAAGAATGGAAAAGTCTTACCAATTCTAAAAACATATATTTTTCATTTTAGGTTAGCGATATCTCCATCAATTTTTTTTTTTTCCTAAAGATTGAATACTTGAGCTCAATGGCAAGCAAATTAAAATAATAATGACTTTAAATATCAAAGCTAAGCCCTATATTGTTTATGTCACCAAAAATACCCTTTCCAGAATAATCCATGAACTAGGGTTTTTCCATTCCACTTGGCCTAATTTTTTTTTTTTCTCTCTGAGTACTGTTTAAGCTACATATTTGATAAGATCATATGTGTTCCTAGGCTGATGTGCAGTAACAGTTTAACCTTCCAGATAACAATTGTGATAATGTCTGAACCCAGAGGAATATCTCTAATTATAGACATTTCAAGCACTATGGAAGAGAGTGGAAAAGATATTCTAAGCCAGTTGGATCTAAGAGTCTTTGGGCTATACGTACTGACTAGGTGCTTTTTTGGTAGCAAAAGCTCAATTAATAGTTTTTGTAATTCATTCTGTGTTTACCTTAGCTCTTGGGGTTTAGCAACCTTGGTGCTAAACAAATGTATAAGTATGGCAGTCAGTCTAAATTGTTCCTTCAATGGCAGAGACAGTTTAATAGCCTAAATTCTTGAAATTATATAAAGTAGTATAAAAATGAGTAGAAGGCTGCATAAACTGAAAATGTGGAATAACTCTTTAAACAAGGTCAAAACATGTCACCACTATTTTCATCATTCACATAGTACTTATTATGGTACTTATTTAATCAAGAATATATAATATATTACAAATTTCAGTGTAATAAAGAACAAATATTAGTTGCTTGTGAGAATATTTTGAGAAATTATTTTCTTTCAGTAAATTCATTTAGAAAAAAAAAATTTAAATACAAACTTTAAAGTTCCATTTGTAGCTTTGACAGACTCAGTTTCAATTACCTCTAAGCCAAAGTAATTCTTACGAATTTCTTATCCTTCATTAATATTGAGCACCTGAGAAAAATTATACAAGGCTTTCAGAATCTAGATTTTAATCTAGATTTTCAGTAGATAAATAGCAAAATGAAATGATTATTATTCATGATAGCAGTTGGCCTCTTTAGATGCATACCTAAGTCTGCAGGTATGTAAATCCACCATGTTCCAGTGAGTACATCAGCACTGAAGATTGAATTACCCACAACCCAGGGATAGAAATAATTATATTAGAGCTCATTTCAGACCATGTAGTTCTCTATTAGTAATTGTATTGGGCTATTGAGACACAATCATTAGAGACATAAAATGGTCATTTTGTATATTAGTAGTAAAAGAAAAAAATCATAATCCTTTAAGGAGAATTCATAAAATATGTACTTTTGACTCACAGTGAAAACATTGATTAAATTGCATACTACAGAAGAGGGCACTAAGAAACAGGAAGCATACCAAGGGAGGCCACCTAGCAACGACCACCCTCACTTTTTACAAGCATTCAGTCACCAATAATGTAACACTCACAGGACTTTGAAACTGCACGTAAAATACAGAGATGCTCTCCATTTGAAAAACAATCTGACAGCCGAGGAGCAACACTGAACTTGAAGAGATGGGCAGGGTTGCCCCTAATGTGTAACTCAAGTTTTTCTTGAGAAACTTCAGAGATTTTCATTAACATTACCATGTTATGTATTTTGCATAACAAATATAACTTCATTATAATTAATCTAAGACAGATATATCTAATCGGACAGCTATTTTTAAAGCCTACATGTTGTTTTACTGTAACTATCTCTGAACCTTGGATTTACATTGTATTATATTGGTTCCCTGTAAATCTATAAATATAGGTAGATACTTTGCATGTATTAACTTGTTTGCTCCTCACAACAAAATGTTGTGAGAACTATAATTCATCCCATTTAAAGTAGAGAAAATGGAAACACAGAAAGGCATAAGAATTTGCCTAGGGTCACACAGCTAGGAAGTAGCAAATTTGGGATTCAAACCTAGAGAGATGTTCTGGCTCTAGGGCCCATATGTTTATTTCATCAGTTCCAATGCCCACTTTGAACAGTGTTAAGAAAAATTATCACTTCTTAATTCTACTTATGAAAGTTTAAATACTTAAATGTTTAATATTTTCTCTTGTTCGCAAAAGAAAATGGAGACACAGTATGACGGCCAGTGAATAGCTGTTTTGTTAATCCCTGTCCTCAAGCTCCCAACTTTTTTCATCCAACCCTTTAAGAGGAAATGAGTTAACAGAATTAACCACTTCTTTTTTTAAGCAAAAAGCAAGTTAAACTATATATGGTTCATTGGAATCAATGTTTTGCAAATATTTCCCTAGCACAACATTAAAAAATTAAATGCGATACCTATAAAAATAACTAGTGGCAATGCTACTAAAAGAAAAAAAAAATTCAAAATTAATTCTACCACATATTTTTTAGGCAACTTTGTTTTTAACATTAGGACTTAATCACATGAATTATTTCAACACCAGCATGAGAGAAACACATAGATTGGTAGCCTCCCACACGACCCCAACCGGGGACAGGGATCGAACCTGCCCAACCCAGGTACTATGCTTGACTGGAATCGAACCTGCAACTCTTTGGTCCATAGGCCGACACTCTAACCACTGAACCAAACCTGCAAAGCCATATGAACTATTTCCGCAAACTACAATCACAGTCAGATTTAGGCAGAAATTACACCTCAGAAATGCTGTCTTTGAAAATCAAAGTACAAAGCAATGCAAGCATGAACATGACAAGTGACTCATGGATGGTATGGCACAATAGTTGAGCCCTCTGCACATGTTAAACTCCTACAGTGAGTTTTAAGTTCTCTACTGTGGAAATATATAGACCAGGCAATCACATGCCATATAATTTCAGTAATTTATAAAATAACTGCAGGGTCCCCATTGGCCCCTCTTAAAGAAGTCATTGATGTTGCTGGCTGTTGTGGCTTAGTGGATTGAGCATGGAGAGAGGTCCTGGTTCAATTCCCGGTCAGGGTTTATGTATGGGCTCAATCCCCAGTAGGGGGCATGCAGGAGGCAGCCGATGGATATTTCTCTCTCACTTCGATGTTTCTCTCTCTTCATTCCTCTTGCTCTTAAAAATCAATAAAAACATGTTTAAAAAATAAAAAATGTAAGTCATTGATGTTACCTACAGGTTGACTCATCTAAGACCTACTCTCATGCTGACCAGATTTAGAATCAATTAACTTATATTAACTATCTACCATTTAAAATAATATGGATTAAATCAGAAGTTTCAACCATATTATTTCATGAATATTCCCAATTTCACAAATGAGGAAATGGGTTCAGAGAAATTGAAAAACCTGACCATGGTGTGGCCACCCAGCCAGTAAATGACAGAGCTGGTAGTCAAACTCACATCTGTTGACGGTATAATAAAAAAAAAAAAAATTTACCAAGTACTAATTTCTGACAATGTCTAAAATGAGCTATGCTTCCAAATAGCCACTGTACTCTTGCCTTACCCTAACTTTATCAAAGATGGCCTTATTTTTCTACAGGGGCTTGGGCCTCAGGTTTTCTGCCAAGAATTCCTTGTCCTGACATCAGTCCGCTTAGGGCCTCAAGCCCTGTCTAGCTCCTGCCAGCCTTCTTTTCAAGAGGCTGTATTTCTATTGTTTCTCTCCCTGGACACTTCCCAGGTGCTGTTAAGTTCCTCCTGAGTTCAACAACTGCTGTTACTTGGACTAATCTCTCTAACCCTATTCCCAGTAGAAGGGGCAGTGGAATCAATGTTTAGGAGCAAACGAGAAGGAAGAAAGACTATGTCTAGTAAGTAAATAAAAATGCTTTCTATTTGGGTAGATGTGGTAGTTTATGAACCACATTCTTACAGGAGTTTACCTTTGCAATAATTATCCTCATTTGATAGGTAAGAAAATTGTGGAGAATAAATGGCTTACTTTAAGATTATTTGGCTTATAAAGACTGAAATTCTAGATTGTTCTTAGCCATTTCCATCCATTTGATTGATATACAATCTTAAATCATAAATCTACATTTGAGGTAAATTATTTTAATTTTAGTTTATATTTAAATATTCTTTGTGGTACTTTCTATCCTACTAAATTAATCATATTGCAATTTTTACAATTATACCTAATAAGGCAGTTTGAGTGTGATTTTAGTGTCTACTATTTGCGGAAGTAGACTTTGAATGCAAAAATATTTCAATTGGCTTTTAATTTTCAGAGAATGTCTGAATCTCAAATAGGCTGCATTTTGCATTCTTAAAAAGATGTTTATAGTCAAGTTCTACTGCATTTAACAAACCTGATCCTGTGCTCTCTTCTTCATCACTACAGAGGGTAGCAACAGACAGCAGAGCTCCTTGCATCACAGAGGAAATGTTAAAAGTTTCCAGTAAACAAGAAGGTTAAACACAAAGTCATGCTTTGATCACTCCAAATTTCTGTTTGCCTTTCTGTTGTTTAACATTGTTAAGCACAGCTATAAACTTTTACATGTTATCAAGCCAATGGATATGGAAAGTACCAGGAAAGATAAAATTTTTTTCAACAGTTGAATCTAAGATATTTTGGACTTATGCCAAAACCAGTATGAAAAAATAAACAATGTGTCTTGTAATATTGTGACAATTGAAAGTTAGTCCTCTTTTTTTTTGGTTATTTTTCTTACTCCTAGTTATTGTTCTCTTTAAATATCTGTCTTAGCAAGTGAAAGCACTTTATGTAAAACACTTATGATTATAAATATTATTTTAAACTTGGTTTCAGTAGATGAGAACTTTAGAAGCCGTGGTTTTACAATAGGATGATTTACCTGCAAAGTGTGTTTGGGACAGAAATGGTTGTGAAGAGCAGTTTGCAAGAATGATGACTGCCTTGCTTCTTAGCTTAGTTACATCGGCCTCAGGACTGATCATACATGCAAAGGAAGGCAGCAAAGGTCTTATGATCAAAAGCGAAGAAATGACTGACAACACAGAGCTACTTCAAAGGAACTAATGGAATAATTAGTCCCAAAAAGACCAAAAAGACTGAAGAATTCATGATGTCATAAAACGCAGAGCTACTTAAATTGGATTAGAAAATAAAAATGACATGAACATTGTAAATATTCACAGATCACATCATTGACGTGTAATGTGCCGTTAAATGATGTCAAATTAAAGGGGAAATTACATGTGTTAGAACTAGGACGAATAAAAAGAAGACATTTAAAGATACATGGTCCTTCAAGTAAAAATTCCTAACATATATTACATAGATGATCATCACCCAGACAGTGAAACTGGGTGAATAAAATGTAAAATAAAATATGGGAGGAAAGATACTGGCAAAAAACAACTCATTTTCATATATCATAAATGGTAGTGAACTTTAAATTTCAGAGGAGCTATTTTGGGAATGTGTTTTATACAAAGCAAACCCAAACATGGTTATAGTAAATAACTGATAATGCCATTAAACTCTTAAAAGCTGTCTTGGATCAGCCCTAAATATTAAATTAGTATGCAAATTTGTCAGAAAAGGAAAGAATCTCTAGGTCTATTTTGATTTGCATATGCTCAGTTTTCTCTTGCTAATTATATGTTGTTTGAATCATTTCAATCAATTTGGACTTGTTTTGAGAGTTATATGAGTGATAAAAAGAAAAACAAGAACACTGTAAGGCAAGTGTAACATCTGTCTTCTTCCTGTGTCTCCCTAATACCTCTTGCTGACGATCGATCACGTACATTATTAACATACGACTAACCTGAATTCAACATAGAATTCAAATACTTCCAAAATGCATACAGATACTTGACTAACCTGGGGCATTACAAAATGTTTAGCAAAGCAACACTTTAATTACAAACACATCTCGTTTTTGACAAATACTTCTGAATAAAGATCATTTCACCTTTTAACTGACTTTTTCTATTTATTTATTTTTATCAGCAGTAAGTTCAGCTTTACCTGGATCTTCTGTCATATTAACAAGATAGCTGGTACCTTCTTTATACTGAGGTTTACTGTTAATAACATTCAGCATATTGGACTATATAGCCTTAATACCTCAAATTGACACAAGAAGCAAAGTCCAGATAAACAGCAAATATTATAATCATTCAAACTGGTCACATATTAATACCACATATATTAATACTCAAAATATATTCCCAGCACCCAATAGAATCTTTTTTATGCTGAAAAGTTCCATAGGTTTCTTTACAATATATTTGAAAAAGAAAATCAGTTAAGGAAAAAAAAGTAATTGGGGTTTCAATGAAATATTCACAAGAGTGCTTTATCAATAGACATAATCTCTAGTTTTAAATAAGTTTATTTAACCATTTCACAAAGTACGTGGAACTTAATCAGGCTACTTACATGTCCCACAAAGGAAAAACAAACCTTCTCAAAGTGTGATTCGGCTAGCAGTGGTTGTTTGTGAAAAGGTGAAAAGTGTTTCTCCCCCTCTCGTGTGTGGTCCCAGAGTAACCTATAATGTCCAGCTCTTTTTCAGCCTAGACCAAAGAGCATTAAAAATTTATCCTTCCAGGTTTCACCTATATAGATAGTAGAGAAAAATCTTTTTTTTTTTTTCTTCTTTTTTAGGAAACAGGGAGGAAATCTTCTATGAACCAGGTTTTGTGTTAGTCACTTTATATATATAATTATTGTAATCCTCTTAATAGGGACAACATGAGATCAGAGAAATAAAAATATTCAAGTTCAGCCATGCAAGCTAATTATAAGAATAAAACTTTAACCCATTTTATCAGATTTCAAAGTTGATCTTTCTTTAACAGACTTATCAAAAATCTTATATTCTAGAACTGTTATGTGGAATAATAAATTTTACAGGAAGACAGAATATTGGCCTGATTTGGAAGTAAAGTATTGGCTCTGGTCCCAGAAACTCCTACCTATGGAAATCCAGTACTGTCCACAGCTAAGAGTAGGAAAACTGGGAGCTACAGGACTTAAAGGCTGTATCTTGACCATCATCCAGATCTTTGATCTTGAACAAATCACTTATGGTCTCTTTGCCACAATTTTCCATTTATAAAACTTGAACAATGATAATAACAATACTGCCTAGGATTGTTCTTGGAATTAAAGCAACTAAATTTGCAACTGCTGTGTAAAATTTTAAAATATTAATTTTGGGTGGGATATATTGAGCCCTGGTCAGTTTGGCTCAGCAGTTAGAGCGTCAGCCCACGGACCAGAGTCGTGGGTTTGATTCTGGCCAAGGGCACCAACCTTGGTTGTGGTTCGTCCCCGGCCCTGGTGGGGGTCGTGCAGGAAGCAACCAATGGATGTATCTCTCTCACATCAATGTTTCTCTCTCTCTCTCTCTCTCTCTCTCTCACTCTCTCTCTCTCTCTCTTTCTCCCCCTTCCACTCTATTTAAAGGTAACTGGAAAAAAAATACTATTGATAAGATAGGTGAAGAAGAAATATGGAGAGAAAGATGAAAATATGAGAGAATGTAAATCAAATGAATAATTGTGTTATAACACATTATTTCAAATTAATCACAGACATTTAAATATGCATTAAGTTCTTGCATTTACGCCAAAGGAGAAAAATATTCATATTAGGCTTGCATTTCTGAAACAAAAAGTATATCATAACCCTAATGTTATTTTTTTCGAAGCAGTTTAAAGTTTCTAGGTATACTAATTTGATCTTTTTTTTTTTTTTTTTTTTTTTTAATGGTATGTGCCCCTAGCGGGAACTGAACCCAGGACTCTCTGGTCCTCAGGCCGAGGCTCAATTGCTGAGCCAAACTGGCCAGGGCTACTAATTTGATCTTTATTTGAAGGGGAAAGCATAAAAGATTGGGTTTTCCATTTACTCCCACTCCCTGCTTGGGAATTGGAAAGGAGGGAAAATTCACTCTAGCAATGGTTAATTTTTTTCAAAAGTGTTCTGAATCTTTTTGATAATCAGGGTAGACTATAACAGTGTGGAAGCTTTTGAAGGATCAATAAATCTGTTCTGAAGATTCCTACTGCAAATGCGGCAGGTGGGAAGGTATATGAGGCCTAAGGTAAAACCCTTGACAAGACAGAGCGTATCTGGATTCTGAATTGGCTTAGGCTGAGACAAGTGATTGTGAATTCCCCTTTGCAGTCTATAATCTTGTCAGAAACTAATGCAATTCTCTCTGTTGCAATTTTGATTAATATTTAGACTAACTTTAATGTAGCAAATAGACTAAATACTGGATATCATTTGTTTTATTGACTCAACCAGTAGACAGTTTGAAGTTTTTCAACAATTTTAAGCCAATTGCAATGATTTCAAAGCTAATATTATAAAGAGAATTTGTATACATATATTCTCATTTATAATTTCTGAGGATTATTTCCTGAGTAACATTAAATCTCAAAGAAAACAGTCATAACATATTAGAATGTTGCTACATTGTATCATGTATATTAATAACTAATGAATCTACATGGTGGTCAATAAAAAAAAGACTCTATGAACAATAACATTATCATATTGTTTAAGTAAATAAACCTTTTCTGGACATGGTGTGAGGAGAATAACTTAATGAAGAATACTTTTTTAATTAATATAGACATTCGCAGTAGACAAAATGGTCATAAACAATGTAGACCTGCTCTAAAACATTGGGGAAAAGCTGATAAATCCAAGATATCAACCATAAACAGTAATTTTCTAACCATTTACTTATCTTTCGGAAATATGAAATGAGAACAAGAAATACCCACTAGTGTTCTAAAGCATTTGAATCCCACTCCAGGGAGAAATTTACTCATATGAGATTCATATGCAATCTATTTCATCACAATATTAAGAATAAAAATCCCAAAAAATAAAAATATTTAAATATTTTCCTTGAGGTCTTTTATAAATCTTATTTCTAATTCCTTGCCTCCATGTTACCTTTATGACACTATATCTTCAGAAATGCTAAAATGGATTCATCTAAATTGATTGAATAGAGTTTCAACTGAACAAAATTATTTCTGTATAAATATGTACAAGACAGAAAGAAAATCAAGAAATAGGTCTTTATTTGTAATGGTTCATATTATTATTTGAGCTGAGAGTCACTTCTAAAAATATATGCAGTTCTCTGAGTTGAAATGGGTATTTTCCCCTCATTGATGATGAAAGGAGTTCAATGATATGAGAAATAATTTAGCAAAGAACGCATTTAGTCTGGAGTCTTGAAAGCAAGAAGGATGTGATAGCTTTTGACAAAGAGTCCTAGCGAGGTAGTTGGCTTTTTCTGATACATTAGCACCGGTGTTACAGAGGGAAACATTTCAGTTTACCATAAGGAAACATTTCACAAACATGGCCCAAGACAGCTTCAGAAACATTAATCCTGATGCAGTGTTTAAAATTTTATTATAAGAATGAACATCCAGAAATGGAGAAAGCAATTAGAATCTGTAACCCCATTCTAATAGTTAGGGTATTTTGAAAGTATAAATGTAAGACAGTTCTATGGAACCATAGCAGTCTCTCACACTGCTTCTCAGGATTCTTTTACATTATGTGTGAGCCGGGGTAGGGGATGGGAGTGGGGGGTTTAGTGTGATTTCATTATTTTTCACAATTATAACTTCGTAAAACCATCACCGTTAACAAGACAATAGCCCGCTTACTATTTGCTATTTCAGCACCTCAATTTTCCCCCTTGTCTTCAGTCTCTTTTTACTCAAGAAAGGGATGCTTCTTTTATTGGAACTTGCCCTAGTTTGAACTTTCCAGTCACTTTCCTGGAGCCTCCAAACCCTGGGTTATTTATCTGCCCTAGAAAATGTCTTCCCTTTTCCTTCACAGGACAAAACCTATTCTTTGGTTTCCCCCTTTTCTCCAAACATTTACATTTTTACTCTCCTGTAATGTGGATTTCTTCTCAACACTGTGTCCAAATACTATCTTACAAAGGTTAGCAAACCATTGAGCCACAAGTTTTAAAGTAGAATCTTGCTTTATTATTTACTGCTTTCTTTAGGCGTGTCCTCTTTCTGATTTCCTAATTTTGTTAATAGTCCTCCCACTCACTATTGTCTTGGATTCTTCATCCTTCCTTATTCCTTCTTCTTTGACCAGGTTCCATGACCAACTTATGACCAAGACCAATAACACTTCCTTTCATTGTGAAATAAGGTTACTGTCCTGAGGAAACCACAGGAAACCTGAGAAAGAAACTTCAAGGATTATGATGAAGTAGCTACGAATGAAGTATAGAACTACCAAGAGACACCGAGACTTAATTGACATGAGAAAAACTACAGACTAAGGCTGTGGTCCTTCATGTTTCAATGTATGTTTGCCAATGGATATATTGATTAATAGAAACCAAACATTATATTTTTCTCTTACATAAAACCTTCTAGAAAAAATGAAGAGTTGACTCCACAGTTTATGAATGTATATGCTTGCTTATGTGGCCCAAGTTCAGTTTCAGAATATGGCCCTCACCTTTGGTGTGGTTTCCACTCCCAAATCTCTCTCTACAGGAAAATCACATGCTATGTGACATACCTTGGATCACAAAGCAAAATAAGTAAAACTGAATTTGAACTTTCAACTGTAGCTAGAGGGATTTGGGTTAGATGTTGTGAAGACTATGCTGATCAACTAGGTTGTGTGATATGTATGAGGGAGAAGAAATGATTGGTTAAGGCAAAAAACTATGGACCTGTTTTTAAATGCCATTTTTTATTTTTAGAAAAATATTCAATTAAACATCTAAGATATAATCAAGATCAAGTTTCTAAATAAAAAAAAAATTTAATGTGCAAATTTTCCTACTTGTATACAATATAGATAAAATATTCTTCTAAACATTTAAATATTTTTAATTAGAGAATTGAATATTTTTAATCAGCATTAGAGAACTTGTCTTATCCCATCACTAGTCAGTTCACCTACTTTGTTGCTGAAAAGTATTTCTACAGTTTTAGTCTTCCTTAAAATTTAGTCTTAAATTCAGAGTTGATTCAGCATAAATAGGAAATAAATCAATATTGTTGGAAATAAATAATAATTTCATATTTTTCTTTTACGCTTCATAGATTGTCTGAATAATAAAAAGACATTTCTTTAAATTAAAAATATTTGCATCTGGTATAAACATGAAGTATATTTAGAGTGGATATCATTCTTTTAAATATTTTTAAAGTTTGGCATTTCTCCATTGATTAAAGAAAGCATATTGCTAGAGAAGCATACAAACAAAATCAAACCAAACAATAAACAGGGTTTTCTTTTTTGTTTTGTTTTGTTTCTTAAGAATATAAACTTGGCTCTGGCTGGTTTGGTTCAGCAATTACAGTGTCAGACCACAGATGGAAGGATTGCAGGTTCAATTCCTGATCAAGGGCATGTACCTAGGTTCAATCCCCAACCCTACTAGGGGTTGTGCTGGAGACAACCAATTGATATGTCTCTCTCACATCAAAGTTTCTTTCTCTCTCCCTCTCCCTCCCTTCCACTCTATCTAGAGATAATCAATGGGGAAAAAATATCCTCAGGTAAAGATTAACAAAAAACAAAACAAAACAAAAAATATATAAACGTGGATAAAATTAATTTCATTTGCTACAGTTTCTCTATTGATATATATATAGAAGATTGATAACATTTAGTACTTGTCATCTGGTTTGTTAAGCCTAAGAATCAAGACCGCTCTTCAAAAAGGAATATACTTACTTTCTACTCTGTGAAGGAGAAGGAGGAGGCTGAGCAATATACCTCAAATGTAATTTGATCTACAATTGATTTGTATAATTTGGGAATGGAAAGTTATTGATTTTCTTAGGCACAAGAATTGCTGTCCAAATTTCTCACTTATGCCTCTGCTTTGTCTTAGTAAATGGAAACCAAATAAGGAATGCACTGAACATTCTTAAACACAAATATGATCCAGGGCATACTATTGTTTCTGAAGTTGCTGGATGCCTATCTCCAACAGTTGCTTTTGCTTCAATATGTAGTATGTCGTGAAATTTCTCGATGT
The DNA here is from genome assembly GCF_014108415.1 of Molossus molossus. NCBI lineage: Eukaryota > Metazoa > Chordata > Mammalia > Chiroptera > Molossidae > Molossus > Molossus molossus. Next base: position 38,109,004 of record NW_023425346.1, read on the forward strand.
CTCTCTTCCCTCACATTCTAATTGAGCTTTTGCAAAACTGCCAGGGTTGTTCCCTGAAAGAGAAAGAAAACATGTGAGAAGACAGTAACTTAGGACAGAGTTGTCACTCTAACGCTGTGTCCCCATTCTTGTCCATCAGCTCTGACAGCGCTCCACCTTCCGGTGAATTTCACCATGTGGGCAAATCTCCTCTTTCCAGAGGGTGCATACTTTTTCACATCCATTACATTTTCTTTTCTTTTGGTTTCCATTCATCCCGGAATGTCTCTCCCTGCCCACACTTATGTCTTATATAACTAAAAACTTGGTTAAATGTGACTTCTTTCACAAGACTTTTCCTAACAGCTCAGGTAGACTGTGCTGTCCCTTCCAATGTGTCCTTATTCCAACCAGATGATAAACTCCTTCAGAGCACAAATCATATCAGGGTTGATGAAAACAAATGCTTGTTAGGCTTAATTAAATTGAACTTCAGCCTCAACTAAAATAAAACTTTCTTCATGAAGCATTTTGGGATCCTCTATTAAATATGACTTCTTTCCTTAAGCGTTATTGTTTTCATTCTTTTATGCCACTAACTTTATTCTTATATTATTATTAATAAGGAAAAATATCACTCCCAGTAGACATCATAAAATACTTGGTGGCAAAAAGAGAAGTACTCTAGAGGGAATTGCATGTTATAGGTGTTCAATTATTTATTAAATAGATTTTTTAAATTGATTTTAGAGGAAAGGAGAGTTAGAGAGAGAGATAGAGACATCGATGAGAGAGAACATTGATTGGCTGCCTCCTGCATGCCTCCCACTGGAAATTTGGTCCACAACCTGGGCATGTGCCCTGACCGGGAATTGAACTGGCAACTTCTTGGTGCATGGGTCGGCGTTCAACCTCTGAGCCACACCGGCTGGGCTTTATTAAATACATTTTATTTTTTTCAAAAATCTTAAAATATATATCAATATTAAAAAATCCTCCCCTTAACTCTATGTGATCAAAATAAGCATCAACTTTGTGACACTATGTAATCTTTATAGGAATCTAAACATTAAAAATATAATAGAAGTTTGAGAGTGGGTATATCTAGATGTCATAAAAAATTATCTTTTCTATTATTTTTAACATAAGTTTTTGAATAATGTATCACTTCATAATTAAAAATATAAACATTTGAAAATTGGTTGTATAGTCTTTAAAACAGAATTGATATCAGGTCATTTGAGTCTCATAAAAGCTATTCCTTAAACTTAACATATTAAAAATATCATTAGAGCTGAAAAAAAACCATGATTAATTTATGGTCAAGAAAATATATTTTACCCACCTATGAGCAATCTAAATTATCATTCTGTCTCAATATAATGCTATTCTTCTTATTAAGGAATTAAATCTTTCTTGAATATTTTTAAGGTAAAAAAATAAATAACGAACCAATTCTGTTTTACTCAACAGAGAAATAGTACATTGTGTTAATCTGACTTGTATCCTACTTGTAAAGCACTGGGAATTATTACTTTAAATTATGCTGTTAGATTAGATTTTCTGCAGCTTAGTATATTGTAATGTAATATAATTGCTAAATGCAAATGAGATACTGTACAGCTTTTCCATAGAGTTGTTCATGAAAGCCAAGCATTTTACATATTACAGTGAAGTGCATGTTATTAAGAAACAAATTAAAATAAAACTTAATTGGTATGAAGACAAGATACTGTAGCTTTCTAATGAATGACAGTATTGTAGGGCATGTATACAGCAAATCTGCCACCTCCCAAAAAACTCTACTGTCAAGAGCATCCTATATGCCAGGAGTGATAGCACTATACTTTTGAAGTTTCTCACTTGCTCCCATTACTTCATGATGAAGTTACATCTGGAAGTTATTTTAGCTGCCAAATATTAATGAATGTTTTTGATTGAACAAAGCCCCAATTTCATTCAGTAATACTCCAGCAAGATGAGGAGAAAAATTCTGCCTCTCAACTTCCAGGGTCACAAGTTTCTATCTCACTCATCTATAACTAGTATTAATTACAAATGACTTAATCACACGTGCATATCTTGTCTTCCAACTGTATTTCAACTGAATGTGGACAACAGCGCTATTTCTTTCTCCTGGCCTGGAGTGAATTTGGGATCAATCCCAAGATAAAAAATTAATTTAATGTGTTATAAATATTTTTCTTTTTCTAAAAGTAGCCCACACCAGATGATCTCTAAAGTCTCTTAAAAATCAGGAATTCTATGAAATATGATCTAATAATTGCTTAGAAAAATAACTGTGAACTGAAAAAAATGAAGTAGTAAAATTCTTAGAAACCAAGATTCTGTGGGGGGAAGAGTATATAAACACACAATCAAATTATAAATAGTGGCACTTTTTAAGATCAGAAAATCCTATGACCTCTCAAAACCATCTTCACAGTTGGTCAAGATAAACCATGTAACTGCCACCCAATCACATTGAAGCATCTGACCCTGCCTAACACATCCCATCTTTATACAGATTGTGGGGGGGATGGTCTTTGGGAGAATAGGAAGGTGAAACCACAGCAATTAGTACTACACATAGCAAAATGGTCAACAAATTATAAAACAAAACTCCCCAGAAATATATTTCTTACTATTTCCATAATCATAGTGCTCATTAAATAAAGCACTATTTTTCAAAGAGAGGAAAAAAGCAGACACCAATAGGTTTGTTTCATGCAGAAGAAACCAGCTCAAAAGCAATTCATTATTAATGCCTGAATATTCTTGCTAAACAGTTCTGATTATTTCACAAGAAAGAGGTCAAGGTAGTGGAGAAAGGGATTTAATCAAATAAACTCTCAATCTCTCTCCAAATAGCATTTTCATCCAGCTGCATGTAAATTCATCAGATGACTAGGCTCCAAAAGCACAGGCAAGGTTAATCTGCTATGACTGTTAAAACTTCTATGATATGCCTATTGAATAAAGATTTAAAATGGGATGAACCATGCAAGTTACCCCAAATTAGATATTTTTACTCATAAAATACATAAAATGTCCACTGTTAAAAAGAAACAAACAAGTAAGCCCATTTTTTCCCATCTAACTTAAAGTTTATTGTTAATTTCTTAAGAAGAGTTCTTTGTAATGTTTTATAGTTTTAATTTATTGGAATTTCTTAGGACTTCCCTCTCTTAGGTTCTAGAAATCCAAAAGGCTTCCACTCTGGTTGGAATTAGCTTAAAACCTCAGAAATAATATAAAAGAAAACAGGTTGTAATAAGTTTTATATTTTAAAAATCATAGTGATTTACTTTTGCTTATATGAGAGACTATAAAATGCATCATATTTTTATCCAAATGCAATATTGCTGGCAAACATTACCGAGTGTGTTGGTGATTTATTACTTAAAAAATAAATTTAATTTTAACTTCTAACTTACAAAATCAAAAAATGGATAGAGATAGCACCAGGAAAAGGGTATATTAGTGTACATTTTCACAGACAAGGAAAATACATACAAAGATAAAATCACTGCACAGACAAAATTTGCTGATATATTTTTGTCTGGTTCATTCTCTACACAACTTTATAATTTTGAATAAATATACAAGCTAAAATCATGTTTCAACATATGGCAAGGTGTCAATATGTTTTACTTTGAGCATAAAAAATCCTGAATTCATTTACTTAAAATAATAAAAAGTATGCTATGTAGATGTTTCTAAAATTAGAAAAAAATGTAAGAGCATAACTAATTTTTGATAAAAATATATAATTTACTATCAGTAATATATAATTTAAATAAACTTTACAAATGAAGCCAATGTCGCAATCGTGACCCTATATAAGAAAAAATTAAAGCATTTATGATATCTGTATTGTTTAAATGATCATTTTTGTGGATGATTTTAACATATAATTTCAAAATCCATATGAAAACATACTATGCCATTGTAATGTTTAATTCAATCTATTGCTATTTCAATAATATCTACAATATATTTCTTTCCTGCTAAATGTATAAAATTTATTTTATAACGCCTATTTTTATTCTGTATTTAAGAAATCATGCTACAGTTAATAAATCTTCTTCAAAAATATTAAAGTGTATCTCTGCTGGCATTCTTTGCCCTCTTAGCTCTCAGCACCTTTCTTGAATCTTAGACACCATTTTACATGAGGACAATTTCTAAAAAGCAAAATATAACTGTCTAATTAAGGGCTGTGTGATTGGCTAGTTCGCGGTCTCTGTGACAGTTGTGACAAATACACATATTGGCACAGCCCTAACCTCACTTCACAGTTTGCAACACAAGGATGGTATTTTCAGAAATGTGGAGAACACTCTGATACAAAGCTTCACCACGTCTAGTGCTATTCCATTTAATTTTTTATTAACTGCCTGAACATATGCCATTCTAGAAGAGGGTAATAGTTACAAAATGTCAGCTGAAACATTTAAACTGCTAAAATGTAAATGATTTTATAAATTTGTAATGAAAGGTAATTGTCATGTGGGAAAAGTAACAGAAAAACAGATATGTATAAATGCAAAACTGGTAAAAAATACATCTTATTGACTGAAGGTAGGAAAACCTAAGTATATTTTAATGAGTATTCTAAGTAGTATTTAAATAAAATTAGATTCATAAGCAGAAAATGTGAATTCTATAATATTTTACTTTCTAACATTAGAAAAGTTCATAATAACGACAAGAACTCATAGAACTTGAATATGCCAAATTCAATAAACAGGAGGACATTTAGAAGCTTCACCTTGTTAAAAAGTAAATCAATCAATCAATAAATCAAAGTAGGATAATATAAATAAAAGGTGTCTTTGGTATCAGCACAATAGCTTTAAGAGCACAATATTCCAACATGATTTGTTTCTTTTTTTCCACTATGATGAAAAACACTTTAGTGATGAATCCCCTCAGCAACATAATGCTAGGTCAGTACTTTCAGATATGTCAAGAAGAAGACTCCGGCAAGGAATTGAGTATTTCTTCAGCCACCACACACAGCAACCACCTTCCAGTTAGGTTTGCGGGCAACCATCTTTAAATGCTTGATCTGTTCTGTGTGGCCATGACAAGATTTGCAATTCTCTACGTTTATTTACACACCATCACCCCAACTAGACATCACATGGAAGTGGCATGGTCACAGCTGACCCCAGGGTAGTCCCTGTCTCTGCCGATCCAATTTCATTGTGCTCTGCAATTGAACTGCAGTCATACTGTAGAGGATGTATGCACGGGGCTCGTGCCACAATAAAATTAGCAGAAGCTTGTCAGGGGGCATTTTCCTCTTTTACAGTGACAGACCCTGGACAAATAGGTCTGCTTTCCAGAAATCCATAGAGGTCTGGCTCTCTTGAAATGTATATGAGCACAGAATATTTATGTCACACTGCTGTATTTGGCAATCTTGTTATGTAATAGTTGTAGAACAATGTTAAGCGTTTGTTATTTTCCGATACCTCTTCACAATTTTCAGGGGCTTTAAATTGCCTATGAATAGACTACTTATTTGTGATTTGTAGAAAAACAGCTTCTGTTTAGTAGTAGTCACTGAGAAAAATGTATTCTTCCTGCAGAGGAAAAAATGCAGCACAGATCTATTGTACTTTAAAAGCAAAAGTTCAGAGATAATTTTTTTTTTTACAGTTTGATAAATTAAGCTTCAAAAGTCTCTTTCCTGAAACCTCATTTTACCTGTAAAAATAAGCTATGTCACAAATAAAATCTGTTTAAGGAGACACAATTTAAATATATCTGCAAATAAATTTAAGATTATCTGCATAAGATAAAATGTTAAAAGAATAATATGGTAAATAGATAAACTTTACTATTTGGGGGCAGAATATTTTGAAACATAATTTGTTTCATAATCTAGCTTAAAGTAATTTTATTAGATATTCTGTGCAGTTCTTACATCAAACATTCTCAGAAGCCCTGGGATCATTTTATATTCACTGGAAGACAGAAAGAAATCCAAAACCTAGTTAAATAAATTGTTCATTTATTCCTTCCCTTTTATGCACCAAGATCTACATGTGGTCATTAATTATAAAGAGACTATTATAGCACCATATTTTCATTCAATACGATGTCCTGGTATATATCAAAGAAGTCCCATAATTAAAACAGAAGGGCCACAATGACAATTAAAATTACAATCTATATGGGGAAAGAAAGTACAGTTCTGCAATTTTTCACCCTGTCACTGTCAGCTGCTTGGAATATTCTGGTCACGTCTCTTGCAAAGCAGCCTAAATTCTTCTTCACCAATGCAACCTCAAAAGCATTATCAGCACCTAAGCAAAAGCCTATGCAAGTATAATTTAATATGAAGCCACAGTTTGCAAGTAATAGCGTATAAAGTGATATTTAAGTGGTGTTTTAAGCACACTTCTGATGGCTACAGCCGCTTTTCCCTGGTAAATGCGTTTTCCTTTGAGTAGTGATTATGAGTCCTGGGTGCAGAGGTCCTGTGTGCAGGTCTGTCTGTAAGCCTTACTTCCAGCTGCCAATCTTTACTTCACAGTGAAGAAAAAGCCACATAGCACCTTGTTCTTACTCTTGTATGCTGTCATCCCCTGAGCCTGATAACACAAAATCATTTCCACATAACACTTTCCTGCTTCTGCCTCTTAAACCTTGAGACCTACACATTGTGCACGCACTTGCACCCTTGGCAACCGGCTCCCCGAAGCCCCTTCCTGTGAACCATCAGTCTTCAGGCGGACGATTTTTAACACTTATCTCGGTAAATATCTGCATTAACGGAGTACAAAGCTTTTTGGTAGCAATATGTATTTGCTACAATTTATTGTCTATAAAAGTCACGAACAGTGAATTATTACTCTTAAAATTGTGTTTTTCTTTATAATAACTTTAAACTGAGCACTCATATATGAAGCATGCAATGGAGATTGAGAAGGTTTTGTATAATAAAACTGCGACATGGTCATTTTTTCCAGTTTTGCATTACAGAGACACACTCATGCATGGTGCTTTTTAAATTCTTATTATGTGTGAGGTCAGGGGGTCGAATGTCAGAAAGTGCTGTTAATTTCACGGGGTTAGGGGAAAGTAAATTCAGAGGGAATACAGATCACTTAGCACAGAAAACCAGCTCCTCTGAAGTTTGGTTTTACATTTGTTAACCATATCCTTCAGCTGACGAACCATTGAGACCACGGTGACATTCTGGTCCCAGATATAATGGCTTGACATGCTGCAGTGAGAGCGAGATTCCGTCGCCCTGCTCGGGTGCCAGCCGCAGCCTTCCTCCGAATCAATGAAGCACTAAAACTCCACACAACTGGAACTGAACAAAGCATGTTGCCATTTGGGCTGTGATGTTTAAATTATAGAGAAAGCACTCAGGATGTCTTAAAGTTCAATCTGACAAGAAATGTAAAATATATTTCTGTCTTCATTCTCTGAGAAGGTAGCATCTTTCACTGCACAGTATCCCTACGCAGAGTCCTTTTCAAGGGGCTCATAATAGAACGTCAAAGACCAAATTCTCGCATTTCAGGGCTATTTTTTCCCTAATCAAAAAGACACCTTAGCATTGGGCAAAGTTTCTAGGGGAAAATAATAACCTAGATGATATTGTTTTATTCAGGTGGCAGCATAGGGCTATATATTGTTCGTTTAATTCACTATTTGTTCTGAAAGACAAAATTACCATACACTGGCACAGGTATGCACGGTACAGGTTACACAACTCACCACCAACACCAGCACGATAAAACAATGATCCATTTTGCGGTTATGCCAGATGAGTAATAATCAAAATATGCTCACATGTGAGCACTGTGAACTCTGATAAAACCTGCAATTTCAGTTACACATAGTTCACTGGGCTGGCACAGGCAGATGCTGGTAGGTTTGGATGGGTAGTTCTGATTTAGTGTTTTAAACAAGATTTTTCAGATTCAAAACTCAGACTGGGCTCAGCTGCCCCTTATAATTACATCTTAATGACAGACTGGGTGTTTGTGTTTTGGCAGCATGCTTAATAGTGTTAGCATTTAACCGTTCCTGGAGGTTGAGGGGGAACGCCATTCAAGACATAGGTGACGTTTCTCCAAAGATGCTCTGGTTGACTGGGATGCTGTGGAATTTAGTGGGACAGCTAGCCACAGGTCATCCAGCTGTAGTTAGTTGTTCAAAAATAAGTTCAAATAAAATCCTACATACTCTAAATTCCACAGTGGCCTGAGGGCCAAAGGTTTTCAGTTTTAACACTTTTTCACCTGAAGTCACAGTTCTGTATGTGTTTGTATGCCAAAGGGTGTATAGGTAAATAAAAGCTGTATGTAGTACTTCTCATAAAGTCACCCTTTCTCACAAAATGGCAAGAACAATCCAGGGTACACATTTTAATCAGTTCACTTAAAAAAAAGAAAAAAAAGAATTATTATTAACTTTGCAGTGGTGTATTCCACTGGCTTTCTTTTATAATTAAAAAGGTTTTCCCCTCAAATCCCCTTTCCAGCAAGTAGCCTGTTGCCTGAAGTTTTAATCCTTCATTACTAGTTAAAACAAAATTACCAATTAGGCACATGAACACGTCTGTATTAATCTCATTAAGGTGATGGCACCAAATAAATTGGAACTATTTTTGTGCTTTTACTGTGTTCCTATGGCTTTATCAGGCCCTGTGGTCATATACAAAGACCTCGAAGCTTAGTCATTTAGAGTCATTCGGTTGTGGACCGAATGTGGCATTACCATCTATGGCTGAAAATTGCTTTCAGCTTTTAAACTGCACTGACTAGTCTGTAGTTAATCTTAGATCATTCACTCGCAAAATTAAATGAGCCAGAACGATGGTCTTTTTTTTTTTTTTTTTTATAAAATAATACATCACAAAACACTTATTTGCCCTGCCCAAAAGAGAGATCAAATTCATTTAAAATCCCATAACCCAGAGTTGTGAATTTTTAATTTTATTTAGTAGCACAGAAATAGAGGGTAAGCTATCTTTCTACTGCACATCATTGCTATAAATTTACATATGGAACATGGTTTGATGCTTAACCAACCTTTAATCTACCTTTGATGTATACTTCTACTTCAACATGGTCATGTGACACCCTTATTAATGCAAATGTAAAAAAGACTGTTTTGGATCTCTGATGTAATTAGCCATAAACCATGTTTCTTTTTTAAAAAAAAAAAAAAAGAAGAAGTGTGCCTACTTGACTCACTAGAGTTGCATATAAAGTTCACAGTTATCACAGAAGAATAACCTTAAGGAACTAAGTTTAAGAATTTTACTTCATTCATTCCTATATTTTCTGCCTAAGTAACTATTAAAGACTATTTTATTATACCAGTTATATTCAACTAAGATTTGATTGCTAAATAATTTGTTTCATAGGAGTAAATCATTTTCATTTTCATAAGATTTTTACCCAGATTCTTGTAAATGTGAAATCACACAGAGAAAAATGCGAACTGAGGCAATGGGAAATGCAATACTTCTGACCCTGATGAGCACACATCACAATGATTTCAAACATGTCATCTTTTAAATACAAACACTGGGTGCGTTTGCTTGTCATTGCTTCCCTCCTTTTCCACTGCCCTGCCCCACAATATGGACCAAATGTCTATGTTTTGATTTTGGCAGTCACTAATTTTAGGCTAAAAAAAAAAAATGAGCCGTCACAAATGAGGTGAGGTCACCTCATAATGCCAGTTGGAAGCAAAAAGTTTGGGTATTTGAGGTTCTGACCCAGTGAGTCCCCTGGTGGATGACAGGATGCTGAGGTTAGATATTGGAAAATAAGGTTCATGCTACTCTGTCACTGGGGCTGGAGCAAGCTGCCTGTTTGACAGAGAAGGTGGTGTGTGGTCTGGACCTCAAGAGAGAGGAAGTCAGCCACCCAAATCAAAATTACCCTGTTGGCCACCCAAAAACGATTCTTATCTCAGCTTAGGGAAACAGGAATAAAATGGTAAAAACAAAAAATTAAGATTGTACTTTATTTTGGGATAGTCTAGAGAAATTCATGGATCCATCTCAATATTATGAAAGTTCCCGAATTAAGAGTATAATTGCCATAGCCACATTAGAGCCATCTCTTTAGTTTTATTATGTGTTGCAAGTATACATGAGTCAAGTTGAACCATTCCAGAAATGAACCATTCATCATTTAAAAATATATAGTTTCATAAGCGTAAGTGCATAAAATAAAATGTATTTCTTCTATTTGAATGTTTCTTTAAATTTAAACAGAAGTAAAATTGATTGAAATTAATAGATAAATTAATAATCACTTATAGTTTATATAATTATGATGCCAACTATGGACATGTCTTTCTATTCATTTGTAATAACTTAGATAAAGAGAATTTTGTGACCAAAACATCACACTCATTTTTATTGAGACTGTTCTCCCTGTCTTAAAAACTTTCTTGAGACCCCTTGACCTGATTCTAAATAATCTTATCATATTGCTAATTTAAAATAGGTATTACGTTTATATTTTTCAATACATTTTAATGATTTAAAAGGAGATAATGTAGCAAATATTTGTCCTTTCCCCATGAATATAGAAACAAAAGATACATATATATTTTTAAATCTCATCTGAATATCAGGTGACCATTCTAAATACCGCACAGTATTAGTTTTGCCATCTCAAGAAAAATATCTGCATATGGTTGTTTATTCTGTAAAATATTCCTTTTTTTAATAGCCTGAACCAAATAATTTCTCATTTTTACAGGCTTCACTTCACTTTTCTCACAGTGAATAAATTGCAACTTATTTCCATGAAATTCATAGATGACACAGATCTTTATTTTGCATAAAGGCATAAAGAAGTGTCTAATATCTTCAATATTCATCTGCTAAGTGGACATTTGCATTGGGTTAGAACAGAAAAAGAGCCCCAACCCTCCCGCAGTGACAGCTGTACAAAGGGATGACATCTGACAGCTGTGACAGTGCTGAAGGGAAACTCAGATGACTCGCAGCATCCATGATCCAATTACAGCACACATCCCTCTGACAGACCCAGCAGCTTGACTCCAGCGTTTGGAAGGACAGTATTGATCTCTTGTCAGAAACCAGTTGCCTGCCTGCAATTGTGTGCTGCTGAACTTTGAAAAGCTATAGTACCCTCTTAAATGATAGGGGCAGTCAGGTTATAGTATTCAGGTACAAAGAGAGGTGCAAAGGGTATCTGCTAAATGCTCTAAACTTGAACAAATCATAACAATATGACAGTCCAATCATACTCAAGGAGCCCAGCTGATCTAGCTGGCTACTGTCTGTGCTAATGGAAAGACAGCTCTTTGTGTTTAGTGGGATGATCTTACTTGATGAAAAGGCCACTGCAATTAGTGCATGCTGGTTGGCTGTGCTGGGTGACAGGAGCATGGATGGTATAATGGCAGCTGCCAATAACCCTAACTTCAAGAAAACAGACAATTAGGCCTTTGATCCTAACACTGTTAGTCCCTCTACTCCAGACCTCTGCTCTGCTTTTACTGTAAACCTCACAAGGGCAATGTGGTACAACTTCACCAAACAGAACAACTTGGTCAAGAGGTCAATTACCTCTTTCCTCTTGCTTTTGTGCCTGCCTTCCTTAAGGAGAGGGGGGAAGTGTGGGGAGGAGACTCATGCAAAATATAACAAACAAATATTTCTTTGCAATGACAGTTTAAAGAAAGCCAAAATATGAACACAATGTTTTAATATGCCTAATTTTAAAATACATTAAAAAAATAAGGTGGTAAAAACAAGATCCTAAACTGCAGTAAGGCTATCTATTGGCAAGTATTCCAATGTTTGAAGACAATGTAGCATTGAATGTTAAAAAATTATGTCAAAATCCTAATGACGATTAAAGGTTATTTTCAGTTTTTCCCTATTACCTTAGGATGGCATAAAGATAGATGAAACATTTTAAATACTTAGAGCATACGCAAAACTTATACTGCAAATTATTTCAGTGCTTTTCATCAAGTGCAGCTTTAGAACAGGCAAATCACTAAAGTAGAAGTAAAACTAGTTAAATATTGGATCACACATACATGTACTCAGATACAGACACAATCAGACTAATATAGACACAGCCATGGTCAGCATATTTACTTAAATCAGAACAATATGGAGAAGATTATCCTGGTCCCTGTGCAAGATGGCAAGCAAATTCAGGATGTGTTGATATTTTTTATTTATTTATTTATTTTTGCATTTATCTTCAAATAGAGCAGGAGGGAGAGAGGGAGGAAGAGAGAGAGTGAAACATTGATGTGAGAGAGACACATCAACTGGTCGCCACTCACATGACCCCGACCAGGGCAGGGACAAACTGCAACCGAGGTACATGCCCTTAGCGGGAATCAAACCCGGGACTCCATGGTCCATGGGCTAGTGCTCTAACCCCTGAGCCAAACTGGCCAGGGCAAAGTGTTCATATTTTTAAATAAATATTCTTTATATATCTCAAATTTAGAACTTCTCAAATTTAGAACTTTTCTTAACTTTAAAAGTTGTTTTTTTTTTTTTTTTCTGAAATAGTTGAACAAGTAATAAATACAGAGATACCTCGGTTCTCGAACGCCTCGGTTTTCGACCAAATCGGTATTCGACCAGGAGATTCGAGAAACTTTTGTCTCGGAATCCGAACAAATATTTGGAACTCGAACTTCCGAGATGAGCCGAGTTGAGCCGAATGGCGTTCATTCGGCCCAGCGCGCCTTGCTTGCGTCATCAGTGTGAGCGCAGAGAGAGAGTCACGCTTTGTGGAGTCACGCTTTCCTATTGGGTTTCATTGCTTCGGTTCTCGAACAATTCGGTTCTCGACCGTCCTCCTGGAACGAATTATGTTCGAGAACCGAGGTATCACTGTATTATTAACTCTGGGTAGCAGGTACTTCAACCGAAACCTGTAGAATATGTTTACTGTTGGCATTGTATTAAACTGTAAGTATTGGGGCGGGGGGATGAGTTTATATCAGTCTTAGATACTTTCTAATAGAATGAGTATAATAGCAAAACTGGAAAACTGACATCACATAAAGCATAAATGTATGTTTCAAACAGTCAAATGTTTCAAATAGTTGAAGAACATTTTGATATTATTAAAACATAAAATAGGGTATGAAAACTAGTGTTTTAGAAATGAAGAGAGAACTAGAGATTAACAGCATGAAAAAACAGACTTTGGGAGATGGTTAGAGTAGAAAGAAACTATGACATAATAGTTTCTAAGATAGAAGAAGACACAACCAGTGTGCTTCAAAAATACAAACCCTTCATATACTTTCAAAGATACTCCTGTACACTAATGTGTAAATAAATGCTAATTAAAACAGAAGAGGTCACCCAAATATAAATTGTATAATAAAAAATCAGTAAGAGTGTAGAGAAATAAACATTGTCTTCTTTTTCATGGAAGTACACATTGTAACATTCTTAAGGTTAATTCAGAAATATCTATCCAAAATCCATATTATTTTAATCAAAATAATTCTTCACTGCACAAGGATTTATATGCAGGAACATTCATTACAGTGCTATTTGTAATGTGAAACAAATGAAAATAAGTTAAATATTTATTTAGTAAGAGGGGATTAATTAATTGTATCATGATACATACATAAAATAGAATATTATAGAGCCTGTAAAAATGAGGTGGATTTATATAAGCTGATATAAAATATTCTCCAATATATAAATATAGTGTCAACTTATTTGTACAAAGGTATACACAAAACAAACATTTATAGATGTCTATGAAATTGAGTGTATATGAATGTGTATAATATATTTATATCTACATACATCTTTATGTATATCAACATTTTTAGAAATACAAAAAAACTGGTAATAAGGATTAACTACTATGAGTTGGAGATGTAATAAATATTATTAACAAGTAATAAATATTATTAACTCTGGGTAGCAGGATAAATGTATGTTTCAAACAGTCAAATGTTTCAAATAGTTGAAGAACATTTTGGTATTATTAAAACATAAAATAGGGTATGAAAACTAGTGTTTTAGAAATGAAGAGAGAACTAGAGATTAAAAGCATGAAAAAACAGACTTTGGGAGATGGTGAGAGCAGAAAGAAACTACGACATAACTACTATGAGCTGGAGATGGTAAGGAAGGCTTATTTTTAATTTATAGTACCTTACATATTTGTGTGTGTGTGTGTATATGTGTGTGTGTGTGTGTGTGTGTGTGTATTACTTTAAAACAAATTTTATACTATTTGATTAAGTGTATTTGTGACAATTGCTTTTTTGCCAGCAATATAAAACTAGCCATGCCAGTTGTTCATGTAGATGGTAAATGTGTGTGGTCAGCCAAGGAAACACTTAGGCCACAGGATTTGAAGTGCAGGAAACAACATGGGCAAAGAAAAAGGTCTATTCGACGTGCTTAATCCTAGGAAACCAAAAGATTAGTGCTGAGACAAATCTGGAGAGGAAAATAAATAATTCAAAGAAAAAAGTGGTGATTAATGACCAAAAGATCTGCAAATCTTTCAAGTTTCTTCATCCATTTGGTAGTATATAGATGTATTTGTCCAGGTATATTGAAAAAAAAAGAAATGACCTGAATTCCATGTTAAAAGAAACAGATTCTGGGAACCCCCACAAATTCATGAAATTGAACTGATAATCTTCCTACATATCAAGTATCCTGGGTGATTTTATTTATCTGACGTATAGAAAACATTGGAAGGTTACAATATCCATGCTGCTGTTATCTTTAGCCAAATCTTGATCCACCTGAGAAAAACTAGTAGGCCCGCCCTTAAAAACAATGTGCATCTTTAAATTTATTTCTACAAGGACAAATATTAAGTTAAATATATCACACAAAAATCTTAACACCACAAATAGCCTATTATTAAATAATTATTAATTTTCTTGACAACTAAGTAAAAAATATTCTATTTCCTTGAAAGCATCTAGTAAAACAAAGAAAGTCCATAATCTCTTATTCTTTGGACTTTTCAGTACAATTTATTACTTATTCAAATTATAGGAAAATATGAACTTATTAACATTTAAAACTGAATGATTCTACTATGAAACTAAAGATAGACATAAAATTTATTTGAAATTGTTTAATTATTTTCAACCTTACTCTATTTCTATAAATTTTTGAATTATTTTATGACTCTAAAATACTTTGAATTTTATTAATATTATTTTATCATCTCCACTGAATAAGTGAATAACTTTACCAATAATAACTGACTACATTTTAATGATACCTATTTCCTATACATCTGGAAATACAGATACCTTAAGGCTAAACCACAGAAAAGAAAGAGAAAAGAAATTTCTAGGTTCGTTAAAGCCCTCAAGATGGTGAGCTTGTTGGTTTGAGTATTATGTTTCTATGCTGTAATTCTAGGCATTGATCTCCTTGTGGATCATTTAACTTTGTTCTGCTTCATTTCAAAACATGGTGCTCTTAAACCTGTTCATCCCTCAAATACATGTCACTGGGCAGAAGGAAAATGAGGGAAGAGTGTGGATGGTTTCACAGAAAAATACACAACTATTCAATGCAGTACAATTCAACTCGATTCAATTTAACAAAAATTTGAATAATTCTATGCCATGAATATAAAAAACATGAACCATAAACTGGAGCTCAGACGTGTTACAATATATTAGAAGAGATAGATATATAAAGAGAAATATAGTTTAGTGTAGTAAACATCATAACAGGAATATATTCAAGGCACAGGAGAGTGAGAATTATGCAATGGGAAAGTACGAAAGAAGATATATTTACAAAGTTAAGGTAATTCTAAACTATAAATAAGACTTCATCAGATTTATAAGGTATTAGATGAGGCTAATTTCTGAACACAAAGAGTAGCTGACCCAAAGTGCATTGAAGTGTGCATGTCAGAAAACTCTAACATTTTAGTATTGATCGAATGTAGGCTTTGAGGAAGAAGAGAGACTCTCAATTCTACTGAGCCTTTTTTTCAATTTTTGAGATATCTCATTTCGCTGTGTTCATGATCCCAATAAAAATCTCCACAGAATCCTCATCTACCCGTGAAATATCGTGTTCTTAGAGAAAAAAAACATGCAGAGAGACCATGCTGAGTAAAATTACATTATTTATAACTGTAAGGTTTCCTGATAAACTGTGTTGGATAAAAAAAATCTTCTTACTTAAGACTTATTATGAAAGCTGTCCTATACAAGCCTAATCTGCAATTACCAGCTTTTTCCAATTAAACAATAATAATAATAATTAATAATAATGGGGTTAAGAATCATAAAATACAGAGAAAATTAGACTATGTTTTTCCCTAAGACTTTGAACAGCTTGTCTAAGCTATCCTCTTATTATTTCCCCTCTTACCACACCTTGGTCTTGCCTGGAGTTTGCATTTTACCAGCCCCTGAAAAGGAAAGATTATGATGCATATGAATTAACAATGACCATGTAAAAACGCTCATCAGTCACTTGGCCCTCTAAAAATAATACCTCTTATCACTGTCACTATAATATTTTTCTGTTTATAACAATGAATATCTCACTTGGGAAGCTCTTTGAGGTTGAAACAAATCAATAATATTTCCCAGCTTTTGGTTCTCTTCTTAATCTAATCGGCTTTGTAGGGAAACAATTTTTTTTTTTTTTTTATCCTCACCCGAGGACATTTTTTCATTTTTTGTTCAGGTAGAGTGGGAGGGAGAGAGAGGAACAGAGAAAGAGAGAGAAACATCGATGTGAAAGGAACACATCGAGTGGCTGCCACCCGCACAACCGACCAGGGACAAATTGCAACCGAGGTACGTGCCCTTAGCGGGAACCGAACCCGGGTCCCTCAGGACCGCAGGCCGACGCTCTAACCGCTGAGCCAAACCGGCCAGGGCTAGGGAAACAATTTTGCTGTGGAAACTTGGAGACCTTGCATGTTACCATATAGACTACACAGCAATGTTTGACCACCGTCGGACTCAGGGTTTGGTGGAATGCCCTGCAATACCTGCTGAAAAAAAGGTTAGACATCCTGTTAAAAGGCTGCTGCATGCAGTTTTTCATCTATATTTTATGGGAGATTTCCATAAGACCATATTTCATTCATAGTCCTAGTTTCAGTAGCATGCAGGTCTACCTTGCCCCCCTTTTAAGGTACAGTGCCAGTTTCTGTGGGAATCGATAGACTTCTGTGTAAGCAATAAACTTTGTAGATTCCTTTGGGCTCATTGTCTCTCGCTGGCTGAATCTATAGAGTGCAGCAAGTAAACTTACCAGCTGCAACCATGGTACAGTTCGTGGTTCAAGGGATGCTGAATCACTTTACAGAATTAATAGTTAGTTCCAAGGTCCATAAGAAATATCTTCCCCCCATTAGGGATAAATTATATTTAGAGACACAACTATGATGAATTTTCAACTAATGTTATAAAATACCTTCTATAAAGTGAGCCTATATAATTCTATTTTCTAATCTGCTAAATCGTACTTAACATACTAATATCTATTGGACACATATATGTCAACTACTATTCCACAAGTTTTATACACACACTCTATTTTAATTCTCGTACCAATTCTTGTATTTGTTCAGATTTATACATAAAAATATTGAAGTTTGGAGAATTTAAATTACTTCCCCACAGGTGATGCGGAGCTAGAATGAGCTAGAGCCAAAGTTGGAATAGAGACAATCTTTAAATGACCTCGTTTTTGACTACGAGTTTATTCAGCTGGCTCACTAACAAGTTCACACCGAGTCTGACTTGTGCACAGAACGGTCTTTCTTACTATGGATTCTTATGGCAAATGAAACTGATCGCCCACTGTGAGCAAATGTGATCACCCATTTCATCCGAGCACCACTTCTAGCAACAGTTACGTAATCAAGTGATGTTTTCTACTAAGTTTAGTTCATGTGCTAATGTAAGAGAGGCATCAACACTCTGATCCCATGTCCAATTTTTACATGGTATTTAAACATTTTAATAGGAATCTCTTAAAATTGAGTTAAAAAAATTCTATCCATTTAAACACATCACACTTTAAGAAAGATATAGATCTATCTTGATGAAAACAGAGGGAACACATTGGTAACGAGTGAACCTCAAAAATGATGTCCTGTTTGCCCAAGATTCAATATCAAATATTGTTCTATATGGCCATATATATACTCTGAAGACTGTATACTATTTGCTGTGTGCTTTTACCTACTTTTAGCTTTTCAAGAAGAAAATTCTAAGGAAAGCTTTCCTTCTATGTCCTTAGCCTACTAGGGCCTTGTTAGAAATCCTCTGATCGCCAGCCTCCTTTTGACTGTTCAGTTTGATTAGGCTAGGTTATGCAATAAGCATTGTTTAAAATGACCTTGAATTCCCCATCAACACAGAGTCCTATGAAAGCTAAGTAAAATAAAATACAAATGAAAAGAAAGCAGTTTAAGAATCAATTTACTCTCTTATGTTGTATCATATTTACAAGAACTTTGATTTAATTAATGTTTATGTGTGCAGAAAAATAGCAGCACTATATACAATAGCTAAGATCTGGAAACAGCCCAAGTGTCCATCAGTAGATGAATGGATAAAAAAGCAGTGGTACATATACACAATGGAGTACTACGCAGCTGTAAGAAAGATCTCTTATCCTTTGAGACGACATGGAGGGACTTGGAAAGTATTATCCTAAGTGAAATAAGCCAAGCAGAAAAAGACAAATACCACATGATCTCACTTATATATGGAATATAATGAACATAACAGTCTGAGGAATACGGTAGACCCAGAAACATGGAAGTAGGGCACAGATTGACATCCCTCAGAAGAGGGGGTGGGAGGTTGGAAGAGATAAACCACAGAACTTAGATGCATGTATGCATGACCAATGGACATGGACAACAAAGCCGGGGATGGGGAGGGGGTGGGGTGGGGAGGATGGTGCCAATGGGGTAAAAAAGGAGAAACATCTGTAACAAAAATATAAATAAAAAAAATTTTTTTAAAAAGCTTATGCTTACAGTTGTTTTTAGTAATATGTTATTTTAAACTAATACTATATATTATGTTTTCCAAGATATTAAGAATTTTCTTAATGCAGTGTAAAATAAATTTTGCAATGAAAACTACAGCAAATTCAATGTAGAATTTCTGTTTGTCAATCAAGCAGAATAAAATGGTTGGTCCCCAAAATCTCTTAACAGAATTCACCAAAAAATAGATTTGATAAATAGTAAGAGGGAGATACTTGCCAATGTCCAATCTAAAAACGTATATGCATACAAGATACATTTTACATGGAACATTTTATTATGCATTTAAAAGAGACAAAGTGTTCAAATTCTTGAACATTAAGAAATAAAAGAAATAGCAAGGAAGGATTGTGAATTACATGAAAAGAGTTATCCTTTAATATTTTCTGTTGACTTTTGTAATTCTTCATCAATATCATCTTTATAAAAACTCATATCTGAAAACTCATAAAGGAGCACATACAGGATGATATTTTGTTATTGTCTATTTCTGCTTTATAGTAAATGTATAAAGTCATACTAATTTAAATGAATATATAACAAATATCTTAGTGCTTTGAAAATTGACAGAATTAGTTTTACATATTTTTATTCATTTGTTTCAATTTATGAACTGCAACCTGTGGCCTCTGAGTACATGTACATGATAAAATTATCAGAAAACAAATTATAAATAGTAATCAGTAGTCTCTTGCTTAGCCCCTGAACTTTATCAGTGGCATGACCCAAGATCCCAGGCCTGACGGCCAATCAACTTGTACTGTCAGTTCATAAAGCAAAAGATTCTCTAAATACAATTCATAAAGAACTACCAAACCTCTAGTTTAATGAAGCTGAGATTCACTGACTGTTGTCTGTAGAAGCCATATAACATATATAACAAAATTTATTGCAGTGATTTTATGGAAACCAGTTTATGCATTTCATTTATTTTTTCTAAATTAATTTATACTAATAAATATAATTTGATAATTTAGAATTTCTATTGTGAAAATATGTATATTTTTAGAAATATAGGTTAATTTTAATAAAGCTTTTTTATACTGACAGAATTAATCTAAGAGCAATTGGCCTGAAAGCTATAATGAATTCTGAATTTCTCAGCTGTTTTTCTACATTTCAATATAGTCACCAGAATTCTGAAAAAACACAGCTATTTGAAAATTTGAAATAAAAGGAAATACTTGCTTTTTTTCCATAATGTAAAACTGTAGCAATTTTTTCTCCCTTGTTTCCTACATGTGTTTATTATATTTACAGCACTTTTATGTTAATGAAGAAGTGAGGGACCAGTTCATCATAGGGCCTTATTCTCAAAAAATACTGAGGGAAAAGAAGAGATAATCGGCTGTGAGGGAAAGAAAGAACAAGGAGACAAAAAGTCAGAACAATTGCAAGACCTTTTAAAAAACTTTATTCAAGTACAAGTGCAATCTGAATTAGATCAAAACAAAATAGACAATTGTGAATAACTGAGCAAAATCCAAAGTTTAAAAAGAGTTCTATAAGTATTCAGAATGTGTACTTACATGTAAGAAAAGTGTTGACTATTAAAGTTAGAATTATTTTGAAATAAGCTATGAAAGAGAATCTATCCTAAAACAAATACACAAAGATAGACAATGTTTCTATGGAGAGGCAAAACACTCAGAACAATTAATACAATATTAAAGGAGAACAAACCCATTTTTACATTCACTATCCAGCTACAGTAATGAAGACAGTATGTTATTGGCTAAAGAGTAGACAAATAAACAATGAAATGGAATAAAGATCCCACAAATAGACCCAAATAAATATATTCAACTGATATTTGAAAAAGTGGAAAAAGCAATACAATAGAGCAAAGATGATCTTTTCAAAAAACTGGACATCCCCTATCAAAAAAATTAATCTAGACACAAACTTTTCACTCTAAAAAAATTAACTAAAAATATATCATAAACCTAAATATAAAATAAATTATAAAACTTTTTCAAAATAACAGGATGATCTTAGATATGGTGATGGCATTTTAGATATAATACCAAAAATACAATCTGTGATAGAAATAATTTATAAGCTAGAATTTATTAAAATAAAAAATTTTTGCACCGTATAAGACCCTGTTAAGAGATTGAGAAGACAAGGTAAACATTGAGAGAGATATTTGCAAAAGACACATATGACATAGGACCAATCCAAAATATACAAAGTACTCTTAAAACTCAACAATAAGAAAACAAACAACTCAATTAAAAAAAGAAAAAGAAAGAAAAGAAACAGACCTTAAAAGACAACCAAAGAATATATACAGATGACAAATAAGCATTTAACAAGATGCTCCACATCATATATTATTAGTGAAATACAAATTAAAATAAGAATAAGATTACATGCCTATTAGAATGGCTAAAACCCTAAACACTGACAACCCCAAATGCTGACAAGGATGTGGAGAAAGAGGAACTTGCACATTGCTGGTAGGAATACAAACTGGTGGGGCCACTTTAGAAGACATTTTGTCAGTTTCTTAAAAACTAACCCTACTCTTACCATATAATCCAGCAATCACATTCTCTGATATTTACCCCAAAGAAATTGAACAATTTATGTCCACAGAAACTTGTGCATGGATGGTAACAGCAGCTTTGTTCATGATTGCCAAAACTTAGAAGCCTTGCAAGCAACCAAAATTCCCTTCAGTAGGTGAATAAATAAGTAAACTGTGGTATATCCAGATAATGAAATATTACTCAGTGCTAAAAAAGAAATGAGCTATCAAGCCATGAAAAGACATGGAAGATACTTAAATGCATATTATTAAGTGAAAGAAGTCAATCTGAAAAGGCTACATACTGTGTGAGTTCAACTATAAAAAATACCAGGTGGAACATTATTCCAAATATGTGTACTTCTTATTGGGGATTAGTTTCAAAACTGGCTAGAAGCTTATTTCTTGAGAAATATATCTACTAATACCATTCTAAGATATTTCTGTACAAAGACAGATATTTTTCTGTACTCTTATATCTTTATTATAAAGTAATAGTAATTATTTTAATAATATTGAATGTAAATATAACAATAATACCAATGAACCTACATTTAGATTCTCACGAAGTCCCCTGATTTAGACTATTGCTTCTTATTTAATTCAGGTTCTTCTCACACTACACCTCTGTTATGATATAAAACCAACATAATAATTAGACACTAAATCTAAGAAATGATTTGGTTGCACTGAGAAGTCTAATAAAGTAAAGTCAAGCTATAATATTTTAACACGATTGAGACCAGAGCACCACATATGAAGGAACACAAAGCAAAAATCTTTCACTTGGAACAGAAACATATACACCTACAATACCCTTATTTCTCTTGAAGGGGGACTAGAAATAGCTATTTTATGAGTAGGACTCAAGCTGAAAATATATAGGCAAAATTGGACAACTACTGCCTATGATGATTATTGTCATTACTAATTTGCATCACTTAACTGAGAACCAACAATAAACTTAGCACTATCAAAGTTTTATTTTAGCATACAAAAAGGTTTTGCATTAGTCAAAATGAGGTCGATAAACTAATGAGATATTGCCAAGATGTTATCTACTCCTTAAAATTTTTTAATCAGTTATCTATTGTGGAACAGAACACTTCCAAATTTAGTGGCTTAAAACATTAATAAATTATTATTCCTCACAGATCTGAAGATTAGCTCTATAGTTTCTCTGTTGGATTTGCTATCCCTGCAGGGACAGCTGGAATGGAATGTTTAAGATAATCTCACTAAAATCTGGAAGTCTTAGAGAACAGACCAACTCTTTGGATGAGAATTGGCAAAATGGTATGACTATGTTATTCAATCTATCACAGAAGTGATGGAGGTTTTTCTCTTGAGTAAAAAACAGATAAAAAATATTATTTGATGAAGAGGAGAACTGTGTAGTTTAGTACAGCTGTTTTTGCATCTTCCTCTTTGATTATTATATTTTTATGTCACACTTGTTTTTTTATTATGAATCTCTGCAAAATGGCGAGCCTTTGAATATTCCTTCATATGCTTATGAAATTGAAACAAAGAAAAAAATAGTGGAAATTATTTAATCACTTAAAATATAATACAATAACAATATAAAGAAATATGTAAGAATATAAAATATCTATATATTGTTTGCAATTTTAGAAAGCATTTTTAAGTAGAAAACTATTTGTTGAACTTTACAAGAACTCTAGGAGGGAAAGAGAAAAGGTATCACTATCTCTATTTTATAGACTGATTTAAAATATGTCAATATTTGTTCCGAAAATGTATTTCTGGAGCTGGCACAGACAGATCTAGAATTAAGATTTTCTAAGTTTAATCATTGATCCATTATGTTTAATTTTAAAATAGGCTTTAATGGTTTAAAATAATTTGATGTTAATGTTTATAAATATATTTTAAAAACTCAGAAAGAAATAAAATCCTAACTAAAATATCTAACAGAATAATTTAATGACTTATTATACAAAACAGTTTCTGTATCAATATTACACATTTAATGTTGTCTATTTTAAAATTTAATCAATTTAGTACAACTATGATTTCAAAACTGATTTGTCACTGGATATTAAAAATTAATTAAGAAAAATATGTCAAAATATTAAATTATAATATATT
This sequence comes from Molossus molossus, assembly GCF_014108415.1. NCBI lineage: Eukaryota > Metazoa > Chordata > Mammalia > Chiroptera > Molossidae > Molossus > Molossus molossus. The sequence goes on from NW_023425346.1 coordinate 38,132,671, forward strand.
TAAGGAAAACTAAAATAAATCACATCAACAGTTTTATTTTATAATTTTGGAATTCAAATTTGTATATAATTTAGTTTATATACAAATTAAAAATCTCTTGGATAGTTAGACACACATCAGTCAACATATTCAGCAAATAAAGAATTGATTTATAATGTAAACATTGGTAATTTAATCCTTATAAACTTATCAGTACAAATAAAGGAAATACGATACATTGACTTGACTCCAGCACATGTGAAAATTTAAAAACTAATAATTGATATGGTAAAATTTTTAAAGTAAATAATTTATATCACCTGCTCTTATAGAAAATCCACTTTTTTTAGTGTGAGTGTTCAGCCTATAGCTTAGTAATAGATTGCCACCATCATGCAATTATTATAAATTTAGAAAATGGAAACCTATGTACCACCATGCTACAAAGTATTTGTCCTCAAGAAATAATACAGTCTTTAAAAAGTTAAGTAAAAAGAATGAGCAATGGTAAATGCAATAAATTAAGCGATGCAAATGTAGAGTTTAAAAAAATATAATAAACGCAAAAGCATGTTATATTACATTAGAACAATATAACAATCATGTATGTACCTTTATGCACTGAATAGCATAACAATAAATTTTATAACAAAATAAAAAAAAATTAAAAATACAAAGAAAACTGTAGAAAAAAACAATCAGAATAGAAAAATCTAAGAATCTTTTCATCCAAAAGAACAAGTAACAAAAAATTATAAAAATATAATTAATAAAACAAAGCAGTATAAATATCATTGTATACATACATTCAATTATTTGTCTCACAAACAGTATATAAAACAATGTCCACAATATTTGTGCTGTTACTATTGATTCCAGTAATGGGAGTGTTTTACCTGTCAAGCTGAGCCTTTTATAGAAAACATTTATCAGCTCTGAACAAAATATAAAGAATAACTACTCAAAGATACAGAAGAGTGATCAAATGCAAGCAGAAATAAGAGAGCCCGATCCTTGAAAGAAGGGCACTGTACTAGGTAGGACTTGCATTTATACAGCTTTTCACTTGAGGATATTCTCTAGTTCCTACAGTACAGGACTTAAGTAGAAAGTCACAGTCCTTGGACTTAGGAAACAAAGAATAAAATTTAGGGTTTTCTAAATGAATGGAAAATTAAGGAAGAAATCCCAGGAGGAGATAGCCACAGAAGGAGAAGCCATAAAAGCTGCAAATAAATGCCACCTAAATCCTTGTCTGACACCTAATCTGTGTATGCATGAGGAAAATTTCAAGGTGAAATGACAACACTGGAAGGCTGAAAACTGACTAGAAATTTCACCTTTTTTTTTTTTAATAGGTTAATTTTGAGATCAGCCAAGTTTACTAAATAACATAAGAAATAACATACTTTTAGAAAAAGATAAACTCCAAATGTAAAGCTTATTGTTTAAAATGCCCAGCAATCACTCAAAAATTACTAGATGTACAAATATACATGAGAATTTCAGTATGAAAAAAATAATCAATTTAAAACCAAAATAGAAATGACTCAAATGTAAACTATAATAATGGGCCCTGGCCAGTTTGGCTACACAGTTAGAGCATCAGCCCGTGGGCCTAAGGGTCTTGGGTTCAATTCTCAGTCAAAGGCACATACCAGGTTTGCAGGTTCGATTCCCAACTCCTGTTGGTGTATCTCTCACACATTGATGTCTCTCTCTGTCTCTCTCTGTCTCTCTGTCTCTCTCTCTCTCTCTCTCTGTCTCTCTCTCTCTCTCTCTCTCTCTCTCTCTCTCTCTCTCTCTCCTGGGAGTGGAAAGTGTGAGGGAAATTTCAGAGAAGTGATCTTAACGAGAAGATGTCCTAATTCTATAGATGAACTGATAAAATTCCCAGACTCATTTTCAAACTGGATATATATAAGATTAACCCAAAGCAACACAAAATATACTGATAGCTAAATAAAAAAAGTAAACCAAAGCTCAAATTCCAGTGTAACTCCTGGAGCATGGTAAGACAGAATTGAGACATTAAAGAGAGGCTACAATAATTGAAATGACATTAGAACCATTGTTCACAGAAGGTGGCATAGACTTGAGGTCTCAACCAAACCTAGCTGATTGTCTGCTAAAACAAACAAAAATTAACAACCTCCAGAGGATCATAGGAACAATAATCTCACAATGTAGTTTTAAAATTTTCAAGATAAATCTAGAATTTCTTAGCATACAAGTAACCAGAAATATGTGACAAATTCCAAAGAGAAAAATAATTGGTGTTAAGTTCAAAGTGCTTCAAATATTAGAATTACAAGTAAACTTGAACTGAATTATGAAGACTTATGTACTCTACAAAGAGAAAACAGTAAACAACTATGGAATTCCTTTTTGTGGGACTATGAATTAACAATCTTGAAACTACTTTCTGTGAGTTTTACGTTTGAGCAGATGAGTAAATATATTGATAGCAATGAGAGCCTAATTCCTCACTTTGGGGAATTTGAAATATCAATACAAACTCATGGTTTTTAGGAAAGAGAAAAAATAAATGAATAGATTTGAAAATGATTTATGACATATTCCCTTTTCTGCTCACTAGAAGGTCTAGAAGCAATGATGCACGTAGTAATGAGCACACCAAAAACTCTAATCTTGGTTTCTAAATACCTTTTTCCACTTTTTGCACTAACACTTGTGGGTCTTTTTAGAGAAAAAGCTTACTTCATAGCTAGGATATGGAAATTAATAAATATGCTTGAAATGCCTTATACTGTCTTCAATAAGGAAGCATACAAAGAATAATGAGAATAAACCAAAAGGACACAGAGCCAGATTTAAGAGGGCCCTACTGTACAAATTTGACATATATTTTTGCATTAAACATGAATACTATTAATGGAATATAATCTGCTGCATAGAATAAAAATCCATGAGTCATCTTATTGTAAATACATAGACAATTCATTATGGTTTATCAGGCATTCATCATTTTTAGTGGGAGATATCTGTTTACTTATACTGGTGAAAATGGAATTTCTTATATCTGTATTGGATCTCTAAAACATATACCACTATGGTATATCAGTATACTATATGGTATATAAATACATAGTATAAACACTAAATATTTGTGAAGTCTAGGAATGAAATGCAGTAAGAAAAGCAAAATGTATTACTTTCATTCAATGGTATTATTTTCAATATTATAGGTATTTAAAATTTTTCAATAAATGTTGCAATAATTTCTCCAAAATACCTTTTGAGTAACAGATTACATAGTTAACCATATAAAAATCTAATCCAAACAGCATCCTTCGCTTCCTGATGTTTTCCATGATAGAGCTCCCAAATATTTCACAAGGGAATCCCACACAGAGAAAATGAGACACACACACTGCTAGAAATGGGACACCAGGGAGCTTACAAAGGTATTAATATATGTGAGTTACAGTAAATTAAACTAAATGAAGAGCTGTCACATAAGGCATTGCGTCTACTGATTACATATGAGTGATTCTGGATGAATTGCAAGCTATCACCTATTTACTCAGCATCAAACCAGGAAACAGCAATGTTTGCTTCTATTTTCAATGGCAATAAAGAACAAAATCTGAGTTTTCTTTGTAATTTTGCTCTTGTTATATTTTAAAAAACTTAATATGGATTATATGCTGCTGATTAGTTTCATTTTGAAGATCAGGTCCCCAAGAATGGATCATACTCTCACAAATTTGTCAATCTAGGTGCTTAAAAAAATCAGTGTGTTTTTCTTGTTGCAATTTGTAATGATTATTTTTTCTTTATAATCATTTTGTTCTTTCTGACTTCCATATTTTTCAAATAACCATATTATTTTCTCTGAATTAAAACATATTGGAATTTAATATGCCCTTTCAGAAAAATAAATGACAAAAGAGAATCAGTACGGCAAGTTTATTAATCTGTTTACCTGATACCAACTAAAGCATGGCTACACTAAATCTGAGCCTCAGCTGATCTTTTTCTCTCTCTGGTAACTGACCTTTTACAGTTCGATGTAAAGAAGTAATGGCTTCAACTGCTAACTTTGAAGTCAGCATCATAGCTTTACCTTTTATACTGAACACCTTAATCTGTTCAAGTTCTGTTATATCAGATACCATATTTGGGAAACAAAAGTAGATAGCTCAACTTCTGTGCATTTGAAACCTTACAGTGTCTCATGCCTCGTGTTATCTTTTACTGATATATGCTCATAGAGCATAAGCATGAAATAATGGGAAGTTCCTTGGATTTTATGAATTAAGGACCAAATTCCAAGGCTAAGCAAACTAGGTAAACAAACTTCTCAGTATCAACAAATGAAGCAAGGAATATGTCATCTGTGCACCCAAGTTTTCTCGCTCTTGTAGTGAAAGTATTAAACTAGATAATCTCTAAATTTTATTGTATATCTAAGCGTAAAATATGTATGTTAATTTGAGTAAAATAAAAATAAAGATAAGCCCTGGCTGATCTGGCTCAGCGGTTGGAGTGTCGGCCTGTGGACCAGAGAGTCCCGGGTTCAGTTCCTGCTAGGAGCACATACCAAAAAATGAATAAGTAAAAATAAAGACAAGAGAAACGAGAATAAAATGTCTATGTATGAGGCTCAAGTTAAGATGGTTTGAATATAGGCATTAACTTCCCCATTTGTCCTACTATAAAAAATACATATCTTAAAGATGTCCTCAAATTTGCAGTGACACTTCTTATAACACACCGTCATAGGCAATGCCAAATATTCACTTGCACTTAAAGAGCCAGTCACCCATTTTTGGTTACCCATATATCTCAACTAACTAGCCACACCCCTGGAATTTCCAACTTCAATGACATTTCTATACTTGAAACTCTATACCAAAGAGCATGGGCTATGACATCCTAAATTTCTGCCTAAGGGATAATATAATCTTTAAGTACAGAGATGTAAAATCCTAGTGGGGTAAATTTTAACTCATAGATTAAAGACACAGATGGGAGCCTGGTAGATTCCTCTCTTTATTATTTTAATCTGTTAGGGCTACCATAACTGAATACTACAGATTGGGTGACTTAAACAGAAACTGTTATTTTCTCACAGTCCTGGAGGCTGGAAGTCCAAGATCAAGGTGTCAGCAGGTTTTATTTCTCCTGAGGCCTCTCTCCTTTGTTTGTAGACAGCTGCCTTATTTCTGTGTTCTCATAAAGCTTTTCTTCTGTGCACACACACTCCTCTTGCCTCCTTCATAACTACTTTCTTAAAAGCCCTTTATCCAGGGCTTCAACATAAGAATTGGGGAACACAATTCAATCCATACTATGTACTCACTCATGGGATTCTCAAAGCACAACTGCTCCAGAAGAATTATGTATACTGAGCAGACATAACTATTGAACTCTTTCTCTTTGATACTTAGCAAGAAGAAGTATCCTTGGTAACATATCAGTTAACATTGTTTTCATAGTTCCAACCCCTATTTCCTTTTTCCTCACACTTTGCCCATTCTAGTCTTTCCCTGAGACTATGTCTTTTAGAGCATCTATGATAGTATTGATCAATAAATTTTGTATATACATCTTTCTCAGAAACTTCTAGATCAAGCAGACAAATTAATGAATTACCTACAAAATATCCAAATAATCTAGTAAATTCACTCCAGCATTGTACCAAACACACACACACACACACACACACACACACACACAACTTAAAATTTTTTTATTTATTAAATTAATTGGACCCTAAAAACTCCATCAAAAATCTACTAGACTTAATAAATGAATTTGGTAAAATAACAAGATACAAAATTAATGTAAAAAAAATGACAACATTCTTATACACAAATGATGAACTCACAGAAAGAGAAACTAAAAAAAAAAAAAATCCCCAAAATATTAAGATACCTAGGAATAAACTTAATCAAAGAAGTAAAGGACCTATTTGCAGAAAACTACAGGACACTGAAAAAAAAAAAAATAGAGGAAGATATAAAAAAGTGGAAGCACATACCTTGTTCATGGATTGGAAGAATTAATATCATTAAAATGTCCATACTACCCAAAGCAATCTACAGATCAATGCAATCCCCATCAAAATACCAATGACACATATCACAGAACTAGAAAAAATACTTCAAATGTTCATATAGAACCAAAAAAAGACTCCGAATAGCCACATCAATCTTGGGAAAAAAAGACAAAGTAGGTAAGATCACAATACCAGATATCAGGTTATACTACAAAGCTACTGTAATCAAAACAGCCTGGTGCTGGCACAAGAACAGGCATAAAGATCAATGGAATATAACAGAGTACCCAGAAATTGACCAATGTCATTATGCTCAATTAATATTTGACAAAGGTGGCAAGAATATACAATGGAGTAAAGACAGCCTCTTTAATAAATGGTGTTGGGAAAATTGGACAGCTACATGCAAAAACATAAAACTAGACCATCAACTTACAACATATACAAGACTAAACTCAAAATGGATGAAAGACTTAAATGTGACTCATGAATCCATAAAAATTCTAGAAGAAAATGTAGGCAACAAAATTTCAGACATCAGACACAGCAGAATTTTCACTGATACATCACCTAAGGCAACAGAAACAAAGGAAAAAATAAACACATGGGACTACATCAAACTCAAAGGCTTCTGTACAGCAATGCGCTGGCCGGTTTGGCTCAGCAGTTAGAGCGTCAACCCATGGACCAGAGAGTCTCTGGGTTCAGTTCCCGCTAAGGGCACATACCTCAGTTGTAGTTTGACTCCTGCCCTGATTGGGGTCATGTGGGTGGCAGCCAGTCGATGTGTGTCTCTTACATTAATGTTTCTCTCTCTCTTCCTCCCTGTCTCCCTCCTGCTTTATCTGAGGATAAAAGAAAAAAAAAAAGTCTTTGGTTAAGAATAAAAATAAATAAATAAAAAGCTTCTGCACAGCAAAAGAAACAACCACCAAAATGGAAAGGTAACCCATTGTATGGGAGAGCATAATTGCCAATGATACATCAGATAAGGAGTTAATTTCCAAATATATAGAGTCCTCATAAAACTCAACAAAAGAAAGACAAAGAACCCAATTAAAAAATGGGCAGAGGAGCTGAATAGACACCTCCCCAAACAGGACATACAAGTGGCCAAGAGACATATGAAGAAATGCTCAACATCACTAATCATCAGAGAGATGCAAATTAAAACAACAATGAGGTATCACCTCACACCTGTCAGAATGGCCGCCATCAACAAATCATCAAACAACAAGTGTTGGCGAGGGTGTGGAGAAAAGGGGACTCTAGTACACTGCTGGTGGGAATGCAGACTGGTGCAGCCACTATGAAAAACAATATGGTGTTACCTCAAAAAATTAAAAGTTGAACTGCCATTTGACCCAGTGATCCCACCTCTAGGAATATACCCTAAGAAGCCTGAAACACCAATCAGGAAGAATATATGTACCTCATGTTTATAGCAGCACTATTTACAATAGCTATGATCTGGAAACAGCCCAAGTATCCATCAGTAGACAAATGGATAAAAAAGCAGTGGTACATGTACACAATGGAGTACTATGCAGCTGTAAGAAAGAAAGATCTCTTATCCTTTGAGACAGCATGGTGGGACTTGGAGAATATTATCCTAAGCAAAACAAGCCAAGCAGAGAAAGACAAATATCACATGATCTCACTTATCTGTGGGATATAATGAAAATAACAGTTTGAGGAACTGGGAGACCTAGAGACGTGGAAGTAGGGTACAGATTGACAATCCTCAGAAAAGGGGGGTGGGAAGGAAGAAAAGAGATAAACCACAGAACTTATATGAATATATGCATAACCGATAGACAAGGACAACAAAGCTGGGGATGGGGAGGGGGTGATGGAGAAGAGGGTGTCAGTGGGGAAAAAAAGGAGAACCACCTGTGACAAAAATAAATGAATGAAAAAAAGAAAAAAAATTAATTGGGGTGACATTAGTTAATAAAATTATATAGGTTTCAGATATACATCACCTGTATATTACATTGTGTGTTCACATGTCAAGTCTCCTTACATCACAATTTTTCCTCCTTTACCTTCTTCTATCTCCCTCCACCACCTTTCTCTCTGGTAATCACCATATAGTTGTCTATGTTTATGAACTTTTTTTCCTTTTGCTTAATCCCTTCACCTTATCCACTGAGCTCCACGTACCCCATCTCCTCTTTTAGGTGTCATTCTTTTCTCTGTATTTATGAGACAGTTTCTATTTTGTTTGTTTTTTTTTATTTTGTTTATTAGATTCCACATATAAATAAAATCATATGGTAATTGACTTTCTCTGACTGGCTTATTTCACTTAGCATGTTGTTCTCCAGGTCTATCCATGCAGTCACAAAGGGTAAGAGTTCCTTTTTGTTTGTTTGTTTTACAGTTGTGTAGTATTCCATTGTGTAAATGTAACACAGCTTTTTTATCTACCGATGGACATATGGGCTGCTTCCAAATCTTGGCTATTGTAAATAATGCTCTAATGAACATAGGGTTGAATGGTGCACATAGTCTTTAAAATTAGTGTTATAGGTTTCATCGGATACATTCACAGATGTAAAATCACTGGGTCATAAAGCAGTTTCATTTAATTTTTTTTTTAAATAACTCTATATTTCTTTCCACAGTGGCTACACCAATCTGCATTCTCACCAACAGTGCCAGAGGGTTTCCTTTTCCCCACATTCTCTCCAACACTTGTTGTTTATTGATTGATTGTTGATAGCCTTTCTGATTGGTGTAAGATAGTATCTCATTGTGGCTTTTATTTGCATTTCTCTGATGATTGGTGACCTTGAGTATCTCTTCATATGTTTATTGGCCATCTGTATGTCCTCTTTGGAGAAGTGTCTATTCAGATTCTTGGCCCATTTCTTAACTGAATTGTTTTGTTTTGTTTTGTTTTGGTATTGCATCTTATACATTCTTTATAAATTTTGGATATTAACCTCTTATCAGGTACATCACTGGGGACTATTTTCTTCCATTCAGTGGTTTGTCTCTTTACTTTGTTGATGGTTTTCTTTCCTATACATAAACTATTTAGCTTGATGTAGTCCCATTTGTTTATTTTTCTTTTGTTTCCCTTGCCAAAGGAAATATATCTGAAAAATATTGCTGCACAAATGTCCAAGATTTCACTGTCTAATTTTCTTCTCAGATTTGTATTGTTCTGAGTCTAACATTTATGTCTTTATTCTATTTTGAGTTTATTCTTGTTTGTGGTGTAAGAAAGTGGTCTAGTTTCATTTGTTTGCACATATCTGTCCAATTTCTCCAAGTCTGTTTATTGAATAGATTATCTATACCCAATTGAATGTTCCTGCCTCCTTTGTCAAATATTAATTTGACATTTATAAAGATGTGGCTTAATTTCTTGGCTCTCTATTATGTAATATTTATCTATACATCTGTTTTTATTCAAGTACCGTGGTGTTTTGATTAGTATAGACTTGTAGTATAGTTTGATTTTAGGTAGCATGATTCCTCCAACTTTGTTCTTCTCTCTCAAAATTGCTGTGGCTATTCAAGGTCTTTTGTAATTAAAATTACCATGGTTAAAGACAAAGAGAATCTTAAAAACAGAAAGAAAAAAATAGTTACCTACAAGGGAATTCCCATCAGACTGACAACTGATTTCTTAACAAAAACTTCTCATGGCAGAAGGGATTGACATAAAATGTTCAAAGTGATGAAAAGTAAGAACCAACAACCATGACTAATTTATCCAGTAAGGCTATTATTTAAAATTGAAGTAGAAATAAAGTGCTTCCCAGATAAGAAAAAGCCAAAGCAGTCTGTTACCACCAAACCAGTACCAATATTACAAGAAGTGTTAAGAAAAAGGAAGACAAAACAACATAGAAGAACATAGTTAGAGGGATAAAATGGCAATAAATACATACTTATCAATAACTACTTTAAATCTAAATGGCTTAAATGCTCCAATCAAATGACATAGGGTAACTGATAGAAAAAAGAGACTCATATGTATGCTGTCTACAAGAGACACATCTCAGAATAAAAAATACACAGACTAAAATTAAAGGTATAAAAAAAGATGTTTTATACAAATAGAAATTAAGAAAAAAAACCTGGGGTAATAATACTTATATTTGACAAAATTGGCTTTAAAACAAAAACTGTAATAAGAGACAAAGAAGAACACTACCTAATGAAAGAGGGAACAATCCAACAAGAGTATATAACTCTTGTAAACATTTATGTAGCCAACATTGGATCACCTATACATGTAAAGCATGGTGGACTTAAAGGGAGAGATTGACAATAATACAGTCATAGTAGGGAATTTTTATACCCTATTGACATCAATGGAAAGACAGAAGATCAATAAGGAAACAGCAGCCTTAAATGACACATTATATCAAATGGATGTAACTGATGTTGTCAGAGCATTTTACCCCAAAGCAGCAGATTATATGTTCTTTTCAAGTGCACATGGAGCATTTTCTAGAATAGTCCACATGTTAGGACACAAAACAAGTCTCAACAAATGTAAAAAGTTTAAAATCATATCAAGCATCTTCTCTGATCATAATAGTATGAAACTAGAAATTAATCACAAGAAAATAAACTAAAAAACACACAGACATGAAGGCTAATTAACATTACTAAACAATGATTGGGTTAACAATGAGATCAAGAAAGAAATCAAAAGATACCTTGACACAAATGAAAATGACAATATAACCTGAAATTTATTGGACACAGCAAAAGCTGTTCTAAGGAAAAAATTCAAAATATTACAGGCTTACCTCAAAAGAAAAAAAAAAAAAAGAAATACCTCAAATAAAGAATTTAACTTTATACTTACAGGAAGATAAAAATAAATAAATAAACAAAGTTTAAAGTGAGTAGAAGAAAAAATAATAATAAACATTAGAGTAGAAATAAACAAAACAGCCCTGGTCTGTTTGGCTCAGCGGTTATAGCGTCAGCCTGTGGTCCAGAGAGACCCGAGTTTGGTTCCCCCTTACTTCGGTTGCAGTTTGTCCCCGGCCCTGGCTGGGTTGTGCGGGTGGCAACCACTCGATGTGTCCCTTTCATGTCGAAGTTTCTCTCTCTCTCTCTCTCTCTTCCTCTCTCTCCCTCCCACTCTATTTGAACAAAAAATGAAAAAATGTCCTCGGGTGAGGATAAAAAAATAAATTAAAAAAAAGAAATAAACAAAACAGGGTCTAAAAATCATACAAAAGATCAATGAAATCAAGAGTTATTTGGTTCTTTAAAAGATAAACAAAGGTGACAAACCTTTCAAATGACTCATTAAGAAAAAAAGAAAGAGAGCCAAAATAAATAAAATCAGAAATGAAAGAAGAGAAATAGCAACTGACACCAAAGTAATACAAGGGAATGTAAAAAAGAAATTGTAAACAACTATATGCCAACAAATTAAACAATCTAGATAAAATGAATAAATTTCTAGAAATATACAATCTTCCAAAGCTGAATCAAGAAGAATCGGAGAATCCGAATAGACAGATTGCAACTGTGAAATTGAAACAATTATCACAAAATTCCCAACAAACAAAAGTTCTGGACTGGAAGGCTTCACAGGTAAATTTTACCAAACATTCAAAGAATTAACACCTATTCTTCTTAAACTATTTCAAAAAATTCAAGAGGAGGGAAGACTCCCAAACTTATTTTATAAAGAGAATATTAATCTAATTTCAAAACCAGATAAAGACACTCTAAGAAAGAAAATTATAGGCTAATATCCCTGAGCAACATAGATGCTAAAATCCTCAACAAAATATTAGCAAACCAGATCCAGCAATACATTAAAAATATCATATACCATGATCAAATGGGGTTTATTCTAGGGAAATAAGGTTGGTACAATGTCTGCAAATCAATAAACATGATATACCTCATAAACAAAATGGAGGTTAAAAACCACATGACTATATCAATAGATGCAGAAAAAATTTTTGATAAAATCCAACACCTATTTATGATAAAGTTCTCAGCAGAGTGGGAATAGAGAAAACATATCTTAATGTAATAAAGCCCATATATGACAAACCCACAGCCAACTATAAGTGATTCCCTTTAAGACCAGGAACAATTTAAAAATTTCCTCTTTCATCACTCTTACTCAATATATTACTGGAATTCCTAGCTATAGCATGAAGAAGAAATAAAAAACATCTAAATTGGAAAGGAAGAAGCAAAACTGTCATGATTTGCAGATGACATGATACTGTATATAGAGAACCTAAAGCTTCCCCCAAGAAACACTACAACTGGTAAATAAACTCAATAAAGTAGCAGGAAACAAAATAAATATCCAGAAATCAGTTGCATTTTTATACACCAGTGATGAACTATCCAAATAGTGTGGGGTTTGGGGGGTTGGAAGATGGATGTTTTTTAACCTTGTGTTAAGCACTCTCAACCTTGTGTTAATGTATTCTCAGAAATCTAGCCCAGGGGGAAACCTGGCCTGCCCAGGTGTGTTGGGTGCTTTATTTGCATGTGAATGAGGGTTTGTTATCTTTTGGCTTCAAGTTTTCTTCCTGTAAAAAGCAAGAGACAAAGCTAGGGTGTATGTTTGCAGTACTACCATCTGAAGGAAATAATTTACTTAAATCCACTTGTGACCTGGAGGTTCCAATCTGCAAATAAATGGGACTGTGTCCAGAGAACTGGAGCATTTGCTACCTTGCAAAGCTCCCCCTCACTCCAAGCAGCGTGTGCTTGTAGTTTCATTGCATTGCACTGATCCCGGCAAGCCAGAATATGGCAAATGGGGAAACTAGGAAATCAATCCTATTTACAATTACTTCAAAGAAACAAACAAAATAAAACTGGGAATAAACTTAAACAGAAATGTAAAAGACCTGTCCTTGGAATGTTATAAGACACTGAAGAAAGATATTGAAGGAGATACAAATAAGTGGAAGCATACACTGTTTTTATGGATAAAATGTTCATACTACTCAAAGCAATCTATATGTTTTAAATAATTCCTATCAAACAACCAATGGTGCATTTTAAAGAACTAGAACAAGTATTCCAAAAATATATATGGAACCATGAAAACACACATTGGTTTCAAGGTAATATGAAACTTTTAGAAAAGCTGAACATAAAATTAGCTAAATAGAAATCTCCAAATTAAATTTAAAAATACCATGTAAAAGGAGACATCTGTAACACTCTAAACAGTAAAGATTTTTTAAAAAACGTCGACCCCACCCTGGCTCGTTTGGCTCAGCGGTTGGAGGGTTGGCCTGTGGATCAGAGTCTTGGGTTTGATTCCCACTAGGGGCATGTACCAAAACAAAACAAAACAAAACAAAACAAAACAAAAAACATCGACCCTATTACATGACAATAATTAAAGTAGAAGTCAATATAAGAAAATAAACTAAATATACTAAAATATACAGTTAAAAAATTAGGGAAATTTTTCTGTTTTTCTCACTGATGTACTCCAAAGACCTAGAATATTTGGCACATGGTACATATCCAATCTTTTACATAAATGAAAAGTTATTCTTTTAAGACCTATATCTAGAAAGTTAAACACACACTTAAAAATTGAGTTAAATAAAACACAACTATTTAAAACTGAAGAAAATAAATCACCTCATATTATATTTTGTGGGATATAGCTACTACATTTTGAAAAAATATGTATATCAATTGTGTTTTTAAAAATATCAGGAAAGTGTTAAAATTAATAAACTGAGTAATCAATTCAAGAAAACAGATAGTAAACTGAAATAATATGCAAAAAAATAATAAAAGATTAAAATAATCAAATAGATCAAACCTTGAAGAACTAAGAATAGATACATATGTTGTAAAATTTATTTAAAAAATAATAAATATGGCCAAAGAAATAAAAATATGTACAAAAACAAATTAGAAACAAATAAGTATATCAAAAATAGTTTTTCTCATATAAAAAAGAATCATTTCTTTTTATATTAGATATGCAAATATTTGTAATTATTGTTTTTCTAGTGTACATTTATTATTATTAAATACCTTCTTATAGCCTCTTTTTAACTCACTTGAAACATTGTATATTGAGAAATATTTAGTTTATTATTAGTATTGTTACACTCCCTTTCACTTGACTTATCAAGCTATTACACTCGGGGCCTATACCCAGCTGCCCCAATACCCCAGGACCATGTACCAGACAACTAGAGACAGCTTCTACCTCACCTAGAGCCTGATAAAATTATTCAAACTAGCACCTCTAAGCCTGTTTATCCAGCCTCACCTATTACTTCCTATGAAGCCTATAATAAAGGATCTTGATTATATTTTCCTCCTGCTAGATTCTGTAAATCTGTTCATCTTCTTTGAGGAAAAAAAAAAAAATCAAACTCTGCAGTTACTTTACTACTTTGAAAAGGGAGAAACAGGACTCATTTTTTTCCAGTTCTCTCCCCTGACTTCAGAATATTATTACATAAAAAAATATTCCAGGGAACAGTTAGTTTGGGGAATTAAAGATGACATTGCTTTCCCCAAACTACACTAAAATTGAGACAACTTTAATGAATTTTCAAAGACCAAGCAAGTTATCTTTGGCAACATTACTTCTTACCTGTTGGGATATTCAGAAGTCATGTAAACTCTGACAGTGAATATTCTGCTGGAAATATGTAATGGTTACTTTCTAAATGTTCTAAAAGTTTTAAATATATGTAAAATACATTTTTTTCTTTTTAATTAAATTTACTGAGGTGACCTTGGTTAATAAAAGTATACAGATTTTAAGTGTACATTATCTATGTATTACACTGTGTGCCCAGCAACCAGTCAAATTTTCAGTTCCCATGCACTTGATCTCCTTTACCATTTGCTACACCCCCACAAGCATTTTTATTATGCTTTCCTCTTACATTTACCTTCTTCTCATTATATTTGTGTAATATTAGTTATTTAGACTAACAAAATTGCAAAACGTAAATATGGTTATAGCTTTTCTTAAATTCAGAAGAAGCATTTGTACAAGAAGGAAAGTTGAAGTGAATCATTCACCTATAATACCATCCACTATAGTATATCTGTGCAAGTGCTTTAAAAAATAAATAAATAAATAAATAAATAAGTATTCTCAAACTTGTTTTGAACATCCACTCCATTTCTCTATGTAAGTGAAACTGCTTTTGCAACTTTCTTTTCACTTTACATATATTTTACCCAGGACCTTCATACCCATGGCTTTAGTTATCATCTTTAATTTAGATCCTAAATACTGATCATTGTAAAATTTATATCTCCAGCACAGAACTCAAAAGATTATGTATTTTTCACTGTGATCATATTTTTTGATTGTTTGTTTTTATCCTCACCCTGAAGGACATTTTTGCATTTATCTTCAGATAGAGCAGGAGGGAGAGAGGGAGGAAGAGAAAGAGAAAAACATCAATGTGAGAGGGACACACTGACTGGTCGCCACCCACACAACCCCAACCTGGGCCAGGAACAAACGAGGTATGTGCCCTTAGCGGGAACAAAAGTGGGTCTCTCCGGTCCGTGGGCTGGCACTCTAACCACTGAGCCAAACTGGCCAGGGCACTGTTATCATCTTTTACATTATTTCTCTTTATTTAAAATTTTCTCTTTGGCTATATTTATTCTCTTTTTCTTCCTCTCAGAGGAAGTGACACTGTAACTTTTATGGTTATTCCCTAAATATGTTCAGTTGTTCCCTTCTTGTCCCAGTTATCCAGGGACTTATGGTTTCTCTAGCTTGTATGGTTTCTTTAGCTTGTATTTACTCTTTTGTCAATGGTTGCCTCTTCTTCTAATTCTTTTCTCATGGATCATTAGAATAATGGTTATAAAAGTCCGAAGAAAATGATTTTTAACCATATTTTTATAATCAACAAACTTATCTTTACGAGAATTAACTTTTCAGACATGCAAACTCAGAATTTGTATCATCCACCTATGTCTAGAAACCATTTCTGAATAAAGCAGTTGCATGTAAATGCCGACAAAATAAATAAAAACACCAACATTGAAGCCACAGAACACAAGCAAAGTTGATGTATACATTCTAGTAGCATTTATAATTGAGATAAAACACTTGTTACTGTTATAATTGTAACTTATCTTTCAAAAGAAAAATTCTGAAATGAAAAACGTATTAATAATGTGAGAAAAAATTTTAAAAAGTAAGGGTAATAGGCAAATTGAAGAAGACCTTGTTTTATTTGAAAGAAAGTTATATTTGCTGATTGTAATATGGCCTTATTTCTTAATGTATTTTCTAACCCACTAGAGGAAAAGAGAAACATTTTTTAAAGTAGGAGAAGAAAAGTAGGAGAAGATAGTAGAAGAAAAATAAAACGAGAAAATATAGATAGAAAACTTAGACTGTAAAAGCAGATATAAAACCTATTACTTGGGGAACCAAGGAATATATGTACAGAATTAGTTTATGTTATTAAATTTAACGCAGGTGTGATTTATAGTAAACTAGTGGGAAAACTGAACTATCATGTACTTATGATTTTTTATTTTCATTTTAACTTTTATTGCAAAGAACCTTTGTAAATGCATGTTTGCCTACTTGCCTATTGCCTTAGGATGAAACACAGAGAAGTTTACTGCTTGGTAAAGTTATAGGGGCTATTTTAGTTATTTAATATAAACTGGAATGAACATGGTTAAAAAATAACAGTTCAAAACTGTATTTTACCTTTCTCAATACAGTAACATAATACAGAACTTGATCACAGTTTTACACTTCTTTCAGAGAAAAATTAAGTTCTTTTAACAGGTTGTCGACCTATCCTAAGACACTCAGGTTTTTTTTAGCTCACTGTGCTTTTATGTGGGAAGTCCAAATTTGAAAAATTTCACTTGATTTTATGACACTCTGTTACACTCTTTCTAATTTAGTCATTTTGTCTTACAATGCCTTACAATTGGCTATTACATCCCTTGGGGAAATGTAAAATTTAAGGAGACATTAAACTCAAATAACTTCACTGCCTGTCAGAGAAATGACAGGGAGATACTGTTACACATCATGTCATTTTATGACACTTGTGATTAAGATCATATATATTTGTTGAAGGTTAAAGAACTGGTAATGTATACATAGTCTCAATTGTTTTTAGAGGGAGAAATAGTAGTTAAAATAAATTATATGGTAAAAATAAACTTGTAAGTGGTACCAACTTTTAAACTTAGCTGTGCTGTAAATGTTAAGATTAGAGAACTCTTTAAACTTTATAACGCACTTTATATAGAATAATTTTATAATTGTAGATAAGATCAGGATTCCAGCAGTATGTTATTTCAACCTAAATGGAACTAATTTATAAAGCATGTAGAATTGATTTGAAACTGAGACATTATACATAGAGGGGAATAAAAGAATGAATGCCGAGATACCATTCTAAGAAAAAAAAATAATACATGTAAAACATTTTAGGCCCGGCTGGTGTGGCTCGGTGGTTGAACGTCATCCTATGGACTGAAAGGTCCCAGTTTGATTCCCAGTCAGTGCACATTCCCAGGTTGTGGGCTCCATCCGCAATAGGGGGTGTGCAGGAGGCAACTAATCGATGTTTCTCTCTCACATCAATGTTTCTGTCTCTCTCTATCCCTTTCTCTGGTTAAAAAAAAAAAATCAATAAAAGCATATATAAGAAACCCACTTTTTTAGTATACACATGTCAATTCTGTCCCACTTTTTACTTCAGAGCATCATTTTCTTTATGTTTTCAAGTAGCCAACATGCTCACGTTATCTTATGTCACTTCCAAATTCTCAATCCTGTCTCACGTAACTGCAAAGGAGCTACCTTGCTTTTTCTTCAAATTTGGAAATTAATTCTCTCAGAACAGATAGTCTCAATCACATATGAAATGTAATTTAATGTTATTAAACTAATTTAATGTTTTTCTAGCTCGAAGGATGATAATCGTCTGGGTTCCATATTAAATAATAGAAATTATACAAATTCTTAAGTCCATTTCAGGCTAATTGATCAATCTGTTTGATATAACTCATACCCAGCAATGTATGGGTGTATGCAGTGTAAATGTATGTATGTATGTATGTATGTATGTATGTATGTATATATGTATCTATGTGTGTATGTATGTATAAATATTTGTGGGTATGTGTATACCATGTTGTACATACTATTAATATGCATTTCTTTACATCATACTAATATATTATTATATATAATTAAAAACAAACTATAGAAATGGTAGTGAGTGGGCATTGGGGGATATAAAGAGATTGAGCAAAACATTTTTAAAAATGGGAAGATCTGTGGGGTGGGTAGACATGGAAAAGCATATATAAGGGATGAAAAAAATAATAAAATAAGAGGAAGAATAAAAAAGTAAAGAGTAGAACAATAAGTAATGGAAATAAAAACATAAAATAAATTTTATACTGAAAAGATAGTTCTATACAGGACTCTCTTTAATTTATTCCTGTATCTTCAGAATCTGCATAGATTATAGAATGCATAGTCTGTTAAAAATGATTAAAGAGATTAAGATACAAAATACATGTGAAATAAGAATAAAACATTAACTTAAGAACAGGAAATGTTTTTATCAATAATCAAATAGAATTTTTAGATACAAAAGTATAAAATAGAAGTTTTAAACTTATTGAGTTGATTAGACACCACTGAAGAGAGTTTTCATAAACTGAAAAGTATATCTGAAAAAAAATTACTCAGGATTAAGAAAAAAGCAATTAAAAATTAAGATACAGGGAAATAAGTTAGAAGTCATGGGTAACAGAAAAAGGATACCTAATACATATCCAAAAGAAGTCTATATATGTCCAATAATAGTAATAAAAACATAAATTTGGGAGAAAATGCTTGAGGATAATAGCTAAGAATTTTTCAAAATATTTGAAAGAGTTGAGTGCAGATTCAGGAAGCACAATGTGTTTTAAGTAGGTTATTCTGGGTCTTTGTTGTTTTCTATTGTTTTTACAGTTTAAATTGAATCACAGTTTTTAATTTATTTAAAATCTCTTAAAGTCTCTCAAACCGTTGTGTACTGGTCTAGTAGCAAATTCATTTCTGAATTCAAATGCATCTCCAAAACTGATTTTACTTAATGAATATTGTGACTTTTATTGTGACATCATTTCATTTTACTTTTATACTAGTCCTAGTAAAATAATTTTTTTCCTCTCATAAAGGGACATAACATCTTTTTTTAAAAACTCATCTCCATTGTTGAATTATTGCAGATGTTCTTCCCTTTTCTCCCAATTGACCCCTTCCTCTCCAATCCCCCCCACTCCTACCTTCCCCACACTATTGTCAGTGTCCATATATGCATAGAAGTTCTTCGGTTTATCTCATCCTGTTCTCCCTCCCCCCTTCCCTTTGAGATTCATCAGTCTAACAACCACTTTGTACTTCTTAATTCCTTCATCTTTTTTACACATCCATTCAGCCCCTGTCCATCTGGCAAGCAACAAATGTTTTCTGTATCTATGAGTCTGTTTCTGTTCTCCTTGCTCATTTTTGTAGATTCAATTGTTGATAGATATGCAGTAATTGCCATTTTATTGTTTATATATTTGTTCTTCTCCTTCAGAAAGACCCTTCAACGTTTTATATATTGGTTTTGTGATGATGAACTCCTTTAGCTTTTTCTTGTCTGGAAAACTCTTGCTATGTCCATCGATTCTAAATGATAACTTTGCAAGATAGAGTAATCTTGGTTGTAGGTCGTTGCTTTTAATTACCTTGAATATCTCTTACCACTCCTTTCTGGACTGCAAAGTTTCTTTTAAGAAATTAACTGAACGTTTTATGGGAGCTCCTTTGTAGGCAACAAACTGGTTTTCTCTCACTGCTTTTAAGATTCTCTTTGTCTTTAACCTTTGGCACTTTTATGATGATGGACCTCTTTGGGTTCATCTTGTTTGGAGCTCTCTGTCCTTCCTGGACTTGTATGTCTGTTTCCATCACCAAGTTAGGGAAGTTTTCTGTCATTATTGTTTCAAATAGGTTTTTAATTTCTTTTTTTTTTTTTTTATCCTCACCCGAGGACATTTTTTTCCATTTTTGTTCAGGTAGAGTGGGAGGGAGAGAGAGGAACAGAGAGAGAGAGAGAAACATCGATGTGAAGGGACACATCGAGTGGCTGCCACCCGCACAACCAACCAGGGCCGGGGACAAACTGCAACCGAGGTACGTGCCCTTAGCGGGAACCGAACCTGGGTCTCTCTGGACCGCAGGCCGACGCTCTAACCGCTGAACCAAACCGGCCAGGGCGGTTTTTAATTTCTTGCTCTTACTCTTCTTCTGGCACCCCTATGATGCAAATGTTGGCACACTTGATGTTGCCCCAGAGGCTCCTTACATTAACGTCAATTTTTTGGATTCCTTTTTCTTTTTTGCTATTCTGGTTGGGTGTTTTCTGCTTTCTTATATTCCAAATTGATGGTTTGCTTCTTGGCTTTACCTACTTTACTACTGATTTCCTGTAAATTATTCTTTATTTTAGTTTGCATCCTTCATTTCTGACTGGTCCTTTTTTATGTTCTTATCACTAAGTTCCTTGGAGGTCTTAAGTTCCTTGAAGGTCTCACTAAGTTCCTTGAATGTCTCAACAAGTTCCTTGAGCAACCTTATAACCAGTGTTTTGAACTCTGCATCTAATTGGTTGCTTATCTCCATTTTGTTTAATTATTTTCCTGGAGTTTTGTTCTTTTCTTTCATTTGGGGCATTTTTTTTTTTTTGTCTCCTCATTTTAGCTTTTACTCTGTGATTGTTTACATGTATTAGGTAGAGTTACTATGTCTCCTAGGCTTTGTAGGGTGGCCTATTGTATATGTCCTGTAGGATCCAGTGGCACAATCTCCCTGATCATCGTGCTGGGGCCTCAAGGTGCACCCCTTGTGTGGACTGTACACCCTTCTGTTGTAATTGAGTCTTGATTGCTGGTATGTCAATAGGAGGGATTTACTCACGCTGATCAGCTGCAAGGACTGGCTATGCCCACTGACCACTGGCCTCTGACTATCTTGGAGGATCAGTGGTATAGGGGCTCACCACACAGAGCAAGATTTACTTCATCAGGGTTTTGGTACCCATTGAGTCTGCTTATTGAGTGTGTCACTCGTGGAGGTCATTGGGTGGTGGTGTTTCGATGTGGTCTGAGCTGTCCACTGGGTGTGCTGGCTCTGGGACAAGATCAGCCAATGCCTGTGTTCTATCTGGGGCCATCTGGCATAAGCTACAAAGTGATCTGCCAATTGCTGCTTCTTATGCTGGGTTTGGAGGTACCTAGAAAAAGCCAAGTTGTGAACCAAGGTTGGTTGCTTCTAGTGCCAGGCCTGGGGCCACTTAACAAAAGGTATGGGGCTTGCTGAGACCAGATGCTGATTGTTTTAGAAAACTCTGAAACAGGATCCAAGACAGGCCAATCCTATGGTAAAGCCTTTGGAAACAGCCTGGGTGGGTCTGAAAGTTGGTGGGGCGGGACCTCAGGGAATCACCAGGTGGGGCAAACAGTGTGAGCCACATTGCTAGAGTCCCAGATACGGAGGCCTTCTGCGGGCCTCATGGGGGAAGGGCTCACCAAAGGAACAAAGGCTTCTGCCAGCACATCTGTCCAGGAGAAAGCCATCTCTTCAGCCCTTGTCCCTGAGACCAAACAGCTCAGTTCTTCCCTGTATGTCTCTGGTGCCCTTCAAGCTGCCTCCCCTCTGAGCTTACAGGGAGCAAGTCCGAGTAAGTCTGTGTGCCCTTTAAGAGGAGCTGCCTGGAGCTCCAGGAGCCTCAGCCTCTTTCTGCCTCAGTTCCCACTGGTTTTTCCAGCCAGAAGTGATGGGAATTCTCTTCCTGGCACTGGGACCCTGAGCTGGGCACCTGGTGTGGGATGAGGACCCCCTCATTCCTCAGGGAGGACCTTCACATTCGAGGTATTCTCCTGATTTTTATCCACCACACGTGGGTCTGGGACCAGCCTGTCTGCACCTCCGCCCCTCCTACCAGTCTGGGTGTGGTGGCTGCTATAATTTTATAGTCATAGGATTTCCATTCAGCTCGATTTCAGGTGGTTCTGAATGATGGTTGTGCTGTAGTTTAGTTGTAATTTTGATGTGGTTGTGGGAGGAGGCATTGCCTCATTTACTTACGTCGCCATCTGGACCTGAAGTCTGTTCCAAGGGACATAACATCTTATCTGCTGATTAATAAAGTCTCATTCCACAAATTTGCTTTCCACAATGGAAACTATGCTTGATTTGTATTTAATAAGATATCAAGGTGAATTTGAAAGTATAGGATATGGTCTAAGACAGGCTGAAGGCTAACCAGAGAGAATCTTCCTGACTAACCTGAATAAAATCTTCCACTCTAGATAGAGTCCAAAAGAAGAAAAATTTAAATAAAATGTAGCTTATCAATCAACATGAACTATCAGAAACTGATTCTAACAATCTTCAGGCCAAGATTGCAAACGTAAGTTGGAAATTATATTATGATGATTTAAGGTATATCTCACCCCACAAAAGATAGTGAACACTATTACTTCTAAAACTTCACCTAGCTTATAATGTCATTTTACTTTTATTACATATGATGACAACAATTAGATCTAGAAATCCTATACAGGTGTGCTCTTTCTCTCTCTTTATCCTGCCCACTCCTTTCCCACTCACTTCTTTCCCC
This sequence comes from Molossus molossus, assembly GCF_014108415.1. Classification (NCBI taxonomy): domain Eukaryota; kingdom Metazoa; phylum Chordata; class Mammalia; order Chiroptera; family Molossidae; genus Molossus; species Molossus molossus. The sequence continues at coordinate 38,155,360 of NW_023425346.1, forward strand.
AGGACCCAGTTTCTCTCTCCCTCTGGAACAGGACTGGATCTTTTTCCCTCTCCTTCCTCTAGGTATGTTTTCTTTGCCTTTCTTTTTCCTGAGCTCCAAAGGCCCTTCTTTGGCCTCTGTGACTTGTTTCTTGAGCCCACACAGCCCAGCTGTCTCACTTCTACATCTGTAACTGTCTAAATAAACTTTTGCTTGTCTGTGAAAAAAGAGAAAGAAAGATTTTATATAATAGTAGGGCTTTTATCTAAATAAATTTGGTTACAAAAGAAAAGTCTAAGAGAATTATGATTTGGGTGTTTATGTTTATATTCATTTTACATAGAATAATATCAGATTTTTCTATCTTCAGACTACTGTCTTTATTCATATACAAAGTGAAATTTTATTATTTTATTTTGAAAATTATTTTATTATGCATAATTCATGCACTTCAAAGTATTTAAGGTTCATGTAAATATGAAGAATAATATTGGACTAAATAGTCATATAATAACCACATAGTTTGGGAAGTATAACATTAAGAGTACACTGGAAAAACATTGTTTATATTAAAATTGAATTTCCCTTCTATACTTCCTTGAGATAATCACTATTTTAAATTTAATGTTCACGATTTAATTTTTTTAATCTATTTTGACCACATATGCATGCTTCCATAAATAAATATAATTTATTTTTGCAGAGTTTTTAACTTTATATGACTTGAATCATTATGAATGCAATAAATTGATTTTCTTTGTAAGAGTCTTCTGTGAAGAGGTATATTGCTTATGAGCATGGTACCTTTTACTAAATAGATGTATTACTTGTTTTCTCTTGTGTAACATGCGCTTGTTCATGTGTTTTCCCTTTTTTTATTGTATTGCTTTTTTTTCAAATTGATTTTTAAACACTACGGAATGCTTTTTGCTTATTTATTCTGATGGATATCAATAACATATATCAGCTTTTTTTCAGGTATTGATGTGATGCATGTAATATTTCTGTGTTGTATATATAAATATGTATAGTTACAAAACTCTTGTCTATGCAGACAATTGAATCTACAAACGACAGTTTTTGTTTATTCAACATATCTTGCCATATTTTTCTATTCCTGCGCTGACTTCAAAAAAAATAAATAAAAACATACAAAATAGAAATGGTTGAAAACAAGCATTCTCCCTTTATTCCTATTTTTAATGGGAATGAATTTAACATTTTAAAATTATGATGCTATTTGATACAGAATTTTATAGATACACCTTTCAGATTAAAAATTTTATCTAGAGTCTCTAGTTTTTTTAATATTTTACTTCTGTTTTAGTTGTTTATGACAAATTGATATTTACTTTTTACAAATAATTTTCTCTGCATTTTTTATAATTAGGTTCTTTAAAAAAAAAAAGAAAAAGATAATTAAATTGATAACTACTCCAGTGTTAAATAAAACTTTATTTTCTGATATAAAACCTACATGGTTTATATAGTATATATTATAGTCAGTGATGGATTTTATACTTTAAGATCTTTGCTTCTGATATGATTGATAGTGACCTATCATTTTTGTTTCTTATACATTTTCTATTTAATTTTTGGTTTTAATGTTATTTGAGCCAGATGCATTGATGTGTTTCTTGTTTTGCAAAATACCCTCTGTTTGTCCATAAAATAATTTGTTTATGTTTGGTGTGAACTATGTTTAGTATTGTCTAATATTTGCTTGAATCTCCCTGTAAAACTCTCTGGATTTAGTAAATTTTAATATGATTATTATGATTACTGTTTCATAGTTATATAACCATTCATGTTTTCTATTTCCTCTTGAGATTATTTTTGCTGGCTTAATTTTTCTGGGAATATGACAACTTAGCTGCACCTCAAAATTTCTAATTTATTGGCATAACTGTTATCTTTTTCTTATTTTCTTCTTAATTTCTATTGTATTTATGCTTGCCTTTTTATATGAAATTTTATTTATTTGGAACCTCTTTTTATTTCAATGAACATTGCTAGAAATTTGACAATTTTATTAGTCATTCAAATAACATTTTTTTTATTATGCATTTGTTGTTTCATTTCTTATATCAATTCTATTTTATTCTTTTCTGATTCTTATTTCTTTCATTCTTAGTTTATTAGAAATTTTTTTGTTCCTTTTTCATTATCTGAATTTAATTGTTTAACTCATTCATGTTTATTTTTCTTCTTTTATGATATAAATATTTTAGGACTGCAAATTTTTCACTGTGAACAACATTAGTTACATTCCCTAAGTACAGATAAGTAAATTTTTAATTCATTTTAAGTATTACCTAATTTCTTTTTAGTCATAGACATTTTAGGTCTTCCTTTTAGATTGTTTTTGTTTTTTCATCCCCTGAAAAATATCTTTTAGGTTGTTTAACTGGGTTTGAAAATAATTAGAATTTTTTTTTTTTTTTTGCCTTAGGCAGAAAGAAGAGGAAATGCACAATTCTAGTAGAGATTACGAATCCTGCAGGAACAGCATAATGAAGAGTATGAGAGCAAAACCAGGTATGGTGACTTGGAGGTGTCAGAATCACAGACTTGTGGAAATGTCAATTAGGCAGGTGGAACTCGGAGGGAAGTCCATGCCAGAGATGGAAACTTGCGTGTTGTTGGCATGGAGCCCACCTGAAAAGTCATAGGAATCAACACTCTACTCCTGGCAGAAGGTAACAACTAGAACATGAGCAGGGCCAGGACAAAGGGCTGAGGAACCATCTAGAAGTCGGAAAGATTCAAGTAATACAATTGAAGCAGCCTAGTTAATGAAGTGGAAACGTTTAGTTGTTCAGGAGAATACAGAAATAATTGGGTAGCTGGAGGGAGAGATTTGGTCAAAACTTTTGTATTGCTTTGTTTTTCAAGGAGTAAAACATGAGAACATGATTGATGTCTGGTTTAAAAAACAAATCTTGGAGAAAGAAAGTGGTTGAAGACATAAAAGAGATGAGTGAAAAACTGGAAAAGGAGAAATGTAAAGCAGCCTAAAACAAGGAAGTGAAACACCAGAATTTTTATTTATTGTTGATGAAATTATAAAATGGCACAACGATCATATTAAAAAGTCTGTCTATTTTTATAACAACCATATACTTTATGAACCAGCAATTCCACCCACAGATATTTATCCAAAAGAAATAACATATCCATGAAAAGAATAACCACAGCCGCTTTACTCATGTATTTAAGAAACAAAAAAACTGTCCATGTATAGGAGAGTAGATAAACTGTAGTGTATCCAGAAAATGCAATTTTACTCAGTCATAAAAAACACCTGATACATGTAACAATATGGATGATCTCAAAAATTATTTGCAGAGTGAGAAAAGCCAAACACATATACATACTATATGATTTTCTTTTATATGAAGTACTAAACCAGGTGAAAATCATTTTTGTTGGAAAAAATTCTGAAGAGCGGTTTTGTCTGTTGGGAGTGGAGATAGGATATTAATTTGGAAGAGAATGAAGGAAATTTATTCAGTAGTATTAATGTTCTATCTCTTGAAAGGGATTTGGGTTATATCAATATATATATTTATTGAAATTTAACAAATATATATTGTATTATATGTAATACTTGCTTCAAGAGAAAAATTAAAATTAAGTTCTAGTTAATTATATACATGTCAAAGTATTTAACGTAAATGTAATAATGTCTTCAATTTACTAGAAAATACATTTTAAAATTACAAGATAGATTGGCAGTGGATGGGTACATATCTGATAACATGAGTGTAATAAAATATGAATGATAGAATCTAGGTAGTGGCTATATGAATGTCCAACATCTGTGCATTTGAAAATTTTTATGCCGAACAGTTGGAAAAATAAGCAGTAGGAAGATTTCTGGAGCTATGTAGTTGGATTTTCTTTTGATAGGAGAAATGCCACTGTAAGGATTTGGAGAGGAAACGAGAGAGAAGAACTCCTGAAAAAAACCAATCTTGATAGAGAAGAAATGAACATAATTAAGTCACATTGGTATAATAAAACTCAGAAATCTCAAGTTGTAGAATTACAAGAAACATCTGAACGTTTTCTTTGGCTCAACTGCTCATCAGTTTGTAAGATTGTTAAAAACATAGATAATGTTTGTTTTTTTTAATTTGTCTTTTGTTTTGTTTTTCTACATGCTCTTGGCACAGGGACTATTCCTTGACATACCAATTACTTGTGTCCCTCTTCTTCCTCTAGTATAGCCTTGAATCATGGAAAGGGCCAAAAAGTATAGTCTTGTAACTGCATACAGCTTCGCCTTTCCCATATCTGTAAAGTTTATTTAAAATCTGTTCTTTGCTGTTCTACATAAGAAATCTTATCTTTTGCTCTCTCAGTGCTTTGGAGTCAAAGATATCTCCATGTTGTTTTGCAACTCCCTCTGACAGCTGGTGTAAGCTGGCAGAACACAAAAGGTAAAGTGTGGCAGAAGGTTCATAAAGCAGTCACTCTTCCTCTGATGCACTCCTGATCACTCTGAGCTGTGCTGGGTTAAACAGGTCCAACCTCTCTGTACTACCTGCGTCAGGATTTGAATTTTCCTTAGAGAGGTGTGCCCTCATTCATTTGTTTGCATAATTATATTTTCTGTGGCAATCAAAAATAAAGGACAAGTGGGAGGTAAGGGTAATCTCTAGTTCAGAAATGCTGGAGTGGGCAGACCTGAAATGTGCTGTTATTCACACCAGGGGAACCTCAGTATCCTTGGTGGAAAAGGAGAGCACCAGGCAGGGGAAGCACCACCAAGATGTTCTCTAAACTCTGCTTGCCATTCATGGACCCTGAAATTAAAAGCAAGTAACTATACTTGTTTTCTTTTTTTAAAGATGGAAAGATTCAGTGAAATGTTACCACCCAGTTTGAGGAGAAAGGTAAAAGCAAAATGAGTTAAAAAGGAGCATGTACATTCAAAATTTAAATGTCTTGCCAGTTCAGCAATATAAGATGTCATGGGTACCATAGGGAATATTTATTTAATTTTTTCATATACTCTTAGAATGAATCAAGATTAAAATGAGAAGATACAAGATTTCAAGATTTCTTTCAGGTGAAAGTTTCGTCCTTTAGGGCCTTCCCATCTGAAAAAGCAAAAAGCAACTGCCATTTTCCTGCTGAGGAACAAGCTTGTCAAAATTTTTCTAGACATCTCGACTCTGTTCTATAACTAGCATGCGCTGTTTAAAAACAACCTCTGTCTTTAATCCTTATAAAAAATTCTCTCTGCAATAGCAAATACATTTGATCTAAGAAGCTGATCGTACCTGAATGGGTGTATAAACTCTTGTTTAAGTGGTCTAACAAAAAAGACATGTGTGCTTCGATGTTTTTAGTGTACCTCATCCTGGAGAGTTTTGTCTTTAGTTTAGGGATTGTTAGGGCTATGGACAAAGCAGGTCAGTACACGCTCTAATTATCCAAACACACAAAGAAACTTAAGAAAATGTCTTTATTTCAAATTCTGACTCTGTCTTCCACACTCCAGTTGATACCGGTGTTAGACACAGTGACATATAGACAGAGAAGGGACATGGCGGAGATAAAGCAAACAAAAATGGGACGGAACACAGGAGAATGGCATTTATAATGTCACTGACAAAGGCAGTGACTTCCCTTTAAATAATGGGGCAGGCTGCAAAACTATAGCAATTACTAGAATTTCATTTTCATTAACTAATAAACCAAGGAAAACAAAGTAAGTATCTGCATGTCATTTTTTAAATGAAAATAAACTGTAAACATTTGAATAACATCACAGCAGGGATAATATACCTAAGGAAATCTATTGAAATACGCTAGTGGATTCATCCTCTTCCATCACATTGAAACTGCAATGGCCTGTAAACCTCCTACCACTCTCCACTGAGACTTTAATTGTAAAGATTCCTGTTACATATCATATTAGAATTTAGTTAAAATTGTAGAACACATTATTTCCAATCAGACAGCCAACCATCACTCACAAAGATTTTTAAAAAGGTGATTAATAATTCATCTCAGATAAGGAAAAGATCTATATTTATACCATCTTCTCAGCCACCATAAACTACCTGACAATTGTTCAGTAATGATGCCCAGTAAATTCTTTAAAATGGTAATTTGTCATTCTGTCACTTCATTTGTGACCTAAAATTCCTCACTTGAGGCATCATCAAATAAATTAATCACTTTCCAGGATCCATTTCTCTGTTCTGCACGTTATTATGCCCGGGCTCTCTTGTGTTTCTCTTCATTTACATATATTTAATGGCTGAGCCGTGGTTCACGATGGCACATAACGCACACATCTCATTACAGGTGAAATATTCTAACTGCCACTATCACTGGGAAAGAAAATAACTCTCCCAATTTAATTTTCCTGATGTAACAAAACCATGATTCTTCACTATGAAATGTTGATGCCATCCATCAGTCACAATCAATAAAATCATCATAGAAGTACGCCTTCTTCAGCATCTTCCCTTCATACTGGTATTATTTGAGGAAGGTAATTAAACTCATAATATGTAATGAATGTAAATGAAGTAAAAATCCTCATGTTCGCTCTCTAACTATGCTTATTTTATGGCTTTGATTTAAAATATTTCCCCCACAACTTACAAATACATGTGGTCTGAATAGAGAGGTATACACTGCAAAGACACTCTTTATCAAACATTGAAATAAATTTTTAAATAGTATTTTTAACATGAATGTACTGAGAATTACTATTTACAGATTTCCTACTCACATGATAGATTCTCTTTGAGTTTACATATTTTCAGGCTTTCTTGAAATATAGCTAGTAGTTTTGGTGCAGGTGCTATCATGTGAAAAATTAAGTGATATTTTTTTGTGGGGGGTAACCTGGTCTACTTGATTCTGCCATTTAAGGCAGATACTGCCTTTTCTCAAGTAAGAAATTGCCTTATTGAACTTGGCAAGCTTGCTCATCTCTGCCTAAAAAGCCTATGAAAACCTGGATCAAAGAAGCAGGACATTTTACAAACAGTGGTTTGGGAATTAGCACTTCAGAACTATTTCCGCCTATTGTAAATATTCATCTCGAATTGCTACTGTATTATTTTTGCAAAGGTCAATAGGGAGTGTTTTAAAGCAAACTAGTATCACATAAACATCACCCATGTCTCTAAATATGTTACAACTTAATTTAACATTCATTAACTGGTTCTCCCCAACACTTAAGTCCATTAGCTTCAGAGAATGGTGCCTTACAGAAGTCTATCTTGAATGAAGATTCCCTTCATTATGAATTCATCATCAAAGAATGGTGACTTTCTTTATCTTGGAAGTGGTCCCTGTTTGCCTGTTTAAAATAGTGCTTGAGAGAGTGCCTAAAATAAAAAGTGAAATATTAACTCTACATCTCTGAAACAAAGGAGAAAGTAGGTGAATATCACTGCTCCACAGATGAATGACCTAACTACAATATTGACAAACCATCTACACGCTACTACCTTCCTTCCTCATTAATTATCATAGAGTTATTTTTAATGGGCACTTATTTAAGGAAAGAAGACTGTGTGTGCAGTTTGCGTATGCTTCTATTAACACCACAGCAGTGTGTCAACCTAACGCAACTCCTCCAGCACAAAAACCTCCTTAGTCTTGGCTGAAAAATAGACTAAACCACTTTCTGGAGCTCTATGGGGACAGCCTGAGGTGCATCTGAACTTTGGGACTATCATCAAGTCAGATTGAAGCAACAGCTGAGAACCTTGGTGGGTATTCCTGCATGAGACTGGACTGGGGCCCCAGATGATGTTTTAGTATGGGATATAGTGGATGAAAGCCTCAAATAGACACCAAAGTGACTTGGAATGGCTTGTTGTGGTGATGGTGGTAGGGGATAAAAAAGAAACTTCTTTCATAATTAAAACAGATGCAACACAAGTCCCGTAGAAAATGAGATTTGGATGCAATCATATGGATTAGAAGAGTTCAGCTGTAAAGCTACTAGAAAATCTCACAAGAACTACAGCCAAATGACACTAAACATGTGCATTAAAACAGAAACATTAAATAAAATAGACTAAACTATTTTGGACAACAGGAGATAAAGAGATGGAGGGAAAAAAAAAAAACGTTTTTGTGATGCATGAATGAGCTGTATATATTTTAGCAATTTTTATGCTCTTAATATTCAGTGAACTAAAGTATATCTTAAGGACAGATGTTAGTAGCCAATAAAGAAAGCAGGTGTGAAGGCGAGTAAGGACTGCATCAGAAACAAAGAGGAAAGATCCTTGCAACTACAAATGCAAGTATTAATTCAGTTAAATGTACCACGGAAACTAGTGATTGCCCACATTGTGGAAGAGTGCACTTAACAAGACTTTAATGGAGGTGGAAGACATTTCCTTATTATTTAAACAATTATCTTGTCTTTTGCAGAAAAAGAATTTACTCCCCAAGTTGTATTTACAATTTTATTAACAAAAGTTGCCCAAACTGAGATCCCTGGCTATTCCACTTAGAGAGTCCTGACTATTAACATGTGTACCCCATTAGCAGCGCTAGAAAGTATTGTTGCTTTAATTAGTCTCAGAGAGTGTTTTCCAAGATTATAGAAAAGTTTAAAACATAGTTAAACCCCAAGTTGCAGTTGCTAAAACAAATGCTGTATGATAATTTCTAATTAAATTGAAGTTCCCTTGGGGGCAAATCTTAATAAACCTAAAGTACATACAAGAATCAACCAATGAATGCATAAGTTAGTGGAACAACAAATTGATGTCTCTCTCTCTCTCTCTCTCTCTCTCCCCCCCCCTTCCTCTCTCTCTCTTGATCAATCAATGTATGTTATTTTAAACCATTGAATTGGCAATAAATTGCAATCCGTAGTAGAAAACTGACACAACCACTGAGATTTCAGGGTTGTTTATCATCACAGCATAAATCTAGCCTTTCCTGACTACTATTGGAACAATTGGTTAGGGTAGAAACAGTAGGGCCTGATTGCCAAAGCAATTAGGTGGATAATTGGTTGAGCAATCATAACCAATGTGAGAACAGAAGGTTGAATTAATATCTTTCAGAACAAGATGTGCTACTCTACCAATCTCTCACTTACATTTTTGTCCAATAGGTGATGTAAAGACGACATGCTTCTTGAATTTTAAGATGTTGCCATGTTTAGAGGGTTATCAAAAAACACTGGATTTCTGAAATAGGATCTAAGATACCTGTAAGGATAAATCTAAATACTAATTGAAATGAAATAAAAGGTAGGATCATTGTTACCAAGTCCAGGAAAGATGTTTGGCAACTACAACTACTTGACTTACATACCATGATCTCAATTGTTGCTTCTCCCACCCAGTCTGAGAGGAGCATAAACTAAAGCAAGTATCTTTTCTTTTAAGAATATTTGACCACATTCAATCTGCTGTTATTCTCCTTGCTTCTTCAGCATCATCACCAGGAAACTTGTATTAAAACTGTGCTGGCCTCTCTACAGAATACATAACAGATGCAATCTCTACATATGGGGAGCTTTGCATCTAAGATATTCATGTGCACTCATTAAAAAGAAGAGATAAAGTTGAAATAGTTAAATACAAAATTCTGAGACGACAAATAACTAAATCCACTAATGCTTAGAAGAGGTTTGACTAATACATCATAGAACAGAATCATAAAGCCTGGCAAATTCAAAAGAGAATTCTCTAATAAGAGTCTTTGTTTGTTTGGGGGTTTGATCACCTAACTAAAACATCAAAGAGAGCCCTAGTTTCTTCAAAATGGCAGCATCTGATAGAAATAATAAAGTAAAATATTCTCTCTAGAGTTTGTAGACCTGTGGAACATCAATATATACAGTAAGTAAATCGTCTATCTCTTGGACATCTTGCTGCTCAAAATCATAAGAGTTTGTGGAATCTCTTTGTGCATAGGTTTGATATTTGGGCATATTCTCTACTGTCCAGTAGAATATAAACACAGACTTGACTGAGATCATGGTTCTCTCTTTTCCAGTTTTTTTTTTCCCACCAGGGACTTTTGTTTTTGAAAGATTTTTTTAACACCTTATTCCAAAATGCTTAAGTGGACTCTTCTTTTTTTTCTCCTTTGACATTTGACTGCAACAGGCACATTGAGTTCTACGTCAAGGATTTTGTTATCATTATAGAAAGATGCCACAGGGAGAAGTTGTCTACAGTGAATAATGCTTTGCAGTTCAAATGGGCGGTGGGTATGTGGACTTCAGCATTTTTGGTGGAACAGTGTCCAGTAAATATATGAGCCTTGTACCACCTCCGTGTATTTCACAACATGAGATGGAATGGAACTGACAAGGACAACAAACTCATTCCAAAGTTCCTTTTCTTTTAGGAGTTTCAGTCCTGAAGAAGCAAATCTAAACCCTGAAAAACATTGTCCCTATTGCACAGTACGGTGAGATTATTTCTTTGTTTTTGTTTGTTTGTTTTAATAACATCAGCATTTGCTTCTTTGGTTTCTGTGGTACTCAGCTCAACAGCAACAATTAGTGGTGGATGTGCCATTGCTCCTTAATGCTGGGAATTGGATTTTTTATTATAGGCACATCCTGTTTTCAGTAACTGAATGTACCACCAAGGAGTAAAACAAAAGATGAAATATCCTTCAAAGGAAGACAAACAAAATTAATATTCCAATTAGGTAATTATAATCTACCAGCCCCTAAAAGTCTCTAGTCCTTTCCTTTTGAATTGCAGATTGTTGTGCAACATAGTTCTGTTATTTTTCAAGTCACACACAAGATGCTTTTCAAGTTCGGGTTAACATCGTTTCCTTTAATGTGTGGAGGCTACTTCTGGCTTCTTTGGAATTTTCTGGCATGTTACAGCAAATGAACTGATTTTTCTGTGTTCTTGCTCCACTCACCTAATTTAAAGATCAAATAATATGTCATTTACATGATACCATGTAACATGTTAGACTTATTTTACTGGAAAAAAGTATGAAATTAATGTTAAGAGAATGGACACTTTGAAGTCAATGCCTTGGGTTTTCCACTATGCACAATTGTAATAGTCCCCACTATATTGTATATAATAATAGTAGTTAATACTTGTGAACATTTAATATACACCAAGCATACTTCTAAATGCTTTACACATATACTGAGTCTATATGTACATAAACCACTTGTAATAATTTCTGGCATAAACTTAGCACTCAATAAATGCTCATAATAATAATGGTTATTATTAGTATTAGTATCAATCATAGTAATTGGTATACATGTGGTAGAATTCTTACCTACTTTTTGTTGCTCCATTTGTTATTATAGATTTCAAATCCAGCTCTTCATCAAAAGGGCATTTCAAAGGTCCTTTTTAGTTCTGGTAAGAAGTGAAAAGAATATGCTATGAGTATCTATGAAGTGTGATGAAAAATTTACATTAAATCTTTCATATTCTATAATTGCCTTAGAAATACAATATGAATAGGCACAAGATAAGTTTCATCTAATAAGTGCAGAATGACAATCTGAAGAAACCATAGATTATCATACCAGTTCCCTAACTTAATAGAGCCTTATTAAAATACTGAACACATGTTCATATTCTCTATTAAAAATACCACATTTGTGGTGATGGGGCATTTGTTGTAGGAATAGAAAATGGAAAAGTTAGGGTGCTCCTTTTCCCTACATGTATGACAACTCTTCTGTGTTTGGAAACAAAATGCTCCATGCCTCTCAAGTGGAGATACAGTGAGAGCAACATCCCATATGCACACACCTTCATGCACACTCACACACCCTCTCACATGAACACATCTTTGTGCAAACTCACACACCCTCTCACATGCACACACCTTCGTGCACACTCACACACCCTCTCAGGGCAATTCACCTTCGTGCACACTCACACACCATCTCACAGCACTCACCTTCATGAACACTCATACATCCTCTCACATGCACACACCTTCGTGCACACTCACACACCCTCTCACGGCACTCACCTTCGTGCACACTCACACACCCTCTCACATGCACACACCTTCCTGCACACCCACACACCCTCTCATAGCACTCACTTTTGTGCACACTCACACACCCTCTCACATGCACTCACCTTTGTGCACACTCACACACCCTCTCATGGCACTCACCTGCCACACACTCTCTCATTCCCTGAGGGAAAATGTAGTGATATAAAAGTTTAATATCAAACACGGACCCCCATTTGACATTGTTACAGGTATTAATAATTGCAATGTGCCATCTATTTTAAAGATAATTTCAACATTTTGTGTTTTTTTTTAATATTTTACAATGTCAAATAAACACATGATTCTTGTCAAAAGAATAAATCAAACAGTTGAGTGTTGTATCAAGAAAACAGGTTAAGTCTCTCATTTTACTCGTCTGAAGGAATCATTGCTCATAGATTGCTTTCTATTCTTGCACGTATCGATGATTTGGTTTCCTTGTCTTGACTACACTTTCACTACAATATTTATAGATTTATTTTAATAAATATTTGAGTGCATCTTACACTTTGGGAAACAAAACACTACCTGGAGCATATATATGTTAGATAGGGTGATCATGAAGGCATGAAGGGAGATTTGAACAGAGACCTGAATAAATAGGCCAGTATGCTATCCTAGAAAGTGGATTTGCCATTAGGACATTTAAGTTAGTTGCACACTTCCCCTATTTCAAGGAACTAAATAGACACAACACGTAAATGCCATGTACTCATGTAAGTTTTGTGGTCATAAAGATTTCTACAAGTACAACAGATGCACCTTTAACATGTTAATAAATATTTCCAAATTGCTTTCCAATCTAGTTTACGCCAAGATGGTATAAGTGTTCCTATTCTCCCCAAGCCTTGCCAACCCTGCAGATTCACCTTTTTTAAATATTCCTTATTCTTACTAGTAAGATACAGTATTTCTACTTCCATTTCCCTAATTACTAGTGAGTTTGAAGATCTTGTCATATATTCTTTGACCATCATCATTGCTTATTCTTTTAACTGTCTATTTATATATGTATTTTTGGTCATTTTCTAAGGGATATGTAAGGGTTCTTTATATATATTAAATTTCTCTTTTTCTGTCATAAAGGTTAAAAAGAATTTATCCAGTTTAATGTTGTTCTTTCAACTTTGTTTATGGTGCTTTTAATAAAAAATGTTTATAGTCAAAAAATATTATTTTTCTTTATCTATTCATCATTAAGTGCCTGTGTTGTGTCAGACTTTCTTTTAGGAGCCAGGGACATAAAATGGTTTAATATGTTTACAATATAGTGGAAGGTGATAGACAAAGTAAATTGTATAAATGTGAGGTGGTTCCTATATTATGCTGCAAAAGATAAGCAGAAGAAAGAGTTAAAACATATTGAGGTTACATAGATCAATGGAGGAAGACCTCTCTGAGAGGGTGACATTTAATCAGACCGCAGAAGGAAGTGAAGTGAACCACATAGGGAAGGCCCTTCCATCCAGGGAAACAATGAGACAGGATGCTACTAAGTATGTGTGAAGAATGGCAAATAAGCCAAAGACCAAGTGGATGAGCAAAGGGTCAGTGGGAGCAAATGAGGTCAGAGAGGTGGCAGGTATCAAACTAGGTAGAAATTTGTAGGCCCCAATGTTGGAAGCCACTGAGAGATTTTAAGAGATTTTGACTTAATTTTAATGGATCATCTACCTGAACAACAGAGAATAAACTAGAAGATGAGAATGGAGGCTGAAGAGGGAGAACATTTAATCCATTTTAATTGGATTATATGGAGGAGTTGTTATTGAGTTGTATGAATGTTTTATATATGTTGGTATTAACTCTTTATCTAATATATAATTTGGCAAATATTTTCTTTCATTCCTTAGGAAGAATTAATATGTCCATGCTACCCAAAGCTATCTATAGATTCAATGCAATTTCCATCAAAATGCCAATGGCATCTTTCACAGAAATAGGTAATCGATCCTAAAATTTGTATGGAACTACAAAATATTATGAATAGCAAAAGAAATACTGAGAAAAAAGAACAAAACCAGAGGGCATCACACTTCTTGATTTAAAACTATTACATAAGGATATAGTAATTAAGACAGTATAGTACCAGCATAAAAATAGACACATAGACAAATGGAATAAAATAGACAGCCCATAAATAAACACTCACATATACTGTCAACTAATATTTGACAATGGAGCCAAGAAGGCTCAATGGGCAAAGAATAGTCTCTTCAACAAATGGCTCTGGGAAAACTGGATAACCACATACACAACAATGAAATTGGACCTCTATCTTATAACACTCACAAAAATTAATTAGAAATGGATTAGACTTACACATAAGAACTGATATCATAAAAGTAGGAGAAAAATGTCCTTGATATTGGTCTTGGCAATAATTTTTTTGGATATAAAACAAAAAGCAGAAGCAACTGAAGCAAAAATTAACAAGTGGGACTACATCAAACTAAACTTTTGCACAGAAAAAGAAAGTAAGTGTATGATTTATTTTAGAGTAAATGGTAAAATAGGGTTTTTTTTCTCCTACACTCACCTATAATTTTTCAGACTATTTGGATAGAATATTTTACATTTAGACATTTTATCCACCAAAAATGTATTTTGTACATAATAAATTAGAGATCAGCTTTAAGGGTTTTTCCCCTCCAAATGCTCTTACTTACTCTAGCAACTTATCATTTTATTTTATTATTTTTTAAAGGGGATAGTAACTTTATTTTTTTTTTAATTTTTAATTTTTTGGGGGTTACAGATGTTTTTTTCTTTTTTACCCCATTGGTAACCCCCTCCCCAACCCCCTGCTCCGTCCACAGCTTTGTTGTCCATGTCCATTGGTCATGCATACATGCATTTAAGTTATGTGGTTTATCTCTTCCCACCACCCAACCCTCTCTTCTGAGGGATGTCAGTCTGTGCCCTACTTCCATGTTTCTGGGTCTACCGTATTCCTCAGACTGTTATGTTCATTATATTCCATATATAAGTGAGATCATGTGGTATTTGTCTTTTTCTGCTTGGCTTATTTCACTTAGGATAATACTTTCCAGGTCCCTCCATGTCATCTCAAAGGATAACAGATCTTTCTTTCTTGCAGCTGCATAGTACTCCATTGTGTATATGTACCACTGCTTTTTTATCCATTTGTCTACTGATTGACACTTGGGCTGTTTCCAGATCTTAGCTATTGTAAATAGTGCTGCTATGAACATGGGGTACATATATTCTTCCTGATTGGTGTTTCAGGCTTCTTAGTGTATATTCCTAGGAATGGGATCACTGGGTCAAATGGAAGTTCACTTTTTAATTTTTTGAGGTAGCACCATATTGTTTTCCATAGTGGCTGCACCAGTCTGCATTCCCACCAGCAGTGCACTAGAGTCCCCTTTTCTCCACACCCTCGCCAACACTTGTTGTTTGATGATTTGTTGATGATGGCCATTCTGACAGATGTGAGGTGATACCTCATTGTTGTTTTAATTTGCATCTCTCTGATGATTAGTGATGTTGAGCATTTCTTCATATGTCTCTTGGCCATTTGTATATCCTTTTTGGAGAGGTGTCTATTCAGCTCCTCTGGGTTCTTTTTTAATTTGTCTTCCTTTTGTTGAGTTGAATGAGCACTCTCTATATAATGGAAGTTAACCCCTTATCTGATATATCATTGGCAACTTTTCATTTTAAAATGTGTCTTTCTCCAACTGGGGGAAAAAAAAAAAAAAAAGATGTTCTATTCCCACATGTACTTGAATATATTTCTGGACCATGAGTTTATTGATCTGTCTTTTGATCTTTGTTCCAGTATGATGCTATTATAATTATTCATGTTTTTTTTTTTCCAATTTTTATTAATTTAGTTTTGTTACAGATGTTTCTCCCTTTCCCCCCACATATATTCATGCTTTTCAATGTATTTAATACATTTGAAGATTCAGTCAATTTAGTAAAATTATTTTCTGACTTTAGCTAAAACTCTTCTACTAAGCATTTATGATAATTTTTTCTATCATCATTATAAAGTATAAAAGAAAATAGTATTGAAAAGAAATTATGCTTTTGAAATGTTACTTATGCTTCATTACCACATCCCAGAAACCTTACTCTGTCATCTGTGCATCTCATCTTCTGTTTATGAGCGTCTATGACTCTCTATGAGAGTATTTATTTCATAATGTGTTTTGTTAGGTCCAATTGCTTGTGCATCCAAATATGAAAAAAATGAAAAATTCTTGAGTACAGAGACACAACATACAAGAGTCAAACAACTCTTGTTTTTGGTGTCGTTTAAAAATTAAAATTTTGAATTTTGATAAAGTTCAATTTATCTATTTTTTTTTTTTTTTTGCCATTCATATTTTGTTGTCATGAATGAGAATCTATAGCCAAATCTAAAATCCTGCACATTTACTCTTATATTTATTCTAAAACAGTTACAAATTTGGCTCCAGTATTTAGGTCTTAGAAAAAATTAGAGTTACTTTTTGTGTAAGGGTATAATTTTATTTATTTATTTATTTTTTGCATGTGGATATTCAGTTTCTCATATTAGTTGGTGAAAACACAATTCTCTCATTAAATGGTCTTGGTTTTCATGTCAAAAATCAGTTGACCATAAATACATGAATTTATTTCTGGACTCTTAAGTCTATTCCATTGATATATATCTATACGTATTCTAATATCACAGTGTCTTGACTTCTGTGTCGCTGCATAGTAATTTTTGAAATTTGGAAGTATGAGGCTGTACTTCTTTTTCAAAGTTGTCTCTTCTATTCTGAGTCCCTTGCGATTCCATATAAATTTTAGGACCAGTTTGCCAAATTCTAAAAAAAAAACAAAAACAACAGTTTGAATTCTATGAGGATTGTACTGAATATATAAAACAGTTTGGAGAGTATTTCCATCTTAACAGTCTTTAAGTCTTCTGATTCATGAACATGGGATGCTTTTTTTTTTAGTTAAATCTTTTGGGTTTTTTTCTAAAATTCATTGCAGTTTTTATATTATGAAACTGACTTTTTTTGTTAATTTAACCTTATATATTTTATTCTTTTTGATGCTATTGTAAATGAAAATGTTTTCTAGATTCTACTTTCAGATTATTCATTGCAAATATACGAAAATACAATTGATTATATATATATTCGTCTTCTATATTGTAAATTTGCTGAACTCCTTGAAAAACTAACAGACTTTTAGTAGATTCTTTAGGATTATCTTTAAACATGATCATGTCATCTGTGAATATGCTTTTCTTATGTTCAACCTGTATGCTTATTTCCTTTTATTTTCCTAATTACCCTGGCTAGAATCTCTAATGCAATGTTGACTAAAACTGATGAAAATGAGCATTCTTTTTTTATTTGTCTTATGAGAAAAGCATCTAATCTTTCACCATTTGTGTTGACTGTGGGTTTTTTTACTTACCCCTCTTTTTTTGGACCATGCAAAAACTGTATTTATTTTTTGCATGCAGAAATATCTTAAGTATGGACAAAATAGCATTAACATTTAAATGCTATTTTCATAGCTTCTTAAATTAAATTTATTATGCTAACATTGATTAATAAGATTATATAAGTTTTAGATGTACAATTCTATGATACATCATCTGCATATTGCATTGTCTGCTCATCACCCAAAGTTCAGTCTCCTTCTGTTACCATATATGACTCCCATTCGCCTCTTCAATCTTCCCCCTCCCTCTTCCCCTCTGATAATAACCATACTGTTGTCTCTGTCCTTGAGTTTTTATGTGTTTGTTTTCATATTTTTCATTTGTTGCTTTCTGTTTTATATTCCACATTTGACTAAAATCATATGATTTTTGTCCTTTTATATCGGATTTATTTCATTTAGCATGATACTCTCAAGATTCATCTGTATTATTGCAAATGGCAGTATTTGCAATATCATGTTTCTTATGGCTGAATAGCATTTTGTAGTATGTATTTACCAAATCTTCTTTATGCAGTCATCCATCAAAGGACAAACTTGGATTGTTTCCATGCCTTGGCTATCATGAATAATGCTGCAATAAACATAGGGGTATGTATATATTTATGAATAAGTGTTTTCAAAATTTTAGGGTAGATAGGAAGAGGAATTTTGGGGTCATATGGTAATTCTATTCTTAATTTTTTGAGGAGCTTCTATACTGTTTTCTATAGTGACTGTTCTCAGCAATCAATGAATTTTCCTTTTTCTCCACAACCTCTCTAACACTTATTATTTCTCTTGTTGATAGTAGCCATTCTAACTGGTTTGAGATGGTATTCTATTATAGTTTTGATTTGCATTTCTCTTATAGCTAGTGAAGTTGAGCATCTTTTCATATATCTTTTGGTCATTTGTATGTCCTTTTGGGAAAGGCATTTATTCATGTCCTCTGCCTATTTTTTAATTGGACTGTTTGATATTTGGTTGTTAAGTTGAATAAGTTCTTTATAGAGTTTGGACATTAGTCTCTTTTCAGAGAGATTGTTTGCAAGTATCTTCTCTCATTCAGTTGTTATACTTAGCTTTCATTGTGTTAAGAAAATTCCTTCTTTTCCTAGTGTGCTGAACCTATTTTTTTTATGAGTTTTGGATTTTGTCAAATGATTTCTTTGCATGTTTGTGCATGCTATGTCTATTAAGATGAACATGTATTCTTTGTTTTATGTTATATTTGTATGGTATTTTATTCTATCAGTTGATTTTCAGATGTAAGCCAAGCTTACATTCCAGTGATAAATCTCACTTGTTCATGGTCTATAATTCTTATATGTTGCTGATTTGGTTTGCTGGTATTTTGTTCAGGATTTTTT
Source organism: Molossus molossus (assembly GCF_014108415.1). Classification (NCBI taxonomy): domain Eukaryota; kingdom Metazoa; phylum Chordata; class Mammalia; order Chiroptera; family Molossidae; genus Molossus; species Molossus molossus. The sequence goes on from NW_023425346.1 coordinate 38,174,166, forward strand.
TCATCCACATTCATTAGTGATATTGTAGTTTTCTGTTCTTGTGAAGTACTTGTCTTCTTTTGGTATCAAGGTAATACTAGCCTCATAGGAAGAGATAAGAAGTGTTCTCTTTTTTTTATTTTTTTAAATATATTTTTATTGATATTTAGAGAGAGAGGTAGGGAGAGGGAGAGAGAGAGAGAGAGAAACATTGATCAGCTGCCTCCCACACAGACCCTGACTGTGGAATGAGCCCACAACCTAAGCATGTGCCTTGACTGGGAATTGAACCAGTGACCTTTCTGTGCATGGGATGATTCTCAACCAACTGAGCCACATCGGCCATGGCTATATTTTATTTTTAGGAAGAGTTTATAAAAAATTGGAATCAATTATTTAAAAATACTTAGTAGAATTCACCTGTGAAGCCATCTGGGCTAGAAATTTCTTTATAGTCATTTTTTAATTGTTATATCCGTCTCTTTACTGAATTTAAATATATTCAAATTTTCTATTTTTTGTGAGTCAATTTTAGTAGTTTGTATGTTTTTAAGAAATGTCTTGTTCATCTAAGTTACAAAATTATTAGCACATAATTGTTCATAGTATCTCTTATAATCATTTTTCTCTGTAAGTTCATTAGTAATGTTCCCTCTTTCACTTTTTTATTTTTATTTATTTTTTTGATATTTTGTTCAGATAGAGTGGGAGAGAGAGATAGAGAAACATCGACGTGAAATGGACACATCGAGTAGTTGCCACCCTCACAACCCAACCAGGGCCGGGGACAAACTGCAACCGAGGTACATGCCTTTAGCGGGAACCGAACCCGGGTCTCTCTGGACCGCAAGCCGATACTCTAACCGCTGAGCCAAACCGGCCAGGGCCCTCTTTCACTTTTGATTCTATTATTTGTCCTCTCTCTTCTTTCCTTGGTCAATCTAGTTAAAGGTTTGCCAATATTTTAATCTTCCACTGCCCGCCCTCCCCCCCAAAATAGATTTGTTTTCATTGATTTTCTTTACTGTTTTTTTTTTTCAATTTCATTAATTTCCACACTGACATTAATTTTCTTTCTTCTACTTGATTTAGTTTAATTTTCTCTTCTTTTTCCACCATTTCAAAGTAGAAGATAAGTATATTGATTTGATATTTCTTTTTTTTCTATTTCAGTCATTTACAGATATAAATTTACCTCTAATCATTGCTTATGTTACATCCCATGCATTTTGTGATATTGTGCCTTCATTTTCATTTATCTCAAATATTCCTTATTTTCCTTTTGACTGCTTTTTAGACCCATTAACTATTTAATACTGTATAGTTTGATTTCCACATATATGTGAGTTTTTCAAGCTTATTTGTGTTAATTATTTCTAATATCATTTTGTCATAGAGAACATACTTTGTGTGTGTCCTAACATATTATTTCTCCTGAAGAATGCTATCTTCCAGTTTTCTAATTCTTTCTCCTGCCAATTCAAATACATTATTAAGCCTATTGAGGAACAAATATTTAACCAAGTAGATTTTGCGATCTAATTGGCTTTATGCAGTGATTCATGAATCAATTTTACAGCAACCTCTCTATTAACACTAAAAAGGTGCTCACTGGAGTTGTACAAAATGGAAGACTATTATAGGGAGGCGGAGAGTGGGACAGCAGGTTAAAGGAGTGGGTTATTTTAGGCAAGGTTACCTTCCTTTAGGGCAAGGCAGTGGATGTTATCAGGCCATTACCCCCAGTAGTGTTAATTAGGAAATTACAAATTGATTGCTTTGAAATTCTCCTGGGAAAGACTGAAATTTCAACTAGGTTAGGTGTTAACTCTTGGTTGGGTTTACCATAAGTGACCCCTTTTGAGGTCTGTTGTTTTCTTTTTAACAAGCTTCTGGTGAAGTTTTCATTTCAATTGTAGTTTTCAGCTCTAGGATTTTTATTTTTAAAATAATTTCTATCTTTTTGTTGATTTGCTCTATTTAATGCAGCACTTTCATCACACCTTCCTTTACTGATTTATTCGTGGGTTCCTTTAGTTCTTTGAACATATTTATATGGGCTATTGAAGCGTTTGTCTATTATATCCAATTTCTGTGCATTCTCATGGGCAGTTTCTGTTGCCTGCTTTTACTCTGATATTTGGGTCACACTTTCATGTTTATATGCATGCCCCATAATTTGGGGTTGGAAACTGACCTTTTAAATTATATATTGTAACAACTCTGAGTACTTCCCTTCTCCCTTCCAGGGCTCGTTATTGTTATTTGCTTCTTTAGTTGTTAAATAACTGGCTGGGTTATTGTAGCAAAGTCTATTCCACTCCTTGCACCCTCCAAAGTGAAGTCTCTGATGTTGCTTTTTAAAGGACAGAGCCTTCAGTATGCCACAGTCACCCTGGATTACAGAACATTTGGCAAGGCTTTGATTGTCTCCTTCCCTGACCACACTAGTGTTAAACTGGTTCATTGTAATATTGTTTTCAACAGTGCCCTGAGGTACATATTCCTTCACAAACAAATTCAGTTAAATTTGGGGATCCTGCAGCTATAGCTTCCAAGGGCAGAGATTTGCTCTAATCCCTAAGGCTCTTAAAGATATCTCTTTTCCCATTTTTTCTCCACTAGCTGTCCTACAGTTTAGCCCATATTTTCCATCAATCTATTAATCTCCTATCAGTTGCCTTTCACCAAAACCTCCACTGTATTTAAGAGAGCTTTTAGGCCTGACTTCTTTACACTGTGTTGCAAATGAAGTCCGTTTGGAGAAGATTTAGAGTTTACTGTTACATGGCTTGCTTGTCCTCCTCCCCCTACCTCCACCCTAACCAGGCAAAAATCTCTGAGCTAAATCTTTGGTGCTGGAGCAATGGTGAACTTTTAAAAAGTGACATCCCACTTTAAGAACTAACTCAGCGGATGAGAAGGAGGCAATATGCCTAGATACTTTTGGTTTGCCTCTCTTGCTCATGGCATAGCACCCCACCTTGTAAATCAGAGTAAGGCAGTCTGGGGGTTCTAATATTCTCATAATCACCATGCACAAGGTGGTGCCTCAGTCCCATGAGTAGGGGATAGACAGAAGGAGAAGAGAGCCCCCATATCTCAGCCACACTCATCTGTAGCTTTGCCTCAGCAACAGGTAGTTGGAAATAAGATGACAAATGTTGATGTCCTGAACCTCCAGGAAATACAGCCCTTTAACCAATTGCTGGAGGAGAAAGAAAAACCTGCGTTTTTGGCTCTTCCAGTCTGGAATGGAGTTTCTGACTTGCTGAAGTGAGAGGAGGGAGAAAGGAAGAGTGTGGGTCTTTGTTCAAATACCACAGATTCTCGTAGTTCTTACTGAGTCATAATAGACTTTCTAGAATAAATGTTTCCTCATTTGCTATATGTACATAGGACCACTTCCTGAAATTTTAAATGGTTCTTTTTACTTATAACTTTCACCAGTTTTACTGGGAATGGGCTTATAGAGTTCCTCACATAACCATGCCAGAAGTGAAAGTATCATTTTGCTTGTTTTTTAACTAAAGTTATAAATAGATTCTACTCTAAATAGAATCATATGGGTGTACACTTGTTACGTCTGGTCCTTTCACTCAGTGTTATGCCTCTTAGATACATCTATGTTATTGCATCTATCAGTAATTCCTTCTCCTTTCCTGTGCGATGGTTAGAATTAGTCATTGTCCTCTTGAATATTTTTTGGTCTTTTAATACTTTTACATTCCACACTTAGACCTAGAAACTATCTTAAATTACTGTTTGTATGTGGTATAAAATAGAGTTTAAAGCCTATTTTTATCTATATGGATATATAATTGGTCCATCACCATTTATCTAAAAGACCACATTGTTGCCTGTAAATTAGTACGGAAAAATTAGGTTTACTTCTAAATTCTTTACTTAGTTGCTTTGGTGTTTCATTGACAATACCACGCTGTCTTCATTTTATATCTGGAATTGTACGTTTCTTGACATTATTGTTTTTCTTAAATTAATTAATTTATTTTTGATACAGATGTTTCTCTTATTCCCCCCACTGATTACCCCCTACCCTTCCCTCTACGCCCTGTCCCCAGCTTTGTTGTCCATGTCCATTGTTTATGCAAACATGCATATAAGTTCTGTGGTTTATTTCTTCCCGAAACCCCTCTTCGGGGGATTGTCAATCTGTACCCCACTTCCACATCTCTGGGACAACACAATTCCTCAGACTATGTTCATTATATTCCACAAATAAGTAAGATCATATACTTGTCTTTCTCTGTTTGTCTTGTTTCGCTTAGGATAATACTTTCCAGGTCCCTCCATGTTGTCTCAAATGATAAGAGATCTTTCTTTCTTACAGCTGCATAGTACTCCATTGTGTATATGTACCACTGTTTTTTTATCCATTCGTCTACTGATGGACACTTGGGCTTTTCCAGATCTTAGCTATTGTAAATACTGTTGCTACAAACATGGGGGTACATATATTCTTTCTGATTGGTGTTTCAGGCTTCTTAGGGTATATTCCTAGAAGTGGGATCACTGGGTCAATGGAAGTTCACTTTTTAATTTTTTGAGGTAACACCATATTGTTTTCCATAGTGGCTGCACCAGTCTGCATTCGACCAGCAGTGTACTAGAGTCCCCTCTTCTCCACACCCTGGCCAACACTTGTTGTTTGATGATTTGTTGATGGCGGCCATTCTGACAGGTGTGAGGTGATACCTCATTGTTGTTTTAATTTGCATCTCTCTGATGATTAGTGATGTTGAGCATTTCTTCATAGGTCTCTTAACCATTTGTATGTCCTTTTTGGAGAGGTGTCTTTTTAGTTCCTCTGTCCATTTTTTAATTGGGTTCTTTGTCTTCCTTTTCTTGAGTTGTATGAGCACTCTATATATTTCGGAAATTAACCCCTTATCTGATGTATCGTTGGCAACTTTGCTCTCCCAGAGTGGGTTGCCTTTCCATTTTCGTGGTTGTTTCTCTTGCTGTGCAGAAGTTTTCGCATTTGATGTAGTCCCATGTGTTCATTTTCTCCTTTGTTTCTGTTGCCTTAGGTAAAGTATCAATGAAAATTCTGCTGCTTATGAGGTCTGAAATTTTGTTGCCTACATATTCTTCTAGAATTTTTATGAATTTATGAGTCACATTTAAGTCTTTTATTCATTTTGAGTTTATTCTTGTGTATGGTTTAAGTTGATGGTCTAGTTTTATTTTTTTGCATGTAGTAGCTGTCTAATATTCTCAACACCCTTTATTAAAGAGGCTATCTTTACTCCACTGTATGCTCTTGACCTCTTTGTCAAATATTAATTAAGCATATTTTCTTGGGTCCATTTCTGGGTTCTCTGTTCTGTTCCATTAATTTATCTACTTGTTCTTGTGCAAGTACCAGGCTGCTTTGATTACAGTGGCTTGGTAGTATAAACTGAAATCTGGTAATATGATCCCTCCAACTTTGTTCCTGTATTTCAAGATTGGTGTGGCTATTCGGGGTCTTTTTTGGTTCCATATGAACTTTTGAAGTATTTGTTCTTGCTCTGTGAAGTATGTCGTTAGTATTTTGATGGGGATTGCATTGAATCTATAGATTGCTTTGGGTAGTATGGACATTTTAATGATGTTAATTCTTCCCTTCCATGAACAAGGTATGTGCTTCCACTTATTTATATCTTCCTCTATTTATTTTATTAATGACCTGTAGTTTTCTGTAAATAGGTCCTTTATTTCTTTGGTTAAGTTTATTCCTAGGTATCTTAAGGTTTGTTTTTTGTTTTTGTTTTTTGCTGCGATGGTAAGTGAGATTGTTTTTTTAGTTTCTCTTTCGTGAGTTCATTATTGGTGTATAAGGATGCCGTCGATTTCTTGATGTTAATTTTGTATCCTGCTACTTTGCCAAATTAATTTATTAAGTCTAGTAAATTTTTTATGGAGTCTTTGGGGTTTTCTATGTATAGTATCATGTCATCTGCAAATAACGACAGTTTCACTTCCTCCTTTCCAATTTGGATCCCTTTTATTTTTTCTTCATGTCTGATTGCTATGGCTAAGACTTTCAGTACTATGTTAAATAAGAATGGTGAAAGTGGGCATCCTTGTCTTGTTCCTGTTCTTAAGGGAAATGCTTTTTGTTTTTGCCCATTGAGTATGATATTGGCTGTAGGTCTTTCATATATGGCCTTAATTATGTCGAGATATAATCCCTCTAATCCCAGATTGCTGGGTGTTCTTATCAGAAATGGATGCTGAATTTTGTCGAAGGCTTTTTAGGCATCTATTGATATGATCATTTGATTTTTATCTTTCATTTTGTTTATGTGGTGTATCACATTTATTGATTTGTAAATATTGTACCAGCCTTGCGTCCCTGTGATGAATCCCACTTGGTAATGCTGAATAATTTTTTTGATGTATAGCTGGTTTTAATTTGCTAGTATTTTGTTCAGGATATTGGCATCAATGTTCATCAGGTATATTGGCCTGTAGTTTTCTTTCTTTGTAATGTCTTTTCCTAGTTTTGGAATTAGAATTATGCTGGCTTCATAAAACAAGTCTGGAAGTCTTTCTTGTTCTTAAATTTTTTGAAATAGTTTGAGGAGAATGGGTATTAGTTCTTCTTTGAATGTTCGGTAAAATTCCCCCAAGAAGCCGTCCGGGCCTGGGCTTTTGTTTGCTGGGAGAGTCTTGATTATATTTTCAATTTCTTTTGTTGTTATTGGTCTGTTCAAGTTTTCTGTCTCTTCCCTGTTCAGTTTTGGGAGACTAAGTGTTTCTAGAAATGTGTCCATTTTGCTTAGATTGTCAAATTTGTTGCCATATAATCGTTCATAATATTTATTAACAATCCTTTGTATTTCTGTGGTGTCAATTGCTACTTCTCCTCTTTCATTTCTGATTTTGTGTATTTGGGTTCTCTCTCTTTGGTTCTTGGTGGGTCTAGCTAAGGGCCATCAATCTTGATTATCTTTTCAAAGAATCAGCTCTTTGATTCATGATCCTTTGAATTGTTTTTTTTGATCTGCATGTCATTTATTTCTGCTCAGATCTTTACTATTTTCTTCCTTCTACTTCCTCTGGGGTTTTCTTTTTGTTTGCTTTCTAGTTCTTTAAGTTGTGAGGTTAAATAGTTTATCAGAAATTTTTCTTGCTTCTTGAGGTAGCCCTGTAGTGCTATGAAGTTCCCTCTCTGAACTGCTTTTGCTGCATCCCATTGATTTTGTGTTGTTGTGTGTTCACTTTCATTGGTTTCCAGGAAGTTTTTATTTCTTCCTTGACCTCCATGGTAACCCATTCATTGTTCAATAACATGCTATTTAGCCTCCATGTTGTCAAATGTCATTGCATGTTCTTGTTTCAATTGGTTTCTAGTTTCATGCCATTGTGATCTGAGAAGATGCTTGATATGATTTCAATCTACTGGAACATGTGGAGACTTAGTTTGTTCCCTAATATGTGGTCTACCTTTGAGAATGTCTCATGTGCACTTGAGAATGTGAATTCTGAAGTTTTGGGGTGTAATTCTCTTTAGATATCTATGTAATCCATTTGATCCAGCACTTCATTTATAGTCTGTGATTCCTTGTTAATTTTTTGTGTAGAAGATCTATCCATTGATTTCAGCAGGGTGTTGAATTCCTGTGCTATGATTGTATTGCTGTTGATTTCTTCTTTGAAGTCCTCCAGAAGATTTTTAGTATATATTGATGCTACTATATTGGGTGCATATATGTTTACCAAGGTTATATCTTCCTTTTGGATAGATCCGTTCAATATTATGCAGTGGCCTTCTTTGTCTCTAGTTATGGCCTTCATTTTGAAATCTACTTTATCAGATATGAGTATTGCTACCTCAGGTTTTTTTTTTCCATTTGCTTGAGAGATTTTTTTCCATCCCTTCACTTTCAACCTATGTGAGTCTTTTGTCATGAGGTGGGTCTGTTGTAAACAACATATATGGGAGTCATGTTTTCTTATCCAGTCAGCTACTCCATGTCTTTTTATCAGAGCATTCAAACCATTCACATTTAAGGTGATAATTGATATGTACTTATTTATTGCCATTTTTGTTTATTGTGGTTATATTTTTCTTCCTATTTCTTCTACTAAATACAGCAGTCTTCTTTGCATAGCTTGCAGTTCTGGTTTGGTGCTAATGTATTCCCTTAGCCTTTTTTTGTCTTTGAAGCTTGTAATTTGACTTTCTATTTTGAATAATAGCCTTGCTGGATAGAATAGTCTTGGATTCAGATTCTTGTTTTTCCTGACCTTGATTACTTCATGCTACTCCTTTCTGGCCCGTAGTGTTTCTGTTGAGAAGTCAGCTGAGAGCCTTATGGGGTTTCCTTTGTAGGTAACCTGTTGCTTCTCCTTTGCTCCCTTTAGGGTTCTCTCTTTTTCTTTAATTTTTGGCATTTTAATCACTATGTGTCTTGGTGTGGGCCTGTTTGTGTTCTTCTTACTTGGGGTTCTCTGTGCTTCTAGAATTTGAATGCCTTCTTCCTTCACCAAGTTAGGAAAGTTTTCTGTCACTATTTCTTCAAATATACTCTCTAACCCTTGCCCATTTTCTTTCTCTTCAAGGACTCCTGTGATGCGAATGTTATTATGTTTCCAGTTGTCCCACAGTTCTCTTAAGCTATCTTCCTGTTTTTTAATTGTTTTTTCCTTTTGGTTTTCTGATTGGTTAATTTTCTCTACCCTGTCTTCTAATTCACTGATCCGGTCCTTAGCTTCCTCTATTCTGCTGGTTAGTCCTTCCAATGTGTTCTTAATTTTTGCTATTTCATTCTTCATTTGCATGTGGTTGGTTTTCAATATTTCTATATCTATACTCATGGTGCTGTTGAGCTTCCTCACGATCATGGCTCTGAACTTTACCTCTGATAGTTTGCTTAGCTGCATTTCATTGATCTCATTTTCAATAGAGTTCTCTTTTTCTTTCATTTAGGATTTGTTTCTTTGTTTCACCATTTTGGTTCTCACTGGGTTTTGAAGCCTGCCAAATTTTCCCTGTGGGTGTTGGTGTTCTGCTATTTGTGGCTCCCTCTACTGGCTTTGGATGGGCCTGGGTAGGCTCACGATAAACACCACGGTCAAGTCTTACTTTCCTGGGTAGATTTGCAAGCCCAGTGAAGGTTCAGTTATCCTCTAGCTTTTTCCTAGTGGCTAATAGTCTCAGTTACTCAATGCCTTGGAATGTATTCCTGGTGTTCTACATAAGAGGATTTCCAGAGGGTGGGATAGATGCTGGTTGATAATGAGCCTCAATTTTTATTTCTTTGCCTCACCTGGGAAAGGCTGAATCTCTGAGGGGGGGGGCGCGGCTTCTGCTTTCCCCCACAGCTCGGGGAAGGAGCACACTGGCCACCGTCCTTTGTGGCAGCAACTTAGCAAAAACTCTGAGTGCCCTCCAAATCCCGGGTGTCCCCACAGAGTTCCAGCCCAGTCTGCCTTCCCTCTGCCCTAACCCCTAGGTGAGTGGCTGTGGCTATTTTAGTGCTCTGTCCCAGCTCTTTGTGCTGTGGAGCAGGTTTGGTCTTTATTCCCCAAGGGCACTGCTCACAGCTAAGACTGCTGCTGTTCGTGGGCTCCCAGCCCGCCACCCTCTCACACCTCCGCAGATCCTACCAGTGTCCCTGGTTATATGGCCCTGTCTTGCTGCTTTTCTGTTGCTTTTTTCCAATGATTTGTCTTTATTTTAGTTGTAATTACTGTTTGGTCCTGGGAGATTGTTGGTGTATCGTCCATTCACTCCACCTCCATTTTCACATCCTCTTGATTCTGTTCTTATTTAAGATTGCCATTGCTCTTTTTAGTCCTTTGTATTTTCATATAAATTTTCAATCTTGCTTTTTTTAATTAATTTTCACACACATCCATACACACACAAACACACCTGTACCTCAAAACTCAATGATTTGGTCAAAACAATTAAATCAAGCTTTCACTATTTACCCATAAGTAAAGAGACACCTAAAGAATTCTTTTAGAAATGTTTTAGAAGACAAGAGTTGAAAAATAAGAGAAAAATAAGACATGTTTTAGTTTGATATTCTTATCTGGAGAATAACGTAATAGATTCTGGCAAAGCTAATTAAGAAACTCCTGTTTAATAACTATGCATTCAAATTATATTTTGAAGTAAAATAACTCTAATTTAACTCTATTATAAAGCATTTCCTACATCCTTTTTTTGAAAAGAATGTGCATGTTATCAACTACACATTATCAACCCGGCATATAACTGCATATGTAGATATTTGTTTTGTGTATGCAAGTATTATTTCTCCAATAAGAATGAGTTTCCTAAGGGCAAAAATTTTGAGATTTCTTTCTATCCCTCATAGTTAGGCAACCTATAGAGCTTACTGAAATGCTCAACATATTGAAATATTCAATAAATATCTCTTAATTTATTGACAATTGACTGAAGGCCTGCCGGCTGTCTGCTATCTTACTACTTGGCATTTTCTATATATTTTACATCTAGCTCTGGTGATAGTACTCAATAAAGACAGATTGCTTTGCAGATATCTATATTATCTTTTTAATTTCTACTTGTAGTGACAATGGTCATCTGTGTCAGGCACCTAACATTAATACAAGAATTATGGGTTAAAAAATATTCTTATTGATAAAATAAAATATTGGAAGTTATTGCCCCAAAATAAGAATGGAGAAAGCAGTCCCAAAGTGAAGTCACCTTTGGATTCCCTCATACCTATTCAGTCTTTTAATCACACACTGAAGAATGCTCACCACAAAACAGACATATTGTGATTATCTGTAAACATTAAAGGATATAGCATCGAGCTGTATTGCTTCCACCAGGACTCTAAGCCATAAACTTGTAAGTACATTAGAAGCCAACACTCTTAGCAGACTTTGCTGAATTGCTGGCAGCATCAACATCTGATCGATATGCATGTTCACCAGTCAAGCTGACTAGTACATCTGTTCTGTGAAGAAACATACATTCTGCCTCTAGTACAATCAGTGTAATTAAAAATTAACATGCATTAATTGTTAGAGCTGATGTAAACAGCTGATGTTCCACTTAGCACTGTCTTCTGTACATATCATTAGGCAAAGCCAAATATTGTTAAGTAAACAGGCAATGCTTACAAAAAGGGGAGAAATAGAAAACGAATTCCAACTAAATAAAGTGACACTGTATTATAAGTCCAATTAAACCGATTAACCAGAGCCAGATTAGGCTCTGGATCTTCAGAGGAAACTAATGAGAAAAGTCGCAATTAATTATTTGAATCTTATTTCGGTAAATGTATTTAGGCTCAGTCTGAAATGGAATCCGTGCATGCGTGATACACTAGGATTTCAGAAGAGGAGAAAAGAACTCTAGGAAAATGATGATTCAGGATTGATTTACGGCTGAAGCATTTGTGAGAATGCATCATTCACAGCCACTCCAGCAACCAGCGTGCTCTGGGGAGACCCAAATCTGATGTTTAATGTTAAAAAGAGTCTATTTTCTCCTGCATGCATCTGCATAACTGTCATCACTGTCAGTGGAGTTACAGGCACATACTGAGAAGAGAATATACACCTCAAGAGTCAAGTCCTGCCTGACTATTTTTTATATAATGTCATAGCAAAATGATTTCTCCATCTTGATTCAAAATCAGAAAAAGGGGGAGAGAGAGAAAAAAACAACTCTACAACACGCAAATCCGTCTAGCAAGGGCATTCCCAGCGCTGGTTCCATTCAGAGAGCTGTTCTGTCTTCACAGATCGCCTGGGGCAGTCAGCTGCTATGGCCCCAGGCGCTTCCTGTACTAGGGATGCTGTCCCTGCAAGTGGCTTGCCTGTCACTCTCAAGTCCAATTTAAAAGTAGTATGAATCTGAATTTTGAGAATGATTTCTTAGGTTATTTCCTCATGAAGTTTGAGTATCAGATAAAACAAAAGTCCCAATAAACGTGGTTATTGAAGGGAAGACAAAAACAAAAAAACGGTGCTCAAGTCCAAAGGAGAAACTAACTTAACAAGAAATCCCCCCTGGGGGAAACAACGCCATACACCCCCTTTTTGCTTTTGTCATAACAGCAAAATCATTTTCAAATGAGAATGAATATATTAAAACTCCTTTAGCACGCAGGCATGCACTGCCGAGATCTCCCTTGTAACTACATAATGATGTGGTTGAGATGGTGCCTATGTTACTTATTCATAATTGTATTAAATTTGACTGCAAACTGAATTAATTCATGTATTATAGGGAGATATAAACATATTGAATCTACTTATAACAAAACAACATTAGAGCCCTGGCCGGTTTGGCTCAGCGGTTAGAGCATCCGCCTGCGGTCCAGAGAGACCCGGGTTCGGTTCCCGCTAAGGGCATGTACCTCGGTTGCAGTTTGTCCCCGGCCCTGGTTGGTCGTGCGGGTGGCAGCCACTCGATGTGTCCCTTTCACATCGATGTTTTCCTCTCTCTCTCTCTCTTCCTCTCTCCCCCTCCCACTCTGTCTGTACAAAAAAAAAACAAAAAAAAAACAAAAAAAACAAAACAAAACAACATTAGATGTCTCAAGGATCACAGGAATAAAAATGAAGGCTTTAAAAGTTAAATACATTATATAAATTTAGGGCATGAATATAAAAGCTAACTTGTGAGTTTCTAAGTTTTCTGTTTGTTATTCAAAACCACCGACAATCTGCATGCTTTAAACGCAAAATGTAAAAGTTGATAGTAAGAGGATAACTGATTTTTGAGAATTTAAATACCTAAAGACATCCTAATTGTAAAAATGTCTGATATTTAGACAATACTAACCCTTTAATATTAAATATTAATTGTTATCTGAAAATGCAGCTGGCTACAATTGTGGCATAATTTTAAATAAATTTTTCTCTTCAAAATAAAATAAATTGATTAAAAGTTATTGAATAAACTAAGCAAAATAATTTTAAATGATGTGTTACTTAATTAAAAGTTAACATATATACAATTTATGAATTATTGATTAAGAAAGAAATAAAATATGGTTCTCACAGAACCTGAATACCTATATTAAACATTATGTTTTTAATATTTTTTTAAAATCAGAAAATCTTGATGATCTTGTTATATCCAGAAATAAAAAAATTATGAATGTCTCCAATCAATAACTTGTAAAATATTATAGATATTAATAGTTTGTATAAATAGGATAAACTTGTTTTTCACCTTGAATATTTTTAAAAAATATTTACATTATTTCCTTTTATTTATTTTTTATTTAAAATTTTGAATTAATTTTATTTAAAATTTATTTATATGAACTTATATATTTAATATTTTCCTAAATGTTTATATTTTCCCTCTAAGTATGCAAGTATAAAGTGTAATGAATTAAACGTTTTTGTTTTTTTTCTATGTTACTGTTGACTGTATTATACATGTCTCCCAATCTCCCCACCCTTTAACCCCCTCCTCCCAGCCCCTGCCCAATCCCAGGCCTTCACCACACTATTGTCTGTGTCATTGGTTATGTGTGTGTGTGTGTGTGTGTGTGTGTGTGTGTGTGTGTGCGCGCGCATATATAATATTTTTTTCCATTCTTTGGTTAATCTCTTCCAATTCCCTGCCCTCTGAGATATGTCATTCTGTTCTATGTCTCCATGCCTCTGAACCATTTTGTTCCTCAGTATATTTTATTAGATTCCACATTTAAGTGAGACCATGTGATATTTGTCTTTCTATGACTGGCTTATTTTGTTTAGCATAATACTTCCCAGGTCATGCCATGCTGTCTCAAAGGGTAATAGATCCTTCTTTTTTATAGCTGCATAGTGTTCCATTGGGTAAATGTACCACAATATTTTTATCCACTGATCTACTGATGGCACTTGGGCTGTTTCTAGATCTTAGCTATTATAAATATTCTACTATTGATGAACATAGGAGTGCATATATTCTTTCTGATTGGTGTTTTAGGATTCTTAGGATATAGTCTTAGAAGTGGGATCACTGGGTCAAACAGCAGTTCCATTTTTAATTTTTTGAGCAAACTTTATACTGTTTTCCATAGAGGCTGTACTAATCTACATTCCCACCAGCAGTGTACTAGAGTTCCCTTTAATCCACACCCTTGCCAGCACTTGTTGTTTGTTGATTTATTGATGGTAGCCATTCTGGCAAGTGTGAGGTGATATATCATCATAGTTTTAATTTGCATCTTCCGATGATTAGTGACATTGAGCATTTTTTCAAATGTCTCTTGGCCATTTGTTTGTTCTCTTTGGAGAAGTGCCTATACAGGTCCTGTGCCCATTTTTCAATTGGGTTATTTATCTTTCTTTTGTTGAGCTATAAGAGTTCTTTGTATATTTTGGAAAATAAACATGTTATCAGATGTGTCATTGACAAATATGTACTCCCATAGTGGGTTCCCTTTACATTTTGATGATGGTTTCTTTTGTTGTGCAGAAGCTTTTTAGTTTGATGTAGTCCCATTTATTTATTTTTTCCTGTGTTTCTCTTGCTCTAGAAGATGTATCAATGAAAATTCTGCTATTTGAGATGTTTGAGATTTTGCTGTCAGTATTTTCTTCTAGGATTTTTACAGTTTCATGACTTATAATTAAGTCTTTTATCTATTTTGAGTTTACCCTTGTGTATGGTGTAAGCCGGTGATCTAGTTTCATTCTTTTTTTTTTTTTTTTTTTTTTTGCATACACTTGTCCAATTTTCCCAACACTATTTATTGAAGAGACTGTCTTTACTCCATTTTATGCTTTTTTCCTCCTTGGTAAAATATTAATTGACCATAATGAGGTGGGTCAATTTCTGGGATTTCTGTTCTGTTCCATTGATCTGTTCTAATGCCAGTAGCAGGCTGTTTCAATTAAAATGGCTTTGTCATAAGATTTGATATCTGATATCGTGATCTCTCCAACTTTGTTCTTCTTTCTCAAGATTGCTGTGGCTATACGGGGTCTATTTGGTTCCATATAAATTTTTGGAATATTTGTTCTAGATCTGTTAATTATGCTGCTAGTATTTTAGGAGGGATTGCATTGAATCTATAGATTGCTTTGGGTAGTAAGAATATTTTAATGATGTTAATTCTTCCAATCCATAAACATGGTGTATGGTTCCTCATGTTTGTATCTCTTTTATTTCTTTTTTCAATTTTCTGTAGTTTTATGAGTACTAGTCTTTTACTTCCTTGGTTAAGTTAACTCCAAGGTATCTTTTTTTGTGGTTGATGCAATGGCAAGTAGGATTATTTTTCAGTTTCTTGTTCTGAGATATCATTATTGGTGTATAAAAATGCTATCAATTTCTGGATGTTGATTTTGTATCTTGCAACTTTGTTGAATTCATTTATTAAATCTACTGCTGGAGTCTTTAGGTTTTTCTATGTACAGTATCATGTCATCTGCAAATAATGACACTTTAACTTCCTCCTTTGAAATATGGATGCCTTTGATTTTTTTCTTCTTGTCTTATTGCTGTGGCTAGGACTTCCAGTACTATGTTGAATAAGAGTGGTGAAAGTAGACATCCCTGTATTGTTCCTGTTCTTAAGGAAAACCCTTTTAGTTTTTACTCATTGAATATGATGGTAGCTGTAAGTTGGTGATATATGGCCTTTATTTTGTTGAGGTATGATCCCTCTATTGCCACTATGCTGAGAGTTTTTATCAAAAATGTATGCTGGATTTTGTCAAATGCTTTTTCTGTTTTATTCATATGGTCATGTGATTTTTATCCTTCATTTGGTTTCGGTGATATATCACATTTATTGATTTGTGAATATTGAACCAGCCTTGCATCCCCAGAATAAACCTCACTTGATTATGGTGTATGATCTTTTTAATGTATTTCTGGATTTAATTAGCTCATTTTTTTTTTTGAGGATTTAGCATGTATGTTCATCAAGGATATGAACCCATAAATTTCTTTCTTAGTAGTGTCTTTATCTGCTTTTAGAATTAGTATAATGTTGGCCTATTTTAAAGAGCTTAAAAGTGTTCCTTCCTCTTTCATTTTTTGGAATAAATTGAGGAGGATTAGTTCTTCTTTGAGTGTTTGGTAAAACTCTCCTGTGAAGCCATCCAGTCCAGAATTTTTGTTTACTGGAATGTTTTTATATATTTTTATTTTTTTAGTGCTTCAATTCTATCCCTGTTTTTTTTAATCCTCACCCGAGGACATTTTTTGATATTTTGTTCAGATAGAGTGGGAGGGAGAGAGAGAGAGACATTGATGTAAAAGGGACACATTGAGTGGTTGCCACCCACACCACCCAACCAGGGCCAGGGAAAAACTGCAACCGAGGTACATGCCCTTAGCGGGAACCGAACCAAGGTCTCTCCAGACCGTAGGCCAACGCTCTAACTGAGCCAAACCGACCAGGGCAATTCTATCACTTTTTATCAGCCTATTCAGGTTTTCTGATTCTTCCTGATTAAGTTTCGGAAGATTGTATATTTCTAAAAATGTGTCCATTTTGTGCAGGTTGTTCCGCTTGTTAACACATAGTTATTTGCAGTATTTTCTTACAAATTTCTGAATTTTATGGTGTCAGTTGTTACTTTACCTATTTTATTTATTTGGGTCCTCTCTCTTTGTTTCTTGGTGAGTCTGAATAAAGATTGATCACTGTGTTTATGTTTTCAAAGAACCAGTTCTTGGTTTCATTGATCTTTTCTTTTTTTCCGCCTCTATGTCATCTATTTCCACTCTTGTCTACCTTATACTTATTCTGGACTTTTCTTTTTGTTCTCCTTCTACCTCTTTTAATTGTAAGGTTGGGTTTTTTTGTTTTTTGTTTTTTGGGCTCTTTTTTTGTTTGTTTCTTGAGGTAGGCCTGTAATACTATAAACTTCTCTCTCAGGACTGATTTTGCTGTGTCCCATAGATTTGGGGTTGATGTATGTTAATTTTTATTTGTTTCCAGGAAGTTTTTTATTTTTCCCTTTATCTCATTGGTACTGATTCATTGTTTAATAACATTCTATTTAGCCTACATGTGTTTTTGAGGTTTTTCTTTTTTTGTTTTTTTTTAATGTAATTGATTTCTAGGTTCATGCCATTGTGATCTGAGAAGATGCATGATATGTTTTCAGTATTCTTGAATATGTTAAGGCTTATTTTGTGTCCTAACATATGGTCTATATTTGAGAATGATCTAGGTGCACTTGAAAAGAGTATATTCAGCCACTTTTGGGTAAAATATTCTGTAAATATCAATTAGATCCAATTGATCTAGTGTGTCATTTAAGGCCAGTGTTTCCTTGTTGATTTTTTTGGCTGGAAGATGTATCCAGTGATGTCAGTGGTGTATTAAAGTACCCTATTATAAATGCATTCCATATATCTCTCTCTTAGAGTCCACGAAAGGTTTTTCTGTATATTTAGGTGTTCCTGTATTAGATGCATATATGTTAACAAGGATTATATCCTCTTGTTGGATTAATCCCTTTAGTATTAGGTAATGGCCTTCTTTGTCTCTTGTTATGGCCTTTGCTTTGACAATACTTATATTGTCAAATATAAGTATTGCTACCCCAGCTGTTTATTCATTTTCATTTGTGTAGAATTTTTTTTTTTCATCCTTTCACTTCAGTCAGTGTGACTCTATTCTAAGGTGGGTCTCTTATAGGCAGCATATGTAAGGGTCATGTTTCCTTATCCATTCAGCTACCCTGTGTCTTTTGATTTGAGCATTTAATCCATTTAAATTTAAGGTTATTACTGATAGGAAATTATTTGCTTCCATTTTTTTTCTGTACGCCTTTGTTCCTCTTTCTCTTGTTTTCTTCTCCTTAAAGCAGTCCTTTAGTATTTCTTGCAATGCTGATTTGGTGGTAATGTATTCCTTTAGCCTTTTTTGTGGGGGGGGGGGGTCTGGGAAGTTCTTTATTTCACCTTCAATTTTAAATGATAACCTTGCTGGATATAGTCTTGAATTCAGTCCCTTGCTTTTCATTCCTTTGTATACTTCATGCCATTACCTTCTTGCCTGAAGTGTGTCTATTTAGAAATTAGCTGACCATCTAATGGGATCTCCTTTACAGGTAACTTTCTGTCTCTTTCTTGTTGCCTTTAAGATTCTTTCTGTGTCATTAATGTTTGCCTTTTTAACTATTATGTGTCTAGGTTTTTTTGGGGTCTATCTTGATTGGGACTCTCTGCGTTTCCTGAACTTGTGTGACTTTTTCCTTCACCAAGTTAGAGAAGTTTTCTGTCAGTACTTCTCAAACACATTGTCTATTCCTTGCTCAGATTCTAGTCCTTCTGGTACCCCTGTGATGCAGATGTTGTTATATTTCATATTGTCCCAAAGCTCCCTTAAATTATCCTCCTGCTTTTTTTTATCCTCACCTGAGAACATTTTTGCATTTATCTTCAGATAGAGTTGAAAGGAAAGAAGAAGGAAGAGAAAGAGAGAAACATGAACATGAGAGAGACATATCAGCACGACCCCATCTAGGGCCGGGGACAAGCTGCACCCGAGGTACATGCCCCTAGTGGGAATTGAACCCAGGTCTCTCTGGTCTGCGGGCTGATGCTCTAACTGCTGAGCCAAAGTGGTCAAGGTTTCTCCTGCTTTTTAATTTTTTTTTCTAATTGCTGCTCTGATTAGGTATGTTTTTCTACCTTGTCTTCTAATTCATTGAATTGCCCCTCATGTTCTTCTAATCTACTGTTGATTCCTTCCAAGATATTCATTATTTTAGCTATGTCATTCTTTATTTTCAGTTGGTTCTTATCTATGGTTTCTATATATTTTTTCATGCCGATGTAATTCCCACTAAGTTGATTGTGGTTCTTACTAAGTTGTTTGAGCATCTTTATAACCAATACTTTGAATTCTATATCTGATAAATTGCCTCCATTTCATTTAGATCCTTTTTAGTGAATTCTCCTTTTTTTTTAATTTAGGGGTTGGTTTTTTGTCTCCCCATTTTAGCTATCTCTTTCTGTGGCAGCAGAAGGGCACTGGGTTGCTACAGCAGGACCAGAGACACCAAACCACAGCAGTGGGGCTGGGCATTCTGGGCTGCAGCCTCAGGGCGCTGGGTTGTGGCCATTCCCCAGAGCCTCTTCCTAAGGAGGACCCTGCAGATCTGCCAAAATGACACACTCTCCATTCCCAAGTGGGGAGAATTGCCCAGCCAACCAATGCATGGCAATGGCTGATGGCTCCCCAGCCAGGAAAGCCCAAACTGTCTACCCCGAGTCCTTGCACCAATAGACATGTCCACCCACATGCACACACACACACACATGCTCTCTCTTACACTTGCTTACCCACTCACACTCTCACCCTAACTCTGGTCCTGCTCACTGCCATGTTCAAGTGCAATCCATCATTTTATTTTTCTGACATTATACATGCATATACACAAAGATAATTTAATTAATTCTGGGAAATTCTGCCAAGTTGTAGTTCCTCATATTTATAAATAGGGAATATAAGAAAGATTACAAGAATAGGGGAAGAGCAAGGTAGATATTGGATTATAGGTTAGATAAGATTTTTGTGCTCTATTTGTGGTTATGCCTTTGAAGAGTATTACTTTTGGCATTTTAAAAGTGTGTTAACCTAAAAACACAAGAACAATGGACAGGGTTTGCTTAAAAACATTTCTCTAAAGAATTTATAGGCCAGGGGAGTGACTACCCACCAATATTGTCCAGTTAGGCATTTATGATCATTTCACTCAGTGAGGTTATTTTTCACAGAACCTCTTTTTCATTCATCCAACCTAGCCAGTGTTCTAGAGATCTCCCTATGATATTGCAACCTTTCTCTTCCTCAGTTTTTTTTTATCCGTAAAATGGGTATAGTAATAATATCTATAAAGGTTTTTGTGGGATTTTTTGCTAGAAAATTGTGTTACTTTTCTTCAAGTACCTGGGACACAGTAAGTTTTACAAAAAGCTGTTGGTTATTATTATGGTAAGGAATCAGACCCTTTCCATTTACCCTGGTTTCATTATTGGATAAATTACCCATCTTTATTAGTATCATAACCTTTCAAATGGCTCTTTTGTGTCAGCCTTTAAATATGTTTCTAGTTTGTTCAATATCACAAACCAACTTTTGTTTAATAACTTCAAAGCTTCTTTTTTTCTCTTCAGGTAAGAGGAAAACAAAATGAAGCAAGTAAACATACTTTAATCTATTTTTCTCTTTGCTTCCAATCCTTTCCCTTCTTGATTCCTCGTTTTACTTCCCTATCATTTTTCCCTTGCAGTCTGAATCTGAAGCATCTCGTAGCTTAAATAAAATAGGAGTATTTTAGTGGAACTCTCATTATGTTCTTATATTTATATTACAATAGCCATGGCCTCAGACCAACTGAACTCTCTCAAATCCATTATAAGTTTAAGGAAGGAAGAGTTTTATTGCCATATATATTTATTAAGGAGTACATAGAAAGTATAAGACACTTAAGGGCAGATTATAAACACTTCTGTAAAATTGTCCCCTACCATCAGGCAGAGGCCCTACAAAACTCAGTTCTTATGAGATGAAGACTATAGCACCTAACATTTTAGAGGAGAAAGAAAAGAGAGGCTCACTTTATACGCAACCTAGTTTGCAACATTATAGAAATTTAGCAGAAAAGACCATATATACACAGTATTCTCTCTTACTCTCACCTCAGCCTGTCCTCACTCCCTTTGCTATCACAGGCAATATGGCATGAAAAGGCTCAGCAAGAAATATTCATTTGTAAAAGAAAAACAAATCATTATAGCAACACTCACTGGTCATTCTGTAGCAAATGTGCAATGCTCAGATTTTGTATTTTCCTGAAATAACATGCACATTTTAGGCATGAAATTATGATTGTTTGACTGTGAAATGCTGCACCCAAACACCATGTGGCTTTTAGCAGCATATCATCATATCAAGAACTATTTTTACCCTTTGGCGATTTTTCCTGCTTTGGCTCTGAGAGCTAGTCCATACGGTATTTGTATGTGGCATCAATGGCAAAGATTTTTTAGAAGAGTAGATTTCTTATGTAGTGTCATGTACCAATGATAGCTCAGAATCTAAAGTAGATATTAAAATAACCTGCTTTCAGGTTTAGCTGGCAAGAAATGAAGTCGTAAATCTGAAAGAGGAAGAAACAAAGATGAGAAAGGACTTAAAGCATAGTTATCTTTCTTATTTTCCTTAAATAATAATTTAAGTACCTACTAAGTTTAATACCAGGAAAACAATAGTATATTTAAAATGCATATTTTACATTTCTTCCCCAAAGACTCTGAGTCCTAGTGGCAATAAACTTTGTCCAGCATCTCATTCGATAAAAGCAGAAAAAATCCTTAGAACGTCCATGTGTTTGCTGCCTTTCAAAAGCCTGGGCAGAAGAAAAGAGCAACTTTTTACAAGATTTAAGCACATATTGGTCCCCTTCCAGGACGCAGACATGAAGCCATATAAGAAATATTTTGAAAAGGCAACCAAAATTAGCCAAACTCTTTAAACTTCCAAAATGCTTGGAGCAAAAGTCTGTTTTAGTTTAATCCAAATTAGTTTGCAGACTTAACTAGAAAGAGAAGCTATAGGAAAATATGAGCTGGCTTAACGTTTGTGTCTTGTCTATAACTACAAAACTGGCTTTTGTCTCTTGAAGAGACAGATCTGATTTTGGGGTTTTCCAAAGATGTGATGCCATCAAGGTGTATTGAGAGTGAGCATGAATTCTTATATTCAAAAGCACAACCTGAAGTGTAAATAAAACAAAACTATGCTGATTCATATAAACATTTTACCACCCTATCCTCTCTAAGAAACTAACAGTGTTAGAAAAACCAATTAAATCGGCATTGTTTTATACTTACCCAATATACATGCTGTTTGACTTGGCTAGCTGATATTTCTCAAACTGCAGAAATCATTTTCTTTCACTTCTTAAGGTCTACTACTGTTAATCATATTATCTTCTTCTCATAGGTATTCATGTAGTAATTTATTTAAGTAGCTTCCAAGCACTATTTTTTTCTAATAAAGTGTTCCGGAGTTTCTGTATTTAAACTGTGGCCCATGCACCCTAACTTCTTGTATATATATTGCAAAGAAATTCTATTTTGTCAGTTGATTTACAGTTGCATTAGTAGGAATAAACTCTTGAATCCCAGGGGAGAAAAATTATGCTGTTTAATTCTATTCATAAAATTTCAACATAGACCAAAAAATAACTTGGATTATTTTTTTAAGTGGAAAAATTGAAATAAAGTGTTTTGTCTTTTTTAAAATAAGGTAACATTTTTTTTCAAACTAAATGTTTTTAGAAGCTTTTAATTGTAAGAACTCTTTATGACCTGCTCAAGCTTTATTTTATGTTTATCTTTTCTAGAAATGTATTCCTAAACCACTTGTTCCTTGAAATTTGACATTAAAATTAAAAGGGAGGAAACAAATGTGCAAAGTAAAACATTTCCTTCTAACTTTTTTCTTTCTTTCTTTCTTTCTTCTTTCCTCCCTTCCTTCCTTCCTTCCTTCCTTCCTTCCTTCCTTCCTTCCTTCCTTTCTCTCTCTCTCTCTCTCTCTCTCTCTCTCTCTCTCTCTCTCTCTCTCTCTCTCTTTCTTTTCTTTAGTGAAATATCTGCCTGATAATTGATTTGCTTGAACCAGTATAACTGTCCTTGTCATTTTTGACCAGGTCGAAAGCTCTATATAACACCAATAGCACAACCCCAGGAATAAAGAATAACTATTATTGATTGTTCATAGGCTTCTGAAAGTTCTAAAATAAAATAAAATAACATTTAAAGATTTCAATCTTGAGAAGTAAGAAGTAGTATGATTTCATTTCAGATGAGATGAGTCTGGTTTAGAGAGGTAGAGTAGCTAGCTCAGGATCACGAGGCTCACAGTTGGCAGCCAGGACATTGAAGCATTTCATCTGACGTTAACGCCCACATATGAATTGTTGCCCATTCCTGTGCCATCTTCCTCCTGCACCAGAAACCAGCCCACTGGGTACCCAATAAGCTGGATAACCAAGACTACCTTTATCATGATTTTCTTTCACATTGTCATTCTTCTCTACCCCTCCTCTCCATCCTCCCCTTACTGTGGGAGGCGTGGTGGGATTGCCATTAACACGTAAGATGGCTCTCATTCTTATCAGGGCTAACACAAGTCTGTTTGAGTTACTGTAGCTTATTAGCTCAATTATGATCATCAAACAAAAGAAAGGGGCACAAAATATCAAATGAAAAATGCCTTCATTAATATTCTCCATTTCCCAAAATGGGATATCAAGGAGGTGTTTCCAAGGAAGCAAAGCACACTAGTTCTCTGAAAGAGAATTGTGGTTCTTGAAGTTGGTTCAATGAGTTATTCAGCGTTAGGCTGTGAGGCAACTCACAGTAGTCCAATTGTTTACTCACTCAGCTACATGTAAAATGTGTACTTGGGAATGTTTTATAAGATACTCAACAAAGTCTGTCTTATTTAACTGCACTGATTAGGAGGAGCAAGCATTTCACTTTGGCACGGTCTGGCCCACTACCTCATTTCCTACTGTTTGAATTATTACTCAGAGTTCAGAATGCCAAGCTGTGAGTAAAAAAGAACAATGTGTGGTTTAAAAATAATAATAAAATAAAATAACAATAGTGATCATGAGAAGACAGTGAGATCATGCAATTTTTTAAATTTTGTTAGAGCATACGTACTTTATGGGAGAAAAAAAAAGTGAGTCTCATGATGTTACCAAAACAGAACCTAAAAAAAAAGCCCCGAATTACAAAAAAAGCAAAGTTTAAATCTACCCTTTAGGAGTGATGGTCACGAAAGCTCTGGGTGACTAAATGAGAAAAACTCGAAGAAAATGTCTGTGTAAAGAGCTACTGGTACGGGGGAGAGAAAAATTGCCGGGCAGCCTGAAAACAAACCTGACCTCAACAGTGACCACATTAAAAGTATAACAGAAACTCTCATGGAGAAAAACTATAAAGAAAATTATCAAAAGCTAAGTGAAGTCACTTAAACGTTTTTCATTAGTTAACAGAAATAAAATATTTGATTGATGGCCCCTGAGCACTGTTGGTGTTATCCTTAAAAGATTTCTAGATTTTGTCCCAAAAAGAAAAATCAAAACAAAACCTTCCTCTTCATGAATACAGAATGGATCATTTATCTGAAACTGCAAGTCATGTTAGAAAATTTAGGCTACCACTTTGCTTCCAATCACCTTTGGGTGAAGAAACTATAAGTTGAAAGAATTGAAATGACTGTTCAAGGGCACTAGCACAGGCATAGTCAGTCTGAACTTGCAGGCTGTGAGTGGATGTGTGCTGTAGCCAGGGAAATTATGTTTAATCCCTTCATGCTAAATCATATATTTATTTTTTCACATTTTTATAATTCTAAAATATGAATTGATTTAATATATATATGTATGTATATATACATTAAAAGGCCATGGTTTTTTTGTCTCTAATATTTTCTTCTCCCCTTCCTTCCTTCTTTCCTTCCTTCCTTCCTTCCTTCCTTCCTTCCTTCCTTCCTTCCTTCCTTCCTTCCCTCCTGCCTTTCATTTTCTTCCCTCTCTTCCCTTTTGCCTTCTTTTCTTTCTCACTTTCCCTCTTTTATTTCCCCCACTAAAAACCTGTTGTTAAATCTATGATCCATCTTACATTCTTACTTCTGTTGAACAAGTAACTTACAGATTAAGATCTAAGACAATAACAGAAAATTCCCAATGAGCAAATCAGGAATATGATGGAACTTTGGGGAGAATACCACAACTACAGCTAAAAACATTTTTTGTTGTTGTTTAATTATCACAAATCCTATTAAATGTTCCCTATGCAAGGTCTAGAAAGCATCCTTTAAAACGTAAAGGTAGTGTCTTCTTTATCACATTTATCATTTTATTTATTGTTTTTACCCATTGATGATTATTTAAGTTACAGAAAAATGATGCTTTGTGCACCCTTAAGCTTCTGGTTAGTACAAAGTAAAATTGAGACTGAGTCAGTATTTTGTGAATTTCATTAGTGAAGACAATTGATATTTTCTGAAGACAAGTTTTGTGTAGAAGGCTGCTTTAAAGTTATGTTGAATTAATTGAGAAAACTTTATTTAATTGTTATATCATCAAATAAGCCTCAAAGTGCTTTCACATACATCCAGCAATAGATTGAGATAGTGTGGGTAGAGATGATCTCTGTGAACTAAATTTAAACTCCATGATATAAGTTCAAGTTAACTAAGGAATTCTATGTATATACTCTGCTACATAATTTTTAGCTTATTTTATTATGGTGTTCAGATTATAGAAATTGTTTCTAGGAATCATCTTGAAGCAACTTATAAGTAAGGTACTTACTTTTATTGAAGGAAGGGAGGGTAGGGAAGTACCAACCCAGATCATGTATTGTTGTCTCTTTGTCTTCTATATTGGCATTCATCTTTAATAAGCGCACATTCTCTTTGAGAATTACTATTGCTTTGGGTTGCAACCACTTTAAAGATTTGGATCATAGCCTATTTACATATTTTTACAACTATTAGTTTAAGATTGGTTTAAGCAGTTTTAGAGAAAAATAAACATCCTCTTTTCCTGATTTTAACAGTCCAGGAGATTGTTGACTTATTAAAACAACATTTATAATCAATAAGTCTAAGTACTCTTTGTCTAAGAAAAAGCACATTAGAAATATTGACAGGAAGATTACAGTCACTCTAAAGAGAAATCTCTACCTGAGAATTCCTTTAGATTGAGTATATCATATAACTTTTATGATCAAAAGTTATCTTTTTACTTGCTTTATGCTCCAGATTTAAAGAAAGAACATAATTGTAACCACTCTGAACATGTCAGAAACCTCATTTCTCCAAACAGTCTTCTCCAAATGAAACAATACAGATCTATTAGTGTAATTATCGCATAAGGTCATTTACCACTTTGTAATTGCTGCAGGTTGTGAATGATGTATGAAATGAAAGCATCTGCAGTGCAAATAGAACATAGGCAAGAATGTGCTGTGTGCTAATTAGGTAACCATCTAATGATAAGACCCTAGGGAAACACAGTACAGCAAAATCCCACAGTGTTCTGCAGTCACAAGGCAACAAAACATTCCTAAGGAGTTCAAAAATATATCCATTATTAAGTATAATCCTTTCCTCTCCTCAGACTCTCTGAACTCTGTTCCCTGCGTGCACATACCCTATCAACTTCATCCTTTGCAATGCTAATCAGGCCCCAACAGTCAAAAACCATCTGATTGCTGAGAGAACTGTTCTATTTATTCATATTAAAGATTGAGGACTTATTTGAAGAGTGTTGATGAGTTTCGTTTTTTCATTGTTTTTCTGGACCTATCTATTGAAATTTTTGTTTAAGGGTGGGCCACATTGCTAAGGGTAGCAAGCCTCAGTCATCACAACCTCATGGAAATAATGGAGTTCATGTCACTTGAAGCAAAATCTTATTTTCTTTATGCAACAATCCAACAGGTTTAGAGCAAAGAATGCATAGACAAAAAAAAAAAAATCAACTGAAATATTTAGCTAAGTATTTTATATAGATAAACTGTGCATTTCAGTATAGTTCACAATAACTGAGCACCTGACAACAAATATATTAGACAATTTGGCCAAATTAATCAGTGAGATTTTCTTCTGGCTACCTCCATAATATGCCACAGAACATATTTTTTAATTGCCTGCTTCCTCCATTTGGGTAGAGATTTACTTCTGTAAAGTTGCTTACCAAAATGCATAATTTAATCTTCCTGAATACCAACAGTGGCAGTTATTTCTATTGTGATCTGTTTGCTAATTTTAAAATATGTTTTACTCACCTTGGTTTCTTCTTGAGATCAACATAATGCACTCCTTAGGATGTTACATTGCCTTTTCCCATTGTCCCGCAAGTACAGCAGGATTACTATGAACTTGTCTTCAGTGACAACATTTGACCTTGTGGATTTTTTTTTTTCTTTTCCTTTCTATTCACTACTATTATTGACTCATAAATGTAAATAGTGCTATAAAATTTGTCTGTGTGCTACGCACAACAGGTTTCAATCTTTGGTAAACTTCTACTGTAGTTTGGAATTTAAGCCACATTGATTTAATTTTTCTGCTGATTTTCTAATTAATGGGTTCCTCCTGTGGACACTTTTCCCCCTAGTTTCTTGCCACTTCAAAGCCACTTAAATAAACAAAATCTAGTGACTGCTTTTAATCTATAACATTGGTTTATGGATTATGAATATGATTCTCCTTATGTTGGTTGTTAATGCAGATAGGGTAAATGTATTCCTAAATAATTTTATAATTTCTGTGTGTGTGTCCTTGTAAAGACTAATCATTTTTTTTCTTTTTTTCTTTATTGATTTTAGAGAAAGAGGAAGGGAGAGGGAGAGAGAGATAAAAATGTCGATGAGAGAGAACGATTGGCCATTTCCTTCATGCCCCCCACTGAGGATTTGGCCCACAACCTGGGCATGTGCCCTGACTGGGAATCGAACCGGAGACCTCCTGGTGCATGGGTCTATGCTCAACCACTGAGCCACACAGGCAGAGCATAATCATCTTCTTTTTTTTTTTTAATTTAAATACATGTATTGAGTGCCTACGAGGTAACAGTAATAGAGATAGGTTCTCGGACACAGGGAACGAGAAGCAGAGAATGTTATTGTTATCATGGAGCTTGTACTACAAGTGACAGAAAATCAACAAAACAAAAACATCAAGAAGATTCTCAGGTAGTTCTAAGTATTTGGCAGAAAATTACGAGTGCAGTCTGATAGTGAATGCACATTTCGCCTGAGGATTTAAGAAGATCTCAGAGGGTGTGATATTTATGCAAAGATGTGAATGGCAGAAAGGAAACAGCCTGATAAATCTATGGAAAGAACATTTCAAGTAAAAGGAAGAGTTAGTGAAAAGGTCAAAAGGCAAATAGAAGCTTAGTTCCATTAGAAGTTTCTGGAAATTCTGAAGCCTGGAAATATGTACACAGTGTAGGATTTCAAAAGCTCTCTCGGGCTTCAGGGGGGAAAATGGATGTATCAGGTTTTAAACAAGAAGCTTGTTGGTTGATGGCTGCAGTAGTCCAAACAAGAGGAGATGGTAACTTGAACCAGGGAAAAGGTGGTGAATGAAGTGGATGGAGTTGAGATAGATAAACAAGTAGAGTTTGCAGGACTTGCCTGTATAGAGATGGCAGCGGAGCTAATAGAGAGAGAGGAATAAAGGAGAATTCCGAGATTTTTGGTGAGCAACAAGTAGATGTCGGCCCATTTACTCAAACAGGCATGAATAGGGGAGGAACATAATTATTTGGGGAGAGGAGGATAAAAGTTTGCTTAGGCCATGTTTTGACTTCCAGAGTCTTAGAGTCATGCCTGTGAGAACGCCAAGTTAGCACTGGTGATACACTTGAGATTCGCTGCAGCCCTGAGACAGGCGAGCTCACCTGTGGAGTTGATACAGATACACAAGATAGAAAGGGTTAGAGCCATGCCCCAAGGGCCCTCCGATATTAGAGGTGGAGCAGAGCATGCTAACAAAGGGACAGGGAAGGAAAGACCAGTGAAGGAGACACTATGATAGTATGGTGTCCCTGAATCCAAATAAAGAAAAGCAGTTCAAGAAAGAAACAAAGCAGCCCTGGCTGGTTTGGCTCAGTGGTGGAGCATCGGCCTATGGACCAATGAGTCACAGGTTTGATTCTGGCCAAGGTCACATACCTTGGTTGCAGTTTGTCCCCAGCTCTGGGGGTTTTGTGCAGGAGGCATCCAGTCAATGTGTCCCTCTCACATCAATGTGAGATCACATTCACATTGATGTGTTCTTCTCACGTCAATGTCTCTCTCTCTCTCTCTCTCTCTCTCTCCCCCTCCCTCCCTCCCTCCCTCCCTCCCTCCTTCTCTTATTCTCCCCCACCCCCCGCCCCACTCTATCTGAAGATAAATGGAAAAATATCCTCAGGTGAGGATTTTAAAAAAAAGGAAACAAAGGAACAAAGGGGCCAAAATGGTGGGGTAGGAGACCTCAGACTTCGTGACCACAAAGGTCAACAATTGGATAGCTATCCATGAAGAAAAAGTGCTCAGGGAGAGTTCAGGAGTGCACATAAGAAATATAAGCAGCACAATGAAACAAAAAATCTAAGAATATCTGAACAAAGGGAAAGAACTGCTTTATTTTTTCTGCATCATCCCATCCTCCAGGCTGGCACTGCTCCGTTCCAAGAGGGAATGTTCCAGCTAGAAAGGAAAAGTAGGGAGAGCAACCAGCTTCTCCAGCCTTTTGGGGCACCAGATTAAGGAAGCACTCTATTTTCATGCTACCCAGAGACCAGCAAAGTTGAGCCCTCTAGAGCTGGCTAAGAACAGGGCAGAAGAGCAGAGACTATCAGTATCAGCCCCATAGCAGGAGCAAGTGTGGTTCAGTCAGTCGCCTGCTCTGCAGAGGAACCTAGCAGCTTTCATCCCTGAAGAAACTGGTGTCAGCACAGCTATCATGGCTCGTACAGATTTCACCATGTTGCGCCCCCAAGTACTTGTGTTTACAGATGCCAGATCCCTGAATCCCTCCCAGTTCCCTTTCTCCACTCCCACCCAAGCCTGAGGTCAGCAGCCCGCCCAGGCTTCTGTGCCTATGCCAGATGCTAACCTAGAGCCCTGAGGCAGAACTTGCCCCAATGCATGCCTCTGTGCATGCACTTGGGGCTACCACTCCAGCAGTATTCTTCATGCTGCCAGCCTGATGCCTGGCACTGGCTTCCACCACTCTGTGTGCGCCCGTCTGCCTGTGGGCCCTCATGTGGCCCTATCTTCTGTCATTGGCCAGCACCACTGGGTTCATCTGCAGTAGCCTCTACCCATCTATGCTCCTGACTTTGACACCCCTCACTGCCACGCACCCATGGTAAAACCCTGCATTCACAGTAGTGAAGTCTGACAGCCAGTGTCCCCACAGTTGTATGTGGACCTAATTCTGGACTATTTCCTGTCACTGACCTGCACTGCTGGGCTTGTTTCCAACTAGCCCTTCCAGCTGTGCACCTGCATGCCGCCAGCCCAAACTCCCATCACCAGCTTCCACTGCTGTGCATGTGCCCATGGTGAGACTGCAAAGGAGTGCACACCAACAGCAGGGACCACAGAGCTGTCAGTGCAGCCTCAGTTGGCCCAGGCCCTCACTGCTGACTCTGGCACCAGCTACTACGTGTGTATCTGCAGTTGGCCCCTACCACTACACAGGCACCTGCACCTGTCCCCACAGCTGAGTGTGTGCAAGCCACCAGCCCTGCCCATCATCACTGCCTGTCCTTGCCCCTAGCTGCTGGAACCTGAGGCACTGCTGAGGGTCCAACAGCCCTTGCAGTTACTGCGGACCACAGAGTGTTTGCTTTAAATGTTATTTAAGTTCGGGGTGGAGTCCGGCCAGTGTGGCACAGTGGTTGAGCATTGACCCATGCACCAAGAGGTCTCCAGTCTGATTTCCAGTCAGGGCACATGCCAGGTTGTGGCCCTTATCCCCAGTGGGGGGCATGCAGGAGGCGGCCAATCAATGTTCTCTTTCATTGATGTTTCTATCTATCTCTCCCTCTCACTTCCTCTCTCTCTAAAATCAATAAAGGAAAGACAAAAAAGATCAAGGGTGAAATTAACTTAGAAATGAGTAAACTTTGCCTTGCACAACTGAAATTGATTCTTTAAAATATGTGCAAGGTTCTAGTGTAGAAAAACAACAATGTGTATTCACAACTGTCAGGCATCATCTGGATAGAAACTTCAGCTGTGCCATTTACTTACCAGGTTACCATGAGCATTTTACTTATTCTCGCTGAATTTCATTTTGGTCAAGTGGAAAGTAGGCTCCCAATGGTTATTTCATGGGATTCATTTCAGGCTTAGTGAAATAATCTAAAACATTTAGTATAATGTCTGGCAATATGATATATGTATAAGTGATAAATATTTTATTAAGATTGGCTCTATTTAATAGAGCCTTTAAAATGATATTTTCTCTTATATATGATTTTATATATAATCACATATTCAATATTGTTAAACTATACGTTATATGATGGCAGGAATTATCTCTTACTTACTTTTGAATCTCTATGACTTTCTACAATGCCTGAAACACAGTAGAAAATTTAAAACTACCCGCTGAAGTAAATGGAACTAAATTCTTTGATGAGTCTTATCAATGCCTGTCTAACAAACCACCTCAAAACTCAGTGACTTAAAACAACAAAATATGTATTTTTGGTTGGGACAACTTATTCTACTTCACTAGGTGTCTATTAGAGTAGCTCACAGCCTGAGGTCTAGAATCATTTGAAGTCTCACAAATTTACAAGTTGGTGCTTGGCTAAAAAGACTTACATAACTGAGCAATGGAACACCTGGGACAATTTGGGCATATCCCTTTATCTCCACGTGATCACGTGATCTTTCCAGCTTGAGGGCTTCAGGACAGACAGACTTCTGTGCCAGCTCATAGCTCTTAAGGTGTGAATTAGAGAGAGAGAGAGAGACAGGGAGAGAGAGAGAGAGAGAGAGATCATTTCACCACATTCTCTTTATTGAGTGCTAGAACAGAATGTACTGTGGCCTTTTCTGAAAATACAATCTACCCCAATCTATTGCCAGTGTTATTCAGTAACTGATCCAAGGCAACCTAACCAGAAATTTGTGAATAAGAACAATAAAATAAAATCAGCTATACTTTAATAACTGTTGAATATGAATAATAGGTGTGTAGGGGGTTGTTATTATTATATTTTACAAATGTATGTGAAATTATAATACAAAGATTTTTATCTATTTTTTGATGGGGAAGGATGCTGTTCTGTTTATTTTAATCTTTTAATGGAATTTACTGAGATAACATTGGTTACTAAAATTATAGAGATTTCAGGGGTACTTACATTTTTAAAAGTTCTGATTCAAAGTTGAAAATCTACTTTAATCTTTTGGTCAACATTTACCTGGTGCTTCTTCTTTTTTTTTTTTCTTTGTCCTGCTCCATGGGCTG
Source organism: Molossus molossus (assembly GCF_014108415.1). Lineage (NCBI taxonomy): Eukaryota > Metazoa > Chordata > Mammalia > Chiroptera > Molossidae > Molossus > Molossus molossus. The sequence goes on from NW_023425346.1 coordinate 38,206,139, forward strand.
CTGATGTCCATGTGGGGTTGAGATCAGGCTCTCAAACAGACTCCTTGATTATGTTCCTCATTGTTCTCAGCTATTCAGTTATCTGGAAGCATTGCTGACACTGACCGTGGGCTCCGGTAATGCCAAAGGCTTACCTTTCTGATCCTATCCCTAACCTTACAAACTTCTGCTTAGCCTTGGGCTAGACTGTATTACTGTTCAAAATACTCACTGACCTTTCTTGTGGAAGAACTACCTACCCATACCCCAGTGAATCAGATTTGGCCATATAACCCCCTTGGCCCAGTGGAATGTGAGGAAGGACGGGTGTGACTCTTCTAGGGGAGGTGATCATGTGATTCTAATCATTTCTTTTCCTCCTTCCACAAGACTAGCAATGTTCCAGGTAGCAGTTGCTCCTTCAGCCTAGATCCCGTAATGAAAATAATTCAGAGCATAGACATGCTCAACTCAGAATGAATGCATATAAATGAGTAGTAAATTTGTAGTTAGTCACTTGTTTTGAGACTGTTTGTTCCTGCGGCATAACTTAGTCTAAAGTACCTAACATCAACTCTGTCCAATCAATATTTGTTATGGCTTGTTCAATCTGGACAAAGAGTTTTCTATTCACACTCATCTACCATCCACAAACTAATCTGACTGAGTTTGATGGTAGATACAAAATGAGGTCTTACTTTCATAAAACATAGCAAGATCATCATCATCATCTAGATGACTTCATTTGGGATGCTGAAAGGATTAGAGATTAATATGTTTGTTTATATATATATTCATAGCCAACACTAATTCCTGTAATAAATTCTTATGTGCTGACCAGTATTATATATTAAATTGGTAAAATGCTATGGTCAGTTTATTATATATGCTTAAATATCTAGAAACAGCTAGTAGAATACTGAATAAAAGCAAGTAAACTCCAACAGCAATAAATATTCATCTATGTTTTCATCCTTTTAGTACAAGAATGGTGATACTCCTTTAAAATGAATAATGTGTTCTTTTTTCTTCAAGACAAGAGTGCCAGCATTTGTTGTGCATGAAAAACAAAGTACTACTGGTATCAGTCATGAAAGACTAGGTAGCAAACAACTTCATAATCTCAGGTTGCTTAACACATAATTTATTTCTAGTTCATGCAAAATGTACTGTAGGTCAAGTTACCCTCCTGGGGAGCTGCCCTCATTGTGGCAATGTAACAACCTTCGGTGTTTCAATCTTGCAGCTTCATCTTCTCAATAAACAATTTCTATTACTCCTGAAAAAATGAAGACTGGAGAAGATTCAGAGGCTTTTTATTGCCTCCACCAAAACTGATACATGATTGGCCAGAATTAGTCACGTGGTCCTACCTACAACTATGCTGGGGCTGGCTGACTGGGCTCAGAAGGAATAGAACTATTGATAAGCAGTAGTAATGTCTACCACTGCTGCTTTTGTGACTCAAATAATATGAACAGGATGCTCTCATGAGGAATGGTTATTTTGATAGAAATGGGAAGAGAGGAAGTTTGCACAGAATTTTAATTCTAGGGTCACTGAATTCCTACCAATGTGCAAAATATCAAAATACTGAAAAGTGTTAAGCCATTAATGGAGCAAGTTTTCCCCAAATTGTACAGTAACATTTTCCATTGCTGTATTTCCTTCAATAGAATGGTAGGATATCACTGGAGAAATGGAGGTGGCAATAAAAATGACAACAGCAACACCACCACTGTGAGCTAACATTTGCTGAGTACTTAAACTGTACTGGGCACTATTGAAAGGGACTTCTACAGCCCAGCCGGTGTGGCTCAGTGGATTGAGTGTCATCCCATGGACTGAGAGGTCCTGGTTCTGACCCGTCCCGCAGGTCGAGCAACAAGGGCTCTAGAGGGGGAGTGAGGATGAGAAGGGACAAGAGACACAAGAAATGGAGACAAGACAGGGTTCTGATCAAGTCTCGTTTATTCAGGGGGAGTTCACACAATATATAGGGCAAAAAGCAGGTGAAACAGTTAATGAGTATCCCACCTGAAGCAAATTCCACTAAATACCCAAGGTGGAACAAATGATAAGCAAAGAACTGCTAGCAGAATAAATGATTATCTAGAGGAATGCAGAGACATGGTATGCAGAGAGACCCTGCCTTGGGGCAGGAGATGGCAGAGCAGATTGTAACAAAATGGATGCCATGCAAAAAGTCTCCCACATGGTTCAATTCCTGCTCAGGGCACATGACTGGATTGGGGCCGGAACCCCAGTAGGGGGTGTGCAGGAGGCAGCTGATGAATGTTTCTCTCTCACTTCAAAGTTTCTATCTCTTTCTTCCTAAAAAAAAAAAAAAAAAAAAAAAATCAATAAAAACATATTTAAAAAATAAATAAATAAAATATATAAAAGAAAATACTTTATATAAAATGTCCTACTCAAAGAAGACCTAGAAAATAATTACTATTGACCTACAACGTGTATTTAGAATCTTTGAGTTGTATGTATTATAGTCAAAATTATTCCAAAGAAAATATAAATGACTATTGCCAAAAAATGTATGATCTTAATGACAATATCTCACTCTGCATAATAGTTTTCATATTTCTTTACATTCTTTTATGATTTGGCAGGAGTTCAAAGATAACATATGTGCATTCCAGTGCTCCAAGTTTTGGGTTTTTTTTTTTTGAGTCTGTGCTAACATAAAACGTGCTTTCACCTCACCAACTCTGCTATCTGATACCAACTGGGGAATATTCTCATGTACGTCAATCAGACACAGGGTAGACACTACAACTCAATCCTGTCTTTGGCTGGCATGGAGGCAGAGGGAAGAAATCACAAAGAAGTTATAAAACTACAGCCCAGTCAGTGTGGCTCCGTGAATTGAACAACAACTGGGAGGTCTAGGTTTGATTCCCGGTCTGGACATATGCCCAAGTTGTGGGCTTGATCCCCAGTAGAGGGTGTGCAGGAGGCAGCAGATTGATGTTTCTCTCTCACATCAATATTTCTATCTCTCTCTTCCTTCTTCTCTCTCTAAAAAATCAATAAAAACACTTAAAAAAAAAGAAATTACAAAACTACAAAGTTTTTATGGAAAATAAAGGAAGAGATGTGCTAAGTTTCAGATAATGGAGATATTGGGGCTGGGAGAGAATGTGACAGGGAAGGCACACAACAGACTTTAAAAAGTGTTGGTAAACTTTATTTCCTTTTTTTTATCCTCACCCAAGGACATTTTTGCATTTATCTTCAGATAGAGCAGGGGGAGAGAGGAAGAGAGGGATTCGACATGAGAGAGACATACTGAGTGGCTGCCACCCACACGACCCCAACTGAGTCTGGGGACAAACCAAGCTACATACCCTTAACGGGAACCAAACCCCGACTCTCTGGTCCGCAGGTCTACACTCTAATCCCTGAGCCAAACTGGCCAGAGCAGTAGACTTTATTTCTTAAAGTAGGTTTTGTGTACTTGGATATTTGTATTATTATTTAAAAATGCTTATATACTCTGCACATTTGCATAGTATAATTACACAAATAGCGAAAGAAGCTCATAGGGGAAAACTTAGACATAGATTGCAGCTATATATTTGACTCTTCATATGAACTTACAGATTTATTTTTGCTATGTAGAACAAAAAAATTTGGGGGAAAATGACAAAATTTCTGAAATAATAGTGATCATATTAATTACTGGGCTATTATATACAATATTAATATGTAAAGTTTGATTGGATTAATAATCATTGCAATACTAAATTATCAAGAATACATTTTGTAACTTCCAGCTGGTCTCTGCAGCTACTTCCTGACCATCAGGTATGTCCTCAAAGCTGATGCCAATGGATCTTTGTAAAATGCAATTCTGGTATCTGATTCTTGCTTACTAGCTTCCAGGGTCACCTCTGTTTGCATGGACTAGTATAAGGATCTCTATCTACTTATAACATTCATTGTTTACCCTCCCCACCATATGATAACAATTACACTCAGCCATGTGTGCTCCCCTCCCATGCTAGGATCTTCCTCAACTTCCTCCTTTTGCATATGCTAGACTCTTTTCCAGGAATGTCCTCACCTTATCTACCTGGCAAACAGCTTCTCAGCTTTTAAAATTCAACTCAGATTTCACCTCTGCTAAGAAATGTCCCTGGCTTTTCTAAGAGGATTTCAATGCTTGCTCCTTCGGCTCTCGCGTTACCTTGTCTGTGTCTCCATAGATGCACTTCACGTATTTTTGTTTGTTTATGAACCTGTATCTCCCACTGGAATGGGAGTACATGGAGAGTTGGACTAAACTCTATTCTAATCATCTTTGAATACTTAGGATTTAAAGTAGTGCTTGAATCACAGTGGGCACTTAACAGGCTTGTTGAATGAATGACTAAAAGTGAATGAAAATGATGATATTTGGGGCCAACAGTTTAGAAGATTCCAGTATAGCTTATCTAGTGCCTCTCAGGTTTGACCAAACCACCAACAAATGAATCACATTACTCCCTTCCAAAACATGATGATCTTCTCATTTTATATTCCCTAATAATAAATATACCGGTCTTCCTTTGTTTTGTGTGTTATAAACCTGACACTCCATTAGTTTTACATATGTTTTACATACGTTCTCTGTCATCTTCACCTCCATCTTCCTAAAGTGATTAGCATTAACCCATTTTATGGTGAACACCTGAAGCTCAGAATAGTTAAGTAACTTGTGCAAAGTAATATAGCTAAAATGTGGCACATTCGATCTCCAAATCTCCCCAAATTGACATGTTACAACTTTACTACACAAGAAAAAACATCATAGATTACACAGATGTGAAGATTATCAGACTACAATAATAAGACACTAGCAAGCTTGGATGACCAACACCCAGATAATCTATTCCAAGACAGCAAGGATCGCAAAGAAACTGCTCCTGTATCCAAGATAGAAGTGTGTGAAGATCTTGAATCTAGAGAAATAAAGACCCTGTATACACTTTAAAGCCCATATTTCTGACCTATTCAAAAGGAGAAATCTTTCAGTAAACTCATTTTGATAATGTTCATTTATCCCAACAGTCTAGGCAAACACTTTTATTCTACTCAGGAATATTTGTTGTCAGTTCCCTTAAAAAAAAACAACTTTGGGCTTTTGACTTACATTGTTTTCATCTCCACAAGGAAAATAAAATAGCCTAGATCTTTTCTAGGTTGACTAGCTTGAAGATTCAGGACCATAACTTTGCCATTATATTTTTATTTTCTGAGTAATACTCTTTCCATTTGTCTGACTATTTTTCAAAAACATATTTAGATCCTTATTTCTAATGAAAAATTCCATTAAAAAAGATCTAAATTTTATTTTTCACCTGTGTTTAATTGTATAAAAAAAATTTAAATTTTATTCTTATTTTCCTTTGCTCAAGTAATGAGAAATAACTTATCTGTGTTTTTTTCAATAGGTTGTTTTATTGTGAGTTGATGGGGAAGATAATTTTCAAATTAATTGACTGTTTAGTTTATTATATATTGGTGATTTAAAATATTGTATTTTAAATATGTAATTAGAAGATATACATAAGAACCCGGCCGGTGTGGCTCAGTGTTTGAGCATTGACCCATGCACCAAGAGGTCACTGGTTTGATTCCCGGTCAGGGCACGTGCCCAGGTTGTAGGCCAAATCCCCAGTGCGGGTCATGCAGGAGGCGGCCAATTGATGTTCTTTCTCATCGATGTTTCTATCTTTCTCTTCTTCTCCCTTCTTCTCTCTCTAAAATCAATAAAAAAAATTTTTTTAAATAAAAGATATACATAAGAAAGATGTCCACGGGCAAATCTCCTAGGGAAAATACAAGGCCTCTATAAATGTGAGGTCATAAATCCAGCAGAAGGCAAGGTTCACCAATGTGGCTATATTCATGAATAACATGTTAATGACATATGCTATTTCCAGTACAAATAAATGCCTTTGTTTTCATCATCTTGCCTAGTGCATCATAGCAGACTATAGAATAGTGTATGTTTTATCCTGATAAACAATCAGACAGTTCATAAAACTCTAATGGAAATGAAGATTTTGCTATTTGAAGTAGTCAAATTTCCATTTTCAAACACATCACGGCTTATAGCCACTGATGGCATTTGGGTTTGCTTTTGAGTTTTAGGATAATAGCAAATTATAGAGAAAATCTACCTCTTCTTTGTCTGTTGAACTATGAGGGGAAAAGGCCCATTATCTTCCTGAAAGAAAAGCAAACGTACATGATGTTTTTCGGTGAAAAATATATATTTGTTTGTAGCTGTATGATATTTATAAATTTAAGATCATTAGTCCTGCTTAAGAGACCAGGGAGTTTGTACAAGTAGACAAAAATATTTTTCCTTTTACATTTAAATCCATTTTATGAATAAAGAGAAGAATAGGAAAAGCAATGTAAAGAACACCTTTTTTCTTTCTATTTCAGTGGTCTGTGATCCATAAAATCCAAGTGGTTATTTAGAACAATCCAACCTGATTGGAAATATGTTGTTGCATACCTTTGCATTTCTAATGCTTTTTCTTCTGAATATTACCTCTACCTACCTTTCTTCTTACCTAAGTGAAATCCCCAAAGCCTTCCTACTTTAACTCAAATCCCATTTCTTCCAAGAGTGTTCTCCTGCCTGCCCTTCCCAACTCTCAGTCACCCCATTCATTAAACAAATTTTGCAAGAACCAGCTTAGAGATCATGTTCTTTAACCTCTATCCAAGTTAGGAAATTTTGCTATGAATTTCCTGACATATTTAACTACTGGATAAGTACTTGCAACTATAAGGAGCTTATTATTTTGTAATGCACCAATTCCTGAAACACCTTGCCTGTAGTTAAGCTAAAATTTGTCTATCTTTAATCTTCTATATTAATCCTTGTTTTACTCCTTGTGAACGTAAAAATGTCATTTAATTCCTTTTTCAAATGACGGTCCTTCAAAACATTGTCATGTTTCACTCTTGCATTTTGTCCAAGTCAAAACATGCCCTGTTACTTCCACCAGTTCCGTCATGCGTAAATGTTAGTCACTCTGTAATCTTGATCTTCTTCCAAATATATTTCAAGTAATTGACATTACCTTTTAAAATATTACCCTAGCTCAGCCAGTGTGGCTCAATAGATTGAGTATCCTCCCATGGACTGAGAGGTCCTGGTTCGATTCCCAGTCAGAGCACATGCCTGGTTTATGGCTTTGATCTCCAGTAGGGGATATGCAGGAGGCAGCCGGTTGATGTTTCTCTCTCACATATATGTTTCTATTTCTCTCTCCCTTCCTCTCATTCTCTAAATAATCAATAAAAACATATTAAAAATTAATAATAATATAATATCACCCTAATAACAGTTCTGTATCTTGAAAGTGGTAATGTTTACATTATTTACAATTACTAAATGGGTGAATTTTATTGAATTTAATTCCATTTTATGAATAAAGAGAAGAACAAACAAACAACAACAACAAAAAAAACTAATGCAAAAGGGGGGGAAAGAGATCCACCTAAATGGAACACAGTGTCTTAGGCATTGTCTAAAGAGAGCATAATGCTAAGATCTGGAAACAGCCCAAGTGTTCATTAATAGATGCGTGAATAAAAAAGCTGTGGTACAGATACACAATGGAACATTATGCAGCTACAAGAAAGAAAGAACTTGCATCCTTTGAGATGACATGGAGGGAGGGACCTGGAGAGTATTATGCTAAATGAAATAAGCCAATCAGAGAAAGACAAATACCACCTGATCTCACTTATTTGTGGAATATAATGAACAAAATAAAGTGATGAACAAAATAGACCCAAAGACATAGAAAGGAGTATGGTTCAGACTGACAAACCTAAGAGGAGGGGAGTAAGGAAGAGATAAACCAAAAAACTTATGTGCATTTATGTGTAACCAATGGACGTAGACAACAATACTGGGGGGTGGGGTGGAATCAGGAGGAGAATGTCTAGAGGGGGAAAAAAAGAAACATCTCTAACAAAAATAATTAATAAAAAAATAAAGAGAGCATAATGCAGTAAAGCTTTCACCTCCCTGGTTCTGGCCACTACTTTTCTACTTTAATTTTTCAACCATGTCAGTGTTGATTCATAGTAAATATGTAGTCAAGAAAAACAGCAAGGATCCTCTTCTATTTGTGGGGAAGTGTACACAATTTTATTTTAAAATTCAAATATAAGTTTAAACATAATTCCCAGTTTTATTCCTTCTTAATTTCTATTTATCCTCAATGTCCATTCATTCATCAGCACAGATTTTTTTAAGTCCATTTAATGACATTCAAAAGTGAACAACCTCATAGCTTACAGTCACTTGGGGGATGCAGGTGTCGAGCACAAACAGGGGAATGGACAAACAAAATCATCATCACTGTGGTGGTGTAGCAAGAGTTATGCCACTGAGACTGAGAGTGACAGGCCCAGGGGATGGCAGGGACACCACTCACTACAAAGTGAGAGTTTAAGGAACACAGAATAAAGAAACTCACATTTAGTCTGAAATTGTATGTTAAATTGCAAGAGGCAACAAAGAAAAGATTGAGGAAATACATGCTGCGAGGTAAGAGAACAGAGCTCAGCTTATTTGAGAAAAAGGCTGAAGCCAGAACTATAAGATAACATGGAAGACATCAGCAAGAAATAAAAGAGGACAGAGTGAGACTGGACCATGCCATGCAGACTGTCATAAAGGACCTGGATTTGCTTTCCATGTGATAGCAGAGTGATGTGGCCCAAAATATAATTTTCACAAAGATCACTGTAGTCAGGTGTGCACAGTAGATTGGATATTTATAAGGGGAGATTTGAAAATATATCAATAAAAATATTAAACAGGACTAAGTTTGGAACATTATACTTGAGACATTCCTTATATCGTGATGTGCTCCTTGGTCAACACCTTTTGAATATGGTTATTAAACTCGTGGTCTCAAAAGTGTGATGTACACACTTCTTTTTTTGTTTTGTTTTTTTAATCCTCACTCAAGGAAATTTTTTCATTTTTTGTTCAGCTAGAGTTGGAGGGAGAGAGAGAGAAAAAAAAACATCAATGTGAAAGGAACACATCGAGTGGAACACAACCAGGGCCGGGGACAAACTGCAACTGAGATACGTGCCCTTAGCGGGAACCAAACCCAGGTCTCTCTGGACCACAGGCTGATGCTCTAACCACTAAGCCAAATCAGCCAGGGCCACACTTCTTGAGTGTGCAAGTAACCCTTTAAAATAAAAAAAAACAACAATGTGGAATTTTTATTTATCTCATTCATTAAAAACTTCTGAGGTATTTTTTTCTTATTTCATAATATGCAATGTCATTTACCACATGTATATTACATATATATATACACATATAATAATGGGGGTGCTTAAAAACGTATACTGGTATAAATATATCATCTTGAAATATGGAGGCCACAGTTTCAAACAGCTGATTATTGCACTTAAGCTATTATTTAGCATGCGAGTCTCTATTTTGCCAGTTAGTCTATGTCATCCACATTTGCTTGAATCGCACTCTCACAAACAATATGGCTATGTAACGATTTAGAAAATGTCATGCATTTCTGCTTTCCATTTTCATAAAATGCTTTAGGGTAAGGAAAAAAATGGTTATAGAAGGCTAAGCATTGCCTAAAAGTGTATAGTCAAATGGTTCTCCTTAAAATTAGGGAGATATATCTTTTTTGTTGTTGTTATAATGGTAAAAGAACATGTTTTGTTTTCTTTTGTTTTAGTTTCTCTTTGAGAGATCATTACTGGTATATATATTTTGAAAATACCATCAATTTCTAGATATTAACTTTGTATCCTGCTACTTTGCCAAATTACTCATTAACTCTAGGAGTTTTTTGGTATATCCTGTAGGGTTGTCTATGTTCCATACCATGTCATATGTGAATAATGACATCTGTGAAAATGTTAATTCCTCTTTTCCAATTTTGATGTCTGTCATTTTTTTCTTCTTGTGTGATAACTGTGGCTAGGACATCCAGTACTATGTTGAATTAGAGTGGTGAAAACAGACATTCCTGTCTTGTTCCTGTTCATAAGGGAACCACTTTTAGATTTTGCTCATTGAGTATGATGTTGGCTTTAGGTTTGTTGTATATGAGTTTTATTGTCTTGAGGTATGATCCCTGTATTCCCACTTTGTTGAGAGTTTTATCAAAATGAGTGCTGGATTTTGTCAAACACTTTTGCCCAAAGCAATGTATAGATTTAACACAATCTGTTCTAAAATACTAATGGTATATTTCATAGACTAGAACAAATATTCCAAAAATTTATATGAAACCAAAAAAGACCCCAAATAGCCACAACAACCTTAAGAAAGAAGAATAAAGTAGGAGGGATCACAATACTGGATATCAAATTATACTACAAAGCCATTGTAATCAAAACAGCCTGGTACTGGCACAAAAATAGGCACATAGATCAAGGAACAGAATAAAGAACCCAGAAATCAACCCAAAGCATTACACTTAATTAATATTGAACAAAGGAGGCAACAGCATACAATAAAGACAGTCTCTTCAATTAATGGTGTTCAGAAAACCAGACAAGTAGATGCAAAAAATGAAATTAAACCAGCAACTTACACCATACACAAAAATAAACTCAACATGGTTAAAGGACTTAATTGTAAGTTGTGAAACCATAAAAATCTTACCAAAAAAAAAAAAAAGGCAGCAAAATCTCTGACATCTCATGTAGCAGAATTTCCACAGATACATCTTCTAGGGTAAGAAAATCAAAGGAAAAAAACAAACAAACAAATGGGACCATATCAAACTAAAAACTTCTCCACAGCAAAAGAAACCATCCTCATAATGCAAAGGGAAACCACTGTATGGGAGAACATATTTGCCGATGATACATCAAATAAGGGGTCAATTTCCAAAATATATAAAGAACTCATACAACTTAACAAAAGGAAGACAACCCAATTAAAAAGTGTGCAAAGGACCTAAATAGACACTTCTGCAAAGAGGACATACAGATGGACAAGAGACATATGAAAATGTTCTCAAAGTCACTAATCATCAAAGAGATATAAATTAAAACAACAACTAAGTATCACATCACACCTACCAGAATGGCCACCATCAATACATCAACAAACAAATGCTGCCAAAGATGTGGAGAAAAGAAACCCTAGTACACTGTTGGTGGAAAGGCAGACTGGGGCAGCCACTATGGAAAACAATACGGTGTTTTCTCAAAAAATTAAAAATTGAACTGCCATTTGACCCAGTGATTCCACTTCTAAGAGTGCATCTTAAGAATCCGGAAACACCAATCAGAAAGAATATATGCACCCCTGTGTTTGTAGCAGCACTATTTAGAATAGTTAAGATCTGGAAACGGCTCAAGTGTCCATCAGTTGATGAGTGGATAAAAAAGCTGTGATACATATACACAATGGAATACTATGCAACTATAAAAACAGAAAGATCTTTACCCTTTGAGACAACATGGAGGAACCTGGTGAGTATTATGTAAAGTCAAATAAGGCAGTCAGAAAAAGAAAAGTATCACATGATCTCACTTATATGTGGAATCTAATGAACAAAATAAACTGATGAACAAAATTGGCCCAGTGGCTTGGAACATTGCACAGACTGATGAATCTCAGAGGGAAGGGGGTAGAGAGAGGTAGGAAGAATAACCAAAAAAGTTATATGCATTTTTGCCTTGCCCATGGACACAGACAACAGTGTAGTGAAAGCCTGGGTGGGGTGGGTACCAGGTAGAAGGAGGCAATAGGAGAAAATGGGGAACATCTATAATATTCTCAACAATAAAGATAATTTTTTTTAATTAGGAAGTGAGAAAGAAAGAAAAGAACCATTGGAGAATTTTAAACAATATTAGCCAAAATTCAAAACATAATACCTTTTACAATTACCCCAAAAAATAAACTGCTTAGGTAGAAGATCTCTGTTTCAAATTACACAACACTGATGAATCTAAGAATCTAAGTTCAGAGATGGGAATACTTAACACAGTGAAGGTGTCAGTCCTTCCTAAATTGATCTGTATGTTTTGTGCAGATTTTATCATAATCCCCGTAAATATACATAAACAAGATTATTCTAAATTTTTTGTGAAAAGACACAGGCTCTAAAGTAGCTACAACATTCTTGATCAAAAAGAAAATGTGAGAGGAGACAGTCCATCAGATATTAAGGCCTATTAGATAGCTATAAAAATGAAGATCATGTGATATTGACAGAGGGATTGACACATCAAAAGAACAGAGACCCCAAAAATAAATAGACTCACACAAATATGCCAAACTACATTTTCCAAAAGTGCAAATACAATCCAATGCAGCAAAGGTAGCTTTCAACAAATGAGACTGAAAAAGTAGGTATCTGTATTCAAAAAATGAATCTCAACTTATATTTTACACATTATACAAAATTTAACTCATAGTTGATCGTAGATTTAAATTTTTTTTTTTAAGTTAAGAAAAAATATTGAAAAAAAACAGCATAGGACTAAAGAGAAAATCTTCAGGATCTAGGTTAAGCAAAAATTTTTATAAGTACACCAAGCACACTATACATGAGAAAAATAATAAATTGGATATTATCCATATTAAAAGTCTGCTCTATGAAAGCTGATGTGAAGAGGATAAAAAGACAGGATGGAAGAAAATATTTTCAAACCACAGATTTGATAATAGACTAATATCTCGAATATATAAAAGTAAATTATCAACTCTCAATAATTTAAAAAATCAATTAGAAAGTGGGAAAATACACAAAGAAATATTTTACCACAACGGTAGACAGATAGCAAATAAGCACATAAAAAGTTCAACATCAGTAGCCATCAGGATAATGTAATTTAACACCATGAGATAACACTACTCACCAATCAGAATGTCTAGTTGGGAAAAAAAAATGATGATACCATATGCTGGTGAAAATTTGGAGAATCTGGATCACTAATACATTCATAGTAAGAATATGAAATGGTACAGCCATTCTCAAAAGTAGGCAGTTTCTTATAAAAGTTAACATACAACTAGCTACTCTATGACTCAGCAGTTGAATTCTTGGATATTTATCTCAAAGAAATAAAAACTTAGATTTAACAAAAATCTGTACCAAAACATTCATAGCAGTTTATTCATAAGAGTGAAAAATAGAAAAACCCAAATATTTTTTAATGGGTGAATGGTTAAACAAACTTTAGTACATCTATACAATGAAATACTACTTAGCAACAAAAATGAAAAAAAAAAAAAGATACACACAACTTAAATGAATTTCTAGGAATTATGCTGATTAAAAAAAAAGCCAGTACCCAAAAGGTTACATACTGCATGATTTCATTTATATAAAATTCTTGAAGTGACAAATGATAGAAATGAGTTTAGTGTGTACAAGGAAGTATGTGTGTGGATATAAAAGGGCAATGAGAAGGATACTTTTGATGATGGAACTATTCTGTATTTTGACTGTATTAATATTGATATCCTGGTTATAATATGATACTATAATTTTATTATATGGTTGTATAGTTTTATATGAGGTTACTATTGGAGGAAACTAGTAAAGAGTACTCTATTATTTCTTACAAATGCATATAAATTTACATTTTTCTCAAAGTAAAAAGGTTAATAAACCAAATGACATATGAACATAGGCTATAATTAATGTGTAATTAATGTTATCTTTATAATATGTAATCTTCACCCTAATTTTTAGCACACATTATTTATGTGGTAATTGCTGAAGAGAGAGTTGCCAATCAAGATGAAATGTCGAAATTATATATATATATATATATATATATATATATATATATATATATGCATGTGTCTACATTCTATCTGTATCTATCTATCTATATGTTTACCTTTCTGTCTGCCTGTCTAGGTATCTGCTGGGCCTCAGCAAAGCCCACTGTCTTGCCCTCCGTCAGATAATTCATTTTAAGCTTATTTATTTGCCCATGTGGGAAATGTGACAGGTAATATCTGTCCAGAAATGTATCAAAATTTATTCCAATAATTTTAACATCAAGAAAGGATGTGACATTATTATTTTAATCCAGAATTAGAAATTAAATATTTAAAATTAGTGAAATACTTATATTCAACATAGTAAACAAACTTCACTATAGATTAAAATAAGTAGCACTGTTGCCTATGTGGATTTTCTCCTACATGGAATTTTAAAATTAGTAGCATCTTCCTTCTCATCTTATATACTAATGAGTAATTTCAATAAATTCAGAAGCAGAAAGGAAGCTGGGGAGAGGAGGGCTTAAAAATGGGTAATGTTTATACTTCAAGCCACATATATAAATAATTTCGGAATTGTTATTTGGCACCATAACTACAACATAAATAACACACACAGCTGAAAATGACTAGAAAGAAACTCTTACCTTGTGATTAGTGGTTATGTTGGGATGAGGACGGCATATATATGGTACTCCTTTCTGCATCATGGCAGACATCATAAATCAATTACAGGTACTGTGGCCAAAGAATCTTTCTCAATTAGTTGCCTTGGAGTCATTAAAAAGCTGACAAATTTAGCAATCACGTTAAAATATTTTCCTTTGTGAGAAATTACATTATGAATTCTTTTTCTTTTTCAGATTTTTCTATATTATACTTTTATAAATAATGTGATTCCATATTAAATAAGTAAAGATGTTGAGTTACCATCAGAACTATATACAGGAAATACATTTCTTATTTCGAAAAGACTTGCCTAATGAGAAATGTGTCCTATCAAAATTAAGAGAATTAAGTGCTGACATTTCCCCAGAGAGAATAATCCCAAATGTCGGGAAAGTGCCAGAATTGTTACATAAACTAAAAACATTGCACAGAAAGATTTACATACTGGGAGTTAGAAAGATGGAGGTCAAGTGGTTTTTAAGTGTAAATTTTTACTTCACTAAAAGTAAATATCAATCCAGTTTGTGCAAATGAGATTAAAAATTCAATTAGCTATAACCTCATGCATTCCAAAAGCTGTGCTATGGTCTAGAGACCCACAAAATGAGTAAGCTGTGGACACAGTCTTTCCTTCATGTGGTTCTCAGTCAATTAAGGGAAAAGACTTCTAATTACTTGTGGTATCAAGTAGTAAATGTCCTAAAGAAATATACAGAGTGCCAGGAGAACACAAAAAAATTGTTAATTCTGACAGGAGAAATCAAGGAAAGCTGTAATGGGAAAGGGTAACATTAAATTAGCCAGTTCTTAAAAAGAAAAATGAAGTTTTTCAAGTATACAAATGAAGATATTCTAGGAGGAAAGAATGCATAAGTGAAAGCAGAATGTGTTGAATTGTCTTCTCTCTCTACCTCTCCTCCTTGCCCCTACCTGTTGACCTTGACAGAACCTGATACAAGAGTCAGCAACCTTGGAGGCCAAGAAGTCCTTGCTGGAGAAAGAGCGGAGGCCATCCTTCGCCTGCACCTGCAGCCATTGTCAGTATGATGGGTAGGCGAAGGAAAGATTTAAGATTAAATTCAGTTAAATTTTTTAAATTATTTTTTTGAACTGAAACTTTCTAATTAGTGAATTGAAACTATATAATGGAATTAAGGAAACAATCATAAATCACTTTTTTTTTATCCTCACCCGAGGACATTTTTCCTTTTTTTTTTTTTTTGTTCAGATAGAGTGGGAAGGAGAGAGAGAGAAACATCGACGTGAAAGGGACACAGTGAGTGGCTGCCTCCTGCACAACCCCAACTGGGGCCGGAGACAAACTGCAACCAAGGTACGTGCCCCTAGCAGGAACCAAACTCAGGTCTCTCAGGTCTCTCAGGACCTCAGGCCGATGCTCTAACCGCTGAGCCAAACCGGCCAGGGCATAAATCACTTTAACACTTAAGGATGAACAGGAAGCCATGTGCCTGCTGGAAATTTCAGCAAAGTAAGAATTAACCCACAGGGACTTAAAGGGGCAGTGGAGCAACTAAATAAAGACGATTTTATAATTACTCTCATTGCATTTTGTTTGTTACATATTCTAATGATCTGATCGTTTGCTGGTGACTCTATATAGAACAATGTACAAAGCTGGTTTCTCCAAAAATTGACCTGTGGAAAATTACTAGGACTCATCTCGTTTCTTAATCAGTAGGTCCAAGAACACACAGCTGGTCAATAAACAGCAGGTAGTTCCTGGAGTAATCCCAATATTCTAAATCAAGCACCCAACCTTGAAATATGTAAACCACATTTCTTAAAAAACTAAATTTTCAAGTTGGAAGTCAATAAAACATTTCAAATCTGAGACACTATATTTAAATGGTATCAAAATATTAGGCTTCCTATCTGACCATTATCATATTTAAAAATATATATTGTCAGTATACATGCACGTAGAAAAAGCAATTCACTTCAATGAGGCCACTTAGCAGACACAAGCAATAAAAAAAGTAAACAACAATTACAAACACTTGTGGTTGGGGCTTACTGGAAAATAGTGTTAAGATCCCATATTAATCAACTTTTAGACTGAACAAAAGAGTAACCTTCCTTGATGAATACGAGAGAAGGATTCAGGAATAAATAATACATTTCTAGGCGTTCAAGTATGGTTCACTAACACTAGTTCTTCTAAGCCTTTAATGACATGTGGGGTAGAATCATCTTATAATACCTAAAACAATGTCATTAGAATCCTGGAGACATTCATGTCTCGGTCTCAAAGTTGGATTCCTAAATATCTGTTATTTATTTATCTCCTTACTTGTTTAGTCCATCTGAAACTGATAGTTGCATAAAAGATTTAAAAGTTAATTTCTTTTTTCCTATTAAAGACTTGTAATGTGAAATTACAAACAGAAAAAGGCAAAAAAAAAAAATTGCTCAAAAGGTTAAAGAAATTGATGCATATAAAAATGTCCATCTAAAAATGACACAACCTCAAAAAGTTTCTATTTTTTTTTTTAACAAGTATGTTCCAAAAGAATATGGCCACATTTCAGAGAGACATTTCTCCTCCCAACACCATGACAAGTGTTGATATCACCAAAAGGATTCTGAAAATGAATTCAAAGCAACATCAATTTTTTTTAAATGTTGGAGAAAATAAAATGACTCTGGTATATATGTCTTCTAAAGACCTTAGTTTTTATAGACTTTTAACTCAGTTCTCTTAATACTCAAAAGAACTATTTGGACTGTTACATGGACTCTTCTCAGAAACTTTTTCTAAGCCCTCACATTCACAGATGCACGTGGACAGACACACACAAGCTTTCAGATTTTTTAAAGTGAACAAGTTGTTTTATTCACAATCTCACAGTTCTTTTTGCCTCAGAGTATATTTAGATCCCTGCTAAATAATACAAAAATAATTGTTTGTAGCTAATGCTCCTACGAGGAGAGTTGGTAGAATTTTCTGCGGGCACTATCCAAGCTCGGGGTGATTTTTCCAAATGGTCTGTAAATTCTCTGTAAATTAAGCACTGGCATTTCGCTTCCCTTCTGCTAATCACGTCAAGCTACCTAATTCCTAAGTGTAAAATCAAATGTCTTACTTTCTCCTAGCTGAGTCTTTTCGAATAGCCTCTAATATTAAGAATTCAATGGTTGTGCTTTAAATGAAACCGTTGCACTGGCAGGTGCCTGCTGGTTTTAGGTTTTAAACGGTACCATTACTATCATTTATAAGGATAACATCACAATTAAGAATGTATGAATAATTTAAAATTGAGTAGCATTCAGTTTCACAGTCTGTCTGGCACGGTGGTTTGAAAGTGCAAGGTCCTTATTTTATTACAAAACACTGCCTGTCTGGGTAAAAGGAGATGAAAAGTTACTAATTTCAGGCTTTACTTCAAATCCTTTAATCTTGCAAATAAGTGGCTTCAGTGAGGACTTTGTTATCTCCTAAAGCCTAGCCAGAGTCATTCATGTTCTTTTTGTCTTTTCTCGGGGTTCTTACCTTATCCTAGGTGAGCTGAACGAGACAAAAGGGAACCCACTGGAGGAGTGATTATTTAATAGAGCTTTTCTTTTTAAATCCTAACTTGTGCTGTTGGCAAATATTATGAAACACGATCATTGCATTGCCATAAATAAGGTTACATAATTAAAATTCCATTCTGTGGTTGGGAACAGTGTGATAAACTGTTTGCAAACTGGTAATTCTGTTTATTAATTTTGACACATTAAATTATAACACAGACAAACAGACCTTGTGTTTTAATTAAATGCTCTATTTGATGAGCTTTTTTAGTCTAAGATTTAATACCAGATCCGACGATTCCCAGGCCAGAGAGAACAGGAGACGATGTTAGCAGGGAATACGGAGACTCAGGCAGAAAATCTCTATTCTGTTTGGATTCCAAAGGCAGAGAGCAGAACTCTGGGCCTCTCCCTAAAACACCCCCTCTTTGTGTCAGGTCTGGTACCATTAGCTGGTTTGTTAAGGCATCTCCAAGCTCCCTTTTGCTTCCAAAGTCTCCAGTGAGGCTTGTGGTCCGGAATGCATTACTTATTATCTAATGATGAAGCAGGGCTGAATATTTTTAAAATAAATAAATAAATAGCCACCAAACTGCTTTGAGCTTTTTTTTTTTTTTTCCACATTAAGCTACATTTAATATTCATTTCACATTTTTTTCTATTAATTAAAAGTAAACCGTGTATTGTATGGTACATTATCCCTCTAACAGCCCCATGTGGAGATCATGAAGTGGAAGACTAATGGTGTAGACTTTAGCATTTAGTTTTAACCAGAATAATTTACATATCTGTGAGAAGAGTCCAAGGCATGTGTAAATAAGCAGAACTCTGAGATATCAAGACCCTTGCTCAGTTTACTATGGACTGCCGAGCTATGGACTGTGTATTTATTCCATCAGTCAGGTAATTTAATGAGACTTACACAGCATCTATTTCTGCAGAAGAGACAAAAGTTATTATTAAGGAGAGGCATGTGGCAGTAAGAAAAATGTGTTTGCTTGTTTTATTTTATTCTATTACCCCAAGTAGCAAAGGTGATCCTATTCAATGTTCATTAAAGTTTACCTTTATAATTTATCAAAGGGGACCCACATCAACAGTTTTATGCTGAGATTTCAAAATTGGAAACATTAAAATTTGATCCAAAATGCCAGATATTTAGGGAGCTTTTTTTTATTAGAAAAATAACTACATAGCTTTAATCTACAGATTTGTATTAATGCACGACTCTATTAAGGGAACAGTGGAAAGTACATTAAAGAAAAGTCATCAACTCTGAAAGGGCACTTTAACTTCAGATGATCAGACTTTGGACCAGTTCTAAAAGAGGAAAGATTTGTTTCAAAGAAATGGTAAGTTTAAACAAATGATCGCAAAAGCATAATTTTTAGTGAATTTGTCTGGGAAGAATCACACTATATTATGAATAGTTTTAGGCAGCTATTAGAAGACTAAGATTATTCTAAGAAAACATATTTTATGTTTCTTTGATAATATGTAAATCAAATGACATCAGGATTTACTATTCAAACAGATTCAAGTAATAGTCCCTTAAAATATGCCCTGTATAAAATCACTTTCCCTCTTAGGAAGCCATTGTAAAGGGTACAAAATTCAATGACGATTATGACTATACAATAGCAAACATCATGAAGAAAGTGAAAACATAGTTACTGAGGATGTTTCCAAGTATTAATAATTTTTGGCATCAATGTGGCCAAACAAGAAATAAAGAACAGAAACCAGTCTCACTCTAATGATACTATTTTTTAGTGATATATTCAGACCATTGATGCCAAGGCTACATATAACTTGAATTACCTAGCTTTTTACCCTAAAACTTAATTCTGAACTTCATGACAAAATTGAAATTAATATTAAAATGGATTGAATTGATGCTGTTTCTTTAAAGATCATAATCTTTTGTAACCCTACTAACAGTATGAGAGTCCAAATGTTCAGACATAAACACTACATTTTTACATGGCCCCTGGACTGTTCATACTCCTAAAAAGGCTGTCAGACCT
The DNA here is from genome assembly GCF_014108415.1 of Molossus molossus. Classification (NCBI taxonomy): domain Eukaryota; kingdom Metazoa; phylum Chordata; class Mammalia; order Chiroptera; family Molossidae; genus Molossus; species Molossus molossus. The sequence goes on from NW_023425346.1 coordinate 38,226,134, forward strand.
GCTAAAAGGCATAGCCAAATTTCTCTCAAATCTTTTTATAATACAATAATACAAAAGTGTAACTCAATGCAACATTTGATTCTTCAAATACCACACCAAAAAGTCCTTTAAATACACAACTCAATCTATAGGACAATTTTAAAACATTTTCACAAAAACATCTGTAACTTTACATGCTTTTTGCATATTATAAACTAATGTTAAATTTACAGCAAAAACTCATGAAATTATACACAAAAACCTGCAGCAAAGTCTTGGCAGGTGTGGCTCAGTTGGTTGGAGCTTCCTCCTGTGCACCGAAGGGTCACAGCAAGGTCACGGGTTCCATTCTTGGTCAGGCCACATACACAGGTTTCTGGTTAGATTCCTGGTCGGGCATGTACCGGAGGCAATTGATTGATGTTTCTGTCTCATATTCATGTTTCCCTCTTTCTCTCTTTCTTTCTCTCTCTCTCTCTCTCTCTCTCTCTCTCTCTCTCTCTCTCTTTCTTCCTCTCTCTCTTCTTCTTCTTCTTCTTTTCTCTCTCTCTCTCTCTCTCTCTCTCTCTCTCTCTCTCTCTCTCATCACTAAACACATATCCTCAGGTGAAAATTAGGAGGAAGAAAAAGAAAAGAAAAAAAAACCTACAGCAAAAACTCAGAAAATACTCTACTCTGGATCAGAATAGATCTGCCCTATTAAACTTATCTTGATTAAATGAAAGAATGTGTACAGAATGCATATTCTTATAAAACCTAATAACAAATTTTCTGTGTTCTCATTCAAAATTATCATTTCAAAGAATATGGGAGATAATTTATTTATGAGACACATATAATAAAAAAATAAATCTGACAACGGAAGACTGAGACTCCCAGAAAAAAATAGTTATTTTTTATAAAGTTTTTGAAATACATTTTAATTTTTTGTTATTATCTCCAGTAGATTCTGAGTTTCTAAGGCACAGATCATAATTTAACTCTCTCTCTCTCTCCTCAGCACCATATATATTTTGTTTTGTAACATGGATATACTTTTTTAAAAAATCTGTATCAAATGTTGAATAAATAGAACTTTTCCAAGAGTTCTTTCAGGAATTTAAAATAGATTAGCTGCAACCTGGATATTTTTAAAAATATATTTTCATTGATTTTTAGATAGAGAGGAAGGAAGAGATAGAAACATCCATGTGAGAGAGAACCATCAATCGGATGCCTCTTCACGCCCCCTACTGGAGTTCAAACCCACAACCTGGGCTTGTTCCCTGACCAGGAATTGAACTGGGACCTCTCAGTTCACGGGAGGATGCTCAATTCACTGAGCCACACCAGCCAGGCTGCAACTTGGATTTTTGAGACTATAAATAAAAGACAAATTGCTCTGAATAGAAAAAAATATATACATAAATACTTTAAAACATCTTTTTAAAATGGGATAGTCATTCTTTCTTAGAGATTATTATTTTTGTCTTCAAATATTGGTGGTCGTGATAGAAATGCCACATTTATTAAATGTAAAATAAGAATTGATTTTTTCTTTTTCTGTAATTCCACTTAGGCTTTATAAAGTATTTTATTTTTTGTATATTTTATCTTTTTTAAGACATAATTTAGCATTTTAAAATATTGCACTTACCTTATTCCTCAAATAAAGTGTGATAATGTAGTAATATGTGTCAATTAAATGACTTCTTGCTGCATCATTAGTTGATAAAGATTCAATGGAGTTTTCCAACAAAGTGAATCTTGAAGCATTGGCCATTTTTTAACTGTAGAGTGTTTTCTATATTCCTGTCATTACACTTCTTTGAACAGAGATTGAAGTTGAGCTATTTTCTATTAAATTGCTCAACTAACCATCAGTGCTTCTGAATTCTTAGTGTCTTTTTTTTTGTTTCAATGCACATGGACATACAGGTGTCCCTTTATTAGTTTTGATTTTAAAATTCTGATGGGTCCTGAGTATTTATATGCTGCATTCACTCAAATAATTCTGATTCTCCCTCCAGTTTAAGAACCAGTGTTGACTGCCATGACATCGGGTTCCAGGGTCATAGCAAATACATTTCCATTTTTGTTTTCAGCTTAATAATATACAGTATTCTAATATTGTATGACTAAGCCCCTATAATGTGAAATAAAGACTACATTAATTTTCTGATCTCTTAGGACCAAATATGTATATTAGACAATCTATTAAAAAGTCCTAAATATTTAAACATTCTTCAGTTGAAATACTATGTATGATCTTTAATAATCTTTCACTTTCATTTTTTGATTACTGATATTTGTATACACATAGATATTGAAAATATTTATTATGTTCCTCTTGAAATTATAACAACTTTTAAATGGCTCCAAATATGTAATTATGCTGAGGATGACAAAATTATTGAAACTTAAAGAGGGACAAAGACCTTTCCTGTAACACGAAGAATTTTATAAAGGAATCACATACATGATTGTTTGGATAATGTGAGCTTGAGACAATAGGAACTGGAAATGCCGTGGCATAGAGTCTCGTTCCTCATGTATTAATAACAGTCTTCCAAGCACACATATTCACTTTCAAATTTTTAAGCAATTAGTTTGCAGATGTCACTAAATAAATGGCATTCATTCCTTAAGCAGGAACCATACCTGTTAACCATCTCAGCCTATTCTAGCTTTAAAGCTGGGCTTGATGTGCACAGCATGCTCAAAAACTGTACTCACAGTTCAAATGAGCTGGATTACAGACCATGACCACTGAGACCCTCACATGACAAAGCCTTTGTGTAATTAATATGCAGGGTAAAATGCTCCCTGGACTGCTGCTAAAGCGATTTAAATCATGCACATAAAAAATGTAATCACAAATTTAGCATGGTGGACAGAGTAGTCACACTGGGCTTGATTGCATAGAAGGTTCCAAGTGTGTTTTAAATGTCCTTTAAGATTGAGATTAGGACTTGTACTTACAAGATGCATATTAATCTAAAACTCAACATTTTTCAGTGTGGGATCACAGTAGGAGAACATTATGGGCAATAGAGGTTCATTCTAATCCCAGTAGGTAATTACACTTTGAAATAATATTCTTTAATTAAATCTTGTTTGCAGTTGATTGATTTAAACACTAAATCTAAAAACCTAAATTTGAGTTTTTATCAATTTTTGATGCATATTGCACACAACTTGGGCTTTAATTGATGTTTCTGAAGTTTTAAAGCCCTTGTCCACCATATCCTGGTTGAATTTAGTGTAATAATCAACATCGTTTCTTAATACTCTTGATGACTTTCTCTTAACGCTCAATAAGTTGGAGCACTTTAACAATTTTAACGTATATCTGAAAGGTATTTAATATGTCACAGTGCCAGTGTTTTACATGGGCGATTCTTCTAACACATATTTACTACATACATAATCTAATGCCTTCTCTGAAATATTGAGAGCTTTTCCCAAAAAAAATATTTTTCGTATGCAATAATACAGCATAAGAACTGGGTCTTAGCTCGAATAATTAACAAAGTACAAAGAAGAAAAGATACTAAATCTGAAAGCTATTCCCATCTTTTACATTTGAAATACTATGGTATTAGACAACAGCAACAAAAATACTCCTTCCATGTGTTAACTAAGGGATGCTGTCTAACAATATACACATTAACTTTTATGTTTATAACTTTTTTCTCACCATTTGGCAAGACTTGCCAAAATATGACTAAAAGACTCATTGTGGGCATTTTATGATGCATTTCTCTTATATTCAATAATCCATATGCCACCAAATCTGAGTAATAAATCCTGAAAGCGATATGTTTTACAATACTATTGTGAGGAAAGACTATTTTGGCTGATAACATTAATACCTCATTGAATTCTAGTCTTATTGACTTTGGAGCTCTTACAATTTCTCACTCTTCTGATATAAGTGACTGTTCTGAAAGAAAGTTGTGAAAAATGTCATGTCTTATAACCCACAGATAGGATCTTTGAAATATGTCCTAATTTGGCACATAATATTATCTGTCAGGGATGACCAAGGCTCTTCATAATTTGTTGCAAGTTTGCAAATTACAATGAGACCATTTTATTAGGCATCCATATAACCATCTAGTTGTATAGTTTCCTGATTTATTTCCGGAAACACAAAATTAGATCTGGTGGCCTAAGCGTTGTGATTTAAAGATGTTGTTCAGCAGTGTTTACATTTAAATTCATACAAACAAGGACTGGCCCGGCTGCCGCTTCAGCGGTGCCACACAGCATCATCTTGTAGAGGTAGCCCAGTAAATTACATTCACGATGCCATATTTAATAACTGAAAATTCACATTTTACAACAATTGCATTTGTCACTGCTGAAAAACAAACTAGTATGTGGAATGTTTTATTACAATGACTACATTCTTGTGAGAAATGATTAAGTCACTATAAGAGAAAAGTAAGGCCAAAAGACCTCATTCACCACAACGCAAATATTAATCACACATAAATAATACAGGTGTCTTGCAGTAAGGCATATTCCCCTAAAATATAGATTACACATCCTAGGGGCAAATAGTAGCACAACAGACTTGAAATAAATCCCTCAAGCCATGGTGGCCAAAAGGAAATCATTTATGTTTTGACAGTTTAATATACTTTTTGGTTATGCATAACAGATGAAAATATTTACACCAATATAAGAGAGTAAAAGAAAAATTAAATCTGACTAATCGACCTGTTCAAAGTATGATTTTTAATTTCAAGGAATTTTTTTATAACTACTCCAAATAATAAATATGCTTCCTACAATTCAACCGTGTCCATTCATTTTTAATTATTTCATGGCAGCTAGAAAACAAATCAGTCTCTCAACTCAAAGAGAACTTTATGCAGACATACCCCATCTGCAGAACAAGAGGGCTGACCGACAACCCAGAACACTGCTGAGCGAGATGAAAGTCCCTGGGAGGGATGCACAGGAAGAGGGCTGGGAATGCCTCCGGGGAGAGAGTGAATCAGGGTTACCGCAGGCTATGGGGCAGAAAGACCTATTTGCCATGACTTTCACTTTTGTACTGATTGAATTTTGTAACATAGGTATTTCACTTCTTCAAAAAAAAAAACAACTTTAAAGTATGTCAACAAAATAAAAATGGTTTCCTTAGAAATATGTCTATTCCTGCTCTTCAATAAGTATTTATTAGACTTGTAATACTCTAAACAATAGATTAGGCACTAAGGAGGGATTGGGAAATTATCAATCAGCCAGCTCCTTGATCACAGTGTTTAAAATTCACTGAGAAATTAATCTGATAAATCAAGGACAGACCATATACAATTAAACATGACATTATATTGTTCATACTAAAGCATTTCAGAAAAAAACGTAGGATGCTCAGGAGGACAGGGATACAGGGAGGAGGTGGGTGTGAGGAGATAGCCTCTGACAGGAACACAGGCACTCCGATAAGGAGTCCCCAAACTGAATCATAGAACTCTGAGACTGACATAAATTCTTAAGAAATTATTTCTGACAGCTATTTTAAGAAATTAAGAAAATCTGTCTGGCTGGTGTGGCTCAGTAGTTGAGCGTCAACCCATTCACCAAGGGGTGGTCAGACCGATTCCCGGTCAGGGCACATGCCCAGGTTGTGGGCTTGATCCCCAGTGTGGGCTTGTAGGAGGCAGCCGATCAATGTGCTCTCTCATTGATGTTTCTCTCTCTCTCTCTCCCTCTCATTTCCTCTTTCTCTGAAATCAATAAATGAAAAAAAAAAAAGAAAATCTATGTTAAAATTTCAGTGGTTTTAAATAAAACACCCTTACAGGTGACATTTGTACAAAAATAGTTGATTTACCCATAATCAATAAATAAGATAGGATAATCTGCGCACACTTGTCAGCATTCAAATGGATGGAATCTTTGAGAATTTACATGCTAAGAGATTTCAACTTTTCTATAGGACATGCTTTAAAAAAAGCAGGTTCTAGTCTTTCCTGTTTGATTTCCTTTTAAGTCCTTGTTTCTGTCATTCTATGTTGACTGGTTAGGAATTCTCCTCTGTAAATAAAGTCATTTTCTTTTGCCAATATCTATGTCACACAGAGTCATTTATAGTTCCATTACCAACATTATCAACAGTCAACATGACAGGCTCTACTGTCTCACCTATTACAACCAATGAAGTCTCCTACCACCTGTCAATGCAGACCCCTCCACTTATGCCCTGGATCCTTTCTTCTTCCCTCCAATTACTTTGCCCCTTAATTTCCCCTGAGGCTCTTATATCATCAGTATCTCCCTCCCTACAATATAATTTCTATCAGCATAAAAACATGACCTAAAATCTACCTTTTTTCATTTTTATTTTTTTGAAAATATTTTAAAATTGATTTTTAGAGAAAGAAGAAGGGAGCGACAGAGCAAGAAAAACATCAATGTAAGAGCAGAGCTTTAATTAGCCACCTGGTCCTATACACCCCCTACCCAGGACTGAGCCCACAGCCTGGGCATGTGCCCTGACTAAGAATCAAACCTGCAATGTGTTGGTACACAGGATAACTCCCAACCAACTGAGCTACACCAGCCAGGAAAATATCTGTTGTTTCAAAAAAAAAAAAAAAAGAGAAAGGAAGAGAGCGATAGAGGAATACAATTATCCGTGTAATCCACTTCCCTTTTAACTTTCTCCTTTACACCAAGATTTTGTAAAATGAGATACGTATTCACCTTCTTCACATCCTCTCACATCACTCTGAACTCAGCCTAATACAATCATACTGCTGCTCTCGTAGCGTCACTAAGACTGCTCTTAAAATCACCACCTTTTCAAATCCAATGATTCAGTTTAGATTCTTTTTTTTTTTTTTGGTACATGCCCCCAGCGGGAACCGAACCCAGGACTCTCTGGTTCTCAGGCCGATGCTCCAACCTCTGAGCCAAACTGGTCAGGGCTCAGTCTCTAGTCTTATTCACTTTTAACTCTCACCAGTATTTGCCACAGCTAGTCTCTCCATCTTCCCAAAAGGATTTTTTCCCTTGGCCTTGATATTTCCATATTCTGTTTTTATTGTTTGTTTGTTTTTTTCCTGCTTCAGTGATGGCCATTTCATGTCACAGAAGTTCCCTATTTATCCTTAGGGGCTACATTCCTAGACTGCCTGTGGATACCTGAAAATATAAATAGTGTTAATTTCTCTATATATTATTTTTATATATACATAAGCTTAATTTATAAATTAAGCACAGTAAGAAATTTACAATGATAATACAACAGAATAATTATAACAATATTACAGGAATAAACAATATATGGATTTGGTCTCTCTCTCTCCAGTAAATATTATATTTTTTAGTCCAAACCTATTCCTGAATCTGTGTAACCTTTCCTTACTTGCAGTAAATGGCTTGATGTCACTCTTTTCACAAATCCCTTGCTGAAGTCTTCACATATGCTCAATGTTTTCTGGCACAACCATGTTGCCTTCAATAGGAACAAGATTTTCTGTTCATGTCTTCCACCCTCAAATGTAATGCCTTTCCATCTTAACCAAGCACTTATCATGCAACTGTGGCCATGCTTTTTGAAGTTTAAGTTGAAACAGCAAAACTACTAAAATTACTTTTTCCTTCCCACAATTTCACAGCTAGAAGATTTGTTTTTACCGTAGTTCTTAGCAACCTCAGCATATGATTTCTTTTTCTTTATTGAGAATTTTTACCTTTTACTTAAAGAAATTGATTTTTGGCTTCTCTTTGACATATCCAAATTGCCAGCATCACTATATTTGTGTTTTGGGGTCATTATTAAGTAAAATAAGGGCTGCTTATCACAAGCACTGCGATGCCTGGCAGTTGATCTAATAACCAAGCAGGTTGCTAAGGGTCTAACCAGTGAAGAATATACACAGCTTGGATACGCTAAACAAAGGAACGACTCACATTCCAGGTGGGACACTGAAGGAATGTGTGAGATTTCATCATGTTACTCAGGATGGCATGTGATTTAAAATTTAAAAATTGTTTATTTCTGAAATTTTTCATTCAATCTTTTCAGACCACACTTGACCATGGGTAACCGAAACTGTAGCAAGTGAGCGCAGATTAGAGGGACTACTCTGTCATTTTCTAGATTTTCCTGCTCGGCTAAACTGCTAAATTTTGAAGACCTGAAGAACTCAGTCATATGTATCCTTCTGTTTCCTATCTACACCTGTCTTCTAGGTGACCCCCAGCTCTAAATTCTCATTTTAAGGCTCAATTTTGATCTTTCTGAAACTCAAAACTCACAATCAGCTGCTTAATTCACTCTGCTCCTTAAATAGTGGAACAAAATTCACATAGTAAAACACAATTTATAATCGTTCTTGCCAAAATTGCTTCTTTGATTCACTCAGTCAAGAAGACAACCATCCATCCAACTTGTCAAAACAAAAATGTTGGGTCATGTCCTTCTCTTGTTTAAATGCCTCCAATAGCCCGGCTGGTGTGGCTCAGTGGTTGAGTGTCGCCACATGTACCAAGTGGTCACCAGTTCGATTCCTGGTCAGGGCACATGCCCAGGTTGTGGGCCAAATCTCCAGTGGGGAGCATGCAGGAGGCAGCCAATCAATGTTCTGCCTCATCAATGTTTCTATCTCTCTCTCCCTCTCCCTTCCTCTCTCTCTAAAATCAATAAAGGGAAAAAAATTAAAATAAATAAATAAATGCCTCCAATAAATTCCCATCATGATAAGAATGAAAATCATGCTCTCTACCGGTATTACTTTTTAGTTTCCACACAATCTGGCCCTTTTCCCTGTTCTCCTCCTCCAGCCACATTGACCATTGTCATTTTTTAAATATTTTAAATTAAATGTTGTATTAACCAAGCTAATGTAGGCATGATGTTCTCTCTCCCATCATTCTTTTATAATTCCTGCAATAAAATTATTAGCATCTGATATCCATCTTGTTGGCTTGTTTTCTATCTCACTAGAATGTTAACTCTTAGAGGATAGAAACCTCACTGTTCTCCACTGTATTTTCATAATCTAGAACAGACTGAAACACAATAGACTCTCCAACAACTTTCATAAAATTATGGTGAAAATTCAAGAATAACATGTTTGAATAATGTGTGACCCCATGTATGTTAACTTTTGTTATTTTAATTTATTTTTTCATTGGTATCATTATTTGTATTAATATTATTATAAGTAGTTGCAGTTAAAAATAAGTATATGTGACATGTATGTCTGTTAGGAAAACCATTATCTTCCTACTAAAGTGTTGATATAACAAGGACATATATTTAGCCTTGTACCTCATGTGTGATGCTAGCCTTCACTAACTCCTAGCAAAGACTTAAATGTAGAAAAGAGGAGTATTCATTTACTTCACTCAACAATAAGCAAAGTAGGATTGTATAATAGCACCTATGATTGGTCCTAAATAAAATGGAGGTCAGCCATGTGAAGGAAGCTGAGGTCTCATTTAGCATATTTTCAGACACACATTATACTCAAATGTCCCTCACTATCCCTGTGCCTCCATCTGAGAGACTTGCTTGATGCTTTCAACTCTGGGCACTGCTTCAACTTTTCCCTAAGGAAACACCTTTAACAGTCCCCATAAGGTCCTTTACCACTATATGAACATATCCATGCATTCAATCACAAGAGCACACTCTCACATTTTGGGATAAGATCTTTAAAAACTAGAAAGCTATAGAGCAGAAAAAAAGATTGTATTTTAATCTATTAAAAACCTTGAATATAAAATTGATAAACTAAAGATTTTTATTATAGTGACTCATTGTTCTTCCCATTTCCCTTCTCTCCTGAAAATATTTAGACAAGTTTTTATATACTATACCCTACCTTCTTTTTCCATCTACATGCTAAGTAGGATGACAATCTCCTCCAATGTGCTTGGGAGATTTCCTGTTTTTGCTTTTTGCTCCATCATCCATCCCCCTTCCACTCCTACAAGTAATCTTGTTAGGCAGTAAATGATAGCTAACTTATCTGTAGCTACTCTAGAGTTGATTGTTCATTTAATTCTATTTATATTCTTGTTCACAAATTAAACAATTTAAATACAAATAAATTTAAGGAAGGCATTTCTACCAGATTAAATATCTTCAAGCATAGGTCTGTGTGAATTCCAAGTACAAAATTTACCATTAACATCTCATTGCCTATATAATAAGGTTCAGTATAAGAGTCTCATAAATTTATCTCAACCCATGAACATTATATGGTTTTCTTATGCAATCTCTTTACTGTTCCTCATTAGGCTTTGCATCTTACTCCTATTCTTCCCATTCCTAGATGCTTTAGATTAAATATTTTGCATGTCTTAGGCTCACCCCTGAGAGGGAAGTCTTAAGAGCTGGCCTATCATACCAGCATCCGAAGCAGATTTTTCTGTTCTTTCTTCTCTCTCTACTATGGTGACAAATTGGCTAATAATAACATATGGCTTCATTTTCTCCTTACCATCAATAACTTGCTTTGTAAGTAGACGGCATAGATGCCCAACTACATAGTTATTCCAGGAATTCCCTTGTGTCCCAACTATGTCTCCTTTTATTCCTGAAGGATTGGTGAACTTCATCAAAGATCTTGTTTAAATTTACATCAAAATGTCCCTGGAAAGGGCAATTTTTAAAGTGTTGTCAATTACTTATACCCTAGTGGAAGTCAAAATTTTCTAAATAGATTTTAATAGGGAGAATGGTGGCCCTAGGGTAAAAAGAAGGCAAAATGGTGCCTTTCCAAGAGAAAATCATTATGACTCCTGTTCCAGCTAGCTCTATAATTCATCACATCTAGAATTCATCACTGCTAGAATCTGCTTTGGAAGAAACTTAAAAAAACCTGTTTTTTATGGGGGCATTATAGTGTAAGTGTTAAAGGAAATGTGCTTCAGAATCTGTGAGACTAAGCACAAACACCGATTTTGACATTTATTTACTATGAAACCTCTTGTAATTTAGCAGTTTCTCTAAACCTTAATTATTTAATCTGGAAAAGAGATAATTCTTAACTAAAAGTATTATTGTAAAGATTCAGAGAAAATAGTATCAACATAGTACCTGACTACCCTGAATTTTATTTAAAAAAAAAAAAGAGAGAGACTTCCCTTTTCCACTTTTCAAATAAAGCATGATACCACAAATGTACCAATATTACAAGAAAAATAAAATACACTAAATGTGAACACTTACACAAGAATAAGTGTCTGACTGGAAATAGGCCGTTTGGGTAAAAGATAGCTCAGTCCCTATCTGTATAGCCAAGCACTATATTTTCCTCATACCCAAAATTCTAAAAATTTAATTTCTAGAGAAAAAACAAAGCAAAGAAATCTTGTATTCAGGAACACCAAGCACAGATGATAGGGGGAAAACATGACCCTGTAAACAGAGAACTAAATAAAAGTATATGTAAAAGCTGTGGTACATATACACCATGGAATATTATGCAGCTACAAGAAAGAAAGATCTCTTATACTTTGAGACAACATGGAGGGACCTGGAAAATATTATGCTAACTAAAATAAGCCAGTGAGAGAAACACAAGTATCACATGATCTCACTTATTTGTGGAATATAATAAACAAAATAAGGAGATGAACAAAATAGACCCAGAGACATAGACAAACTTCAGAGAAGGGGTAGGAGGGAAGGAAGAGATAAACCAAAGAATATATGCATATATGCATAACCAATGGACATAGACAACAATGCGGGGTTGGGGGCGGGAGGAGGGTGTCAATGGGAGAAACAGGAGAAACATCTGTAACAAAAATAAATTCAAAATTTAAAAAAGTATATGTAATTAAGAGTAAGACGTCTTCCCTAGCCAGTTTGGCTCAGTGGTAGAGCGTTGGTCTGTGGTCCAGAGAGACCCGGGTTCGGTTCCCGCTAAGGGCACATAGCTTGGTTGCAGAGTCCCCGGCCCTGGTTGGGTCGTGCGGGTGGCAGCCACTCGATGTGTTCCTTTCACGTTGATGTTTCTCTCTCTCTCTCTCTCTCTCTCTCTCTCTCTCTCTTTCTCTCTCCCCCCCCCCACTCTATCTGAACAAAAAAATAGAAAAATGTCCTCTGGTGAGGAAAAAAAAAAAAAGAGTAAGACGTCTAACTCTTCCCACCCTAGCCTAAGGCTAGGCCTGTACCATCCTATAACTTGCAAACAATTAAGCTGGATAGGAAACTGAGCAGCCTAGAGTAAAGGCAGCCAATCAACAGTCTTCCTGTACACAATAACCTTCCAATTAACGTAGCCACTAATCATCAGATATTTGCAAGAAGATGTGAATAAAAAATTTTCAAAGAAAGGAAGCATATGCCTAGCCAGTGTGGCTCAGTGGGTGAGTGTCGACACATGCACCAAGAGGTCACCAGGTTCAATTCCTGGTCAGGGCACATGGTTGTGGGTTCAATCCACAGTTGTGGGGTATGCAGAAGGCGGCCAATCTATGTTTTCTCTCATCGATGTTTCTATTTCTTCTTCTCCCTTCCTCTATCTCTCTGGGGTCAATTAAAAAAAAAAAAAAAGAAAGAAAGAAAAAAAAGAAGCATAAAAAAAATAATAAATAAAAATAGAAATAAAGGTAATGTTTTAGCATATGTGCTGCTAAAGCAAGCACAAAATAAAGTTGAAAAAAATTGTGGGAAAAATATTATTAATATAATTAGAAAGTAATATACAATATTGCATTTATAAAACCTATACAAGAGTGGGCAAAAATAGGTTTACTATTGTGAGTAAAGGAAATAGTTTATTCTTGTATTATTATTTATTATTTATTGTGTTATAACTATTAACCCACTTTTGCCCATCTCTATCTTTTTTCAATCAGAGAATAAGAAATGGGCCATAGAAATTATAAAATATAAAAACAAAAGTTAAAAATCAATGTAATATTTGAAACTAATGTTCAAGGAACTATCAGAGACAATAAAAGCCTAGTAAAATGGATGAGAAAAGATGAGACAATAAGAGGACCAATTCAGACGCTCTAATATCTGACTAGTAAAGTCTCACCAAAGGATAAAAGTATGAAATTTTATAATGTCAAACATTAAAATTAGATTATAATTATTTACAGAGAGAAAAACAAAGTTCACCAGTTTAACAAAGTTAACAAAGGATCAAGAATCAGAAGTATTTCAGACTTCTTAGAAGAAACAATGGGAGCTAGCCAACAACAGAACAATTAAGGGTAGAGTGCAGGCATTTCAGACAGAGGCTCAAACAACTTACCTCCCAGGAACACTTCCTCAGAAAGCTTATTAGATTTCTCCATCAAACTAAGGAAGTTAATTCAAGCAAAAGAGAAGGGAATTCCAGAAGTCAGGATGAGATGATTTCTATTGGCAAGCCTAGCTTGGAAATAAATCTGAATTGAGACCAGGATGGAGTCTTCTGAGAGGGAGGGCACCAGAAAAGAAAACTGACAGATTCAAAAGTCTAAATGCATAGAATATTGAACTAAGAATTTAATTGTCATGGGGAGATTTAGCAGGGTACAAAGTAAACCAAGCAAATCAAGCATAGCAATCTATTATCTCAAGAAAAACTATTTTTAAAAATATGCCAAAAAAAAAAGAATATGACCTCAGCTATGTGGATCTGCCTCTACCACATCTTGGAAGCAGAGCTCACCACTCTGAGTTGGAGGATATATCAAGACTTTAAGCCATCTGCCCAGCAGGAATTTCCAAGCACAGGTCGAACTTCTTGCAGCTGAACCATTTTCTGTTCATCAGGCCTTCTCTAGTCTCTGACTTCTGAGTACTGCTTGAGAACACATAACAACCTAATAAATCCACACTGGTCTTTGTTTTCAACTGACATGCTCTCCCATCACTGGCTTGCTGCTCCATCTTTATTACAGCTGATTAAATTTGGTTGACTGTGTGTCTTTCAGAAATGGGAGAGCACATTCTTTAAAAAACAAACAAGCACATTTTCAGGAATGCCTACTTATTCTCCAATAAATGTGCAAAAAAAAAAAAAGTGTGACCCGTTGAATCTTTAACCTTAGAAGAATAAGCTGGGCCTCCTGAATAGATGCCTGGGTAATGAAAGCTAGAGAAGTGGAACTCATTTCTTGGTTGTTTTCTTTATTTAACATGTCCTTCCTTTCTTATTTTACGTTTGGTCCCATGGAAAAAGTGCCAGATAGTAAAGTATTCATTTGTCCTAATGCTACGCCATCATGTAAAAACAGTGGGCAATAAAAAGCCCAGTATCACGAATTTCAGCTGAGATAAGATGGAAATAAAATGAGAAACAGTAATGCACAATGTGAAGAAAATGATGGGAAACTGAGAGCCTTATTTTTACAACCTAAGGAGGATCCCATGAGCAGCTTTGGCAATTGTAGTAGACAATGGAAAATATATCCAGTCCTGTATCTAAGAGGACATCTTGCAGTGGATCACCCTGATGCTGTAATGAGCTGGACAAATGAGTCTTGGTCCTTGTCATTTGGCTAAACCCCTTGTTTGCCTTTATCATGGAGACCTCCTCACTCATTGAACTCTTCTCTAACTGACTAGTCAACCTGTCATTTCCTTGAGACTTGGCATTCAGATTAGTGAACTGACTGTCTCCTTGGATGTTTCTGGAAAGACAGTACGATAGGCTGCAGCTAGATCTTATAGTCCCCAGTCTGTGATGAATATAGAAGGAGTGCATAGACATGCAGAGAGGCTTCCGGGCACCGCAGTCATCGTCTATGCTATAGGTGAGTGTGCCATGTGAACCCACGGGTGTCCCTATAGTGGATTACTTGCTCAGTGGGCACTCCCATCTGCACATCCAGATAGACACTTGACACATATTGCCCTCAAATTCCTGTGAAGCTGACTGCAGCACAGCAGGTGCCATAGAATAGCGTGTGCTCCTTAAATTCATAGTGTGTTCAATGTCCAAGGAGTTAATTAAAAAATACTCTTCAGATGTACACATTTTTTTCAGAGTAGATCAAAAAAGGGTTTGGAAATACAAGCCTAAAGTAAATAAGACCAACTGCTGATTTTTCAATTAGGTTATGTTTCAGGGATACAAAATTACATATTCCTTTCCTATGCACGTCCCCTGCACTTTTTAAACACAGAGGAACCCATTATTAAGCTATTAATCACCTCTTCCAATTAATTGCTAGAAAATGACCCAGGTTTTAGTAGTAGAGTTGCAATTGAAAAGCTCTTTGATATTTGGCAAGGTAAAGTTACAGGCAGTAGTAATTTGAGACAGTGAGGCTATTAGCTGCTGTTTAGAATCTCAATTACTCTAAAGATAGATAATTACAAATAAAACAAACTTCTTCTCCTACATTAGTAAGTACTTCTTTTTTGCTTTACAACATTTACAAAATTCGGCCACTAAATAGAATCTCCATTTTTACATGAAAATTTCACCTTAACAGTATGAAGTATGGTTACAAGTAAAAGCTGTGTTTTCATCGAAGAGAATAAATGCATTTCCTGAACTCTGGCTGTTACAGCTAATTGATTTATTGGCTCTCTATATAGTGTGCTATTGTCTTTATGCTCTTGGGACATGGACACTCTTCAGAAAAGAGCTAAATTCTGCCACATTAATATGACAGTTGAAGCACGCCTTCCCTTTCTTTAAGTGTAGGGTTTCTTTTAAAAATAATAAGAAAAAGAAATCTCTTGCCAGGATTGGTTGGAGTTAACAGAATGCTGCTGCATCCCCTGGTTTATGGAATGTGTATTTTACTGCTTTCGTGTTCCTGAGAAGTTAATAGTTCTCTTCTTTTTAATCATATTCCTCTCATAGTAAAATATTTATTCAAGCAAATGTAAAGTACTTGTCAAAATATGAGAATATGAAATTCCCATTTTTAGGTTTCTTAAACACAGCAGTGATACAAAATAAAAAGTGATGCATTTTCCCCCAAGGCTAGTTTTTAAATTCATGAAATTACCAAATATGTTTTTGTTTTATTTCCTCTTTACCTTTTGGTTGCTATATAAATTAGTAAATATAATGAGAGACATAGCTCAGCTGCACTTGATCTCAACATTGCACAATCATTTCCATAAAGAGCTATAAAGAAAAACAAAGTGAAAACCCTAAATACTGAAATGGTTCTACCTAGATTTTTCTCTTGACATGACGTATAGTAAACAGACTTGATGATGTTTTCAAGGAGAATATCAGTTCAGAAAGCAAAACAAGGATTTATATCAACAATACATAGTGTGTGTGTATATGTCACACCAGAGAATAGAGATGAAGTTATTCCAGGTTGGAGGTGTCCAATGCAAACTGCAGACCTTTGGGCCTTTACATTCTAATCTTTCTTTGCTGCAACCCTACCCTTTATATAGCTGTTGATTTGGGTTGTTTGGAAAGACATTATGGTAGATTTTAATATTTTTCTTAAAAGTTTCTTTACCGCCAAGATATGCACATAGTATTCTGCATAAACATCTAATGCATAAGGTAAAAGCATTAGTTTGTAATTGGCCAATGTCACCTTCATGTTTGGTCCGAAAATACATTAATTCTATGGGCTGAATGCTATCAAAACAAAACAAAACAGAAAGAGAAGTTTAGATGTTTTTAAAGGAAATTAACAAAACTTATTTCTCTTGCATGTTGCAAAGGTCCAAATAATATCTGGAAAAAAGTTAACTGGTGTAAGAAAACAGGACTCCTCCTTTTTTAGACACTCAGGTATTTCAAGTTATTTTGCCATTCTCTCTCACCAGCATTTATTACCCCCCAGTTTTCCCGGATAATCTCCTCCGTACATGTAATTGTTGTCTCTAAAGTAAACCAGTCGTGCTGCTTCCAAGTTTAAAAAAGAGAAATATTACTAAGCAACTCACAAATTGAAATTCTCTTTCTCAATACAGAAAACTATGCAGACTTAGTTTGAAATCAACAGTGTTGAAGTAGAGAAAGTTTGAAATTCCTAGTAAATTTAACTTAGTCTGTGAGTTGGGACAAGGACAACATTTCATTCTGAAACAGGGAGTTTTCATAACAGGCTACAAATGTTTCCTCGTTATCACTGGGAGGAGTGAGTATGGACACATGAGGTGCCATTAAGGATGAATATGCTCCCTATATTCCAAGTTTTCATAATTTAATAGTGAAGAGTAAACAGGAATAGTCAATCTCTTCTAGCACATCATCATTTCCATAGAGCATGGTGAGTGATGAGAATTTTGCCAAGTGGTTGAAAAGGGAGCGCTTACATCAAATAATCTGTATTCACATATAGTCTGCATTCTGTGTGTATGCTGGATCACATTAACAGAAAATCCCATTTATTAATAGCCATCATAATGCTGGCTCAAAAAGTCAGATACTGAGTGAGAAATCTGTCAGTGATGAGCAATATTCAAATTGTTTTTTTTGGTAATTTCAGATTTGTTGAGCTTACTATTTTATTGCATCCTACATAACTTTGTCTCTGTAGTAACTTCAAGTGTCAAGCACATTGCAGTAGCTAGATACACAGTCAATGGCTGAATGAAAGGATGAATGAATAAGTAAATGTGTGTTTCTTGTAATGAGATGAAGCACTGATCACAAACTAGGATGGATTACAGACATTTCCAAGACTCTGCCTCTTATCCATAAGGAAACATTATGTTTCAGCCACCTTTGGAGAACACACATCTGCAGAGACTGAAGAGTCTTTGTCTCTCTGACTGCATCTGTGTGTGTGTGTTTGTATGCAATACACTACAAAAGGTATTAAACTTTGTAGAAAAATAGCAATTATTCTGGGATCAAAATTCTCCTCTAGATTTTCCTGGTCCTATAAAGTGTATGATAAGTACCTGGCATAAGCTACCTATGCACCTTGCATCTGCCACATCCCATCTACTGAGCACTGGACTCCAGCTCCCGAACAGAAGTATGTATTTCAGTGTCTGTTAGGTCATTTTTTTCCTACTTCGACCTCTATTTCTGATCTCTCCTAGTCAGTTACACACTATTCCTACATGGTTTGCAGGTTAATATTAATTTTGTCAGTGGAACAGAAGGAGCTGATCACAATCCATCACTACTTTGAGGTCTGTATCAATTAGACAGACTATTCAGAACAAAATTATAGTACTCACTGTCTAAGTAAGCATTAAACTAAACTGATCACCAGAAGTTTCAGCTTCACACCTCCACAGCTAATAAGAGAAATAAGCAACGTTTTTACTTATGAATTATAGTATGTAAACTGTTATCCTCCACTGACAAATATGTGAGAAGGTATAGAACAAGGGTTTCACACTGTATCTATTGCAAACCCAAACAAAAATGATACCACTACCAATGTTATTTTTCTTTTTTAGTAACTGTTCTTTCTTGGTAGGACAAACACCTAAGGGCCTACGTAAGTTCAAAGTAGTAACAGATATTAAGTCTCACACAGAAGCCTGAAGATTAAAAAATAAAAAAAATAAAAATAAATGGTATGGCCAAGCAGAACGCTTCAAATCTCTGAAAATAATGTTTAAAGTTTGTACCTAATCATACATGGCCAAGGCTTATATTAACCTAGTATCATATAATAAGATGTAAGTTCTTGCCTGAACATTGTGAAGGCCCATTGGTACATAGAGAATGAGCTACTCAACGAAGTGAACTTGAGTTAGATGTTCCACGAGTCTGAAAAGCTGTAGAACGTCTCAAAGAAATGCTTATTCCTAGTTATTTCACTGAATTCCATCCTTTAGTTTTGTTAGGAAGACTGGAACTATCGTCGATATCTACATCTTGTAGATGAGGAAGAGGAAGAACAAGGTGCAAAGTACTAGGATCTTTCACAGTGAGAGACCATAGGTTCACCCTGACTGAATAGCAAGTCTGTACCCACAATCCACTGTCCAGCCCACTCTTCTGCTCAGGCCTTGTGGTTGAAAACAGAGCTCTGTTAAAACAGGTTTAAAAATGCAAAATAAAGAAATATAGAAATGTCAGAAAAAAAAAAAAGAATTTTTCATTTCAACAAATTTTGATCTATTTTCTTAGACTGTTAAGGATGGATAAAAGGGGTTTTGAAAATTCTATTTTATTTACCTGTTCCTTCAGTGCAAAAGGAAATTGCAATCTTGCATAAATACCTACTCCTGCCTTCCTAGCATTCTTATGCGTTTTAAAGCCCTTTGCAATATCTGATACCCAACTGAGTACTTCCTTTTACCATTAACTCCTGAAACCATGAATATTTACCGCAAACAAAGTTTAAACCCCTGACTCTTTCACAGTTAGTATCTATAATCCTTTTTTCCAGACTAGGTATTTCTAAATAGTGTCAAATCTTTCATCTTTCTTCTGGTCAATTTCAAGGTTTTTATTGAATCAAATACATTTTTTTTTTATACTAGCTTTTTCCTTTACCTTTTAGACACTTCTACTGGCTTAGCAGGAGCTGTTCAAATTAGGTGATTAGGCTATAGGCACTACAATGATTTAAGCATTCCTTATTTTTAGGCCACTATCTCTAAGTGAATCGTATATTTATTTATCTAGTTATTTTCAATGCATGGGATATTTAAAATTGGTCCTGAAAAAATTGAGGGCATTTTTCTTTTTTATGAACTTTGAAAATGGTTTGATTATTTTTCTATTTTAATAAATCAAACTTTACTTTTAATAATCCTGAAAGATAATATATCAATAAACAAATCTGAAATTAAATATGAAATTTTCTTCTGATAAATTGTTAAAGTAATACACTAAAAGCAATGTAGTTGAACTACAAGTGCAATGGTATTGTAATGGGCTTTTTTCTCATCTTAAATGATTTTATTTTATATAAAGTTATGAAAGATGGTGTAGCTGATTCTGTTATTTATTTCCCTTACACTATAACACCAAAGAAAAGGTAAAGAGGAAGAACAGTTAACCTCTGGTGACCATAGGTGCACTTGATCTGTTATTTTGTATTCCATACCCTTCAAAAGAGCAATATAAACAGAATTATTTATGCCCAGCAAAATGTTGCTTAATTACTTATGCACCACTGTTTGCTTGTATTTTAAGCTCTCTCTACCACCCACAGGCAGACGTTAAACAGCTGCTAAAAGCTAGCTTTAGTCTTGCCAGTTTGAAATTAGCATACTTGAGCTTTGAAAAAACTTTGTTACCAATTTACATATGCATAGAGACTGATATTTAGACTCACCATATGATATGTCCCTCAAGAGCTTTTCTTATTGCCTCCATCCTCAGGTCTCAACCTAGAGACTGTAAATCTAGCAGGTGATTAATTCTATACCCTTGAGAAACTAGCAATTAGCACTTGCAACCAGTAAAAAATTGTCATTTCAAAACCCTGTTTACTATGCCCATGTATTTTCTATGAACTCACAGTTAACTCTAAATAGATGTGTGTGGCAATACATCTACAGACATTTCTGTCTCTTTATGTAAAAATATAATATTGCTACCCGCTAATCAACCTATTAAATATATATAATTGGCATTCCTTTTTTAAATATAAAATAGCAAGATGTAGCAAGCATGGAAACGTTATACATGATGTTTTATGTTACTAAACCTTAATCAGCTCATTTCAACATGATGACTTTGTAGGGTTTACCTGTTCTGTGTCAATTCTTATCTCTGATAGCTGAAATTACCGTACTTCCAGATGTTCTTATGCATTATTGAGGTCTTCTGCAGTAGATGCTGGAAAAGGTAAGATAAGGTTTTCTTTCTTTGTAGTAGTCACAATACTGAGATCAAAGACAGTAAAGTGCAGTGCTTAGTATTGAAAACTATGATGAACCTAACATTTATTTTCAAGTGGCAAACCTATCATGAAAACTGCTCATCAATCTTTAGGTTAACCATTTCATGCACAGTATAACCTGTGAGCTAAGCAAAAAAAATATTTTGAAAGGTTTTAAAATGCGTATTTGGCCACCCAATAAACTAGTGTTAATTGTGTCTGTGCACCACACAAGTTTTAAACTGAAAGTATATGTCGGCTGCTCCATCCCATGAGTCAAGTGAAAATCAAAAGAAGAGAAAGATTAAATAAATGTTATAGAATAGTTTGCATCAAACAGTTCACTTCGGTCAGGTTTAAGAATCTGCTAAGGAATGATTTACACATACACACTTTTAAAAAGTGGTTTCTGATCAAGTCTGCCAGTGCTCTGGAGAGTGCTAAGGGAAGTGAACACAGACTAATTCCATCTTCTGAAATGTTTTCAGTTTGGTTCAAGAAAAAACAAAACAAAACAAAAATGATAGGTGAAAACAGCGAACATGCAAACACCTCGCCGCGTGTTAACCTACTACAACTAAAACATTTCATTTTGCGTTATATTCCACGTGGACTATCTTAATTCCTAGCTTCAGTTATCTTCAGTTGACAGACAGCCTTCCTTTCAAAATAGACATTAAAAATCCGGAAAACACATGCAGTAGTTCCCAACATTAGAACACCGAGGGCAGCAGCTCTCCTTTCTTCAGGAGTAAAAGTTAGCAGCAAATGCAGAGCGATCTCGTGGCAAAGTGGACCTCATTTTCTCCACTTGCACAGTCATTACATGGCCTGCTGAAAAATTCTGCCAGACTTTCGACTAATTACATCATCGGATCATCATACTGTTCAAACCACTTGCAGGGCACTTGTACACAACTAAATTCCTGCTTCTAATTACTATTTTAGTCTCTTTTTCCTTGTGACATGTTGGTGATAGATCATTATTTTTTCAGCAATTTGTTCGCATTTATATGCAATATAATTGGATCTGATTAATTATTATGATTAATGACTGCAGAATTTCCTTGCGAAGCTATTAATACTGGTGGTATCAAATGAAAGACATGGACAAATTAAAGCCAGTGGATTCCTGTTGCTCGTACTCACAGCGCCTGAGCTGAAGTAACCCTTTGCTGGTCCCCAACAAACAGAAACTGACTGTACACCAGACTCTGTGAACAGCTATCAGAGGCTCATAACGCATGAAGTGCTTAGAATGCTTTTTGGCTTATTTGGGTGCATCGCACATGAGAAATCTAGCAGTTCTCTGTTCAAAAAGACCACATAACGTTATTGATCTCAAATAGTAAAAAAATGTGTAGCATTCAAAATATGTAGAAAGCTATTAATAAATAATTGTCTGGAAGGATATTTATAATTTCTCCATTTTCCTCAACGAACATGATATAACACAGTTAACGTCTATTAAATGTTCAGATTACAAAATTTCAAAAGGACATACTTATGTAGAGTGTGTTTTGTATTTTAAATTATATTCTGGCTTAGAAGTGGGATATTACATGTTAAAAAAAAAAAAGCAAACAACCACTGAGTAGCTTAGGGGATCGACTTTCCTGTTACCTCTGGGACCTGACTTTAAATCTGGCTTTGAGCAAACTGAAGAAAAATCATTTCAATCTAATGGCAGCAGCAAATAAAAAAAAAATCAGATAGTTTGAGTTCCTTGAAGGTGGCAGCGAGCTTTCTGCTTTATGAAGTGTCCAGAATTCCAGGCTTTAAAGGGAAGAAATGGATTTGGGGGATGCGTGCCTGATTATAAATTGTGAACTGCAAAAGATGTTGAGTATAACTTACATCTGCAATAAACAGTACCAGCCCTGCGCATAGCATGAGTCTTAACAGGGGGCATGGAGTCTTGAATCTTGCTGAGAAAATGGATTCATTCTGTCTCACCCAGTGGTGGTGCCTGCCTTCCCATCAAAAATTAAATATAGCTTTCTTTGGTTAGAACTGGATGAAGGTATCTCAAAATGTTTAACATGAAAATGTGGACAACTATTTTTTTTAAATAAAATGATGCTTCTTAGCCAACCTAACGCACAAGTAAAAGATGCATTTGCTTTATAAACAGCTGCGATTTTCCTTTGATCAATCATGTTAAAATAAGCTCCCCAAAGGAGAAAGAAGGTAAACTGAAGAAATCATGTTCAGGTGAATAACAGAACATTTAAAACACACATGACTCTTAGTCCTTTTAGGTTTTAAGAGAGTGAATTTCTTTGAAGCTTTCACATGATTATAGACATTGACATGTAAGATTTTTTTTGTTGTTGTTCAACTTCATACATTTTAGAAGATATTTGGTTCTGGTCTATATTTCTTATGGAAATGATGAAAGCCAGTTCAGGGATATCATTCGACATCATCCAGCCCCTACCAGAACAGGTAATTTGGCCTATCGAAGTTCTCAGATCAGCCATCAGCACCACCCCACTCCCCTGCCGAATGGCTTTGGATAAATTATTTATGTAAGGATAATGCTAGTTTTCCTTCTGAGAGCAGGAAAACCTGAATTAACGTGGAGATCAACACTGTAGAACTGGCCTTCACTCCAGGTGACAGAGGAAGGGTGGTGAAAAGTCAGAAATCCTGTTAAAGGATTTTATTTTTTTCTTAAGTAAACTGCCCAGGAGAGAGAGGGCATTTACACACCTGATAAATAACGTCGGGTGTTCACACTTGCTAATGTGAGAAAGGTAATGAAACAATTAGTAACAGGGCAATTAATGACATTATTAAATACACCGTGTATGAATTGCCATTAGGAAAATTGCTTTGAAGTCGCTGTTCTTGGGAAATGCAGCATAAAACAAAGAAAATCTCGCTCCATTTAGGGCACAAGTAAGAATATCCCTGAGTCCAGTGTGTTTACAGTTGGAACAGATGACCTGTCTGTCACTACAAGAGACCTTCCTTTAGTTCACGTATCGCAGGTAATCACTTGATCGCAGGTAATCACTTCAGATTTCATGAAAAAAATATATCTACTATGTCAATAACTGTATTGCCTTATAGCAGCAATCTTCCAAGTGTTTTGCACACTTATGCCAGAAAATTCTTACACGACATTTTTATTGTCATAACTGACACAGAAACTTAAGGTTGTTTGATACCTGTGACCAAGGATTCCCAAAAATAAGCCCATTTTCATTTTAAAGTATATAAAATGATTCAAATCAATGATTCCCATGTTACCATTTTATAGACTCAACTTATTTTTCAGGTTTATATAGAACTATTCAGAGCCAACTACAAATCGGCCAGCAAACTAGTAGAAGAACCAAGAGTAAATGCTAGGTCCTTGAATCAGACCTTTGCTGCTCACAGACCGCTAACCATTTAAGTGTCCTGTGTTCACACAGTGTATCCTCTGAAGGACAAAAATCTCTAGAAGTTTCTCCTCAATACACAAAACTCCAAACACCCTTTCCTAATTCATTTCTACACCAAGAATCTACCCAAAGAAAGCTCTAGAAAAACCTCATCAATCCAAAACTGAACAAAGATTAGAAACCCTTCCCCTCCAAATGGAATTAAACTGGTAAGTCAGAGTATTGGACGTCCCTCCCAGGAATGTGAAGTCTGGATTCTCCCACATTACCTGTAGTATAGAGCAGTGAAGGGTGCATACGTTTTTACAACAGCAACACAGAAACTTCCATTTACAGTCTTTGGACTCCTTAAAGATCTTGCAGTTCATATTTACCATTGTATAGATAAAGAAACAAGCTTTGGAGAGAGAAGTGAGAAAGTTTGCCCAATGTCATTTAATTAATAAATGACAGGTTTTGAAAGAGACCACTGTTCCTTGGCTCTAAACCTTTAGCTCTTTGCAATATACTACACAGTTGCTGACTGATGTAAAAAGATAACATTTAGATCTCTCTTTTTTTTTAATCCTGACTTTGGTCACTGAGAGTTCCCTAGGAGAGCAGTGTTTCTAATTTAAATGACCAATACTCTGGCTCATACGTAAAACACATCCTTTGCGATGATTCCTTTATAAATTAAATTAAAATTAGAAACAACCTAAACATAATTTATGAATAATAAATTAATTCATTAAATGATGACACATTCTAACAATAAAATGCTGTTAGGCCATTTTCAAAAATGAGGTTAGTCTTTATATATACTGGCCTGAAAAGATATGCCTTATATCGTTTAATGTTTAAAGAGTAAGAAGTAAGCCCTGGCCAGTTTGGCTCAGCGGTTAGAGCGTCGGCCTGCGGTACAGAGAGACCCGGGTTCGGTTCCCACTAAGGGCACGTACCTCGGTTGCAGTTTGTCCCCGGCCCTGGTTGGTCGTGCGGGTGGCAACCACTCGATGTGTCCCTTCACATTGATGTTTCTCTCTCTCTCTCTTCCTCTCTCTCCCTCCCGCTCTGTCTGAACAAAAAATGCAAAAATGTCCTCGGGTGAGGATTAAAAAAAAAAAAAAGAGTAAGAAGTAAGAAAATATGGATGGAATAATCCCATTTTAAAATTCTATATTTGTTTATATAAGAAAAGAATTTTCGAGATAATATACACCAAATGTTTAATAGTGGGTATCTTCAGGAATATAACCAGAGGGGTTGGAAGGGAGAATTTCATGATATACTACATATATTTCGTAACTACCTGATTTTATTTTAATAACGAGAATATATTTGCTTTTGTAGTTAAAATTAAAAGATAAAACTAAAGTGACTGCAAAAAATAAAATCCTAAATTTTATAAGTTTATATGGTATTTATTAAGATCAATTCTATGAGGTTTTTAAAAATAATTCTTATTACATTTCTGAGGTGTGGACAATTTATTTTTCAATCCTCACCCAAGGATATTTTTCCATTTATCTTTGGGTAGAGTGGGAAAAGGAGAGAGAGAGAGAGAGAGAGAGAGAGAGAGAGAGAAATATCGATGTGAAAGAGGCACATCAATTGGTTGCCTCCCGCACAACCCCAACCAGGGCCAGGGAATGAACCACAACAGAAGTACGTGCCCTTGACTGGAATCGAACTCAAGACTCTTTGGTCAACAGTCCAACACTTTAACCACTGAGCCATACCAGCCAGACCATTTGGAAAGCAAAATGTTTAGTGATTTTTTTTAGGTATCTTGCTAAATATTTGCTATTTTTTTCTTCAATAGGAATAAAAGTAAAAATGTGTAGTTATAAAATAAGTTATAGAGTATTATATTTTTGTCAAATATGAAGAAATTATTCTATTTTATTATAATTAATATACTGCTGTTTTATGTAGGGAAACAATAAGAATCAATAAAGATTTTGTTGGTTTTTTTGGCATTGGGGTTTGTTTGTTTTTGCCATTTAATATCATAATGACATTTCCAAGGATGTTGGTACACATTTATTAGTAGAAAGATTCAAAAGATCGCCCTGGCTGGTTTGGCTCTGCTTTTAGTGTTGGGTGCGGACCAAAAGGTTGTGGGTTCAATTCCTGAATTGCAGGTTTGATCCCCAACCCTGGCCCCAGATGGGGTCATGTGGGAGCCAACTAACTGATGTATCTTTTTCACATCGATGTTTCTCTCTCTTTATCCCTATCTTTCTCTCTTTCTAAAAAAAAAAGAAAAGAAAAGAAAACAAATCAATGAAAAACATATCCTCAGGTAAGAATTAACAGAAAGAAAACAAAAATAAAGATAAAGAAATTTTGTTGTTTGGCAACTGTTGATGACTCTGCCATACATTTCTGCACATAATAGTTCAACTCCTCAGAGTTTCACGTCTACAGCATATTCTTGGGATAAGAAGCAACCTCATCTGGATTTAGTAAAATCATAGTTGTTAGACATTTGGAACTGCCTGAAAGAAGGCATTTATAAATACTACATTGAAGAGCCCCAGAATTGCCTTATTAGTGTGCAAAAAAAGTTTATCAGACATCAATTTGTGAACTCCATCTCATCCGAATGTTTGTTTTAGCTAAGATTTTTTGAAAATGTTAATATACATCATATTACATTTGCTTAACTCTCTAACAACAAAACAATATTCTTTATGTTACAACTCAGAATACATATTACATTTTACAAAAATAATTTATAAAGTAAAATTTGTTCCATATGAGCAACTCCTGTCTACTTGGGTATTCAAGTCTTGTTTCACAATTATATAATGGAAAGGACTGCTCTATTTAATTTCTGATGAAATGATGTACAGAGAGGTTCAGTTGCTTCCCCAAATCACAAAGCAAGAAACAGAAAATCAAGTGAAGATCCAAAGAATAGCTAATGGATCGCTATTCTCCAATATTCTTTTACTTGGATAGACCATTTACATATTTTGATGCTTTAAATTTTAGCATCTTATTTAAATACCCAGCAGAAAGGGCACATGCTTTCTGATGAAAATTTTCACAATGAAAAATTTCATAGAAATTGTGCTGAAATCTATAGAAATTGTTCTGCTAAATATTGTTGTTCTTTTCAAATATTCATGATGGAACATTACAAAAATATAAATCAGATCAGCAACAATAGTAACAACCAGAAATGTGGTGCTAAATAGTCTTATTTGTCTACTAATGAGAATCAACATAAACAGAGTGACAAACACGCAATGGAAACTGAAGTGTGTAAATCAAATGTTTAGAATGAAAAAGTCTAGCTTCACGTGTAAAGGAGCTTTACAACCACTTAGTTGTGGAAAATTGCACATTAAATATGATAAATGCAATTCACAAATGATCATCTCTAGTAATATTATGGCTTTGCAAGTACACTGCTTGCATTCATAGTCAGGAAAATAACAATGGTTTGCCATTTTACTGCCAATAGTTACCCCGGATTCCAGTTCTATTGCTGTGAAAATACATAAGATGTTTTACAATAAGAGGAAGCATATTCATCTTCTATTGTTGAACTTGAGACACTCCTATATGTTCTGTTAGATCAAAAACAGCAGAGGTCAGTTTATTTATTACTGCCAGGAAGCATCATTGCAAAGAAATCTGAGACCTAGAAAGAAGGTTAAGTGAAGGAAGCTGTAAAATGCAGTGGTAGAGAGGTAGAGAATAAGAAGGAAAGCTAAATAATATCTATGTGAATAAGAAGGAAAATATTTTAATAATAGAAGATGCAGGAATTAGAATTTTGTGATAGCACAGTAAGAAACAAAACAATTTTCTCCTGCAACTGGTAATACTTGTCAAATGAAATCAGATGGTTTGTGATCGGGAAATACATGAACACACTTTACTTTTTAAAGCTAAATTTTAAGATGCACATGAAATTCATATAATCAGAGGATAAGAATGTCTCATACATGTTCATGCTTTTCTGGTGAGTGAGTTGCCTATTTACTAAAACAAGAATCTGGTCACTCTGTTTGGAATCACTGCAAAAATATGTCCCCCAAATTCATGCAAGATGAACTAGATACAAAGAAATGCCTACTATTTTTTAAGGAAGAGTAAAAGAATTCAGAGTAAATGCTGATTTCTGGAAAGGCAGAAATGAAGCTTAATAAACTCATCTGTTTGGACATGCTTGTATGTAAGAAAAATAAGGTTTCTACAACTAAGACTCACTGGTGAAACAATGACCAGAAATCCACTGATAAGCCATACCAAGATCTTCCATCGTTGCTCTGCCTGTCCACTTTAGTGCCAAACTGTTCTAGGCAAAGACACTAAATATCTGTATTAGTCTGCTAGGGCAGCCATAACAAAGTACCTCAGACTGGGTGGCTTAACCAACAGGAATGCATTTCTCATAGTTTTTGGGGCTGGAAGTCCCAGATCAAGGTGTTGGCAGGTTTGGTTTCTCCAGAGGCCTCTCTCTTTGGCTTTCAGATAGATGGTCACCTTCTTCTTGTGTCCTCCCATGCTCATTTTTCTGTGTAAGTGCATCCCTGATGACCTGTCATGTGTCCAAATTTCCTCTTCTTTAAAATCATCTGTCAGATAGAATGAGGGCCCACGCTAATTGCCTCATTGAACTTAACCACCTCTTTTTTTTTTTTTATCCTCACCCGAGGACATT
Source organism: Molossus molossus (assembly GCF_014108415.1). Classification (NCBI taxonomy): domain Eukaryota; kingdom Metazoa; phylum Chordata; class Mammalia; order Chiroptera; family Molossidae; genus Molossus; species Molossus molossus. The sequence goes on from NW_023425346.1 coordinate 38,254,862, forward strand.
TTTCCATTTTTTGTACAGAGTGGGAGGTAGAGAGGGGAAGAGAGAAAGAGGGAAACATCGATGTGAAAGGGACACATCGAGTGGCTGCCACCCGCATGACCAACCAGGGCCAGGGACAAACTGCAACCGAGGTACATGCCCTTAGCGGGAACCGAACCCGGGTCTCTCCGGACCGCAGGTGGACGCTCTAACCGCTGAGCCAAACTGGCCAGGGCTTAACCACCTCTTTAAAGGCCCTGTCTCCAAATACAGTCACATTCTGAGGTATGGGTGTCAGGTATTCAATATATGCATTTTGGAGGGACACAGTTCATCCTATAACAGTGTCATCTGCAGCCTATCCTAAACATCCATTGTAACCTATCTCAATGTGTTAAACAGTAGAAAATGCTATTTCTCTGAGTCCCTCGGCGTAACACGAGGATATTGTACTAGATTGACATTTTTTAAATCATGTTCCTCAGGGCACTCTATAGTCAGTATTCAGTGGCAGACTGATAGATGTTTAAAAATGGCTTTCTGGAAAGGAAAAAGAAGCCCTGATTTGTTGTCTTTGCCGGTTTCCATGGTGTAAATATTCCCACCACGACCAATTAGAATCTACCACTGTCATGGCACTGGATGTGAAGACGGGAAGAGATGCCTGCAGACGGGTCTCATGAGTCAGCATGAGCTGGCTGTAGCACACACTTGGCAGGGACTCTGGTGGCTTCAGGGAGGTCAAGACTCACTTTATCAGCACAGTGCTCATTTATATTTGCTTTATATCTTTGAAATTCATTTTTACATGGTTGGATTGATCCCACACAAAAATTAAAAGTACCTAATTATCTAATCTTTAAGGTTTTCTAACACTATAAAATTTTACTTTTGATTCTAGTACATTAAGTTTCATTTTATTTTTGATAGATTATAAAATTCTTTTTAAAAATAAAATATTTTCCTACTGCCTCCTTTCTTTGAACAGAGAAGTGTGGTTCTTAAAACTCTCCTTGAAATTTTTTGCAAGATCAATGATGCAGCCTTGATCTACATGACGCCAAAATAATTCTTCAATGTACCAAAATTAGTCCACATAATTATTTTTCCTTAATCCCTATAAAACTGCAATAGTCACTTCTCAGTAGGTAGTTAGGTTTTTTATTTTTTGGAAATGTAGCACCTAAGATAAAGGAGCTCTGGGAAGAGTGACTCGAGTATCTACAAAATTACAATAAATTTCTCCCTTCTACTTTGTAGTCCTTCTCCTATGCTCCTATGAATCACCAAAATACCTTTATTAAAGCAACAATTGTTTTGATCAGTAAGTGTATTTACATTTCTATATTTTCACTAACACTCAGAGAATGTATCATATTTTTATCTTTGTATCTGTAATATTAGAACTAATTATACATATAATAAATATTAGTGAGTTGCCTAATTATTAACCAGTCAAAAATTAATAATTAGTACTCAGAGAATCATTATTAATAATTAATAATACATAATATATGATGTGCTGTTTTCTGAAAAAATAAAGGGTGAAAATAATTATTTTAGTTATCAGATGGAAATTTTCAGATGTGAACACTTACTATATTTATATCAGCTTATGTTATCTTTAACTTTTGAAGAAATTTTTAGCAAATCTTCACTAAAAAAATTCTTAGAAATAAGAAAACAGTTTATGACTTTATGAAAATGCTTATTAAACTTTTTTTTTTCTTTTTATTGATTTTTTAGAGAGAGAGGAAGGGAAGGAAGAGATAGAAACATTGATGAGAAAGAACATCAATTGGCCACCTCCAACATGCCCCCCACTGGGGATTGGTCCCACAACCTGAGCATGTGCCCTGACCGGGAATCAAACTGGCGACCTCTTGGTGCATGGGGTGACACTTAACCACTGAGCCACACTGGCCGGGCTATTAAACTTTTAATATTTTTTAATTGATTTTTTAAAGTGAAAGAAAGGGAGAGAGAGATAGAAATATCAATGTGAAAGAGAAACATAGATAGCTGCCTCCTGCATGCCCCCTACTAGAGACGGAGCCCACAATCTGGGCATGTGTCCTGACTAGGAAACAAACTGTGACCTCTCAGTCCATAGGAAGATGTTCAATCCACTGAGCCACAGCTGCTGGGCAAAAAATGTTTTAATAATGAAGACTGCTGAGTAAATTTGAGAAAACATGAAACAACTAATGAACAAATTCTATTAGAGAATAATTTGCATTGTTAGATATAATAAATGCTGAATAACTAAAAGAACAACTTCAATACAAGCATAATTCTAACTTTATTACTATTAATATTTTTAAAATATTGTGATTACTATTCATTATATTTTTTGGTTCAAAAATATTCTTATTTTGAATTCCCCAAATTTATACAAAGCCCTGTACAATAAATTAATCTAAAAAATTACCCCTATTTTCATAGCTCTGAGTGTATGCCATAAACCATATATATAAATACCACCCTATTAACCTCTATGAGTCTCACTGACTTCATTGTACAAACACAGAAAAAAGGATCATAAAGAAAGACACACACTCACATGAAAACAAAGGGGTTATTTAAAGACAGTTTGGATAGCATCTATATCCTATGATTTAAATGGCTAGTCTTATTTCACTCTAAAAGTAATCACTAATCATTAGTAATCAATTATCTACTTATTTTTTTTTTCTTTTTAAAATCTTGGTCAAAGGGGCACCTGCTAAAGAAAAAGTTACCTAAACAAAATCTACTTGTATGAGCCTATTGTATTTCTAAAAATGTAAAGAACAGTGGTTTGAAATCTCTAAAATCACACAATATACCCCCTTCAAAGGATTCCTGATAAGGCAAACAAACCAAGCGACATTAACAAATTATACAAAAGAATCTTCACTTTTTTACAAAGAAGTAGCAAGTTTTCATACTTTTAAATGTGTTACCCTCCTTCAGATATGTTACATGTCAGTTAACATGTGTGTATCCCTCCTTCAGATATGTTACATGTCAGTTAAAATGTGTGTGTATGTGTGTAATTTTTTTTATTTTCTCATCATCCCATCAAATTTATGAAGTAAGTCTGTGGAAATCTTGATCTGAAATGGCCAAATAAGGACCGAAATCAAACAGCCATCTTATATATGGTATCAAATGGTAGCCCCCTACTCCCAAAATATAAAGCAGTACTTATGTCTTTTCTTTTTAAAACAGGCACACTCTGACACTATCTTTAATGAAATGATATATTTCTTTAGGAGAAAGAAAAAAAAGCACAGAAGTGTGTATTTAAAACTTTGAAATTAAGTGGGATTTCATTAATAACTTGGAAAAATCTAGAATCTATAGGACCCAAAGTTGAAGTGACCCAAAGAAGATGGCCAATAAACATCATAGCACTAGCATAATAAAGGAATTAGGAGGTATGATTTAATAGAAATTTGCTTACCAGTTCTAATTAATTGTCCATATTAATGTTCAGTGTGCTTAAAGGTCACCCAACACTTAGGAATAAGAAAATGCCTAGCAACCTGTGGGAAACCTAAGAAAGCCCACATCACTCTTTTTAAAACAACAGTATGTAAGAATTGTAACCTAAAAGTTGTAAAATGAGTAGTACTCCCCTAAAATATTTTACTTTCCTTTGGTGTGACTTTGTAAAGGGTACCATCATATTGTCTTGGTTCCCATAAACCAGTGTTTCTTCCTCAAATGACTATAAATTTAGGAGAAAACATGGTTTGATACTTTAGCATATGTATCTCAAATCTAATAAATGAGAGTCAGGGTGATGTGTAGGGAAAGATGCTTTCTCCTTTAACTGAAGTCTGCAACATCATATTGCAAATATTATTTTGTTTATCTTTTATAAGAGGATATTTTTCTAATGAAGGCAGACTCTGTACATGAGAGATGGGTGAAGACATCAGTTTGAAAATGTAATTTAGAAGGTACTAGTAGGAAAGGCAAGAATGAGGTTCATACTGCTACTGCCTTGCATTGTATTAGCAAAATACCATATCATCAATCTCCTTTCTTTTTCTGTGTCTGACTCTGCCACCTTCTTGGCTTGTACACCCGGAGGAGCATAATTATAGGCATGTAACATATGCATGTGACTTTGAAGGTATGGAATTTAAATTACTTCAGTACATAAATCACCCTTAGCCTATAAGTCCGTATTACTGTGCAAATGAGGAAAACCTAGTGCTTGTTTACCATACTTTGGAAAACTTTAAAAAAACAACAACAGTACATTGCATAATTATTGGATTTGTAAAAACATGCTTTCATCAAATGAAACGGGCATTTAGTTTGTTCAAAGCTACTTTCCATAATCCATTACACAGCATAAATTTCACATAACTGCTCACATAGCAACTTATAAACATACTCGAATATTTTTCTTCACTTTAGCATTAAAGAAAAAAAAAGTGATTAAAGATATAGTGTGCAAATCTCTTTCACTTATAGCTCTTTCATTTATTTGAGTTAAAAATATCAACTATAAGAATGCTCCCAATAAGCCTCCAGCAAACATATATCTGACACTATCTCCCTCCCTTTTCTAAAATTTTGATAGTAACAGACAAAAGGTTGGGAGGTTGGTAAATACTACAAATTCAAAAAGACGTAAATGTATGCTAGCATCCTCCCCAAACCTGAAGTAGACATTGATTATATTCCAAAAACCTAACACAAACAGAAGCCCACACCTTAATCTTACCTTAAATGAAGACAAGGGAAGCTTGCAGAACATCACTTTGGCTTTAATTATTGTCTTCTGAAATGCAGTGCGGTGTTCTCTGGGGCATGAACAACTAAGGAAGATTACAGTTCAGTGAGAGGATCCATTTATTTTCTTCAACCAATTTAAGAGAGGAAATGTGTAAGAGTTCTGAGAAAGGGAAAATAACCAAAACCAATTAATCTATGCCCTTGTTTTCTGTATCGTTCTGATAGAGCTGGTCTCAGTTGTTCATTAGGTACCAAGTCCTAAAGTAGTTTTCATTTTCAATCTCAAGATGACTGTGGAAAAACCAAGTAGTTGATGCTAAAATGAATTCCTCCACTGAAATTCATATCACACTTGAGAAAAACACCCATTCTCCCCACCTAAACAGTGTCAGTACTGCTGGTTGAAATATGAATTTTGTAAACTTCTCTCCAAGATCTATAATTTTTATCTATTTAAAAAATGTCTACATATTTCTCAAAAAAATTTTAGATAAAAATTTCATAAAAAGTCTGGCTGGTGTGGCTCAGTGGTTGAGCATCGACCCATGCACCAAGAGTTCCCTGGTTCGATTCCCATTCAGGGCAAATGTCCAGGTGGGCCCGATCCCCAGTGGGGGACATGCAGGAGGCGGCCAATTGATGTTCTCTCTCATCAATGTTTCTATCTCTCTCCCTTCCTCTCTCTCTAAAATTCAATAAAGAAAAAAATTTTAATTTAGTAAATAAAATGAAAAGAGAAGATCAAGGCCATATTGGAGTACCACTGCCCAGTGGAAATATAATAAAAGTCACATGTGTAATTTTAAATTATCTAGTAGCCACTTTCAATAAGTTAAAGAACAACATGGGTGAAATTCATTTGAAATGTTTTTATTTAGCCCAGTATATACAACATATTACCAGTTGATCATAATAATGCAAATAAAACACTCATGATAATATATTTTGCATTTTTTATACTACATCTTGGAAATCTGGTGTGCATTTTACACTTGATCACATCTTGGTTTGGATCCTGAATTTTCATTGTAAACACTTTATTGAATTAAGATTTCTCATACAGTTTGCAGTTCAAAAAATAAACTCACCTACCTCAATATTCCAAACACACTCAACAATTTTCCAATATGAAATAAATATCAGCTTTCAAATTAAGTCAATTTAAATAAAATAAAAAATCTTATTAGCACAGTCATATTAGTGCAATTCAGTTGTTCCATGTTCACACATGCTAGTGGCTGCCATAATGGACAGAACGTCACAGAGAAATGGTAAGGATAATTACAACCTTAACAAGAAACACTAATGGCTTTATATAATTAAAGATCTAATACCCCTATTATTAATTTAAAGAATATGTTATTGTTTATTGCTTAGCTAAATCGCTATATATGTCAACACTACATGAACTCATTCATATTTGAAGTCTCTAATTGGTTGACACAGTATTTTCTGGCCTATATTTAGCTTAATGCATTTTAAAACTTATGAAAGTATTTCCTGTAATTGCCTTTGAAAACATCTGAGTAAAGGATTTTGGATCTCAACCTAAAGCAAGTTAATACTGAGATATTATATTCATCATAGACATTAAAATGCTTGAAGACTTGATTCACTATTTGAATAATTTATTAATACTTATTATGTTATTGAATAATATAGGTATGAAAGCACTTTTTTCTTTTTCTTTTTCTTTTAGGTTATCAAAGTCAAGATCAGAAACTCTAATATTTCTTAGAATTGTCCCACAAGATTGGATAAAGCAGTTCATAAGGACTGACAAAACTAAAACTAGAGGAAATAATAATCAGTCACACCTTGAGAACTTATTTGCTAGGCATTCTAAGAAGCTGCTTTGCATTCACTGTCTAACCCCAAAGGCAAGCAAGCAAACAAAACATGTGTGATAGGCATTACTGTGCTCATTGTACAGATGAGAACACCAAGGCTGAAGTCACACAGTAATTAAGTGCTAAAGCTGAGCTTCACATTGACAGTTGCTTGATTCCACATGTAGATTTGTTGCCACCACACAATAGTATCTCCCACAACTGTCTACTTTATTTCTGTTCACACAATACATTGTTTTCTAATGCTTATTTTATTCTGCATTTTCTACTAACTGATTGTATGTATGATCTTCCAATTGGATTATGAACTCTCTTCTTATATATGCTCATATTATATTTCCATCCTGCTTTTCAGATAGAAAATATTCAAAACACTATTTTTTGTATTTATTTTATTTTTCTATATCTTTTATTTTATTGAGTCTTGGGGTGACATAGGTTAATTATACAGGTTTCAGGTGTACAATATTTTAAGGCATCATCTTTATATTGTATGTCATGTTCACCACTCCAAGTCAAGTCTCCTTTCTTCACCATTTATCCCCCATTTACCCTCTTCTACCTTCGTCCACCCCCACTTTCCCTCAGAATGAAAAAGATGAAGGATTAAGCAAAAAATAAATAAGTTCTTATTTTGCTGGATTGAACTAAGACCCAAGTTCAAGTTCCGTCTCGTGACTGTTCCATAGTATCCACCATTGGTGGTGGAGCAGGTCTTTCATTCTCTCTAATTACCCATTTCCTGATATTACATATATGTATCTATACATGTTCACGTATATATATGTTCACATATAAATATACACACGCGTGTGTGTGTTCTATATATTACATTAAATGTTTTGAACATTTTATTTCAGTAACAGAACTCATCTTTCAAGTGATTATTATGTGGAATTACGATATGAAAAACAGATGAAAGAAAGATATGGTTATTTAATTCCCAGCCTTCCTTAGTGGCCTCGGAAGACAAAGATAGGGCTAGATAAAACCATAAATTAAACTACAAGAAGGTGTTCTTAAGCTTTTCTGTGTAATGGATATCTTCAGAGCCTGTGGACAGTTCTCAGAATAATATTTTTTAAAGCATAAAATCAAATATATAGAAACAAAAGGAAATTTGTCATATTGGAATACATTCTACCCACAGACCTCTAGGGGTCCATGTAACTCAGGTTAATAACTCTATTGGCTGGTATATAAGGATTCTAATAGCAATTATACTCATATATTCTATATATACAATGTACATATAAGGAGTAAAAAAGTAAATAATATTTATTTTATAAACAAACAGCTTTATTCTGTGAATCCTGAGAAAAAAGACACCTACAAAGAAGGACTCCTGGTGGCTAACTGGGCCAAAATTAAAAATAGAGAGAGAGAGAGCCTAGCAGCCATTTCTGCTCAGGAGCCTTTCACGCAAACTATACTTCATGAAGAAGTCTGCCCTGAACCACCTGCCTCTGCATTGAATTGCCTGCCATCTGAAACAACCCTTATACAGGAGTTTCTGGAATTTTATTTCAACCAAGAGGACTGAGCCTTTTCCCTCTGAATCAGAGCTGAGCAGCTCTGACCAATCACAGCAGCTCTACTCTGACCAATAAGGACAGTGCCTGTTGGACCAATCCACCTGCAAAGATTTGGAGTCCTCATTTGTATCTTCTGGTTGAGCGGAAACACTGAAGATGTCTCAGTGTCCTGTGAGAGCAGAGCAGAGCAGACTAATGCAGCACAAAGCAGACTGGTACAGAGCGGAACAAACCATTGAAGAGCAGAGCAGAGCTCTCTAGCTGGACCCAGAGCTACCTCACAGCTATATTATTTTCACAGCCATGCTATGTCACAATTGAGCTGTTCTACAGTGTGCTGTTTTTACAACTGTGCTGTATCACAATTGAGCTGTTTTGTATTAAATAAAGTTTCTTTCTTCACTGCACTCCAAATTGGAGATTCCTGTTGGCATTGAGTTGGTGCCAATAACAACTGGTTGACAGTTCCTACTAGGTGCCAAGTGCTATTATGAAAAGTAGTAAGCTAGACGGTAAAGACCCTCTTTTCATGGAACTTGTCTTCTGGTTAGAAGTAGAATTATATTAAATTGGCGATACATAAAATCATTAGAATAAGGAGATTGCACATTATTCTAATACTATCGAGAAGACATTTGACTTTTAAACAAAGGTATGATACTATCTGATTTACAGTTTTATAAGTTCACTTTGTGGAGAACAAACTGTAGGTGAGCAAAAGGTAGTCAGAGATTATTTAAAGTATTTTGACGGTATGATTAATAGATTTTATTTATGAATTTGGTGGGAGAAAGAGAAATTAGGTATTTAGGGTGCTCATTTGAATGGATGGAGATTCATTAATTAAAATAGATGGTAGGTAGTAGAAAAGTGGTAGTTATACAATAAAAATATTTTTAAGCATGTTACAACAACAACAACAAAAAAAACACTACTATTTCTCTAATTGGAATGTTGAGTGGGGAGTTGGTATTTGAGCCAATAGGAAAAGTTAAAGCTGATGATATAAATTTAGAGGGCATAATTGAAGGTTAAGAGCTTAAAAATTATATTTTAAGCCATTGACCTGGATGACATCTACTTATCTGGGCTCAGGGACTTTTGTCTTAAATGTTTGGCTAAAGAACAAGGATTGTATAATAAAAGACTAAAAATGACTAAACAACTAAGTGATATAAAAAGAAATAAAGTTACATAGAAGCAGAGTAAAAAGGTGTTTAGCATTTCAGAGGCTTCTTTTGATGAGCCAATCGGTAATGCAAAGCACCAGATGTCACTATTGACTATGATCAGATCAGTTTCAGAGAAGTGATGTCAATAAAAATTTTAAAGTTCTATTGCACACTTAACTCTAGGAATAAGAGTCATGAGAAATCATTTTTGGCTGTTATCTAGTTAGCCTTTATTTTCTATAATAGTACCTACTAATACAATTATATAATAGTTCATATATCCCTACTTACTAAATAAGACTGCCCATTGAAATCATTCTTTTATCCTTTTCTTAGAACGGATTGCCTTTCATTGTCTTCTAGTTCATAAGTTGAGTATGTTTCCCACTACTGTAGTATGTAAAATATTACATTAATTCACATTTTCTTTCGGTTCCAGTCTCTATCTCAAATTATTCAATGTCTTACACCATCTGCCAACTACTTAAGTTCATGCATTACATTTATTATTGAGACTTTTTTGAAAGTCTATTTTTAATACAATAAACATGGCCAAGCTTATGTTTACTACCAAATTAGGATGCCAAATAATAAGAGAGACTTAATTGATTGTGAATATTACATTCTTCATATGTCTGCCGTCATTCTCCTGCTCTCGGGAATTCACTTCCTCTGCAACTGTGGGAACATAACATACATGATATCCTAGAACCCTCCCACGCTGAGAGAATTAAACAAATTGTTAAAATCTGTGTAAAGTGAATTATATAAAAATATCTGTAACTTTATATATTACTCTTTGAAAAAAATTTTAAAGAATGGAAAATTTTATACAGATATTTACCTCTCATTACTTTCTAAACCCTATTAAAGTGACCCTAAATATAATACAAAAAAGTATGTAGTTGTAACATAAATGTGTCAGTTGAAACTAAAGTCAACTGCTAATAAAATGGAAATGTAATGAAAAACGTCTCAAAAATTTAAATAGAAAAGAAGAAGCCAAAAACATTTGATTCAGAAAATTAAAGGACAAAGGAAATAATTGGAAAGTGTAAAACATAGAACATAAATTATGATAACATATTATTACCAAATATACAACAATAACACATATAAGTTATCCTATCTAATATATGGGGTTATAAAGAATGTCAGCTAACATAGTAATTGAGAAATCCAATTTGGTGTTTAATGGGTTTAATTTTTAGGTTTACAGAAAAGTTGAGCAGCAAGTGCAGAGTTTCCATTTGTGCCCGATCCCACACATGCACAGCCTCCCCCATTTACAATACCTGTGTCAGGGTGGTACACTTCATACAATTGATAAACCTATATTGACATATCATTATTACCCAAAGTCCATAGTTAACATTAGGGATCACTCTTAGTGCTGTGATTTCTATGATTTTTTTGTTTTGTTTTGTTTTGTTTTGTTTTTGTATGTGCCCCTAGCAGGAACCGAACCCGGGACTCGCTGATCGGCAGGCTCCAACAGCTGAGCCAAACCAGCCAGGGCTTCTCTGAGTTTTGATAAATGTATAATGACCTGTGTTCACCATTAAAATACCATACCGAATAATTTACTGTCCTAAAAATCCTCTGTGCCCTATCTCTTTTTCCCTCTTCTCCCATTAACCCCTGGGAACCACTGATATTTTTGTTTTCTTGTTTTATCTTTGCCAGAATGTCATACAGTTGGAATCATACAGTATGCACCCTTTTCAAACTAGCTTCTTTCATTTAGTGATGTTCACATATGTTCATTCCATGTCTTTTCATGAAATACAATTTTTTAAATCAAAGTCACAGCTAAATGAGAATAGCCCACAAGTGTGAATAGTATATTCAGTTTATATCACTGCATAAAAAATTAGTACAAACTTAAAGCAACACCTATTTATATCTCATAATTTCTTTAGGTAAAAAGTCCGGGCACAGTGTAACAGGGCCCTCTGCATAGGGTATCAAAAGGCTGAAATCAAGGTGCTGGCTGTCTGTATTCTCATATAGAGCTCAGGGTCCTCCTCCAAGCTCACTCAGATTGTTTGAATAATTCAATTTTTTATGATTATAAAACTGACATCCTCATTTTCTTGCTGTAAGCTGGGGACTGTTCTCAGCTACTATAGGCTACCCTTAGGTCCTAGCCACATGACCCTTGTACAGGTGACCAGTTTGTTTCTTCAAAGCTAGGAGGAGAATCTCTCTTCAATCTGCTAAAATTGAGGTTTGTTTTTTTTGTTTTTTTTTTTTTTTATAAAGTTATATCTCTCTTGGTTTTATAATGTAATGTGGTAAAAGGAGTGACTGTCCCATCATTCTCACAAGTTCTTCCCACTCGGGTCAGGGAGAGCCTTGCACAGGATGTGGTCACCAGAGTTAGGAAATTTGGAAACTATCTCATAACACTGCCTACTGCAAATAGCTATACTAAGGAGACAAAAACAATTAGGGAGCTATTAAAATTAATTTGGGGCAAGTTAAAATATAATAGGATCAAGAAAAATATAATAGGCTTCATCCTTGTGGGAAATTTGTAACAAAAATTATAATTTATGTTAAAAATAAAATAGTCTTGATGGCTTATGCACCAAAAATCATAGCACCAAAAAATTTAAATGAAAAGTATGCTAGAAATAGAAGAAATTAGCAACACTCCAGCCTTACCTCACATGTTTTCTATAATTTTACAGAAAAGGAAAAACATAGAGAATATAGAACATTTAAATAGAATAAAGAATGAATTTGCTTGATGAATGCATAGTACTTTGTATTATAATCCAAATATAAAATATAGTTGCATTTTACAGTAAAAAATTAAAGTCTATCTTTCAAATCCTCAAGAAAATGAATAAAATCAATCATAAAATGTTAATTATTTTTTAAAATTAAAATATTATAAGCTATATACTGTAAAAATAAACTACCAATTAGAAACTGACATAAGAAATATACAAAGTAGGAGAATAAAAGTAATAAAGATTAAAGCAGAAATTTAAAGATTGTCCTCACCTCCAATACCTTCCTTCCTACACACACAAATAGTAATTTTTTTTTTTAATGAATTTTTTATTTATTTTTTTGATACAGATATTTTACCTTTTTACCCCATTGGCACCCCCCACCCCACCCCACCCCCGCCCTGTCCCCGGCTTAGTTGTCCATGTCCATTGGTCATGCATACATGCATATAAGTTCTGTGGTTTATCTCTTCCCACACCCCCCCCCCCCCCTCTGAGGGATATCAGTCTGTGTCCTACTTCCATGTTTCTGGGTCTACTGTATTCCTCAGACTGTTATGTTCATTATATTCCGTATATAAGTGAGATCATGTGGTATTTGTCTTTTTCTGCTTGGCTTCTTTCACTTAGGATAATACTTTCCAGGTCCCTCCATGTCGTCTCAAAGGATAAGAGATCTTTCTTTCTTACCGCTGCATAGTACTCCATTGTGTATGTGTACCACAGCTTTTTTATCCATTCGTCTACTGGTGGACACTTGGGCTGTTTCCAGATCTTAGCTATTGTAAATAGTGCTGCTATGAACATGGGGGTACATATATTCTTCCTGATTGGTGTTTCAGGCTTCTTAGGGTATATTCCCAGCAGTGGAATCACTGGGTCAAATGGAAGTTCAATTTTTAATTTTTTGAGGTAGCACCATATTGTTTTCCATAGTGGCTGCACCAGTCTGCATTCCCACCAGCAGTATACTAGAGTCCCCTTTTCTCCACACCCTCGCAAACACTTGTTGTTTGATGATTTGTTGATGGCGGCCATTCTGACAGGTGTGAGGTGATACCTCATTGTTGTTTTAATTTGCATCTCTCTGATGATTAGTGATGTTGAGCATTTCTTCATATGTCTCTGGGCCATTTGTATGTCCTGTTTGGAGAGGTGTCTATTCAGCTCCTCTGCCCATTTTTTAATTGGGTTCTTTGTCTTCCTTTTGTTGAGTTGTGGGAGCACTCTATATATATTGGAAATTAACCCCTTATCTGATACGTCATTGGGTTGCCATACAGTGGGTTGCCTTTCCATTTTGATGATTGTTTCTTTTGCTGTGCAGAAGCTTTTTAGTTTGATGTAGTCCCCTGTGTTCATTTTCTCCTTTATTTCTGTTGCCTTAGGTGATGTATCAGTGAAAATTCTGCTCCATATGATGTCCGAAATTTTGTTGCCTACATTTTCTTCTAGAATTTTTATGGATTCACAGGTCACATTTAAGTCTTTTATCCATTTTGAGTTTATTTTTGTGTATGGTGTAAGTTGATGGTCTAGTTTCATTTTTTTTTGCATGGAGCTGTCCAATTTTCCCAACACCATTTATTAAAGAGGCTGTCTTTACTCCACTGTATGCTCTTGCCAACTTTGTCAAATATTAATTGAGTGTATTGCCTTGGGTCCATTTCTGGGTTGTCAGTTCTGTTCCACTGGTCTATATGCCTGTTCTTGTGCCAGTACCAGGCTGTTTTGGTTACAGTCGCTTTGTAGCATAACCTGATATCTGGTATTGTGATCCCACCTACTTTGTTCTTTTTTTTCAAGAATGCTGTGGCTATTTGGGGTCTTTTTTGGTTCCATATGAACTTTTGAAGTATTTGTTCTAGTTCTATGAAATATGTCATTGGTATTTTGATGGGGATTGCATTGAATCTATAGATTGCTTTGGGTAGTATGGACATTTTAATAATGTTAATTCTTCCAATCCATGAACAGGGTATGTGCTTCCACTTTTTTATATCTTCCTCTATTTCGTTTTTAAATGACCTGTAGTTTTCTGCAAATAGGTCCTTTACTTCTTTGGTTAAGTTTATTCCTAGGTATCGTAATTTTTTTGGCGCAATGGTAAATGGGATTGTTTTTTCAGTTTCTCTTTCTGTGAGTTCATCATTGGTGTACAAGAATGCCGTCGATTTCTTGATGTTAATTTTGTATCCTGCTACTTTGCCAAATTCATTTATTAAATCTAGGAGATTTTTGATGGAGTCTTTAGGGTTTTCTATGTATAATATCATGTCATCTGCAAATAATGACAGTTTCACTTCCTCCTTTCCAATTTGGATCCCTTTTATTTTTTCTTCATGTCTGATTGCTGTGGCTAAGACTTCCAGTACAATGTTAAATAAGAGTGGCGAAAGTGGACATCCCTGTCTTGTTCCTGTTCTTAATGGAAGTGATTTTAGTTTCTGTCCATTGAGTATGATGTTGGCTGTAGGTCTTTCATATATGGCCTTTATGATGTCGAGATATGATCCCTCTATTCCCACATTGCTGAGCGTTTTTTATCATAAATGGATGCTGGATTTTGTCGAATGCTTTTTCAGCATCTATTGATATGATCATGTGGTTTTTCTTCTTCATTTTGTTTATGTGGTGTATCACGTTTATTGATTTGCAAATATTGTACCAGCCTTGCATCCCTGGAATGAATCCCACTTGGTCATGGTGAATAATTTTTTGATGTATTTCTGGATCTGATTTGCTAATATTTTGTTCAGGATTTTGGTGTCTATGTTCATCAGGGATATTGGCCTGTAGTTTTCTTTCTTCATAGTGTCTTTTTCTGGTTTTGGAATTAGAATTATGCTGGCCTCATAGAACGTGTTTGGAAGTCTTCCTTCTTCTTGAATTTTTTGAAATAGTTTGAGGAGAATGGGTTTTAGTTCTCTTTTGAATGTTCGGTGTAACTCCCTGTGAAGCCATCTGGGCCTGGGCTTTTGTTTGCTGGGAGAGTCTTGATTACCTCTTCAATTTCCTTAGTTGTTATTGGTCTGTTCAAGTTTTCTATCTCTTCCTGGTCCAGTTTTGGGAGACTGTATGTTTCTAGAAATTTGTCCATTTCGCTTAGATTGTCGAATTTGTTGCCATATAGTTGTTCATAGTAGTTGTTAATGATCTTTTGTATTTTCGTGCTGTTGGTTGTTACTTCTCCGCTTTCATTTCTGATTTTGTGTATTTGGGTTCTCTCTCTTTGTTTCTTGGTGAGTCTAGCTAAGGGTCCATCAATCTTGTTTATCTTTTCGAAAAACCAGCTCTTTGTTTGATTGATCCTTTGAATTGTTTTTTTGGTCTCTATGTCATTTATTTCTGCTCTGATCTTTACTATTTCCTTCCTTCTACTTGCTCTGGGGTTTTCTTTTTGTTTGCTTTCTAATTCTTTAAGTTGTGAGATTTGACAGTCAATTAGAAATTTTTCTTGTTTTTTGAGGTAGGCCTGTAGTGCTATGAACTTCCCTCTCAGAACTGCTTTCGCTGCATCCCATAGATTTTGTGTTGTTGTGTGTTCATTTTCATTGGTTTCCAGGAAGTTTTTAATTTCTTCCTTGATTTCCTCGGTGACCCATTCATTGTTTAATAACATGCTATTTAGCCTCCATGTGTTGAAATGTCTTTGCATGTTCTTGTTGCAATTGATTTCTAGTTTTATGCCATTGTGATCTGAGAAGATGCTTGATATGATTTCAATCTTCTTGAACTTGTAGAGATTTAGTTTGTGTCCTATCATGTGGTCTATCTTTGAGAATGTCCCATGTGCACTTGAGAAGAATGTGTATTCTGTAGTTTTGGGGTGTAATTCTCTGTAGATATCTATTAAATCCATTTGGTCTAGTGCTTCATTTAGAGTCTCTGTTTCCTTGCTAATTTTTTGCCTAGAGGATCTATCCAGTGCTGTCAACGGGGTGTTGAAGTCCCCTGCTATGATTGTATTGTTGTTGATTTCTCCTTGGAAGTCCTCCAGAAGATTTTTAATATATTTTGGTGCTCCTGTATTGGGTGCATATATGTTTATCAAGGTTATATCTTCCTGTTGGATAGGTCCTTTCAATATTATGTAGTGGCCGTCTTTGTCTCTAGTTATGGTCTTCATTTTAAAATCTATTTTATCAGATATGAGAATTGCTACCCCAGCTTTTTTTTGCTTTCCATTTGCTTGGAAAACTTTTTTCCATCCCTTCACTTTCAACCTATGTGAGTCTTTTGTTGTTAGGTGGGTCTCTTGTAAACAACATATAGATGAGTCATGCTTTCTTATCCAATCAGCTATTCTGTGTCTTTTTATGGGAGCATTCAATCCAATTACATTTAAGGTGATTATTGATATGTACTTATTTATTGCCATTTTTGTTTAGTGTGGTTCTATTTTTCTTCCCATTTCTACTGCTAATTACAGCAGTCCTTTAAACATTTCTTGCAGTGCTGGTTTGGTGCTAATGTATTCCCTTAGCCTTTTTTTGTCTGGGAAGCTTTTTATTTGATCTTCTATTTTGAATGATAGCCTTGCTGGGTAGAGTAGTCTTGGATTCAGATTCTTGTTTTTCATGACTTTGATTACTTCATGCCATTCTCTTCTGGCCTGTAGTGTTTCTTGTGAGAAGTCAGCTGAGAGCCTATGGGGTTTCCTTTGTAGGTAACCTGTTGCTTATCTCTTGCTGCTTGTAGGATTCTCTCTTTGTCTTTAATTTGTGGCATTTTAATTACTATGTGTCTTGGTGTGGGCCTGTTTGGGTTCTTCTTACTTGGGACTCTCTGTGCTTCTTGAACTTGAATGCCTTCTTCCTTCACCAATTAGGGAAGTTTTCTGTCACTATTTTTTTGAATATATTCTCTATCCCTTGCTCATTTTCTTCTTCTTCGGGGACTCCTATGATGCAAATATTATTACATTTCCAGTTGTCCCATAGTTCTCTTAAGCTGTCTTCCTGTTTTTTAATATTTTTTTCCTTTTGTTTTTCTGATTGGTTGATTTTTTCTACCCTGTCTTCTAATTCACTGATCCGGTCCTCAGCTTCCTCTACTCTGCTTTTTAAACCTTCCAATGTGTTTTTCATTTCTGATATGTCATTTTTTATCTCTTCTTGTTGGTTTTTAATTTCCAATTGGCTTATTTTCAGTGTTTTTATGTCCTTACTCATGCTGTTCAGCTTTCTCAAGATCATGGCTCTGAATTCTAGCTCTGTTAACATGCCTAATTGCTCCACATTGATCTCATCTTCGGTGGACGTCCCTTGCTCTTTCAACAAATAGTAAAATTGACTAATCAAACCAGAACTGTATTTATCAGGGATAGTGACCTAAAATTTTCTTTTCTTGTAGTGTCTTTACCTAGTTTTGATATCAGGGTAATTATATCCTTGTAAAATGAGTTTAGGAGTGTTCTCTCCTTTTCAAATTTTTGGAAAAGTGTGATTGGTGTTCATTGTTTAAATATTTGGTAGAATTCATCAGTAAAACTATCTGGTTCTGGGCTTTTCAATGTTGGAAGTTTCTGAATTACGTATTCAGTCTCCTTATTATAGTATGTTCAGATTTTCCTTTTCTTTACGATTCAGTTTTGGAATGGTATATGTTTCTAGGAATATATCCATATCTTATAGGCTGTCCAATTTGCTAAGAGAATAGATCTTAAAAGTTCTCACCACAAGTTTTTTATTTAACTATGTGACATGTGAATGTATTAACTAATTCTGTTGTGGTAATTATTTTGCCATATGTACCTATATCAAATCATTTTGTTGTACTTCTTAAATGGATACAATCTCACGTGTCACTCATTTACATAAAAAAAGCTGCAATAATATTTTAAAATATTAAAAAATAAATAAAAATTAGTGTTACTGAAGCAAAGTAAAAAAATGAACAACAGAATTTGAAGTTAATTATTTAAATTAAAAAGGTAACATGCAAAGAATATTATAGGAGAGTTTATAAAATATTAAAAATAAAACACAAAGGAAAACAAGCCTTGGCTGGTTTTGCTCAGTGATTAGAGTGTTGGCTCGTGGACCAAAGAGTCGCAGGTTCAATTCCAGTCAAGGGCACATACCTTGGTTGCACATACCCTAGCTGGGGTCATGCAGAAGTCAACCAATAGATGTCTCTCTCTCCCTCCTTCCCACTCTATCTGAAGATAAATGGAAAAATATCCTCAGGTGAGGATTTTAAAAACAACAAAATTCTCAGATTTTGTAATCAATTCCAAGTATTTTTTCCATATTTCATTTTTTAACTTTATTTTTATTGTTGATACTATTACAGATGTCCTCATTCCCAGCCCCCCTTTGGCCACTTCTACCCAGCCCCCAATTCCCTTCCTTCTGGCCACCACCACACTGTCATCTGTGTCTGTGGGTTATGCTTATATGTTCTTTGGCTACTTCACCTTCTTTCATCCAGTCCTCCCTCTCCCATTCCCTTTAACAAGGTCAGTTTGTTCCATTATCCATGCCTCTGTTTCCATTTTGTTCATCAGTTTATTTTGTTCATTAGATTCCACATATAAGTGAGACCATATGGTATTTATTTTTCTCTGACTGGTTGATTTCTCTTAGCATAATAATCTCCAAGTCCATCCACACTGTCTCAAAAGGTAAGATTTCCTTCTCTTTTCGGCTGTGTAGTATTCTATTGTCTAAATGTACCACAGCTTTTTTTTATCTACTCATCTACTGAGGGGCACTTGGGCTATTTCCAGATCTTAGTTATTGTAAATAACACTGCAACATAGGAATGTATATATTCTTTTGTTTGTGTTTTGGGATTCTTAGGATATATTCTCTGAAGTGGAATCACTAAGTCAAAAGGCAGTTCTATTATTAATTTTTTGAGGAAACTCCATACTGTTTTCCACAGTGGCTGCACCAGTCTGCATTTCCACCAACAGTGCACTAGTTCCCTTTTCTCCACATTCTCACCAACACTTGCTGTTTGTTGATTTATTGATAGTAGCCATTCTGACAGGTGTGAAGTGATATGCCATTGTGGTTTTAATTTGTATCTCTCTGATGATTAATGACATTGAGCTTTTTTTTCATATGTCTATTGGTCATCTCTATGTCCTCCTTGGAGAAATGTCTATACCCATTTTGCCCATTTTTTAATTGGGTTGTTTTTCTTCCTGGTATTGAGTTGTATATGTTCTTTATATATTTTGTAAATGAATCCCTTATCAGATGTGTCATTGGAAAATATGTACTCCTATACGGTGCATTCCCTTTGTATTTTGTACATGGTTTCCCTTGCTCTGCAGAAGCTTTTTAGTTTGCTGTGGTGTCACTTGTTTATTTTTCTATTTTTCCCTTACCTTAGGAGATGTATCAGCAAAAATACTGCTACAAGAGATGTTTGAAATTTTACTGCCTTTGTTTGCTTCTAGGATTTTTATGGTTTCATGACTTACATTTAAGTCTTTTATCAACTTTGAGTTTATTATTTGTATTGTGTAAGTTGGTAATCTAATTTCATTTTTTTGCATGTACTTGTCCAATTTTCCCAGCACCATTTATTAAAAAGACATTCTTTATTCCACTGTGTATTCTTGTCTCCATTGTCAAACATTAAATGATCATAATGGCATCGGTCAATTTCTGGGGTCTCTGTTCTGTTCCATTCATTTATATACCTATTCTTGTGCCAGTACCAGTCTGTTTTTATTACAATGGCTTTGTAATATGGTTTGAAATCTGGTATTGTAATCCCTCCAACTTTGTTCTTCATTCCCAAGATTGCTGAGGTTATTTAGAGTCTTTTTCAGTGCCATATAAATTGTTAGAATGTCCAGATCTGTGAAATATGCCATTGGTATTTTAATAGGAATTGCATTCAATCTATAGATCGCTTTGGGTAGTATGGACATTTTAATGATGCTAATTCTTTCTATCCATGTTTCCATTTATTTTTGTCTTTCTCAATTTTTTTCTCTTCAATGTCCCGTAGTTTTTTTAGTACAAGTGTTTCAGCTCCTTGGTTAAATCTATCCCTAGGTACCTTATTTTTTTGTTGCAATAGTAAATGGGATTGTTTTCTTTATTTTTTTCTTTCTGATAGGTCATTATTGATTTATAAAAATGCCACCAATTTCTGAATATTAATTTTGTATCCTGTTACTTTGCTGAATTCATTTATTACAACAGATAATGAACTCCCATTCAAAGTATCGGACTAACATCAAATTTTGTTGTTTCTTTGTCTTTCCAATTTCTAACATATTTTTCTGCACCTAACATATGTATTTGCATTTAAGCATGTTTTCTTCATCCCATTTGTATTCAGAAACAACTTTTTAACTTTTTTCCTGTATTTTATTTTTTTAAATTAAGTTTGTTGAACTAACGATGATCAATAACATTATATAAACCAGGTGTACAATTCTATAATACATCATCTCTATGTTGCATTGTAGCTGATCACCCAAAGTCTAGTCTTTTTTATCACTATGTATTTGATCCCTTTCCCCCATTTTTTGGTCACTAATAATCACTGCTCCACATTTTGTTACTACAATTATTTCTTTTCTGGAATTTTGTGTGAATAGAATCAGACAATATGTAGTCTTGTGTATTTACCTTTTTAAATTAATAATCATCTTGAGACTTTTTCCTGTTGTTCTATATATATTTTGTTCCATTTTACTGCTGAGTGGAAATCCATGGTATGTGGAAACTATAACTCATTTATCCATTCTTCATTGATAGATATATTTTGGTTATTTACAATTTTCTGCTCTTCTGAATAAATTGTGATGAACAATTGCATACAATCATTTTTGTGAACATCTCTTGGGTAAATACTGGGAGATAAGAGTGGTGGGTTATATATTAAGTGTGTATTTAATTTTCAAAGTGCTTGTATTATTTTGCATTCCTATAAGCTACGAGTGTTTCAGTTGTTCCACACCTTTATCAATACTTAGTATTGTCATTCTTTTTAGTTTTAGCCACTTTAGTGAGTGTATAGTACATTATTTGGTTTCTTTGTATTTTCCTAGTGAGAGCTGATACTGGGCATTTTTTCATGGGCTCCTTTATAATTTGTATTTTTTCTTTAGTGAAGAAGTTTCAAAGATTTTGTTCAGATTTTTATTTGGCTGTTCATGGTATAATTGTGTTGTAAAAATTCTTTATATGTTCTGCACTCAAGTCCTTTATCAGGTATATGTTTTGGAGATATTTTATCCTAGTTAGTGGCTTGCTTTTCTATTTTTCTTAACATCTTTTGAATAGCAGGAGTTTTTAATATTTGAAGTTTCTACTTTTTTTTTACTTCATTGTTCATGGTTTCTGTGTTCTTTCAAATAAATCTTTGCCTAATCCAATGTCATAAAAAAATTTCTTAATATGTTTTCTTTTAAAAATTTTGAAGTTTTATGTCTTACATTTAAACCTATGAGTCATTTTGAATTAATATTTGTGGATGGCATGAGAGGTCAGAGTAAATATATTTTTTGCACATAGCTATCCAGTTGTTGCTGCACAATTTGTTGAAAATATGCTCTTTGCCCGTTGAATTACCACTGCACTTTTGTCAAAATCAATATATGGGTTGGTCTAATTTTGGAATTTTTATTCTGTTCCATTCATTTACTTATGTATTGTGATCACAAACCCACGTTGTCTGTTAAAGACTTGGAATTGGGAGTCTAACTCCTGTGATTTTTTTTTTTTTCAAAATTGATTTTTCTCTTCTAGGATCCTAGTATTTCCATATAAACTAACAATTTCAAATTGACAGTTTCTACCAAATATTCTACAATAATTTTTATTCCAATTGTGTAGAATCTACAGGTTAATTTGTAGAGAACCAACATCTTTAAAATATTGTCTTCTAATTCATTAATATATCTTTCCATTTGTTTAGGTATTCTTTAACTTTTTAGCTATTCTTTCATTTGTAAGTAATAGTTGTTAATGTAGTTTCTGACATTTATTTCTAAGTATTTTCATAAGTCAATTTTTTAAAATTTATTTCCCACTTTTTTATTGCTAGTGTAAAGAAATACAGTTAATTTCTGTATACCGAATGCATTCATTTCACCAGGTCATCTAATTACAATGTTAGCAAAAGTTTGTTTATAATAACACCTAATTTTTCTTTTAACTTCTGTAAGGTCTATAATGGTGCCCCTTCTTTCAATGTTGGTTTAGGAATTTGTCTTCTCTTTATATTTCTTATCAGTGCATCTAGTTATATAAAAGTTATTATTTTTCAGAGAACCACCTTTCTATTTCATTGAAATATTTTCTATGCTCATTCATTTTGTTTTGATTTTTGTTTTTGTTTTTGTTTTGGTTTGGTTTGTGCCAGCAGACTTGGTGTCTGGTGAGAGCCAGCATCCTGGTTTATAGACCATGTCTTCTCATTGCTTGCTGTGTCCTCACAGGGTTGAAGAGGTAAGGGTGCTCTCTGGGGTCTCTTTTATAAGGACACTAACCTCATTGATGATGGCTCCATGTTCATGTTCTTATCGCCTCCCAGTGTCCTCACCTCCAAATATCATCACTTTGGCAACTGGGTTTCAACATATAAATTTTGAAGAAACACGAATATTCTGTCTATAGCAACAGTCATGTTTAAATTTGTTCTAGTTTCCCATTGTACTAATTTCTGTTATCATGTTCCTTCTTCTTCTTACTTGGCTTAATTTGCTTTTCCTTTTCCAGTTGCTTGAGTGTAAGTATTGGTCATTGATTTTACACATCTCTTGCTTTTTTTCTGGAAATCTATTTTGTCTGATATTAATGTAGCCACTCTTACTCATGGTTACTCTTTGTTTTGAATATCTATTTATTTATAGTCTTTACCTTCAGTCTACTTGTGTTTTGATATTTAAACTAGCTCATGTAGACTATATGTAATTGCCTTTTGCTTTTTATTTTGCTTTAAATAATTTTTTATTTTTCGATTACAGTTGACATATAATATTATATTAGTTTCAAGTGTATAACTAGTGATTAGACATTATATAAGTAACTAAGTGATCACCCTGATATATCTAGTACCATCTGACACCATACATAGTTATGACAATTGCAATATTATTAACTATCTTCTCTATGCTGTACATTACATCCCTGTGACTATTCTGTAACTACTAATTGGTACTTCTTAATCCTTCAACTTTTTTGCCTATCGCCTCAACCTCCCTCCCATCTGGGGCAGAGGGGAGGGAAGAGATAAACCAAATAACTTCCGCATATAAGTATAACCAATTGACATAGACAACAGTGCTGGAGTGGTCGTGGGAAGAGGGTGTCAACTGGGGAAAAGGGAGAAACATCTGTAACAAAAATTAATTAATTAATTAAAAAGAAAGAAAGAGAAAAATGTTATCTGTATCCATGAGTTTGCTTCTGTTCTGCGTGTTCATTTATTTTGTTATTTTAGATTTTCTGTATAAGTGAAATCATGTGGCATTTGTCCTTCTCTGTCTGACTTATTTCACATAGCACAATACTCTCCAAGTCCATCCATGTTGTTGCAGATGACAGCATTTCATTTTATTTTACGGCTGTGAGTCTACACCACTTCTCTATCCATTCATGGACAGTTTGCTTCCAAATCTTGGCTATTGTATATAATGTTTCAATTAACACATGATGTATATCTCTTTTTGATTTAGTGTTTGGGATTTCTTTGAATAAATACCCAAAAGTGTAATTGCTGGGTCCTTCTTTGTCTCTTGTTATATAGCCTTTGTTTTATTTACTTACTTAATTATCTATTTATTTTTAAGTGAATGAGCATGGTTGTGTGGCAATACAACTTTATTTATGGACATTAAATTTGAATTTCATATAATTTTCATGTGTCACAAAGTAGGATTCTTTTTTTTATTTTTTTAAAATAATGTAAAGCTCATTCTTAGTTCACAGGTCATACAAAATCTGGTGGAGGGCTGGATTTGGCCTAGGGCAATAGATTTCCAAGCCCTGGTCTAAATATATATTATTTTGACATTTATTTGCTGGCAATTATGTAACTTCTACTTCATTATTAAATGAGAACAATAATACTAAATCTTGCTTAAGGCTTTGTCTGAACTGCTGGTGTACAAATTTTTTAAATAAAAGTTTAAAAATCACTTATGTCTACATTAAATATACTGCTAGAAGAACTATGTTTCATTTATTTCTTGATGTCACAGCTATACAACTCTCATGCACACAGCAGGGAACATATCTTTGTTTCACAATGTATAGCTTTTGTTTTAAAGTCTATTTTGTCTGGTACAAGTATTGCTACACCAGCTTTTTGTTTGTTTCTAGTTTCATGAAATACATTTATTTTTATTTATATACTTTCAGTCTGTGTGTGTCTTTTGATCTGAAGTGAGTCTCTTATAGACAGTAGATGTAAGGGTCTTATTTTGTTATCTATTCAGACTCCATATGTCTTTTGATTAGAGCATTTAATCCATTTGCATTTAAAGTAATTGTTATAGATTTGTATTTATTGCCATTTTATTATTCATATTTTTATCTTTTTTTCTTTTTTTTAAAGAAGACTCTTTAACATTTCTTTTAATAATGTTTGGGTGGTGATAAATGTCTTTAGCTTTTTCTTCTCTGGAAAGCTATTTATTTATTTATTCCTAAATAATAGCTTTGCTGGGTAAAGTAAGGCTGATTGTAGGTCCTTGCTTTTCAAAAATTACTTTGAATCATTCTTGCTAGTCTCTTCCGGCCTGCAAAGTTTCTGTTGAGAAATCAGCGGACAGTCTGATGGTGTCTCCCCTGTAGGTATCTCTTTTTCTCTTGCTGCTTTACAAGATTTTCTCTTTGTCTTTAAACTTTGGCATTTTAATTATAATGTGTCTGATGTGGTCCTCTTTGGACTCATCATGTTTGGGATTCCGCATTTCTTTTACTTCTATGTCTATTTCCTTCATCAGGTTTGGAAAGTTTTTCATCATTATTTTCTCACATAGGTTTTTAATTCCTTGTTTACTTTCTTCTCCGCCTGGCACCCCCATGGTGTGAATGTTGGTACCCTTGAAGTTGTGCCAGAGGCTTTTTACATAATCCTCATTTTTAGGGATTCTTTTTATTTTTTGCTTTTGATTGGGTGTTTTCTAATTTCTTATCTTCAAAATTTCTGATTTGATATTGTGATTTACTGATTTCTTCATTTCAGTTAGTATATTCTTCATTTCTGACTGTATTTTTTATGTTTTATATCTCTATTTTTGTTTCCTTTCCCTTGTTTAAGTTCCTACTAAGTTCATCTACTGTTACCCTAAACTCATTGAGCATACATATAACCAGTATTTTGAACTCTGTATTTAGTAGATAGTTTGCCTCCATTTTTTAGTTCTTTTTCTGGATTTTTGTCCTGGTTTTAATTTGGAACACCTTTCTTTGTCTCTTCATTTTGACTGCCTCCCTCTGTTTGTTTCTATGTATTAGGTAGAGCTGCTATGTCTCCTGGCCTTGGTAGAATGGCCTTATGGAGTAGGTATCCTGAGGATCCAGAAGCACAGCCTTCCCAATCACCCGAACTGGGCACTCCAAGTTCACCCCTCACGTGTACTATGTACACTCTCCTGATGTAATTGAGTCTTGATAACAGCTGGCACCTCAATGGGAGGGATCCAGCCACAGGCCAATTGGCTGTAAGACCAGCTGCGACTACTGTGGAACATCAGCTGTGCCGGGCCGATCCCCGGGGAAGGATTTACTTCAGCAGGGATCCAATGCCTGCTGGTATGCTCTTTGAGTGCATTCCTTGTGGAAGAAGTTGGGTGGTGCCAAAAACTGGCCAAAAACTGTCCACTCAGTGTGCTGGCTCTGGGACCTCCCAGGATGTGCAGGCCAATATCAGCCACCACCTATTCTCTGCCTGGGGCCACCAGCATGACCTACAAAGTGACCTGAATATGGCTGCTACTTGTACTGGGCTTGGAGGTGCCCAGGAGAGACCAACCTGTGAACGAAGGCTGGCTGTGAACCAAGGCTGGCTGCTGCTAGTGCCAGCCAAGGACCACTTAGTGAGAAGTATGGTGCATGTCAAGGCCATATGCCACCTGAGAGATTTTAGGAAAGTCTGAAGCATGAACCAAGAGGCCATCTGTATGAAAAGCCACTGGAAATTACTTGGATTGTGCCTACAAACTGGGTGGGTTGGGGACTCAGGGAATCAATGAATAGCCTTAGCCAGGTGGATGGAGGATCATATATGGTGCTTGCCTGCTGGCTCTGTGGGGGGAGGGCCCAGAAAATGCTGGACTCTTCCTTCCAGCACTTCTGTCTGGGAGAAAACTGCCCTGTCATCTCTTTTTTTATGGCAGACTACTTACTTTCTCCCTGTATGTTCCCAGCACTGGAATCAGAACAAGTGAGTCTTAGTCTATGCGCAATCCCTTCAAGAGGACTGCCTGGGATGCCGGTGGCACCCTGTCTAACTCAGCCACAATCTGTGTTGGTTTTTATAGCCAGACATTATAGGGACTGGAAGCCTGGGCTGGGTGGCCTGGGGTAGAGCTGGAACCCCTCACTCCTCAGGGAGGATTTCTGCAGCTAAGATATCCCTCCTGATTTTATCTGCCATACATGGTTATGGAACCAGCCCATCTGTGTCTCTGCCCCTTCTAACATTCTCGATCTGGCTTCTTCTTTATATTGTTATCTGTAAGACTTTTCTGTTCAGTTAGATTTCAGAGAGTTTTGAAGGATGATTGTTCTGTAGTTTAGTTGTAATTTTGATGTGGTTATGGGAGGATTCAAGTCCTGCATTTACCTATGCTGTGATCTTGACCAGAACTTCCTTTGGCCTTTTATAAGGACTGAAAATTTCGCCCTGGATAGTGTGGCTCAATTGGTTGGGCATTGTCCCGTGCACCACAAGGTTGCCGGTTTAATTCCTGATCAGGGCACATGCCCGGTTGCAGACTTGATCACCAACCCGTGGGGAACATGCAGGAGGCTGCCAATCAATGTTTCACTCTCACCCTCTAAAAGTCTATTTTTAAAAATTATATATATAAAAAGACTATAATTTCTGCCTTTATATTGGAGTGTTTAGTCCATTTACATTTACTATAATTATTGATATACTTATGCCCATAATTGTACTATATATTTTTGTTCCTCCATTTTTCCTTTTTTATGTTAATAAAATGTTTCTTAATATTTTGTTTTAAGACCATTATTGATTTTTCATTATATCTCCTTCTATTGCAATTTTAATGGTGCTCTAAGATTAGTAGTATGATTCTTAAACTTATATTAATTTACCTGAATTAACAGTTAATTTGTAAAATAGTAAATTGCTTAAGGTATAATATAAAAAAATTTACAATAGTTAATTTCCTTTTGCTCTCTCAATTTTAGTGCCATACTTGTCTGTCATATATTCTGCATAGAATAAACTCAATAAGTGCTGTATTTATTAGTCATGTGTTTCTTTAAAAAGGAAAATAATATTGTCTGTGTATTAAAATTTTTTGATTTTTTTACTCCATCTTATAGATCCAATTTACTAACTACTATCATATTTCCCTTTAGACTTAAGACTATCATTTCTTACAGTTTGAATCTCCAGGCAACACATTCTCTTAAGTTTTTGTTTATCTAAAAATGTTCTTGCTTTGCTTCATTTTTTACACACGTTTTAGAGGTAAAATAACTGTACCACAAATTTTAAATATTTAAAATATGTAACTTGCATATATGCATAAAGCCATAGATATAAACAATAGTGTGGTGAAAGCCTGAGGGTGAGGGGTGCTGGGTAAAGGGGGGGTCAATGGGGGAAAAAGTAGGGGAACATCTGTAATTCTTTCAACAATAAAGATAAATTAAAATAAAATAAAATATATAACTTGATAAGTTTTCACACATGTTATGTATACATTTGTGAATTTCATGAAAATTACATGTTTAATATAACATATATATGTAATCACCATAAAATCATCATCAAAATTAAGACAGCCATTTTCATTGCTTCAAAAGGTTTTCTAGTGCCTCATTGTTGTATAATCCTCCCAATGGCAACCACTGATTTATTTTCTGTCACTCTAGTTTGCTTTTTTTTAAATAATTGAAATCATATAATTGCCTTCACTTGTGAAGGATAACCACCGGATTTTAAAATCTTGGTTGCCTTTTTAATTTCTTCAGAATTTTGAGAAGATGAACAGATGTCTTTAGGTTTCCATAATTTTTAATGAGAAGCAAGCCATTACATTTATTGTTTTTCCGATTAGTTGCTTTCAAATTTTCCTACATGACTCACAATCTGAATTTAAACTCTATGTATCTTGAGCTGGGTTTCTTTATTTTTGTCAGCTTGGGGTTCAGAGAGCATTTGATTCTTTTTTAAAAATATGGTTTTATTGATTTTAGAGAGAGAGGAAGAGAAAAAATATATATATATATGAGAGAGAAACATCGATAAGTTGCCTCCTATAGGTGCCCCAATCGAGTACCAAAACCACAACCTGGAAATATGCCCTGACTGAGAATCGAACCAGTGACCTTTCAGTGCATTAGACAATGCTCAACTAACAGAGCTATAACATCCAGGGCACAACATTTGAATATTTTTTTTAATCCTCACCAGAGGACATTTTTGCATTTATCTTCAGACACAGAGGTAGGGAGAGAGGGAGGAAGAGAAAGAGAGAAGCATCAATGTGAGAGAGACACATGTACTGGTTGCCTCCCACACGACCCCAACTGGGCCAGGGACAAACTGCAACTGAGGTAGGTGCCCTTAGCAGGAACCAAACCCGGGACTCTCTGGTCTGTGGGCCAATGCTCGGACCACTGAACCAAACCAGCCAGGGCAAACATTTGAATCTTTAATTAATATTTTCTACCAAATTTGTTATTTTCTTTTAACATTTTTATCACTTTTTCTTGCTTTCCTTTTTCTAGGACTTCAATTACATGTATGTTGGACTGCTTCATCTACTGCCCGGTCTCTGAGGTTCCGCTCATTTTTCTTCACTCTTTATCTTTCTCGGTTTTGATTGGGCAATTTATATTGATCTATATTTAAATCACTGCCTTTTCCCCCCATCTCCAACATGTGGTTTTACTTACTTTGTTATTTCAATAATTGTAATTTTAAACTCTAGATTTGTTATTTTTTAAATAGTTTGCATGTCTCTGTTAAGATTGTTCATCTCTTCAATTATTGATACCATATTTCCCTTCAAATATTTAAATATATTTTCATTTAATTCTTTGAACATATTTAGAATGACTGCTTTGAAATCTTTCTCTGCTCATTTTAATTCTGGACTCCATCCAGCCGGTGTGACTCAGTGAATTGTCATCCCTTGGACTGAGAGATCCCAGTTCAATTCTGGTCAGGGCATATGCCCGGGTTGTGGACTTGATCCTCAGTAGAGGGTGTGCAAGAGGCAGCCAATTGATGTTTCTCTCTCACATCAATATTTCTATCTCTCTCCCTCCTCTCTCTCTAAAAAATCAATAAAACATATTTTTAAAAAATATCTGGACCTACTATAAGTAAGATTCTATTAACAGCTTCTTTATATTTTATTTTATTTTTGCCTGTGTATGGGTCATATTTTTTCTTTCTTTCTTTGCATGTCTGGTGGTTTGGTTGTGATTTGCACATCTTAGATCATATATTGTAGTGACAATGGACAATGTTCTAAGGATTACTAGATTTTTGTTCTAATAAGTAGTTCAGTTGCCCAGAATTAAATCACAAACTATTTCTGCTTTGAGTTATGCAGGTCCTTACATATGTGTTCTGTTCTTATGCTTTCCCGCTGCTGCATTGTCATTTAACCTAATCCCTGTGGGGTTCTCTTTTACCTACAAAATTTGGCAGGATTTCTTGTTTTTCAAGATATCCCTAATTCCAGCTACTTTGCTGGCTTTGGA
Organism: Molossus molossus; assembly: GCF_014108415.1. Lineage (NCBI taxonomy): Eukaryota > Metazoa > Chordata > Mammalia > Chiroptera > Molossidae > Molossus > Molossus molossus. The sequence goes on from NW_023425346.1 coordinate 38,284,779, forward strand.
CTCTGTAATCTTACCCGTCAGGCCTTCTGCACCCCAAGATATTTACAACGGGAGAATGCAGTTGTTTAAGAAAAGCATCAAATTCACATTTCTGGCTCCCTCTAGGTCTAAGTTCCAAGAGTATTTGTCTTTGTGGTCTCTGCATTGTTTTTCAATGAGTCCTTTGTGGGTTTTTTGCATATGCAGAATTTAACTGTTAGCCAGGGACTTGGACATTCTGTGTTCTAAACTGGTTGCATCTTTTATTTCTTCCCAGTTAATGATTTCCCTTTCAAATTTCTAGATATTTTCTAGAACCAAATGCTAATTTCTGGTACCTTCAGCTGATAAATCTGTTTTCTTCTCACTATAATCTTTGTTTCTCAAATGTCATTTTCTTCAACTATAATTTTGGAAGTCGGACAGAGCGCTTGAGCCAGGAAGCTGAAAACTATCTTCCAGTTTCTCTATGGACTTTTTAGTATATATATATAGATATATATAGATATAGATATATATATATATACACACATTTAAATTTTACCCAATTTTTATAATTGCTCATATAGTGGAGGTTCATGGGACCATTTTACATCTCTACCATATCAGTAGCTGAATCTCTAATGAAATTACTTTTATAATCGTGGAGCAAGACCGAGGGGCTCTAATAGTGTTTTCAGTGATTATAGGTTTGATCTAAAAAACAATGGCATTCTGTATTTTTTCAGTATAAACTAAATAATGACATGTCTTTGCGTTTTTAACTGATGATACATTTTTGATGTTTTAAAAAAATAGCCCAATAATATTAAAGAGTTTCTTTATTACTATGAGAGTTGAAGGGTAGACGAACCCTACAGAGAAAAGTCAGAAAAATCACATCAACTTTCGATTTATTCACTAATCTACATACCCATACATAAACATATTACAAGCCTCTCTCTCTCTCTCTCTCTCTCTCTCTATATATATATATATATATATATTTTTTTTTCCTTTGGTACGTGCCCCTAGCCTCTAGGGCCTAGCGGGAACTGAACCCGGGACTCTCTGGTCCACAGGCCAACGCTCCAACAGCAGAGCCAAACCAGCCAGGGCAAAAGCCTCTATTTCTTGTTAGAATACAACTAGAATCAAAAACATCAGGCATAAAAAAAAATCTCTGAAAAACTGAACACTTTGAGAAAAAGTTTTACCACTTTTTGTAGGATTTTGTATTACAAGTCAACATAAAACTGCATTAAAAAAAATGTCAAAGAAGAAAAAATATATAAAAATAAGAACTATGCTGTTTTTCTTGACAGGGATATGGGACTTCTACACCCCTGGGCATGAGCAAGTAGATTGATCCTTATTCTCTCTTAAGCCACTTCCTGTGCAGTGAAACATATGAGTTCCCCTGGCAACATAGTAAGGAGCATGTAAGGAGCATTATGGTATTGTATCATGGAGTTCAGTGTAAGGATTTAAAATATATAAGTTTGTTCTATGTTTTAAGTTCATAGGAAAACAATATAGAATGCTTTTATTCAATGCATTAAAAAATAAAAGATTAATTTTCTATTCTTGAGAATGACAAAATATTTTTAAATTCTTAAAGTATTCTTTTCTTTATTTGCTATACTCAGCCAAATTTGTTATATCTTGGTTACTTATTTCTGTAGCCCTGAGCTGTAAGTGACCTAATTTTGACTATAGCTATATTCTCCTAAAGTTTGTTTTACATTCAACACTTTCGATATTTTCACACTATTTTAGATCCAACTTCGCATAAGTAGTGATGCTCACACACTATTCTATTTTAGAACTAGAATTTCACAAAAGACAAAAAAAAAAGTATAAACTTCCTATATCTCTAAAGAAGTAAAAAAAAAAAAAAAAAAGATTGGTGATGTGGTAAGTTAATGTTAAGACTACAGGTAGGAAGAAAACTGTATTTGTATATCAATAATCCACCTATTTAAATACGTTTAATAACTTCTTCCTGCACATGATAATCTCAGTTTATTTCTATTAAATTCCAATGTATCAAAGAACATTAAGTAGAGCAGATTTACACAATACTGAAATGTCATGTCTGGTGGCAAACTCAGGTATAACATCAGGTCTCAGGAGAGTCCGAGTTCAGCAAGTAAAATCAATGTGATTATAGGTATGCTAACCATTAAATGTATTGTTTAAACCAGGACACTCAAAACAAAATTTTTTTTTCTTTATTGATTTTAGCGAGAGAGGACGGGAGAAGGAGAGAGAGAGAAACATCGATGAGCGAGAACATCAATTGGCTGCCTACTGCATGACCCTCACTGGGGATGGGGCCCACAACCTGGGCATGTGCCCTGATTGGGAATCGAACTGGTGACCTCTTGGTGCATGGGTAGATGCTCAACCACTGAGCCTCACCAGCCAGGCAAAACCAGGGCACCTTTAAGAGAGAAAGACTGTTAATTACAGTAGACAACAGTGAATCCTAGCCTCAACTATGCAGAGCAAACAGTATGTATGGCCTTCTTAGCAATAGGCAATCAGAGGAAAGAAAGGTAAATGTTATTATAAAGGAGTCAGAGTTGCAATTCACCAAGTTAGAGTATTCAAAAATACTTGGTTATAGCAACAAAGAGTGTTTCCTAAAAGATATTGCTCTACTCTGATGTCTGACTGAAATCTCAAATGTTCTGTAACTCATGCTTTCAACTCAACTAGCAAGGCATTTGCTGGAGCCTAAAGAGGCTGGACCAGAAGTGGCATTGTCCAGGTAGAAATGTGTATAGGTTTAATTCTAAACTGTGTGTCTTTTAGGGTTAAATAAAAAATCATATATCTTAAGCCAGTTTTTTCCCCCAAGAGAAACACTAGAACTAAAATATGTAACATGTTGCGATAGAGAAAAAAAATAACTCCACTGTTAAATAAATTTGAGGAGTTATGGATTAAACAAAATTAGCAATATTGGTGACTGCAGAAGATCGTAGTCTCTAATATGTAAAGTTCACAGACTCACCAATTTTAGGCAGTAAGAAGCAGTTTTTTTTCCCAAATGTATTTGTCTTAAATCAGATTCCCCAGTAGCAGAGCTTGAGACAGGCTTTCTAGTGCAAGCAATTCACTGAGAAAATGTTTTGGGAGCAAAGTACAGTTTTAGCTGGAGATTTGCTTCAGTTTGATCCCTTGGGAGATCACAGATTACACCACAAAGTAGTCTCAGTTTGTGGCAAGGTGGCTAGCTTGCCTGTACCCCTTTGTCAGTCAGTCATTGGCTGTGTGTTGCCTGGATCGTGAGGATAGGGGAGATGCTACCTCCTATGTCAGACAGACATAATTCTCCAGGAAATAAAAGACAGTGGTGAGCTATTAGCAGCCAACCTTCGCAGCAGCTGAGAGATGACTGCACTTGAAAGCAAATGTGATCTAGGCAGAGCAGCCATCCTCTGACCAGAGAAGTATGGTTTTCACAGAGTATATAATGAGAAAAGTGTTCTATTAACACACCGAAAAGAATACTTCCCTGAGAAGACCCTGCATCACTCAGCTTCTGTATCTACCTTACACTCTGTTACACTGAGCTCTGGAAATTCATTCACATTCTGGCAGGGAGACCTCAAACTCTTCATCATCAGATAGCCTTCCAATAAACAAAACCACAAGCACCTGGGGCAGAAATCTTGATATCTGAGATACTGGCAGGAAATCATGTAAGAAACTAACCTCGATTTGTAAAAGTCAAACTTCCAGATAACACAGAATGTTCAGCATTTGGATTTTTTCATTGAAAGAGGCTATGGAAATCTTAGAATTCCAGGGTAATTTATACCTCAAAGAATTTAGGAAAGTATAATGTCACATATTTTAATATATGAGTAATTGAAATTTCTGTTTGCAACAGCACCCGCCAAAAACAATGTATTCTCTAACAGAATAATAATGTATCTATAATCTATCAAGAAATTGCATTTACAATACCTAGAATTCAAAGTCTAATGTTAAACCAGGCAAAATTTCTAGAAGACAGAACTAATTAATTGAATAAAGGAATATTAAATTCTCAAATGAAATTCAGGATTATATTATTAAGTCAGTTGTATAAATAATAACAATGTTTAGTGTATGTAAACACAATGTTGTAATTTTAAGTACTCTATTCTTCCAGACTACCCAAATAAATACACTTGAGTACATCAACATGTAGGATTTTCAAAGATAGTAAATATTTTCTTTGTGTACACAATTAAGGCTAATATTTACAATATATTTTGCTTTTTATGAACTACCTAGTTAAAGGTGTGTGTTCCCAACCCATTAATTGTTTTTATATATTGGATTTCTTCAGAGTTAAGTACCACTGAGCTTCCAATGAGAGTTAAGGTAATAAAACTGGAAAAAAAATATTTGCATATGACATATCTGATAAAATAGATTATCCAGGATACATTTCAAAATCTCTTAAAACTCAGTAGAAAATAACTTAAAGAATGGAAAAATGATTTGAACACATACTTCACCAAAGAAGACATGCATAGAGAAAATAAACATATTAAAATGATGCTCAATATCATTAGCCACTAGAGAAGTATCATTTAAAACTACAATGAAATGCCATTTCACACCTATAATATTGGCTAACATTTTAGTAATAACAATAATAATTAACAAGACCAAGAGCTGGTGAAAATGTGGACCTATTGAGAACATGGAGCAACTGAAACTCTCATACATTGTTGTTGGGAATGGACAATGTTACAGCACCTCAGAAAACAGTGGTAGTTTCCTATGAAATTAAATAGATGCTTACCACATAATCCAGATATTCCATTCCTAGAAATTAACCCAGTGTAATAAAAACTCATGTTCACATAAAAATCTTGAATGTAAATATTTGTAATGGTTTTATTCATAATCAGCAAAATCAAGAGAAAAAGGTAAAATTTCAAAAGGAGAGCAGTGGAATAATAAACAATGAAACATTATTCAGCAACCAAATAAAGAGTTGCTGCCTATGATAACAGGAGTGAAACGTAAATGCACAATGCAAAGGGAAAAAGCCAGAATAAAAAAACTGTATCCTGCATGATGCCATCTAAATGAAATTCGGGAAAAGGTAAAAGTCTAGGATTAGAAGAGAAATAAATGGTTGACAGAGGCTAGGTTGGAGAGAAGAGTTGACTAACAGGCACAGGAAGTTTGCAGGTTCATGAAATTCTTCTAGATCTTGATGTGTTTGTGATTTAAAAATGTCTTCGTCAAAATTCACATTATGAAACCCAATCGGGTGAATTTTTATGTTTAGATTTTAACTTTAAATTTTTATTTAATGTCAGCCTTAAAAATAGGGGAGGGGGGACCCAGCCAGTGTGGCTCAGTGGTTGAGCATGGACCCATGCACCAAGATGTCACCAGTCTGATTCCCAGTCAGGCATATGCGCAGGTTGTGGGCCCAATCCCCAGTGGAGGGCATGCAGGAGGCAGCCAATTGATGTTCTCTCTCATTGGTGTTTCTATCTCTCTCTCCCTCTCCCTTCCTCTCTAAAAATCAATAAAGAAAAAAAATGTTTTATTTTAAATACATAAAAAAAAATAGGGGGTGGGGGAAGAAATGTGTAGCTATTTAATAAAGTGATACTTTTCTGAATATTATGGTGTTCTAATTAATGACATTTCGTTGCTTTATCTTGAAACTACATGCCAACTTGCTGCACTAGTCCATTCATAAGAAAACACAAAACCTTCTTAAGATGAACCTGGGAAGAATCTTTCAAATCATATTGATTTGGTTAGCCAGTTTTTAGACCTTAGAAGTTCAGCCAGTTTTTACCTCAATCTACATTTACTTACTGATGTATAAATTATTTTATAAACCATTATACAATTGAACACAATCTAGATATTTTGTTATATTTAAATGGCTTTTCTTACTGGAAATTTTTTTAACTAAAAAAATGCTTGTTGAGCTTTGTGTATTAAGAAAAAAAGTCTGTATTGGAAGACTTTAAAAAATAGTAAATAATTTTTGCAAGTGTTCCTATACCAGTTAACATTAAATCTTGATAAACAGTAATTACGTTGAAAACATGGCATTAGTTACTATTTTCACTGTTTTCATAAACCTCATCAAAATCTTTGTATTTGCAAAGAAAAAAAAGGTACGAACCCAAGATGGCTACCTGTGTGAAATTCAGCTCGAGCAACCTCAAATTTCTTTGTCAGTTTGACTTCTTGGGAAAGAGAAATGCTGGAAATGTCCCCAGAGCGTGGTTCATGGCCCCCTAGTATTCTGTCCTGATTTTAGAAATGAGAAATCTTGTCATCTTATCATAGAGTCCCAGAAAATTGTAGCAAACTTTATCTGGTAAGTGAACCTTAATAACCCCAACTTTAACTTCAAGAAAATTACCCTTGGAAACATTTCACAGTCCTGCAGGTTGCTGAGGATATAAAAATGTTTCCCTCTCTCCAGTTATTAACCCTCACAACAGATTCCTCCGGACCTTAACAGTAGCAGTTCAAAACATTCAATTATAATAATCACATATTTTTTATTTCTTTGATAAAACTAGTTCCTCCAGATTTTACATAGCAAAACACACTCGGGTCAAAAAGCATTAACAATTTATTCACTTTGCAGCTGCCTAGTTCTTAACGTGAAATTGCTACTTTATTGACACTGTGGAGTACACATCAACCCTCAGGAAATGTTTTACAGGGACTGCCAGGTTTTTTTTTTAAATGTGATTCTGAAAATGGTCTCAGAATATCATGAATTCATACAGAAATAAGAAAAAAAAAAAAAAAAAAAAGTCTGCCCAGAAGGCTGGAGTTCTTTAAAACCGGTTCCCCTCAAATTGATTTTATTGGAAGGTTATGTTTTAAAATTTTAGGTTTGAACTTTTGGAAATCTACTCTATATACTAAAAAGAAGCAACAATCAGTCTCCACAGACACTTTTATCGAACTTGGAAGAGAATGAAGCATGTGATCTGATTTTAGGAGATACGAGGTATGCTCGTCCAACATGCAGGAGCATAATGAAACCCAGACTAGTAACATATCAATCGCACCCTTCTAACTTTTCCTTCAGTGAATTCCCTACACCCTGTAACCCAGGCAAATGAAAAACTTCCCTTTCACACACCTAGCTTTGCCATTTCTGTACCTTTGCTCAGAGTTTGTCTGTATTGAATGTCCTTCCTCCCTGCCTCACTCTGCCCAAACCCTACTCATTCTGCAGAGGTCATTTTCCAATGTACCTGCCTCCCTGAAAGTTTCCTAGACCACCAGAAACTTTATCTAGCATCGTTTTATCTCATGTTAAAATGTCTTGAGGACAAGAACATTCTCTATTTATTGCTGAGAACTCCCTCCTGAACGTGAGGCTGTGGGAGAGTCTCTGCCTTTTCACCCCTTAGCCTCTCACTGCTCACACCAGCAGTCCTGGAAGGAAGACAGGTGGTGAGGAATGGAGGTACCACCGGGGAGCTTAGGATCCCAAGATTGCAGGGGGTCACACTGGCCTGCATGTTCATCAAAATGCCACCAGTGTTTCTCACCTCTGATCTCTCAGCTAAGGGAAGACCTGCCTTTTGCCCACTGATGCCACTGTGACCAACATAACGAATGCAACTGGAAAAATCAATGGCTATGAATATTCATTTATCCAGAATAAACTCTTTCCTCTATGGAATGGAATTATTTTGAATTCTTATAACCAAAGCTCCTCTGCCTTTTAACATATGTGGTATTATAGTTTGTCTAATTTTCTCTAGTTGGTAAAGTACTGTTTGCTGTAACTTTCTATACCCTGACCAAAAGTGGGCCTAATTTATTTGCAATCAAAATATAATTATGGGCGGCTCCTGGATGACACATTCCTTACTGTGTCCCACTAAGGAGGCTCACAAAGCACCGTGCACCCCATCCTTCTGAGGAAAGACGCCCGAGATTCTGCTTAGCCCGGCGCTTCCGAGGGATAAGTGCTGTGCAGGCAAACGCACCCCTGCCTGCCAGCCAGAGTGCTCGGAGAGGCCGCACGCCCAGCTCCCATGGCCTCCAGGGTTTGCCCACCCTGCCCACCTGGCCAATAGTGCTCAGCCAGACAGGCGCCAGATAAGGCCTCTCACACAGACCTCAGGGAAAAAAATGGCGGCGGAGTGAATGGAGCTACACAGACCATCTCCCAGGACCAAACTGGATTTACAACGAAAATAAAGACAAATCGTCAGGAAGGGGAAACTGAAAGGCAGCCTGGAGGACCACATAACCAGGGACACTGACTCAATCCTGGTAGGCTTGCGAGGATGCAAAAGGGGGCCGGGAGCCCATGGTCCACAGCGGCCTGGGCTGGGACCAGCGGACTCGGCTGGGACCAGGGGACTCGGCTGGAAGCTGCACCCTTGGCTGGGTCCTGTGGCCTCGGCTGGGATCAGCGGCCACCTCAGCTGGGTCCTGGGACCTCGGCTGGGTGCTACGCCCTCGCCAGCATCCAGCGGCCTCAGCTGGGTCCTGTGGCCTCGGCTGGGACCAGCAGCTGCCTCAGCTGGGTGCTACACCCTTGGCTGCTACCACAGCCCTGGCCGCACTTAGCTGGGAGCAGCACCCTTGAGGTAAAGTCCCAGGGGGCTCCATGATGCAGAGCTCAGAAAGAAGCTAAATTGGCAGCAGCCACTCACCTTGGGCTCCGGCAGAGGGAAGGCAGACTGGACTGGAACTGTGTGGGGACAGTCAGGATTTGGAGGGTGTTCAGAGCTTGTGTTGACTGCAGCCACGCAGGACTGTGGTCATCTTACTCCTTCCCAGGGCCCTGGGGAGAGGCAGCGACCCCTCCCTCGGAGATTCAACCCCTCCAGGTAACCATTGAAAAACTAATTGAGGCCCATTAACAACCAACATCTACCACACCCTCGGGAAATCCTCTTACACTGAGCACCTGAGGGAGTTTTTCAGGCAACTCAGAAACCAAGGTTCTTCAAGTGACCCCAACTAATAGTCTCCAGGCAAAAAGGCTAGAGGATAACTACCATTCCCTGGGCTAGCAACTCTAACCAGGAAAGTGAAGACTTGACAATAGGGTCATCCCTGCCTCATCCAAACCCAGGAGAGGGAGCCACAAACAGCAGAACACCAACACCCACAGGGAAAATTTGGCAGACTCCAAAGCCCACTGTGATAGCCAAAATGGTGAAATACAGAAACAAAAGCCACATGAAAGAACAAGAGACCTCTACCGAAGATGAGATAAATGAGGTGCAGTTAAGCAAGTTAACAGAACTAGAATTCAGAGCCATGATCTTGAGAAACCTCAACAGCATGTGTAAGGACGTGACCACCATGAGTAACGCATAGAAATGTTGAATATCAACCAGTTGGAAATTAAAAACCACCAAGAAGAAGTGAAGAATGACATAACAGAAATGAAAAAGACATTGGAAGGTCTAAAAATCAGAGTAGAGGAAGCTGAAGACCAGATCAGTGAATTAGAAGACAGGGTAGAAAAAATCAACCAATCAAAAACCCCAAAGGAAAAAACGATTAAAAAACAGGAAGACAGCTTAAGAGAACTGTGGGACAACTGAAAACATAATAATATTTGCATCATAGGAGTCCCTGAAGAAGAAGAAAATGAGCAAGGGTTAGAGAATATATTCAAAGAAATAGTGATGGAAAACTTCCCTAATTTGGTGAAGGAAGAAGGCATTCAAGTTCAAGAAGCACAGAGAACCCCAAGTAGGAAGAACCCAAACAGGCCAACACCAAGACACATAATAATCGAAGTGCCACAAATTAAAGACAAAGAGAGAATCCTAAAAGCAGCAAGAGATAAGAAACATGTTACCTACAAAGAAAAACCCATAAGGCTCTCGGTTGACTTCTCACAAGAAACACTACAGGCCAGAAGAGAATGGCATGAAGTAATCAAGGTCATGAAAAAGAAGGATCTGAATCCAAGACTACTCTACCCAGCAAGGCTATTATTCAAAATAGAAGGTCAAATAAAAAGCTTCCCAGACAAAAAAACTAAGGGAACGCATTAGCACCAAACCACCACTGCAAGAAATGTTAAAAGGATTGCTGTAATTAGCAGGAGAAATTAGAAGAAAAATAGAACCACAATGAACAAAAATGGCAATGAATAATCACCTTAAATGTAAATGGATTGAATGCTCCCATAAAAAGACACAGAGTAGCTGATTGGATAAGAAAGCATGACTCATCTATATGTTGTTTACAAGAGACCCACCTCACAACAAAAGACTCACACAGGTTGAAAGTGAAGGAATAGAAAAATATCTTCCAAGCAAATGGAAAGCAAAAAAAAGCTGGGGTAGCAATACTCATATCAGATAAAAATAGATTTCAAAATGAAGGCCATAACTAGAGGCAACGAAGGCCACTATAATATTAAAGGATCTATTCAACAGGAAGATATAACCTTGATAAACATATATGCACCCAACATAGGAGCACCAACATATATTAAAAATCTTCTAAAGGACTTCAAAGGAGAAATCGATAGCAATACAATCATAGCAGGGGACTTCAACACCCTGCTGACATCACTGGATAGATCCTCTAGACAAAAAATTAGCAAGGAAACAGAGACTCTAAATGAAGCACTAGACCAAATGGATTTAATAGATATCTACAGAGAATTGCACCCCAAAACTACAGAATTCACATTCTTCTCAAGTGCACATGGGACATTCTCAAAGATAGACTGCATGTTAGGGCAAAAATTAAGTCTCCACAAGTTCAAGAAGATTGAAATCATATCAAGCATCTTCTCAGATCACAATGGCATGAAACTAGAAATCAATTGCAAGAAGAACATACAAAGACATTTGAACACATGGAAGCAAAATAGCATGTTATTAAACAATGCATGGGTTACCGAGGAGATAAAGGAACAAATCAAAAACTTTCTGAAAACCAATGAAAATGAAGACACAACAACACTATGGGATGCAGCGAAAGCAGTTCTGAGAGGGAAGTTTATAGCACTACAGGCCTACCTCAAAAATCAAAAAAATCTCTAATAAACTATCTAACATCACAACTTAAAGAACTAGAGGACAAACAAAAAGAAAACCCCAGAGCAATTAGAAGGAAGGAAATAGTAAAGATCAGAGCAGAAATAAACGACATAGAGACCAAAAAAAAAAAACAATTCAAAGGATCAATGAAACAAAGAGCTGGTTTTTTGAAAAGAAAAACAAGATTGATGGACCCATAGCTAGACTCACCAAGAAACAAAGAGAGAGAACCCAAATACACAAAATTAGAAATGAAGGAGGAGAAGTAACAACTGACACCACAGAAATACAAAAGATCGTTAACAACTATGATGAACAATTATATGGCAACAAATTTGGCAATCTAAGAAAAATGACAAATTTCTAGAAATACATAGTCTCCCAAAACTGGACCAAGAAGAGATACAAAACTTGAACAGACCAAAAACAACAGAAGAAATTGAAGATGTAATCAAGACTCTCCCAGCAAACAAAAGCCCAGGCCCGGAGGGCTTCACAAAGGAGTTTTACTGAATATTCAAAGAAGAACTAACTCCCATTCTTCTCAAACTATTTCACAAAATTCAAGAGGAAGGAAGACTTCCAAACTCGTTTTATGAAGCCAGCATAATTCTAATTCCAAAAGCAGAAAAAGACACTACAAAGAAAGAAAACTACAGGCCAATATCCCTGATGAACATAGACGCCAAAATCCTGAACAAAATACTAGCAAACTGGCTCCAGTAATACACCAAAAAAATTATCCACCATGACCAAGTGGGATTCATCCCAGGGATGCAAGGCTGGTACAATATTCGCAAATCAATAAACGTGATACACCACAAAAATAAAATGAGGAAGAAAAACCACATGATCATATCAATAGATGCCAAAAAAGCCTTCGACAAAATCCAGCATCCATTTCTGATAAGAACGCTCAGCAATGTGGGAATAGAGGGATCATATCTGGACATAATAAAGGCCATATATGAAAGACCTACAGCCAACATCATACTCCATGGGAAAAAACTAAAAGCATTTTCCTTAAGAACAGGAACAAGGCAAGGATGCCCACTTTTGCCACTCTTATTTAACATAGTACTGGAAGTATTAGCCACAGCAATGAGACAGGAAAATAAAATAAAAGGGATCCAAATTGGAAAGGAGGAAGTGAAACTGTCATTATTTGCAGATGACATGATACTATATGTAGAAAACCCCAAAGACTCCATCAAAAATTTCCTAGACTTAATTTGCCAAAGTAGCAGGATACAAAATTAACATCAAGAAATCGATGGCATTCTTATACACCAATGATGAACTCACAGAAAGAGAAACTAAGAAAACAATCCCATTTACCATTGCGGCAAAAAAATTAAGATACCTAGTAATAAATCTAACCAAAGAAGTAAAGGACCTATTCGCAGAAAACTACAGGTCATTAAAAAAAAAAAAAAAAAGAGGAAGATATAAAAAAGTGGAAGCACATACCCTCTTCATGGATTGGAAGAATTAACATCATTAATATGTCCATATTACCCAAAGCAATCTATAGATTCAATGCAATCCCCATCAAAATACCAATGGCATACTTCACAGAATTATAACAAGTACTTCAAAAGTTCATATGGAACCAAAAAAGACCTCGAATAGCCACAGCAATCTTGAAAAGGAAGAACAAAGTTGGAGGAATCACATTACCAGACTTCAGGTTATACTACAAAGCCACTGTAATCAAAACAGCCTGGTACTGGCACAAGAACAGGCATATAGACCAGTGGAACAGAACAGAGAACCCAGAAATGGACCCAAGGCAATATGCTCAATTAATATTTGACAAAGGTGGTAAGAGCATACAGTGGAGTAAGGATCGCCTCTTAATAAATGGTGCTGGGAAAATTGGACAGCTACATGCAGAAAAATAAAACTAGACCATCAACTTACACCATACACAAGAATAAATTCAAAATGGATAAAAGACTTAATTGTGACTCATGAATCCATAAAAATCCTAGAAGAAACTGTAGGCAACAAAATTTTAGACATCATATGCAGCAGAATTTTCACTGATACATCACCTAAGGCAATAGAAACAAAGAAGAAAATGAACACATGGGACTACATCTAACTCAAAAGCTTCTGCACAGCGAAAGATACAATCATCAAAACGGAAAGGCTACACACTGTATGGGAGAGCATAATTGCCAATGAAATACCAGATAAGGGGTTAATTTCCAATACATATAGAGGGCTCATACAAGTCAACCAAAGGAAGACAAAGAACCCAATTAAAAAATGGACAGAGGAACTAAATAGACACCTCTCCAAACGGGGCATACAAATGGCTAAGAGACATATGAGGAAATGCTCAACATCACTAAGCATCAGAGAGATGCAAATTAAAACAACAATGAGGTATCACCTCACTCCTGTCAGAATGGCCACCATCAACAAATCATCAAACAACAAGTGTTGGCGAGGGTGTGGAGAAAAGGGGACTCTAGAACACTGCTGGTGGGAATGCAGACTGGTGCAGCCACTATGAAAAACAATATGGTGTTACTTCGAAAAATTAAAAATTGAAGTTCCATTTGACCCGTGATCCTGCTTCTAGGAATATACCCTAAGAAGCCTGAAATACCAATCAGAAAGAATATATGTACCCCCATGTTTGTAGCAGCACTATTTACAATAGCTAAGATCTGGAAACAGCCCAAGTGTCCATCAGTAGACGAATGGATAAAAAAGCAGTGGTACATATACACAATGGAGTATACGCAACTGTAAGAAAGAAAGATCTGCCCTGGCCAGTTTGGCTCAGCGGTTAGAGCGTCGGCCTGCCTTCCGGAGAGACCCGGGTTCGGTTCCCGCTAAGGGCACGTACTTCGGTTGCAGTTTGTCCCCGACCCTGGTTGGTTGTGCGGGTGGCAGCCACTCGATGTGTCCCTTCACGTCGATGGTTCTCTCTCTCTCTCCCTTCCTCTCTCTCCCTCCCACTCTATCTGTACAAAAAATGGAAAAATATCCTCGGGTGAGGATAAAAAAAAAAAAAGAAAGAAAGATCTTTTATCCTTTGAGACTATATGGAGGGACCTGGAACATATCTTAAGTGAAACAAGCCAAACAGAGAAAGACAAGTATCATATGATCTCACTTATTTGTGGAATATAATGAACATAACAGTCTGAGGAATGGGGTAGTCCCAGAGATGTGGAAGTGGGGTACAGACTGACAATCCCCAGAAGAGGGGGTGGTGGGGGAGAGATAAACCACAGGACTTATATGCATGTATGCATGAACAATGGACATGAACAACAAAGCTGGAGACAGGGCAGAGAGGGAGGGGAGGGGGAATCAGTGGGGGAAAAAGGAGAAACATCTGTAAGAAAAATTAATTAATTAAAAAAAAAAAAAAGGCAGAACTCAGTCTCTCCTGCCGATTCCTTTCTGCAGGGACTCGGGATTTCGCTCTCTGCCACCCTCTCCTGCCCTTGTGATGTCGACAGACTTGCTGTGCAGACTGGGTCGGAGAAAAAACCAAAATATAATTATGATGACTCAAAATAAGTAAGCATGTATATATGTGTGTGTGTGTATGTGTATGCATGTTATGTGTATGTATTTTGCCCCCTAATCTGCCGATCCATCTTAGACACTTCTGAAAGATCAATTTTTCCTAATTAGAAAATATGATTAAGAGGCATAAATTGAGTATCTATTGTGGATACAAATTTGTTCACCAAGTCTTAGACAAATCCTTAAAATTTATAGGATGTAAATTTAAGTAAAGAAAGCCTTTCTTTACACTGCTTAAGAAGCTCAGTATTACTGCCCTTTCTACACCGATAAATAAAAAAGATAAAAGAATTAATAAGTAACAAACTCTTAAGAGTTTATGATAACTGATTGCATTTTAGTTGCACCCATAAGTTCTGCAGTTGTGAACATGGACAACTATGCCCTGTCACACAGCTGCTCAGTCAGTGGTCAGAGACAGGACACTGTGCTGGACCCCAGCTTCAGAGTCAGATCTCGGCACTGCGATGTCCTTCCTCCATCCTATAGCATGAAGCAGTATTTTTATGTCAATAGATCTTCTCCTGGAAAATAAAAATTTCATAATGATCATTGACTAGTGGTAACACTAGTCAATGTTTACAAAGTTCATCTTAGAGGCAGTATATATATATACAAAAACAATGACTCTACAACTTCAAATTCAAAGTATACTTACCACTTTTTTTATGAATTAATTTATTTTTTGTTACAGATATTTCTCCTTTCCCCCCCCAGACACCTTCCTCCCAATCCCGCCCCCTCCTTCGTCCCAACATTGTTGTCTATGTCCATTGGTTATGCATACATGCATATAAGGTCTTTGGTTTATCTCACCACCACCCCCCCCCCCACCCGCCACTCTCCTCTGAAGTTTGTCCATCTGTACTGCACTCCTTTCTGTGTCTCTGGGTCTATTTTGTTCATCAGCTTTTTCTGTTCGTTATATGTACTTACCATTTTTTTCTTTATTGATTTCAGAGAGAGAGGAAGAGTGAGGAGAGAGACAGAAACACCTATGAGAGAAAACATTGATTGGCCACCTCCTGCATGCCCCCCACTGGGTATTTGGCCCACAACCTGGGCATGTGCCCTGACCAGAATCAAACTGGTGACCTCTTGGTGCATGGGTCTTCGCTCAACCACTGAGCCACACCAGCCAAGCTATACTTATCATCTTTTAAAAGGTCACTCCAAGTAAGTCAAGTATATTTAATCAGATGCACAAAGAATAAAAAGAAGTAACTGAATTTACTACAGTAAAGGGACTTCTTGAACAGGTATTGACTTAGGGATAATAACAGATCAAATATCAAAATTATTAACTACATAAGTAAAATGTTGATTTTCTTACAAAACTGGGAAAATAATATTATATTTTATTTTTTTCTAAGATTTGTGTGTGTTTATGTGTGTCTGTTTGTATACATACATGTTCCCTCAAATAATTAAGTTACTGATGAATAATTACTTTCATTGAAGTTACACTAAAGCATTTCTTTTCCAAGCACAAGACTTTCATTTTTTACCCTCTTTTTTTCAAAGAAAACTTCATTTCCATATGTCTATATAGTAAATTATATTTTAAATTTATTTCAAAAAATATTTTTTTTCTTTGAATTTTTATTAAATTAGATTCAATTTGAAGAAACTAAGAGCTAAGATAACAGTCTAATATTTCTTCTTTTTTCAGGGGAGAATTATATATTTTAAGTTGCCATTTTTATTCTGAAATTTTAAGTAACCATTTTCACTAAAGTTTTTAAAACTCCTTAGTTAGTTTGGACAGAAATGCTGTATAAAATACAGTGCAAAAATAACTTGTTTCTAAATGTGCCTAGAAAGATATGACTAGGGGAAAAATAGATTCTTTTATTAAGTTTAACATCTTGGCAATTGAAAAATCAAACATATGAGTCAAACATAAATTTAGAAATTATTCTTAAACTTACTTTGGTTTAAGTTCTTGTTATTTTCCATGAATCATTTTGAAGAATGCAAATATTAACTTAGTACTTGATAGATAATAAAATAATCTTTGATTGCCAAAAACAATATGATAAAATGAGATGAAGGCAAAGTTCACAGTTTGATCTGTCCAATAAGTTCACTTTTTGTAATTAATAAATTCACAATTTAATCTGACTATACTGAGTGTCAATCCAGTCTCTTTGGTTTATATCAAAATAGTATTAAATAATGGCATGCGTAATATTCACTTTGTATGTTGTACGTTTTTATTTATATATTTACATTTAAGTTGACTATGAAAATTCACCAATATATTGACTAGTTGACTTAAGCAAACAGAGCATTCCCCTCTTGTTGCTTAATTCAAAGGAGCAAGATTACATTACAAAAAAAGTCAAGATATTTTACATTTTTAATTCTAAGGCATGGTTCTCAAAATCTAGCTGGAGCCACTTAATGATAATAATATCCCACTAAGTGTTTACTTGAACTTAGAAATTTAAAGGTAATCTTAAAGAGAAATTGTTTTTTTCCTCACAATTCATAAAAAGAACCTTGCCCTTACTGTTTAGCTTTTCACAATTTTAAATATGTTACAGTAAATGAATGTTCTCTCATAAAAAGTAATCAAAGTGTCATAAGAATCTAAGAACTTCATACCACTTGTCAATACATACATAATTTTTTTTTCTGTGATGATTCTCCAAGGAAAGTTTGGTCATAATGCGTAACTACTTCTTACAATGTTAATTTTACCTATTAAATAAATCTTGGAAATATGTCACCCAAAACTGTGTTATCTATTTTATACGTGTGTGTGTGTGTGTGTGTGTGTGTGTGTGTGTGTTTATTGATTTTTTTAGAGAGACAGGATGGGAGAGAGAGATAGAAATAGCGATGTGAGAGAGACACATATTTTGGCTGCCTCCTGCATGGTCCCCACTCCTGGGTTGCAGGGATGGAGCCTGCAACCTGGGCATGTGCCCTGACAGGGAATCGAACTGGGACCTCTCAGTCCATGGGATGATGCTCAAACCTCTGAGCTACAACAGCCAGGCTACTACATATTTTTTATGCATAATTTTACTTTAGATCTTCTATGATGTATAGTTTAATTCTATATTCCTTAATATTATGAGCCTATAACCATCCTATGAAAACATGGCAGAATAACTAGATGTGCCATTTAACTTTCTAATGTGTTTTTCATTATCTGTAAATACAAGGGCTTGTTGGGCTGAAAAATACCTATGGGAATGAATTCTTATAGCTCTACCTGCAGAAACTGGTGTTACCCTGCTGTTGGCTGACGTTTTCCCTCCCATAAAATAATTTGTTACTTTTGGTTCAACACCTGGTGCCATGGGTTCTCTCTACTTCAGCCTTTCCACACTTAACATTAACTTTCACATCTTTGTCTGAAGACAAGCTTTTAACTGATTCCCACTCCATAATATTTTCCTTCTAAGCAGTTGGTGATTTTGGTATGTTCTGCTGACCTTGGGAGGAAGGACACACAGCACAGCTCTCCAACGGCCCCTTTCCGTCACATTCCCCCACTAGCTTTCCCCCCAGAGACACACGTTTTTCTTTCTCCCTACCACTCTCCACCTCTCAACCCTGCTATTACAGTGAACGCTTCTCTTCTCATCCTTCTAAAAGAAGCCCAGTTTTTGTTTTCAGGAATATGCAAATAATAACAACAACAATAATAATAATAAGCTCTGTTTCTTTGCGTTCTCATGATTTTGTTAAAATCAGATCATAGCTTCTCTTAATCTTTCTTTTCAACCTTTATTTGTATTTCATATAATTAAGGACATTTCTCATTCCTCTTTTTTTAGAATTAAAGTTTCATTATATGAATTTTTATATGTAGTTATGAGAACCAAAAACATCATGTTGTCATTATGGTTTATTGTACTTTGAAGAAAATAAACTCATATACCCTTCCTGAATATGACCAGTACTGATAAATTAAAATATGAAGATATCATCTATCTTAATTAGGACTTAAAAAAAACTATGGCCTAAAAATCAGAACCTTTCTAAGTCATTATTGAGAAGCAAGTATACTACATATTGAAATCAGGTCATTAATAGTTCAAGATTTGCAAATAAAAACAAATGAAACATTTGGCAGCTTATCTAGCATACTTTATTTTTGCAAATGATTTTTGAACACATAGGCACTGTCCAGAAAAAAATATTTCATGATATTAGTCAGTACTTCAAAATTAAACATACAATAAGCTTTATTTTCCACAGAGTATAATCTAGAAATGATGTATATTGAAATATAAACTACTGGATGAAATTAAAAGAGCTACAATTCATTGTTTTAGTCAAAGATGGGTTAAGATTTGCAATGTGTTCACTTTCTATGTCACCATACAAATACAATACTTTTTTTTTTTGGAAGGGGGTGGTTCAGAAAGAAACAGGTATAAATTCACAGTATAAAGATTGCATAGGCATCTATAAAAGCTTTTAAACTATCCTTACAAAGCTGCTGTACCAGATATAGACTGAAAGAATCTATTATTAAAAGAGGGATCAAAACAGGCTGCAATTATGCCCACTTAATCCCCTCAAAACAGTGTGGTATTTCTTCACCAGAGTAATTATTTGCACAGGAGAGAAAATAACAACCATATAGAACAAATTAAAACTTTACCTTCAGATGCTACCTCAATTGTTATGCAGATTCTACTCTGTGTATTAAGTGACAAGCAAGAGAATCAAATACTAAAATTTTTCTTTACTAAGAAAAACATTTTAGCATCATTTAGTCCCCAAATGTTTGAAAATTGTTATGCCATTTCACATATTTTCCTCTTTCATATTACCGTATACATTTGAGCACCCTCAAAGGATGTCTTTACATATCCATGTATTAAAAGGGTGAGCAAATACATCAAGCCTCCTTAGAATTTCTGTAAGCTGCACCTGAATGCATGTGCAAACACACATCAAATGACCACTGCCGTGTACAAACTGCTTGTTTAGGCTTTTTTAAATACGACGATCACATGTTTAAATGTCATGCTGGGATTTAGTTAACTAAGGTAGCAGGTTCTTAAGATGGAGAATTTATTATGTTGAAATTTTCCAAATGCAAGACTGAAAAGGAAAAAAATATGTCAACTTTTATTTATCCCCTATATAAATTCAGGCAATTTAGTTCTTCCCCAAAATACAGGCGGATTAGATGAGTTAGACAGTAGTCAATTCATTTTGCATAGGAATGGCTCATTAAAAAAAGGGGCCCTGCGTTTGTATTAAGCTCTGATTGGACAGAGCACAAAATGAATTTACAGTGTCACTCAGAGATGTAGCAGGACTAATGAGGGAGGAATGGTGCAGCCCAGGGTGGGTAAATCTGTAGTGTGTTCATTCATTCCTTCAGCTGGTACCGCTCATGAAACTGAGGTGTCCCTCATTATGCATGTGTCCCCAGGGCATTCTTTAATATTTTAATAAATAACAACATCAGCCCAACAAGAAATTAATGAATAGTATCATTAATAATGAGCTAGAGTCTTGTAGTGATAGGACAGATATTAAATTGAACCAGTGTGGTGCTATCTCTAGAGACTTGGGATATTTCCAGTGGCAAACAAGGCGTCTGAATGAAGCAACCACCGCTCTGTGCCAACAGCTTTTACAACAGGTTGGGAGTAATAAAAGAGGATTTTCTGCACGATAAAGTTAAGCCCTAGAAAATCTGCTGGTGTAGATCGGTGTGAAAAGTACTGCCAAACGTGATCCTTAATTAAACTTTAATTAAGATAAAGCTTTTATTTTTTTTCTCTTCCAAGAAAAGTAGCAGCCAAATGGGCCCTGGCTATTTTCTACCAAAATCTAACTTACAATCATTTTGTTTTATAACACAAAAATTATGCTCAAATAATATTAAGGTGTGGACTTCAGTTCTCCGAATGAAGATTGTTGAGATGGCATAATAGCCCACCACAATATCTGAAGGGGCATGAACAATGTCTCAAATTCTGTTATTTTCATATTTAAATCATTTTCAAACTTTTTAATTTTGTTTCATGACAAGAATATTTTACATTGAAAACAATGATATCGGTTTTATAACTTTTCAATTAATCTTGAGTCTCAGATTGTATAAAATTCTCATAACTAATCATTCTCATCAATTAAAAAAACCTGCTTCATACACTAAAAAATTTATTTAGCTTTTCTGTTTTTCATCATGTGACACATTGCTGCTGGTTTCAATAATGTTAATAATTTTATTCCTGTATCTTTATAAACTGAAATTATGTAATTTGGTTTCTGCTTTCCAGCAAAACTGTTAATTGTGCAGACCTGTGTTGTACTGATGATATAATATCAGTAACTGTTTTATTCAAATCGTTTGTATATAGTATTGAATGTTATTATTGTAAAGTGTCTATTTTCTACCTACTTAATTTTTTAACATTGTAAAATATTAAAATGAGTAATTTAAAATATGTTTATGTAAATTTGAAATTTAACACAAAAAATCTACATTTGATATTTTAATAGAAGGAAAGATGATTGTAAAATATAAACATTACTGCAATTCTCATTTGTATGCAATTTTGTGCTTTATTACATGGTGGCAGATTTTAAACAATTTCTCTTTTTAGTAGACAATGTTTAGATTTATCAGAATTCTAATATTAAATGATTTGAATGTAATCTATCCAAGTTTTATTATATTTTTGTAATTTATCACTAAATATTTTACACTATAAAAATTGATAACAATCACTTATTTAAAGAATGTTTTTCAGATATTGTAAAGCCCAATTCTGTAACTAGGAACATGTCTAATTCTATAACTAGGACATCAATAAAAAGCCTTTGACCAGCACAGGCATGAGCAATCCAAAACTGATGAAAATCTGCCCCTAAGAAAACTTTTAATGAAGATTCATATTTCAGCTCTGACCATCTTCATTTTTCTCCCTTTTGTTATTGTGCCCACATAGTCTCTAGTAAAGTTAAGAAAACAAACGTCTCTTCAGGTTCTAAATAGTAGCAATTAGATCAAAAAAACAAATTATCTATAAGGGAAACTATGGTAAATGTTCATTTTATGGTATTATGTCAGTGAAAATAGTCCAAGACTGATGGAGCAGTTCTTGTCCATTTTGATTTAGAACAATAGCATCAGGACTCAAAGTGTTAAGTAAGTGAAATACCTTGTTAGGTCTCTCTGATATGCTCATAAACAGAAGTGAAAATATATTTCTGAGAGGAAGGT
Organism: Molossus molossus; assembly: GCF_014108415.1. Taxonomy (NCBI): domain Eukaryota; kingdom Metazoa; phylum Chordata; class Mammalia; order Chiroptera; family Molossidae; genus Molossus; species Molossus molossus. The sequence continues at coordinate 38,306,547 of NW_023425346.1, forward strand.
GAGTTTATGAAATGAGATGAACAGCTAGGACTCTGGAAGTTAGCAAAAAGACATCTATGGCCCTATGTGTCCTATTTTATTTGATTCAGAATCATGTTAATTAGATTTCCTTTTAACAACATGTATACAGAGACCTTAAGTCAAATAAACATTTAAATTAGTTCTCATCAAGACTAATTTGAGCCATTTTCAAATGATAAATTATGTTTTCTCCTCAGAAAGCTTAGCTTTTCACATTGAGTTCCATCAAATGTGTCAATAGAACTTTTTGACTTCAGACCTGAATTAATCCACAATTTATTGAAGGCAAGGAAAAAAAAAAAAAAAGGTTGGATGCCATTATGGTTGCAATTACATAGTGTCAACTCTTGTCAGATGACAAAAGCACATTCTAATTGTACAGTTGAGACCTTGTCATTGACTCCACAGACTCATAGAGTCTAATCTTGGTATATATGATCATCTGTAGTCTCCATCTTGATGCCAGTAATTTACATGGATCATAACTGGATCCTCCTACATGTGAAAATGTGCAATTCATCACAGAATTGTTTATCATAAAAAAAAAAAATGGGACTATGTGCAAATTACAACAGGGAGCTATTAAGTAAAGTATACAATAGATTATTAAGTAGCAATTTAATTGTAGAAATAAAACTTTTAAAATTAATTTAATAAGATAAATGCTTAAGATAGGTAATTTTTAAAATTAAATTAGAAGTTTTTGTAAATAGAGAAAGAAACCATATATAAGAATGTTCATAGAAGCATTGTTCACAATAGCAAAAACTTAGAAGTCTACATGTTCATCAGAGGAGAGTAGATATATACATTTTTGTAATATCAATTAGAATATTATGTAGTAGTCAAAAGACTTAACTACAGTGGTATGCAACAATATGGTTGAATCTGAACATGTATTAAATTTAAAAAAGAAAATCTAAAACAATTAGTTTCAGCATGATACCCTTTGTATGAGTCTAAAATAGCACAACCACATCACATCAATGCAATGAACATATAAAAAAAGGAAAACAAGGTAATTATCAGTAAGGGTTTTGAGTGATAGGATTGGGGGAAACTTACAGATAAGAGTTTTTCTTAAATTTCAAGCTGAATGATAGATTCATCAGTTTTTATTATATAAAAAAAACAAATGATGATTCTTATGATGATGATGATGATAGTGAAAAAAAAGAAACAGACAGATAGTGGCAGATAGATGATGTTTACACATAGAGAATTAAGAGGGTTAATGATAAGGCATCATCTTTGGAGACTATGATTACTTCATTTGTATATACTTAAATCCAGAGACAGCAAGTGAAAGTGGTTAGGAGAATAAGAATGTCAACTAGACAGACATATGTTTGAGTCTCAACTTAACCGTTTAATAGCATCTGTTGTTTTTTTTAATTTATTTATTTTTGTTACAGATTTTTCTCCTTTTACCCCACTGATTTCCCCCTCCCCCTCCCTCCCCACCCTGTCCCCAGCTTTGTTGTCCAAGTCCATTGTTCATGCACACATGCATATAAGTTCTGTGGTTCATCTCTCCCCACCACCCCCTCTTCTGGGGATTGTCACTTACACATCTCTGGTACTACCCCATTCCTCAGAAGAAGAATTTTATAAACTCTTTAAGCCTTAGGTTCCTAATTTGTAAATAGGGTCAGTTAACAGCATCCTTCACAGTGTTGTACAAGATTCCATGTACAAAACACTTACCAAAATGCCTGGCACATAGTGTATCCTCACAATAATGTTAGGATCATTAAAATAAAGTTGAGAATAAAATATTTCAAATTCCTGACATTGTTATTTTTAAACAGCATGATAAGAAAATACTTTTGTTTTTCTTTTCAATATATGCTAATTTTTAAATAATAAATATGTATTATGGAAGCCTGAAAGTAGAGCCTCTATCTCTGAAGGATTAAGCATGAGACATTACAACAGAGTAGGACAGACATTAAAAGGAAGTTATGCCAGAGCCAAATGTGTGAAGAAAGCAGTCACAATGCGGACTTCAGAGGGATGCTCAAACAATTCCCTGATTGGAGGAGGCTGGGAATGTTCACAAAGATGAGTTGTGGAAAAATTCACCAACAGAGATAAGAAGGCCTATCATCCTAGGCAGGCACATAGTTCATTTGGAAGAAATCTCAGGAAGCACCAGCGAAGGAGAGAGAAAGTGGGAAAAGGAGGGAGAAAGCATTCGCGGTGCATTAAGGATGGGCTGCCTCTGTGGGCTCTGGGGCTCAGCATCACTGGGTACCCTGTGAGGAACCATGTGGAACACATCTTATAGTTATCCCATCCAAAGATGGGAGGACTGGAGCATTTACCCATCCCCTCTGACCCTTACTGATTTGATTGAAGGTTGCCGCTGAGGGTATCCCAGCATTTCCAGCTTGCCCCACCTGTGGTCAAACAAGTTCCTGGGATGGCAGAGACAGAGAGAGCCCCAGGCACAAGAGCATGCCTCAGTCTACCACACATAGAAATAAGTTCAGAAAGGTCAAGGGGAAATGGAACCAGACACCACCAGCAGACATATTGAAGAGTAATAAAATTGGAAGAAAATAATTTATAATACAATAAAACATTTGGGAATCTGTATTTTAAAAGAAAAACAACTTTAAAATGACCATACTCTATGCCTTAAAATTCTATTATTAACATTGATTCTAAGAAAATGTGCAAATAAAGATTGTTTAAAGACATGCTAATCAAAGCACTATTTATATTGCTGAATTTAGATAGGAAGCAATTTCTGCCCAAGGGGGTGGATGGTGACATTGATGATGATGATGACGATGGTGGTAGTGGTAGAAGGTGATAATAAAGATAAAATAACAAGAAAAGTAGCATTTATTGAATAATATAAGGACACCAGGCATTACTCTAAGTTTCCACGAGTATAAAATCATTTGTTTTCCATAACAATTTTGTGGTATTAATTTCCCCAGTTTATGGATAAAGAAACTGGCACAAAGGGATTAAGCACCTGATTCAAGATTTTTAAGCTATGAAAGAGGCAGAGTCAAGAATTAAACTTAAACATTTTGAGTTGAAAACGCAGAATATTATAAAATGATGGAAAATGAGATTTGCAAAGAAATTGTGGTCACATAAGAAAGTACTTATAAGGTTAAATGGAACTATAGAATATGAAATTGTTTTTTTACACATATAAATTTTGGTTTTAGTAACATTTTGAACTAAACCTTGGTAGATTTCTCTCTAACTACAGTACATAGAAATATGGCTAATATATAATTCCTTAAAGATTACCGGAAGAGAAGTCCCTGAGTGTCAAAGAGAAAATGAAGCCTAAAGCTGATGGTACTGTTAGTAGCCAATGTTGTAGGAACCTAGGTGAAATTTCTCCAAATTTTAGGACCTTCAATTAGGAAATGCAGTTTTAATGTTTCATACAACCTAAAAACAGCAACAGCAAACCTAACAGTTTGAGAAAGACTGGAGCTTTATCTTTGCCCAAAACTTTAAAACTTCTAGGTAGAAAACAAAACAAAACAGCCATTTAGGGAGAGAAATAAAAACAAAAGCTGGTAATTCACATGAATATGTAGTAAAAATTCTACCTGTATTTATATTCATTTAACAAACATTTATAATGTAAAATAAAACAATAATAATAATTCACATTTGGTGGGATTAAAAATAAAATGAAACTAAAAAACAAGATAATAGTACCATAAAAATGAAAATAAGGTTTTAAAGTATGCTGCTCATTACATAGTATGACGAGAAAAGATATGCCTGTGGACTTACTGGGTAAAAATTGTTTGCCTGCTAAAACCCAAGGGTAACCAACAAAATAAATTAATTAATTAATTAGATAAAAGAACAAAAAATGAGTTCCAAACTGTGAAAGCAAAAGGCTTGGGAAAGGTTAGGGCTCCAGAGGAGCTACAAAAGTAGTCAATAAATAAATAAAAATAGAAAAGAAATAAGTGAAAAAAAAAACTGTTGTAAATGAAACTCATAAAACCACAATTCATATACATGGGTTATCCTTAAAAAGGTAAAAAAAAATAAATAAAACTTTCCTTTTAAGGCAGTTTCTAAGGTTAGATTTTAAAGATCTGCACGTATGCTCTTTATAAGAGACACACCTAGAACCAGGCAAATACTATCCCAAAGCAGCTGGTGCGGCAATATGAGTATCAGCAAAATTAGGCTTTAAGGCAAAAGTGATTTAGAGACAAAAGGGGTCATTCAATTACAATAAAAATAACAATTCATCAGGAAGGTATAATAATGCTAAACCTCTCGGTGCTTAGAAAAATAACCTCAACACATGTAAGAAAAAAACTATTACAAGAATTTGAAACGTATATAATTAATAGTAGTGGGAGATTTTAACTTACCACTTTCAGGAACTGATTGAATGAGCAGAAAAAACATTTATAGATATTTGCATATTTGAATAGCTACGTTATCATTAAAGAGGATACCAGTGAGAATAACAAAATATTTCATATTTTTTGACAAAGAATCATAATGTAGCTCAGTGGCTGGCTGGCTCTGCCAAAAACATAATAAAATCTCAATTACAGTGCCTTTTAAAAAAATCACGACTTTCTTATGTTTTCTGAACTCATTCAATAATCCTTAGCTTAGTAAATATTTCACTGGGTGGTTATAACTTTATAGACTTGATGAAATACTTTATTTATGGATAATTCTGATGTAAAATATTAACAGTAAAGATAAGGTAATGAAACTTTTGTGATTCAATTTAACTTGACTAAATTTGTTGTAAAATGTCCTTGTTAAAGCAAGGAACAGAATGATCTACACTTTTGTTTTAAGCAATTGTGTGTATATATACATTTTTTAAATATACACTTTTTTAAAAAGTATGTTGATGTATATAGCAGTAAATAAAGTGGTATTTTTATGCAGTTATGTGCGCAAGGATTCTCTCTAGAAGAAGATACAAGAAGCTGGCAAGAATGAGTACGTCTGGGAGGATACTAGCCGGATGGGAGACAGACTGAAGAAGGCGGTGGATGTTCACGGCACGCCTCGTGTTCATTTTGAACCACATGCATGTTTTACTTATTCAAATAAATAAAATGTTCTTTCAGAATGCATGTATTAAGTGAAATGTTAGTGACAGTAAATAATTTGTATAGCTTAATATTCTTTTCTGAAAAAAAAAAAAAAAAAATACCAAAATGTCAATGATGTAAAAAGCATGCATAAAAAAGAAATGTATGCAAATATATTAAGAGTAGCGTATGCTGGGTGATAAAACACTGAGAGTTTGTTATCCTTCGATTGTTTTCTAAATGTTTCTGTAGTTCACATTGAACATGTAATTTTTTAAAAATTATTGAGAAAAAACTACATTTTTTTTTTATAATTATGAGCTTGAGTATGGATGATAGAATTGGAAAAGAAAAGATACACAGGAAATAAGTCTAAATGGAACCTATGAAGAATAAAAGTCAATTATTATAAGATTTATTTTACCAGTGAGAAAAACTGAGGTAGTTTGTCCTGAGGACTAGAATTTAGGTCTTCTGACTCTCTGTTCAGAATTGTAGGTGAGGTCCATATGAGGTCAAGTCAATCTATCCAGACAAAATATGTCCTAAATGATTGATAGATGCATGTGTATTTTAAATTAGAACCTCTATGCATCACTATTTTTTTGACTTATTTTATATCATTAATTCTGTTGTTGAATATTTTCTTTCCATGGTTCAAAATATGAATTTAATCCTTACATATTTTTCTATTGCATTAGCTAATTTGGTTACTCTGAAAATACTCTACAAACTTTAGAACAAAAAAATATAGGACATTTGGTAGGAAAACTTCATTATTTTTATGTTTTATTATCTCATATATGATAGCCATCACTATAGTATCAACACTCTTGAAATAGAAATATTGTCTTTTGAGCCTGTTTTACAATAGCATAACTGAATCATTGTGGACTAGTAATTATATAATTTTCCCATGTTATTTTTTTTACCCGATTTCTGAGGTTAGCATTTAACAGCCCTGGTCCCTATTTATAATACCACAGAATGCAAACATAAAATGGATGCCAACACTATTATTTCTAAAAAAGTTAAAAACAATAGGGTCCATTTTGTAAATAACGATATGGTCTCGCAGCATTGTGGATGCAGAGGGGGTCTTCCTACCATTCCTCCTCATAAACAACAGATCAGTTAATCTAATGGTTTTGACATTAGTATTGCCACAGTGGTCTCTGAAGCCTTTCCTTAGTTATGGATGATGAAAAGCCATCAAATATACAAAAAAAAAAAAAAAAAAATGCCCATTTAGAGAGTCCATTGTCTACTACTTGACTGACTATGACTTCTTTAAACTTTGAGTTACAGTCTTCTACCACCTGCTTTGGTCTCAATATTTATGTCCCCCACCCCCAAATTCATATGTTGAAATTCTAACCCTCAAAGAGATCGTATTAGGAATGGAGCCGTTGGGAGGTAATTGGGATATAAGGGGTTGGTAGGGGTGCACTTACAAGAGAGATTCCAGAGCTAGCTCACCCCCTCTACCATGTAAGGACATAACAAGAAAGCACAACCTATGACCAGAAAGCAGACCCTCACTAGACACAGACTCTGTGGGCCTTGATCTTAGACTTGCCCACCTCCAGAACCATGAGAAATAAATTTCTGTTGTTTGTAAGTTACTCAGTTTCTGATATTTTGTTACAGCAACCCAAGTGAACTAAGATGCTCCCTTATAGTCAAGAGCAGTATTAGTTTAGGCTTCTCAAATTAATTTTTGTTTCTGGGCATGATTATTTGTGTTTCTGAATCCACAGACTGGTTAAAGAAGAGTTTGTTCACACTGAGAGGTAGATTTTGGAAGGAGTTGCCACTAGACCTTTGATTTGTACTATTTGTGCCAAGTTCTGCACCCAGAAATGTGTGTGGTCACAAATTGCACCAAGGGCAAAGAAACTGTGAGGACTTATACTTTCAAAATGAGGTCAGATGGCTTATTGGGCAGGCAACTGGTCAGCTGTTGACATAACTACCTAACTCCAGCACAGTTATTTGTACTTGTGATCTGAAGTCCAAAATAATTGTGGCCACAACAACTATAGATATTGAAGAAAAGGGATTATTTCTTTTTAATTTGACTCTTCATCTATTCTTTTGTCAATTAAACAACCTTCCTATCCTCCCACAAATAGGATGTTTATTTTATTCTAGCAATAAGTATTGGGCAAGGTATTCAACATGCTGATAAATTATGGAGTAAAGAAATTATTTTTATTGAAGTGTATTATTAATTAGGGCTTAATGAAATAGTTAGGTGGCCTTTTCAATTGACAGCTAGGAGTTAAAATTTGAGAGAGCTGTTTATTATATAGTACAAATGGCATCAAGATCCCAAAGTAGAGTATGAGGAAGGTACGCTTCTATGAATACTACACACTCTCATTTCTGGGGCGTCTGTTATGCAGCTACGGTGCAGCAACCACCAAGTCCTTCTCGATAGCTTTCTCTTAGCCTTTCATTCCCTCTCTGGGGAAACAATAGTGGGCAATTCTTCACTTCTCTGATACAAGTCAGTATACATTAGAGTGATACAATAAAACCACAGCAGTGACCCATCTCAAAGTCACACTTTATTTAAATGACAACTGCTTCTTTTATGCCCTGCCCCCCCCCCCCAATGAGCCTGAAAATGGGAATTGATCCACATCCTCTTAAACTGTTTTATGAGTATATTAAGAGAGAGCAAATGTTATGGCTGTATGTGGTATTGCATTCTATGCTGTACCCAAGCTATATCTATATCTATGTGCATATAACTTGATACCCATATCCACTTAAAGATGTGTGTATCTGTGATTCTATGTGTATATACACAATGGAGAATGCTATTTAATTCTCTAAATGATTTCTCCCTGCCCTTAATCTGTATTTAATCAGGAAACCATTCTGTAATGAGAAAACTGTTCATTTTAGTCTTTTATGTTTGCGATCCCAAGGTTCCTCCTTAGTGATTACATTTAGCAACTCCCTTTCGCTGTCTGAAAGCACAGGCAGTTTTTCCATAATAAAAACTGGATTAGCATGTATCAGGAAGAGACACCACCAGCTGTCACTTTGAAATCAGACTACTCGGCCCTATTTGAGACGACAACGTATAAACAGATAAGTGACAGGCAGTTTTCTTACATTTATCAGTAAGTGGTTAATATCGGCTAACACTTTCTATAATAAAGCTATTAGATGGGCAAAAGCTGGAGAAAGTTCTATTGGAATATGATATATATTATTGGCAGAGAAAAATTTATTATGGTGCACTGGGTTATTTAATTTATTCAGTGGAGCCGGTGTAATTGTCATTAATATTTCTACTTCTTGTTCCTTGTGTGCCACTGTCTTTCATTTCATAATATTCAAAGCGATATTACATTTGCTATGCAAATTAAAGAACACGTATGTTTAAAAACAATCCAAAATGATTAAAATTTTAGGAAATACCCTCTTCTCTTCAAAGGATTTCTACAAATCATGATATTTCAGAGAATTCTCTGAAACCAAAATTAGTAGAGAAATTGTAGTTCTCACAACATAATACATAGCAAGTAGTATCTTTCGGGCAGTCCTCAAATACTGTTGAACACTATTAAGCTGCTCCTCACTATAGGCAAACTAAGAAAACGAACCTCTGAGCAATCTGAATTAATGAGAGGAAGCACTTACTACTGACCATGGCCACCAGTAATCAGAAAATTACAAAAGCATGATACTGTGATCCTCACCACTCAGAATAATGATTTTGGGGACTTAAATAATGACTATAGGATCTAGGACCTTTTAGTTAAATAACTGTTTTCATTTTTTTTCTTTATAAATTGTTTAATTTACAAAATAATATGTTCTCTTTTCAAGTCTTGAAAAAACACGTACCAAGAAAAGGTTACTAATCCTCTCCGTCACCCTCCCTTTATGTCCATCCTCTCAGCTAATTTATGTTATCACACGGGTGTCTATCTTTGCATTGCTTTCTTCATGTTAGAGATGGTCAGACCAGCACAGAGAGGTTAGGTAGCTTCTGAAAGTTACAGGCCTGGTAACTAAAAGGGACCAGGATTTCCCCAGAGGCACCAGCGTCCAACACGTACATCAAAATCATTATGCTAACAGGCTGCTTCTATTACATTTTGTGATTAAATGAATGAATGAGGTGGGCTAAAAGTTGAAGTTGATTCCCATATTCACTTTCGAATGAGTCCTGTGGATAACATATATTGGCCACAAAGGGAAGGAGGAGGTTTGGCGTGATATAATAAGTTTATTTTGGTGAATTTGGTGACATTCTAACAGACATTGGAGTTTCAGATGTTAGTAAGATTTTCAAGTGCTTCTGTCTAGCTGGCACAATAAGCCAAGGAGGTCTGACTGGATAAATAGAATAGAGAGCATCAGCACTATTTCTGCTAGCCACGTGCAAGAGACGTCAGACACTTGTGACGACATGCAAGTTTCAAAGAACAGAAAAATAGTGGGGAGAAAGCTGAAAAGAAGCAGTCAGATCCCTAATGTCAAACAAGGAAAAGTGGAGTCACAGAAGACAGGGGAGTTGAGAGTTCCAAAACTGAGAGAGTAGACAAAAAAGGCCGTCACTTCAGAGAAGCAAATTCAAGAATAACTAAAAGGATGTGGCAGTTGGGAAACCTTCCACATTTTTGCCTAGTGGAGCGGTAAATATATCAGGATGGCAATGAAGACATTTTCATAAAGTTAGCTAGGTCACAGATCAGTCGTCCAAAAGGGTTGCTGAGTCAATGCAGTTTCATTTGCATTGTTTTGCATGGTTTTGTTTTATTGCAAGTGGAAGAGAATTGTGTCTATATACAGGCTTGGGGTAAAGAGTCAGGGTGGAGGTAAGGAGAGTAGAAAGAATAAACACTGCCTTGCTCATCACTATATCGCTAGCATCTTCCACAACATTCCAGACTGACTGGGTATTTGACCTCCCAGACTCTCTGATTTGAAGATAATAATATACAAGTTATTCTCAGAAGGAGAATTTTACCCTCTAAAATGTTTATTTAATTGTGGATACTCTGAAAATTGAAAAACTATATATGGCTGGGAATCTGAGAAAGGATTAGAAAGTCACTAACCCTACATGCTCTAGTTAATATATATTTAACCTTCATCTTCCTTTTTTTGGAATAGTCTCCAGTTCTTACAGTTCCTTTGACTCCTAACCACCACCACCACCCCCAGGACCCTGGGGCACTACTAGGCCATTTGGACTCAGAAACCCTGGCCTCTACTCTCCCTCTTTCTTCACCCTGGGATATGATTTATATGGTGTTTACTGAGTTAGCAGACTGAGGTGGTTTAGGAGTGTGACAATATACACCATTCCAACATACTACCATTGTCCCATGCTCACCAGCCTCAGCCCTTGGCAGACACTGGGCGGAGTTGGTGAAACTGTCATCCACTGCTTTGCCCCAGCTACCGGGGCTGAATATTCCCAGAGACTCTGTGAACCTCCCAAATGCTAAAAACCTAAAGTACTTTTCAAAATATTTTTGTTGCCCTGGCCAGTTTGGCTCAGCTTTCAGAGCACTAGCACATGAACCAAAGAGTTGTGGGTTTGATTCTAGTCAAGGGCACGTACCTCAGTTGCAGTTCAGTTCCTGGCCCTGGTTGGGGTGATGTGGGAGGCAACCAATAGATGTGTATCTCTCACATCGATGTCTCTCTCTCTCTCTTTCTTTCTCTCCCCCTCCCACTCTGTCTGAAAATAAATTTAAAAATATTCTCGGGTGAGGATTTAAAAAAAAAGTTGTATTCATTTTTAGAGAGAAAGGAAGGGAAAGGATGAGAGAGAAAGAAACACTGATGGGCTGCCTCCTGCATGCCCTTCTCTGGGTATCAAGCCTGAAACCTGGGCATGTGCTAAACCAGGAATCAAACCTGCAAACTTCCAGTGCATAGGATGATGCTCAACCAACTGAGCCCCTCTGGCTGGGGAAAAATGAAAGTATTTTAATGTTCCAGTTTATTTTCCTTGATGCCAGAGTTTATATCGTGCATGGTGCTTGTTGGGGTCATGGTTTGAACACACACACACACACACACACACACACACCATGTATATGGATGTATTAAAGTATATTAAATAATGTCAGAAAATATGATTTTGTAAAGTTACTATCATACAGGAATATAAGGACTTACCCGTTGAACACAAAATAGTCTAATTTGTTAATAACAATGCTATTATACTTTTAACTTTCAAATTTAAAGTTTTAACCTTTAAATCTCAAGTGCTTTATTAAAGGTTTTTGGACATAAGATATTTTTAGGAGGGAGGGGGTTCAGAGAATAGTATCACATACACCAAAAATACTCTTTTTTTTTAGGAAGAAAATAAGTGAAAGAACTGTCTAAATGTTCACTTCAGTGCTTATTTTGAATTTATTTTTAATTAAGTAGCCCCTTTTGGAGTCTCAAGCACTTTCACAGATGAATATCTATTTTAAGAGATCAATGAACAACATTATGCTTTGTTATTTTATATTCTTCTTATGTGTGTTACTTAGCCAGTTTCTTTTTGGTTACTTTAATGTCTTTCTTTTTTTAAGATTCCAGATATACGCTTAGTCATTTCTGCCATTATTTATAACAACCAAAAATAACATGAATAAGGATTTTTCCGTTGCCATTGTTTCACTAAAATAAGATTAACCTTAAGTTTATAACTGTGGAAAACTTTAAATAGAATTGCTTATCAAAGAGGAATAAAGGTTTTTCTAAAACCTGTGTATAATTATTATAGTCCTATACTTGGCTTGTTGTTCCATTAATTTGTCTATTAAGATTTGACTTAGACCAGTCATGAATAGGATATAGATAATATTCCATGTCCCTGTCTCGTAACACATTTGATGTATGTAAGTCAAGTTCAAATAATTATTTTTATCATTCTGTGGTCAAGTAATTAAAACCATATAGAATGATTTTTAAAATTATCAGGGACCTGAAAAACTCTCTTTTTGACTACCCATTAGCCATTCTCTCCCACCCTTCTTTGTGAAGAGAACCTGAATTGGTTTGGGGATGGGGCAGTCACATGCTTTAGAAGGGGCTGGGCATTTCAACAGACCCAGCACAAGTCTTGATTAGTGAGAGCCAATCATGGTAAGTCTGGTCTCCTTGTCCATATTTGTACAAGAATGGGCTTGCAATTAAATTTTGATGAATAAGTCTTAGAAGAAAAGAGTATTTGGTAAATCTCATTTAAACAGGCATCGGAAAAAGCATTTTCTGATTTAGGCTTTGGATTATGTGTGCCTCTGTGTGAGAATATGCTGTCTGAAGCTTTAGTAGTCATTTCCTGACTCTGACAAAATAAACCTGAGATCAAAGCCAACATGATGGTGATGGCAGAGCTAAACTATAAAAAATTTTATATTCTTGAACATAGTATATAATACTGAGTGAACCAATCTTAAAATCTTCCCACCTCTTCATTCTTTGTTCAGTTAAAATGAGAGAGAGACAGACAGACAGAGAGACAGAGAGACAGAGAGAGAGAGAGAGAGAGAGAGAGAGAGAGAGAGAGAGAGAGAGAGTTTAGCAAGGTAATGGAACACCAAGTCAACGTAAAAAATTAATGGTATTCTTATATACCAGCAGCATACAGTTGGATTTTAAATGCCATTAGGTAAAATATGTAGGGATAAATTTAACAAGATGTGTAATGAGTATACATTGAAAACTATAACATTTCACTGAAAGATAAAAGAAAGACTTAGATAAACTGATTATAGATTTCAATGCAATCTCAACCAAAATCTAAGCAGGCTTGCCCTGGCTGGTGTGGCTCAGTTAGTTGAGTGATGTCCCGTGTACCAAAAGGTCACGTGTTTGAGCGACCTGCTCAGATTGTGGGCTTGATCCCATGTAGGGGGTTTGCAGGAAGCAGTCCATCAATGTTTCTCTCTCTTTCCTTCACTCTCTAGAATCAATAAAAACATGTTTAAAAACAATCTATAAACAGACTTTTTGGTAAAAATCACAAGCTGATTCTAAATGTATGTGAAATGCAAAAAACTAAACTAACCACAATAATTTTGAAAAAGAAAAAAATTGTCCCTGGCCGGTTTGGCTCAGCAGTTAGAGTGTCAGCCCACGAACCAGAGAGTCCTGGTTTTGGTTCCAGTTAAGGGCACGTACCTTGGTTGCAGTTTATCCCCTGCCCCAGTTGGGGTCGTGTGGGTGGCAACCAGTCGATGTGTCTCTCTTGCATCGATGTTTCTCTCTCTCTTCCTTCCTCTCTCCCTTCTGCTCTATCTGAAGATAAATGCAAAAGTGTTCTTGGGTAAGGATAAAGAAAAGAAAAAGAAAAAGAACAAAATTGGAGGACTTACTCTATTTCAATACTGCTAAAAAGCTACAGTAAGACATTGTGGCATTGGCAAAAGAATAAACATTTAGGTCAATGAAATAGAATAGAGAGTTGAGAAATAAAATTACACAAATGTGATTAAATGATTTTGACAAATATGCCAAGGTAATAAAAGGGGTTAAAGAAGTCTTTTCAAAAATAGTTCTAGCACAGTTAGATACTTATGTATAAAAATGAAGAAATTTTTACCCTTACCATACACCATGAACATAAATTAACCTGAAGTGATCAAATATTTAATGTAAAAGCTAAACCTGTAAATCTAGCAAAAGAAAACAAAGGAGAAAAATCTTTGTGACTTTAGGGACACTCAAAGTTTCTTAGATATTCCAAAAGCTAGATCCATAAAGGAAAAAAAGTGATGCAATGGACTTCACTCTCCTCAAAAAATATTATTCTCTTAAAAAAAAGGAAAACTTGCCCTGGCTGGTTTTGCTCAGTGGTTAGAGCATTGGCCTGCAGTCCAGAAAGACCCAGGTTTGGTTCCTGCTAAGGGCACGTACCTCGGTTATGATTTGTACCCGGCCCTGGATGGGTCTTGTGGGTAGCAGCCACTCTATGTGTCCCTTTCACGTTGATGTTTCTCTCTCTCTCTTTCTTTCTCTTTCTTCCTCTCTCTCCCTCCCACTCTATCTGAACAAAAAATGGAAAAATGTCCTTGGGTGAGGATAAATAAATAAATACATAAATACATAAAATAAAAAAGGAAAACTCACCCAGCCGGTGTGGCTCAGTGGTTGAGCATCAACCCATGCACCAAGAGGTCATCAGTTTGATTCCTGGTCAGGGCACACGCCCAGGTTGTGGGCCTGATCCCCAGTGGGGTTCATGTAGGAGGTGGCTAATCAATCTCTCTCTCTCTCTCTTCCCTTCTCCCTTCTTCTCTCTCTCTAAAAATCAATAAAGAAAAATTATTTTTTTATAAAAAGGAAAACTTCAATCCAGAATATGTGAGTCTATGTTAAAACTCTGCAATAAAAAGACAATCAACCTTGTTTTTAAAATGAACAAAAATGAGCAAAAGGTTTAAATATATATTCTTCCAATTAACTGAAAATAAGCACATAAAAATTGACAGCATTATTTATTAGAAAAATGTAAATTAAAATCACAGTGAGATACTTCTATCTACTGACTTGAATGAATAAACTTTAAAATACTGACTATACATAGCATGGTTGAAGATGTGGAGCAACTAGAACTCTTAATACACTGCTTATGGGAATACAAATAGTAATAGCCATTTTAGAAAACAATTTGACAATTTCTTGTGAAGTTAAATACACACTTATAATATGACCCAGCAATCCCAATCCTAGATATTTGCCCAAGAGAAATGAAAACATAGGTTCTCACAAAGGCACAAATTTAAATATTGAAAAGGAATTAATAAGAATAGACAAAAACTCTTATTTATCAATTGGTGAATACCTTATTTTTCAAATATCCACATGATAGAATACAAGTCAACAATAAAAAGAAAAAAAACACACTACTGATACACATAACAATATAAATGAATTTCAAAGTACTATGCTAAAAGAAAAAGATTAGAATAAAAAGACTGATACTTTATAATTCTTATCATGAGAAATTCTGAAAAAGACAAAGATAGAAAACAGATTAGTTGTTGCCAGAGGTTGGTGGTCAGTTGGCAACAAAAAAGCACAAGGAAATTCATTAGGGTGATGAAAATAATCTATGTCATGATTGTGGTGTGTGTTATCCAAAGATATACATTTCTAAAACTCAGTGAATTATATAACTAAATTTTGTGAATATAATAATAAACTGGGTTTTTTGTTTGTTTGTTTGTGTTTTTTTTTTAATTATCTACAATTTACCTGTTCCTGTATCCCTTTCACCTTTCTTTGTCACAACCAATCAAGAATAAGAATAACGCCCTGGCCGGTTTGGCTCAGCGGTTAGAGCGTCGTCCTGCGGACCACAGAGTCCCGGGTTCCTTTCCCACTAAGGACACATACCTCAGTTGCAGTTTGTTCCTGGCCTTGGTTGGGTTGTGTGGGTGGCAGCCACTCGATATGTCCCTTTCACGTCAATGTTTCTCTCTCTTCCTCTCTCCTTCCCACTCTATCTGAACAAAAAATGGAAAAATATCCTTGGGTGAGGGTTAAAAAAAAGAAAAAGAATAATAATACCTAATCTGTGTGATTCTTTGAAAATGACCATTTTGGAGAATGGAAACACTTTGGAAAATGTTTCTTTCCCCAACTCTCACTTTTTAAAAAATAATTTTAACTATCTGAAAAACAGTATCTGTTTCAGAAATTACATTTTCTTGGGATTAAAGAACTGACATTGTAAGAAGTATTTTGTTTCTTAGTGCAACAAATAAGATGTTACTGGAATCATGATCAAATAATTAAGTTAGAGAGAATAGTACATGGACAATCTCTTTTCTCTTGTGTCCCTTGAGATTTTGTGAACTAGAGTTCATAGATAATTTTACTATCAATGGTCCTCATCCTGGACATCACCCTCAGCCCTCAGTCTCTGAATTGATTTAAAAGAGATCACCCATCATTTTTGAATCTGTCTCTCTGATATAGCAAATGATATGGTTTTTAAAATATAAATTCCATTTTTACTTCTTACAATTAAGAAAGTTTGCAGCATTTAAAAGTGAATTAACTACAATCTTTTTTCTAAAATTCAAATTAAAATGCTTTTGAGATGTGAATATATTTAGTTAACTCTTTATTGCCACTTTAATTGGCAGACTATGAAGAAAAACATTATTTCTACAGCATTTATAACGTTACTACAGCCAAAAAGAGTGAACAATTTCTGACAAGAATTCTATCCTTATGCCTCAACAAAAAAGACTTAAATAAATCTCAGTTTCTAATCTGAAATTTGAAATGATCAAGCCAAGAAAATCGCATTTGGCATTTTAACATTTTACCTTTTCTTTTTGCACTTTCATTGTATATTATAGCTCATTTTCATAAAATTTTGCTTCCATGCTTTTTTTATTATTACTATGATGGGAAGCTAAGTGTTCAGCAGCAACAGAAAGATTTGAGAGACAAAGACGTATTTTGATGCTCTTCTAACCTCAGGCACTAAGTTGAATAATTCTCTACTTTAGTCTTTAGTTTTCTTGATTATGAAAGGATAAAAATAGGTACAACAGCCAACGTTCACATGGTAAGGACAGATCTTTTAAACATGATAATCACAAATTATCCAACCATATTCTCTACATTTGTATGTATAAGATTATTTAGGCAGTTTTTATCAATGTTCTGAGTTTTCTTTATTTTTTAGGCATATCTTATGTTTACAATAGACCAGACCAATCAACGTTCTTTGTTCTTTAGAAGAAGAGAAGACAAAACTCTTTTTTCTGATTGCTGGACATCTTTTATTTGTACATACCAACCTTGTTTTTTGAAAACTCTACAAGTATCTCCAAACTATTTTCCTTCATTTTTTAAAGCAAAGTAAGGTAAACTTAAGGAAGGTGATGAATAAGTGAGAATCTAAATATTGGGAATCACTGTATCTTCTCAGATGCATATAATTCTAATCATAAATACTTTGAAATCAAACAGAATGCCAAGAATAAACAAAAAGCTAAAAGAATACTACCAGTTTTATTTTATTTGAAAACTGCCAACCTTAGGTTTTGCTTTTTTCTGTGCTCATGTGAAAAAATATTCCATATTTTCTGGAACTGATTTAAGATCATTTAGTAATAAGCTACAGACACTTTTAGCTGGTGGAAAACTGGTCTTAGTGCAAACAATGCTTCTTGGTTTAAAAGAGGGGGAGCTAAAGGTCAAAGGGTAAATTCCACTTGAAACAGGCTGCATATTTTTGTGGGCAGCATCAAGGCCAGAATGGTCAGCAGCCTTTACACCACCAGGCCAGCTTGTTGCTAATGGAATCAATGTCCTTAGATATAATAAAAAAGTCACTTTGACGAACTAAATGTATTGATAAGTTGTGAGAAGTTGACCCATGCCTTATTTTTGTTAGATTTGTGATTTCTGCATTTGCTTCATGAAAATCTGCTTTGTGAGGTTTGGTCTTTGTTTTTTATTCAGAGTGTAGGAAGAGAAGGAGGATGCGAAGAAGAAAAAAGCATGTGAAAGAGTTTGTTTATAACATTTGTTCTTATTGTTTAGAAGAATTTTTAAGCCATTATGGAAAAGGCCAAAAATAAGGAGAAGGAATAATTATGAAGACAATATTTGTATGATTCTTTTTGAAATAGGGGTAAAGAAGAAAATAAGCCAGCTATAAAGAATGTCTTTCCAAATCCAGGTTTCCTGTCTAATTAGATTCTGGCAGAAGTTATATTCTAAAGCATTCTTCAAAACATTTGGGAATTTAAAAAAATTTCTCTACGGGGGGCTGTATTGGCAAGCATAAGCCCAACAGTGAAGAAAATGAAGAAATCAATAAGATGTCCCAAGTCAAAAGAGGAACATTCTTGTACTATTCCTCCCTGGGGAAGTGTCTTTTACATATAAACTTGAAGTAAAACTTTAAGAGCAAGAGAGGACTACCAAATGTGTTGAGATAAACAATGTTTTTATTCAAAGCAAGTTTCAGGTAATATGCTCAATAGATATTGATAGTATTTACCTTTATTGGTTGTAGACTAAACACAAGTGTCTACTGTGAAAATGTGAAATTCAGAAGACATAGGGCAGGAATGATTTACACTTTTTTTTTTTTAATGCATGGTATAGACCAATAAATGTTTCAAATGAAAAATAAAAAGATTTAAACAACTCAGCCAAAGAAGATCAGTTTCTGGTCTGACTGTCTGGAGCTTGTAAGATACCACTTTATTCTAACAAGTAAAAAGCTGAACATTCTGAAAAATCAGCAACTCTTCTTGGATCTGTAAGATAGGGGAGGACACAGGGCAAACCGCTGTCTTCAAGATTGGAGATACAAAGACAGGGAGTCTCTTCTAACTGTGGAGGGACCCATTGTCAGGCAGGAAAACCTGAATGGCAATTGTGAATTGCTGGAGGCTTATTGTAGACAAGTCAAGGAGTTAAGAACTCCAGGGGAATCCAACCATAGAGGGGCCCCCATAATACTGTGATATTTACCTCCAGAAAGAAGCTTGACCAGGTTCCAATAGTAAATATCAGAGGAAAATTCGCCTTTGCTTCCAGTAGGGGGAAGGGAAAAGAATCACTTTAAAATACACCAGAACACTCTGTCTTTAACAAGGCCTGACCTCAGGGAAAACTAGTTAACCAGAACTTAACCTGTGGGGAAGTACCTGACTGACCTGGGAGAGGGAAATACCCAACTCCAGCCCATTCTGCTTTTCTGCCCTATTAAAAGGGAAGGGGGAGGGGGGATTAAGAAACATTTGTGAAGTTCACAGCCCAAGGGCACAGCAGACTCACCATAAGCCTGAAACCTAATCAGCAGACTACAGAATACTTCTCACTCCTCTACAAAATATATAACACTTAAATGGTGAGAAATTCAAAGTTTACTCTATGTCAACATCATAATAGAAATTCTATCTAATGTAATAAGACAAGAAAAGAAAATGTGTACAGATTGGGAATAAAACCATTTTAGTTCACAGATGACATGATCATCTATGTCAAAAATCTGAAAGCACTGGCAAATATACTCCTGGAGCTAGGATGTGATGATAGCAAGTTTGCAGAACACAAGGTTAACATACAAAAGTGAATTGCTTGCTTGTATACCAGCAATGAACATGAGGACTTTGAAATTCAAAACACTCCATTTACATTAGCACCCCTAAAATGAAATACTTAGGTTGTCAGGTATCAAGGGCCTGAGGGTGAAAGGACAGACAAATGGAGCCTACAAGATTTTTAGGTGAGTGGAAATGCTCTGATACCATGATTATTGATACATGTCATGATACATTTGACTAAACCCATAGAATATACAACACCAAGAGTGTACCTTAATGTAAATTTTGGACTATAGTAGATTATGATGTATTGATGTAAGTTCATCAATTGTAACAAATATACTACATTGGCGGGGGATATTGATAATGGGGGAAACTAAGCATATGTGGGGGAAAGGAGTATATAGAAAATTACAAGTTTGCTTTTAACCTTTAACTGCTCTTAAAAATAAATTTGTAATAAAAACTAAAATGCAAAAAAATCTAACTAATATTTTAATAATACCTTAAAAATGTGTTCCTCCAAAAATATTTATTTAAAGTATTACTAAGCGAATGGGTACTAGACTTATCGGGGTAATCAATTCATAAGTTATACGAATGTCTAATCATGATGTTGTACACCTGAAACTAATATAACATTGCATTTCAACTGTAATTTGCTTTAGAACCCACATAAGATGGTACAATTTTATTTTGTTGTTCTTTGTTTTATTTTTTATTTTTATTTGAATTTTCCAGTAGAAAGGGAGAAATTGCTAATATTGTAGAGAAAGAGAGGTCAGAATATTGTAGAAAAAATGTCCTCAAGTAGATAAAAGGAAAAAATATATGATATACATTTGGAAAGCAGAGCATGGACAGTTAATTTTCAATAATAGGAGAAGAGGTAAAGTATATGAGCACAGATGAAGATAAGCAACTAGATACAATAGTAACATTTTGAAAAGATCTCATCTAAATTGCTTTATTTTTCTCAAAACAAAAAACAGTGATTTCTACTGCAGAGAGGGAGAATTAGGAGACTACATGGGAGAGTTGAGGTGAGTATAGAAGGTGATAACGGTCATTTAGAAGGGTGGGAAAGTGAATGGATTATGGAAATGTAGGATTCTTGGGCAGCACTAAAGGTTCACTGGAATTTAAGGGTCATAAAATTAATTAAAATAGTGATGATAAGACCTTGATGTGATTCTTAAGATTCACCCCCAAGGTTCCTGTGGCTAGAAAGCATTTAAATATAATTGGTTTTCTATGTAATCCTATGTAATATAATCATATGTATTTCTGTGTGACTGTATGCACTGAAAAACATCTTTCTGAAAAAGGACACAAAGAATTCACCTGACTAATAAAGCAATTCATGCCACAAAATACCACAAAATAACGGTAAGAATCTTTGGACTCTAGGGAGTAGCCATAAAAGTAGGGGCCAGGGGCAGTTAGAGGACAAGAAATAGGAAGAATATCCTGATTGACCTTTGCTAATAGAGGGACGGCATTCTGTAGAGGGACTGTCTTATTCTGAATAAGGATCAATCAGTATTTGTTGAATTAATGAATATACTCACCCCAAAAACTGAACTGGGCCACCCACTTTCAAAGGTAAATCCTAAAATATCTTTCAGTCTCTTCTATAAATATTAGTTTATGCAGATTTTTAAAATCTCTTTTTTGAGTCGATTTTTTTTATCTATTCACTTATATTATATACCATCCATTTCACCCAGATTATAAAATATATTGCTAAAAAATTGGGTATAATATTTTCATATCCTTTTCTGTTCCTAATACTTATTTTTGCTTTTTTTAAAAAACTTAATCCAACTTGCTATATGTTTGGTTGCTTTATTTGGTTGTTTCAAAGAATCTCTAGAATTTAATGATGCAGACCAGTTTAGTTTTACTATTTTATCAGTCTTGGATTAGAATTACTGCCAATTTTTCCAACTTGCTGTTATGATGAATTTAGGCAAGTTACTTAAGCACGTTTGTTTCAACTTCTTATTTATAAAATAGGCATAATAATTGCCTACCTCATGAAGTTGTTTTGAAGTCTTGGTGGATTATATATTAATGGTTTAGAAGTATGTCTGGCACATCAAGAAATACTACGTTTATTACCATAATTTTTTGTTTTTTCTTATGTAAAACACATACGGTATTTTCTACTTTTCTAGTTTTCTAATGAATAAACTATGATGATAAATTGTATTTCCTGAGTTTTGGTTTGGCTTTTACTCATAAATGTTGGAATGTACTAGTATTATCTTTGTCATTCATTTCAAAAATTTTTGACATCTCAACTGTGTTTTCATCTTCATACAGACGTTATGTGGAATGCTGTTTTCAAATGTTCCATTAGATAGGCCATAGGACATTTTTGTGTGGTTTATTTCTAATGTTACCTTCTTAATGATAAATATATAACTTCTAATATTTTTGTATATTAGAAATTTTCTTATAAATTGCTTATTCAACAGTTTCTGTGACTAGTCCTTTGAAATTTGAGTATACTCTCTGTATTTAGTAAAAAAAAAAAAAAAAGCCCATGAAATATATCAATATGTACAAATATTATTTACAGCTACTTCATTGTTATTTATTTTTTATTGTTGACTTATTTTGCCTTTCTGAAAAAGATAAAAAGCATCTATTACTTATAGATTGTCCATTTCTACAGCATATCTTGCTTTATATTTTGGAGCTGTTATATTACTAGGTAAATAAAGGCACATAATTGTTCATGTTCTTGGCAGAGGCTGCTTCATTTTACTATACAATATGCCTGTACCATAAGTCCTGACAGTTGGGTTTTCTTATTTTTGTAATGTAAGTGCCTGACTTAAGCTTTGATTATGAGGCATTCAAAGATTCATCCACTTCCGAGATGGTGTCTCAGACAGACACATTGCCAGGCACACACTGAATAAAGAGCCTGTCCCATTCTCACTGAAGCCACTTTGTTCTAGACATCTTGGTTGATTTCAGTAACTGACCATTTGGGCCACTTGTTTTTCTCTGCACTTGCTTTAAATTCCCACTCTGACATTTTAAATTCACCAGTCAAGAATGAGCCTGAGAAACTCTAGACCCCTACCCTCAACCCCAATAATAGCAGAAATCCTGAACACTGTGGTTATTGATAGACAAAGACTGACACAAAATTTTTGTATCATTTAATGATTTTTTATTTCACATTTTTAAACCAGAAATTATATTGTGTAATCAATGGTCTGTAAATAATTTTTTACTATTTTATTTTCATTTTTCTGTGTAATTGTATTTTTTGTGGGTATATAGAATTTTTTAAAAAAAAGATAAATCAACACATATCTATATAATTTTATTAACCAATGCCACCTAAAATAATTCAACCAACCAATCAATCAATCAATAAAAAGAAAAATCAAGAGTTTTATTCTTAAAAAAAAAACCTATTAATATTTATCATGATTCATTAGTCTATCTAAGATAATTCTTGCTGTATTTTTCAAATGTTCCACTTACATTGCTTTCTTATTATCCCTGACATTGGTTGGAGTGTTCAATTTTTTTTTTCTTTATCTACAGTTTTGGAAGTTATACTTCCATTTCTATTGTCTTGTTAAACTTTTAAAAAATGTATTTGACATATGTTAATCCATATCATTTTTTCCTCCCATGAAATAAATATAAAAATATATAAATAAATAAATGTGTTTTTATACATTTCCTTTCCCAGTTCTCTCTCTTTTTTTTTTTTCATCCTCACTAGAGGACATTCTTCCATTTTTTGTTCAGACAGAGCTGGAGGGAGAGAGAGGAAGAGAGAGAGAGAGAAACAACAACGTAAAAGGGACATATCGAGTGGCTGCCACCCGCACAACCCAGCCAGGGCTGGGGACAAACTGCAACCGAGGTACATGCCCTTAGCAGGAACCGAACCCAGGTCTCTCTGGACCGCAGGCGGATACTCTAACCACTGAGAAAACCGGCCAGGGCGTTTCCCAGTTCTCATGTGTTTCGACTCACTAGGATAAGTTTGTTTTTTAATTTTCAAACCTAGTTCTTTTAACTTTTGTTGCTTTTGAACTTTTACATAGACAAGACATTTAGTATTTGTACTTTGAGGCTCCATGAGATAGAATTGATAATCAAATATGGGCCTACTCTATACTGTCAGCATTTTGTTATCAAAACATAAAATAAAGTTATAACAATTCTTAGTGTCCATTTGTTGCAGAAATCCATATGTTGACTAATGGAAGAGAATAGAGAGTCCTGAAAGAGGCAAATGTCTATGTGAGAATTTAAGAATTTGAATCAGCCTGACTGGTGTGGCTCAGTGGTTGAGCATTGGCCCATGCACCAAGAGGTCACCAGTTCAATTACCTGTCAGGACACATGCCCAGGTTGTGGGTCTGATCCCCAGTGGGGGCATGCAGGAGGTGGCCAGTCGATGTTCTCTCTCATTAATGTTTCTATCTCTCTCTCCCTCTTTCTTCCTCTCTCTCTAAACTAAATAAAAATAAATAAATAAAATAATTTGAATCAATTAGAAAAAATTTAGACTATTTTATAAATGACCATATAATTGGCTACCTATTTAGAAAATATAAAGTTAAATCCTATATACACATAAACATACCCAAATGTGTATTTCAGAAAGAGAGGCAAATGTAAAAATTCTTAAAGATGGCACATTTGGGAAAAAATTGAAATATTTTAATAGTCTTGAAATAAAAACTATTCTCTTAATAAATTACAAACTCTGAAATCCATAGAGAAAACATTTAATATATTTGGCCACATTTTTATACTTCTGCATTTTCAAAGATCTTATGGCCAAATATAAAAAGCAAGACACAAACTAGGAAAACAATTTCCAACACATACATGAGTCTAATATTTATAATCAGAATATACACCAAAGAAAAATTACTATAAAAAAATGAGAGAAAAAAAAAAAGAAAAAGCATCTCAGGAAAGAAATACAATTAGCCAATAAATACATAAAAATATTTCCACCTCACTAAGAATTTAGGCTAAGACAACTTAAAAATAAAATTTTCTGTTTCATCAAAAAATGAGAAAAAAAATTAAAGATATTAATGTCCAATTTTAATAAAGATGAGAAAAATGAGCAAGTTTCTATAGTTTTAGTAAAGCCTTTTAGGAGATAAATTTAATTTTTCTTTACTTCCAGGATTCCATTTTATATAAATGCAAGTATAAATAAAAAAAAAAACTATGTAAGAATATTTACTACAGCACTGACTGCTTATTCTAAAAAAATGGTAAAGCCAGCTCAATTTCTCTCATTATGATATAATATGAGTAAATACATTGTGATTCATTTATACAATACATACCTTGAAGTTAGTTTAAAAGTATAAGTTAGAACTAAGTGTACTGATGTGTAAATATTTCTAAAACATATTAAACACACACATCAATTTGCATATATAAAAATGTGTCACATATTTATATTCCTTTTTTATAAAGGAGAATGCTAAACAGAGAGAGACAGACAGACCGAGGGGGCTGCGGGGAGAGAAAATGAGGAAACACATTCATACAGAAAATATTTGTTGAACATCTACTATACGCCAGTCTTTGTTCCACGATTAGGACAAACATGGCCGCTGCTCTCAAAGAGCTCTTCCTCCAGAAGCTGACAAAGATGTGTAAACAAGCAGAAGAACAGATAAGTAACTGTAAGGAACCTATTCAAATAGTAATTATTCACACATTAAGAAGTACTCTAGCCCTGGCCGGTTTGGCTCGGCGGTTAGAGCGCCAGCCTGCGGTCCTGAGAGACCCGGGTTCGGTTCCCGCTAAGGGCATGTACCTTGGTTGCAGTTTGTCCCCGGCTCTGGTCAGTCGTGCGGGTGGCAGCCACTCGATGTGTCCCTTCACATCGATGTTTCTCTCTCTCTCTCTCTGTTCCTCTCTCTCCCTCCCACTCTACCTGAACAAAAAATGGAAAAATGTCCTCGGGTGAGGATAAAAAAAAAAAAAAGAAGTACTCTAGAGAAATTAATACAAAGAATACCATAGAGGATGAAAGAAGGGCTGTGGCAAATACTAGATTCAGGGCTCATGGATGGCAGCCTTGAGGGGGGCCCATTTGATCTGAAGCTTGAATTATGAGAAGGAGCAAACCAGGGGAGGGAAAGAGGATTCAAGCACAGAGAATGCAAAGGCCCTAAAGCAGAAATGAGTGCAGAGCACTTAATACGAAATAGACAGACAACCTCTATGACTGACATATAATAGATACATTCTAAGGCTGTGAAACTAAATCAGACTTCCTAGTGTTCCAGTTATCTATTGATAGAAAGCAGCAATCACTGTATATGGTCAGTGGGTCTGTGGTTTGATAATTTAGACAAGGCACAGTGCAAATGACTTATTCTCCAACAGGATGTCTGGAGCCTATATTGTGAATGGCTAGAGAATGAAACCCCCCAAAGGCTCCTTCACTCATATGTCTGGCACCTGGTCTGGCCACTTAGAAAAATACACTCAGGATCTGGCCCTACATGAGCCCTCCGCATATGGCTTGAACTTCTTATGGCTGCCTGGCCTTCTACAGCTTAGCCTATGGAGTCACATGGTGTGAATTCCACCATACTTATTGATTAAAGCAGTCACAAACCTATTCAAATCTATTTAAACATCATCTAAGTTCAAGGGGCAGGTGCTTGGAGCCTACCAATCAATGAGGGAAGGAGGTAATGAAGAATTTGTGGACTTTTTTTTTTTCAACTCCATCCCTGGAATGTACGGAGAAGTGAGACAGAACTGAACATTGGAGCACTCCAATATTTAGAATATCCAAAGAAGAAGCCAACAGAGAGAACTACATGCATATACCATACACTAAACACATAGGAAAAAAATGATAGAAACATACGGCTACAAGTTGGTAGCAGTAGTGAAGTCTGAGGATAGATAAAATTGGGGGGGAAACAAAGGGAAAGATTTCACATATGGTTCTTGATACTTTTCTAGAGCTTGAAACTTTTTCAAATAAAACATTCATATTATTTGAATAATTTTTTTCAAATGTGTAGTTTGTAGGTTATGAAATCATAATAAAAATCTTTATGTACACTTAAATATATTTATTTCTTATTGTCTTTGTGCAATTTTTAAAAGACATAGATGTCAACAGTTGCAGATTAATTTCTGAAGTTTTGCAAGTTAAATGTCTTTGTTTATTAAATGTAAAATAAATAAATTTCAAATACTATCCATAATTCTGATCCCCAATTCTGGGATTTCAGACTCAGAGGATCAGAGAAAAGAAGAGACAGAGATTTTCCTTTACTCTCTCAGGTAAGGCAGGGTAACAATCTGTACACTCCATTTCTAAAATGAAGAATAGGAAAAAATGAAATAGTATTTTAACCAAGTTTAAATATGTTTATAAATATATACTTAGCTGAATAAAATTATTGATATTCTATGAATTTCCAGTTATATTTGGCTCTTAAAAGAGAGCTCTTGTCATCCATTTATATGTATACATATATCTATATATCTATCTATCTATATATAGAGGATATAAATATCTTTCTATATATAATTTTGTTCTAAAATATTTAATTTATCCCACAGCAAATTGGAATAGAAAACATGTTTGTTCATAAAACACATAGCAGCCACTAAAATATAATCAATGCTTCTCTAAAAAAAGACTGAATACTCATTTACAGTCAACCAAATCTCTCCCAGGATAAAGCAGTCAAATTGATCTATTTCTTAGTCCTTTACCACAACTAGTTATTTTCTGAACGAAAAGGAGGAAAAAACATTTCTTCATTCCCACTCTCCTGACTTGGGCAATGCTTAGTCAAAAGCAATTGACTGCTTTGTCTTCTTCCTTAACCATTAACAAATGGTTTGGAAAGGTAGCATCTGTGAAATCACTAGACGATGGACAAATGCTGCCCTTCCATACAACACCTCTTGAAATTCCTAATCAAAATTTCATATCTGGAGCAGCTTGTGTCTGACAGGGAGCCCCACCATGAAATGCCAATGTTTATTCTTTCAGTATCCTTCTGCCTTTAAAGGAACACTCTGGCTTTGTCCTCATGCACTGAAGAGTGTGCTCTTACATTTTCAGACAGCATCTGACAAAGTTCCACATCAGAGATCAAGGTCTTGGTAAAGAGATTGAGGTCTACAAAAGGAGGAAAACAGAATGGACATAAATGTACATAAAATGGATTGAATGTTGGCTAAAGGGCAGATGAGAGTGTGGTCATAAATAAAAACTTTTCATGGTAGCGAAAGGTAACCGAAGAGATATTATTCAATCATTGTGAAGAGTCTACTTATTAACCATTAAGGTGAATTTGGCAATTGAACTGAAAGGAAAATATCTAGTTCTCTAAATAAAATTATATTGGAAGAATGGAGAGTAAAACTGAAATTCAATGTCCCGAAGAAAAAAACAATATTTAATTGTGTGATATGTTTTATAAATAGACACAAATTAAGAGGACTTTAGTTTGAAATGTTCATCTTTATGTGTATGTTTTGTGTATGTGTGTGTATTTACCCTCCTCACAATCATAAAGAGTAACAAGTAGGCAAACTGCAAAGAGAAGGAAAAGTAGAAAATGGAGAGATTTCCTGAAATGGAAATGGAGAGAAGAATCATTTTCAAGAGAACCAGGAAAGTATGGATTCAGCACTGAATTATCATTGTTTGAGGACCTCTTTCGTCTCTGACACATCCCCATACTTGGGTTGTCAGATAAAATACAGAATTCCCAGTGAAATTTGATTTCAAGTAAACAATGATAATACTTTTTATATTTTGTCCCTAGAAATATTTATGGGACATAGTTATACTAAAATTTATTCATTGTTTATCTGAAATTCAACTTGGATTCAGTGTCCTCTTTTGTTGTTGTAATTGTTGCTTTTTAAATCTTGCATTCCTAACCCAGAGACAGGCTGCTGTCCAACAGTTCTGGACACCGTAAGCCCTCTGGGGGAAGAATGGGTTACTAGACATATTGCTTGGAAGGAAAACCTTGGCTGTGATGAAAATGGAATAATTATTATCATTAAATTAGATTTTTGTATGACTGTTATTTAAATATTATCCTCTTTAAAGAATCTTACTTTTGGCTTTAGTTTTCTTGCCCTCTTTAGTATGAATAAGGTATTTTGTACTAAATAACATTTGCCATAGTTAAAACCATGATACCTTGTTT
The DNA here is from genome assembly GCF_014108415.1 of Molossus molossus. NCBI lineage: Eukaryota > Metazoa > Chordata > Mammalia > Chiroptera > Molossidae > Molossus > Molossus molossus. The sequence continues at coordinate 38,334,915 of NW_023425346.1, forward strand.
AGTCTTGAGAATATTTTTTGTTTTTCTTTCTTTTATAAAAAAAAAAAATTAGTTTAAATTATTTTAAACATGTCAAAGAAATTTTGGTTAAGTTGAACCTAAATTAAGTTTCTCAAGGCCTCTATCAATATAAGGTAATAAAGCCCTGGCTGGTGTGGCTAAGTGGTTGGAGCATTGGCCCATGGACCAAAGGGTCATAGGTTCAATCCCTGGTCAAGGGTACATACCTGTGTTGCAGGTTTAATTCCTGGCCCCAGTCAGGGCATGTGCAGAAGACAACCAATCAATATAGCTCTCTTACATGGATGTTTCTCTCTCTCTCTATCTTTCCTTTTTTACTCTCTCTAAAAATCAATGGAAAAATATATTCAGGTGAGTATATTATATATATATATATATATATATATATATATATATATATATATAATATATATTCATGTAGTAATAAAAACAGCCATATGATATTGTCGGGATAGACAAAAAAATTTATCTTCTGTTACTCCCATGAGGTAGCATTGTATCTCTAGATAAGTCAGTGACTTCTTTGGGCCTCAATTTATTCACATTAAAAAAAAAACACACAAAGTTTAAATATATAAGTAGATTATATTAAAATTATTTTCAATACTTAAGACTTTAAAATTCCAAAAGTAGAAAAATATAATACTTATATTTTAGACAAAAACTTTTATAAAATTTATCTTTGTTTCTTTTAGGCAATTCTTTATTCTCTCATTTATAGTTATAGGACCTATGCTACCTGAAATGTCTGGCATAGTCCAACTTCAAAATTCAGTTCCAGGAGTTGTAGTTTCAATAATATGGCTGACTGGTTATTAAGGAAACTCCCCTGTTATAAAAAGAAAACATTTAAAAATGTATAAAATGTGAGATAAAGCTTCTTATGTGCATAGCTGAGCTCCTGAGACAGTAAGATTTATCTCCATGGGCAGAAATTGGAGGAAAATTGAAAACTAGGATGGTAATGAACACAAGACTTAGCTGTCCTGGTTGTGAGTATGAATAGACCGTGTGCGGTTGCTGCTAACCTTGGTCATCAAGAATTTGGAATTAATGAACATTAAGTGACAAGATATAAAAGCCTTAGTCCATGTGAGCTGAAGAATTGGAATTCAGACACCTATAGAAAATCAAGATCCTCAAAAGATCCTCAATGCAAGTATACACTTTAAAATAAATACTTCCTGGCAAAGAGAGATGAAAAGAAACTTTATTATGACCCTGACTCTTGGTGCAAAACCAATTCTTATTTTAAGAATTATATTAATTTAAATATATACATATATACACACATACTATATGTATATATGCATACATTATACAGTTGTCCCTCAGTATTCACAAGAAATTGGATCTGTGCTCAACCTTACCTCGATTCCCCCATCCCCACCCTGCTGATATCAAAATCCATGGATATTCAAGTCCCTTAAGTCAGTGCTCCTTTCCACTTCTGTATCCACAGCTTCAATATCCACAGATATAAAACCCAGAGCTACAGAGGGCCAACTGTATATACATTCCCCTGGAAAGCAAAGTTAGAATTTAATAAAGAGAATTCCCACACCCCTGGCCGGGGTGGGGAGGTGGGGGGACTCTCAGAGGAATTTCATAATTGCTTTAGGCCAGCAACTACTAAGTGTTCTTCTCTTTTCCAAATGAGAGTAACTATGGTTATTTTATCCCTACTCCAAAATTGTATATTGGTTTGGTAGGGGATAGAAAACATAGATTATTTGTCTTTCTAGTTCATAGGCCACTGGACCATAAACAATCTCATCTAAACCTGATAAAAGAACTGCTAATCCACCGGAGATCCTAGCTTGATTTAGAATGTGTCTCTTGAGAAGAGAGTATAATCTGTGTTTGAAGGGAAAAGTTTGATAGATGTGATAAAAAGGTAAACTCTGGCGGGAGTTACCCATGAGTCCACCAAATGACTTTTTTTCCTTCTGGTCACATGATTTTATTGAATTTTCTAGCCTCATTTTCAATCAGCTAGGGCCTTATTACATCTCTGGCCAGTAGAATCTGATGGAAATAAATATATCTCCAGCATCGAATATAAAGCCTTTAGAAGAGTAGGTGCTCAGTAAAAATAAATAAATAATAAATAAATTTTAAAAAGAGCATGTTCCTCTTCTCTCTCACATTTATTTTTTATTTTTCTGCTTAATAAATATTGATTTGTTATAGTAAGAAGCTAGGAGAATTCCAGGACAAGCGGAATAGGAAATCTAAGAAAGACAGTTGAACAGTAGTTTGCAGCCACCTAATAAATCCTATCTTCCCTAAATGAAGAACAGTTAAGAATAAATTATTTGCACTTTTCCTCCCAAACCAAAGGGTAAATAGTTTAAATCGCCCCACTCAGGGAGACAGTTAACAGAAATCCAATTAGTGCCACTTGCCAGCCACACCCAAGGACAGACATATTAAGAGAATAAATTTCATTTTGGTACATTAGCATAAAGCTGATAAATATTCTGTTGCTCCTCCCTAAGACCTTCCCTAGATGCCCAGGCTTTAAAACTCCTGAAAACAAAGGTCCCAGCACGCTCTCCTTCCCAGGAACAAGCCTGCACCTCTCCTACCCCTTCTTCCCCCACAGGCATGCATCTCTTAAACTCTAAGAGACCCCAGGAGGCTTGTAACCAAGGCAGCAATGGGCAGCAGCAGTTTGTCCCAGACAAGCACCCCTGAACCTGTGCCCAAGGCCCCCTTTTTTCTGTCTTCCCAGTGAACCGAAGCAGCCCAGCCTAGCCTCTCCTCTCTTGCTTCTTCTATGCTTTTTCTTTTCTTTTTCTTTACTGATTTTAGAGAGAGGAAGGGAGAGGGAGAGAGAGAGAGAAACATCAATGACAGAGAACAATAATTGGCTGCCTCCTGCATGCCCCCCACTGGGGATGTGGCCCACAATCTGGGCATGTGACCTGACCAGGAATTGAACCAGCGACTTCTTGGTGCATGGGTCAATGCTCAACCACTGAGCCACACTGGCCATGTTCTGTGCTCTTTCTTTTTTTACTGTCCTAAGGATATTTTTGCTGTGGCCAGTGAATTTTTGCTTACTTTTCTACACTTTGTCTCTTATTGAAATCTTTCCTTCAAGAAGATAAGAACTGAGGTCTCCTTGTCTCGAGAATAATAGATTGAATACTCTGCTCTCATATTTTGGCCTCTTGGGACTCTCCCATCTAAGGCCTGACCCAAAATATCTCTCGCCAATAATATCTTACGAGCCACAATATTTCACACATCTTCACTACTTGAGAATTTAGCTTTCCTTTCCCCATGTCTTCTAAATTTTCCAAAATGACGTCAACTAAACTAAGCTGTTGAACCATCACAAAGGCATTCTCACTGGTTTCTCTGTCAGCAGTGCCTTCATCAAAGAGATTCAGTTTAGTGGGGCTCTCCCGGATTGTGAGTGAGGTTAGTGGGGATTTGTTCTTTCTGATTTTTCCATTTTGTCATAGGAGTCACCCGCCCTTTTGCCAGAAGTTGACAGTAAAACATGTAAGAAAAGATTTATAAAAATGCATCGATTTAAGTATACTTCCTGAGCATAGTATTAGTAGGCCCTTGATATCTTGATAAAAACACAACTGCAGTGGGCTATGTCTAAGAAACTTCTTTGGAAAGCAAAAGGTTGCCTTGTAGATTGCTGCAAGTGGAAATTTTCCATATTTAAGCTGTCTTCAGAACAATAGTATTGTTTATTTTCCCTTTGTGTAATCCCATTTTATTTGGGAGCAATCTAAAAAGAATTCTAAAATGGTAAATATACACGTTCTTTGAAAATAAACAAACACTTTTTAGACACGACCAGTTGCTTAAATACACTATCGATCATTGTAATGAAGACTGAGTCGTTCACTAACACACAGAGCACATGGCTTTGGTTTCTAATGTGTCTGTGACAGAGCCCTTCCCCGCCTCGTTTTTTATGGTCTTTGAACATCATCTCACTAAACTTTTATGTATATAGACTAATTAAGAGAATAATATTATATTTGATTTTCCTATTTTTATCAAAAGTGATTATCTTTAACAAATTCTTTAAATTGTTCTGCTTTTGTATCAGTGATTAATGTATTGTGCCTGGTTCTTCTTGCCTGTTAATTGTTTTATACAAGTGGATGCTAATACAAGCAGTAAGGTTTTATTAATGTCCCAATCAAATATATTGAAGCATATATGTGTTAAATACATGAGTGCTAAATAGGTGATCTTTCTTAAAAGACCATTAGGTTTTGAACATTGATCCATATTTATTAATTAATGTCTCTTTCAAAGATTTTCTGCAAGATAATGAAAAACTGGTTATATTTTATCATATAAAACTGTGTCTGTTAACATATAGATTTATTTAAAAAATATAAGTGAAACCACAACCCTTGAATATACAAGCTTGCTTATAGACAAATTTTTAATTCAATGCTTATTTATTTCAAAATGTGCTCTCTTTTTATATGTCCTTTAAAATAAAGTAAGGAAGTAAACTTAATAAATAAATTTATAACTGCTCTGTCAGTTTTAAAAACAAATTACCTGGAATTAAATACAACAAAGTCAGTTGAAATCTAAAAAGAAGAGAAGAAAATGTTTATTAATTGTGATACTTTGTTGTCCTCAAAAGTATAGTTTTTATTACCAAGAAATATCCCAAAATTAAATTTGGTTCAAGCATTAGTTACAGAAACTCAGAGACAACACAACTTAAAATATATATATATATTTTTTTTCATCCTCACCCGAGGAAATTTTTCCATTTTTTGTTCAGGTAGAGTGGGAGGGAGAGAGAGGAACAGAGAGAGAGAGAGAGAAACATCGATGTGAAAGGGACACATCGAGTGGCTGCCACCCGCACAACCGACCAGGGCCGGGGACAAACTGCAACCGAGGTACGCGCCCTTAGCGGGGACCGAACCCGGGTCTCTCAGGACCGCAGGCCGACGCTCTAACCGCTGAGCCAAACCGGCCAGAGCTAAAAAAAAAGATTTAAAAGGATTTAGCAGAGACCGAATAAAATGTTGATGTCGATGTAAAAGTGACCAAATCAAACACTACTCGATTATTTCTTCTCCAGCTTTCTATTTAATATCTGTTAACTTGAAATCTTATCATAACGTTTTGCCTGCTTGATTTATTAAGTTACCGTCATGAGTGAATTAAACTAGTCTTAGTCTCTGAAAATTCAGTTATTTAGTTAAATTTTACTTATTTTTCTTTAAACATAATATTTTTCATTTTAAAGGATATGAAGGTAGATAGCAGCCTGGTCAAAACAATTTGCAATCATTATGAAGTACAAATCGTTTATTGCCATAACAAGCATCAAGTAAAAATCAACAGGAAAAAAGACAAACCACCTCTGGTAGTTTTATAACACTGAGTTTATATTCTTTGTTTAAGTCTTTGACACTCCTCCCAGATCAGGTCTGTGTATCGTTCCCTAAAATCTGGACAGCCTACTGACTGCCTCAACCAATAGAGTGTGGCTGAGTAATGCTGCCTAATGTCCAAGGATATATCACAAAAGACAATGCAGGTTCAACAGAACACTCACTGCTGGAACTCTGACTCTCTGACACTGCTATGAGGAAGCTAGGCTACACGAGAGAACTTAGGTAGGTATTCTGGTCAGCAGTCCTTGTTTTTGAATCATTTCTACCCCAGGTGCTAGACATATGAGTGAATGAATAAGTTTGTGTGTTCGTACTGTGTATATTAATATAGATGTGTTTTAGTTTCCTATGCTGCTGTAATAAATTATCACAGACTTAGTGGCTTGAAACAACTCATATTTATTCTCTTACAATCTGGAAATCAGAAGTCCAAAATAAATTTCTCTGGGCTAAAATTAGTGTCAGCGGATTGTGTTTCTTCTCAGATTGGGGCTTTAAGGCAGAATCTGTCCCCTTGCCTTTTTCAGCTTCCAGAGACGACCTGCATTCTTTGGCTAGTAATTCTTTCTTCTGTGCCCACACCCTAAAATGGCCCATGCATCTGTCTCCCATTACATCACTGACACACCCTCCCACCTCCCTTTTTTCATTTACAAGGACCCCTTCACCTTGGGCCCAGCAGCATACTCCAGAGCAATCTCCCTACCTCAGACTTCTTTACATAATCCCATCTGCAGAGCCCTTTTTGCATATAAGGTAACATAGTCCCAGGTCCCAGGGATTAGAACGTGGGCAACTCTGGGACCTGTTATTTTGCCTACTACAAGGTAATACAGCCAGGACCAGCAGAGTCCAATGTAAGAAGAAATGCAGGGTTTGATATTTAAAATGCATTAACACATTTGAGACAGCCACAGCACAACATTAAACCAAGCCGAGGGCCCTTCGAAGGGCGGAGCCCTGGGTGACTTCACAGGTTGCACATCGGTCATGAAACTGGCCTCAGACACAGCCCACAGGGATGATGCCAACCTCAAGCTTTTAGTCCTCATAGCTGACGTCCCAGAAATCATATAACAGAGGTATCTTGCTATGTCTTTCCAAATTTCCAACCCCCAGAATGCAGTAACACAATAAAACAGTCCTTTTAAGCAGCTAAATTTTAGTGTAATTTAGTACACAGCAATGGTAAATGGGACACCATCCAGCAGAAATAGATTATGTGACCAAAACATACACTTCGGACAATTGACTACAAATAAACAGACAATACATATCGAAACATCATTTCAACTTTATTATTAGTCAAAGAAATGCAAATTAAATAATGATATCATATCAGTCTGCCCCTTTTATATTGCCAAGTGATTGAAAACGGCTCATGTTATTGAGAGAGCGAAGAAATCTTGGCGTGTTCATAAGTTTATGCAAACATTTTAGAAGGGTAAATTGTTAATACCTAGTGACATTTAAATGACATTTAAAATAGTATATCTTTGACCCAATAATTCTACTTCTGCAAGTATTTTCAAACATCTGCTCAAGGTTACTAGTACAAATATTTTTTCTGTAGATTTGAAACTGAAAAAGACAACTTAAATGCATAATAATGAGAAAGAGGTTCCATAAAGTATGATACAGAATTATTATGAAGTATAATACAACCAACAAAGAAAGCTATATTCGTAAGAAATGATATGGAAGTATGTTTAAATATAGTGCTAAATTAAAATAAAATTTGCATAATAGTTTCTATTTAATTCTCTTTTGTAAAAATGTTTATTAATGTATGCATAGAAAAATACCTAGTTTATACCACTAAAATTTAACAGTTGTTCATTTTTAGGGGTTTGGAAAGCAAAAAAGGAAATAGTGACGAGATCACAGGATTGGTCCTGAGGAACAGTTTGACCTGTGTTCCTGGAGTAATTATATGAATATGAATTATTTTGCTCTCAAATGTAGTCCTATTTGGCTAAGATGATCACCCTAGAAAGAGAGACTCTTGCTTTTTATTTTATGCACTTCTGTGTTGTTTGAATTTTCTAAAATTTGTATTTATTATTTTGTCACCCCTACACACATCTTTTTAAGGGCGATTTGGCAGTGGCTCTAAAATTGTTAAATGTCTACCCACTTTGATTAAGCTTTTTTTTACCTTCTGGAAAAGTACAGAGATTTTCATTGGAAAGTTTTGCAATAATGAAAAACTAGAAACAAACTAAATGCTGACCAGTAGGAAAAATTTAAACCATACACAAATCAGCAGAATACTAAGCAACAATTTAAAAAAAATAATTAGGTTAATAGATCAGTATATACAGACATGGAACAATAGAAAAAGAGAGGGAGGGGAGAAGGGGGAGGAGAGGGGAGAAGGACAGAAAGGAGAAAAAAAAAGGGAAAGGGAGAGTTTTGAAGAGGAAGTGATGGGGGGAAGAAAAGAGAAAAATCAAAGAACTTCTGCGTATAAGCATGACCAATGGACATAGATAATAATGCTGGTAGGAGGGAGGTGGGGAGAGAGAGACAGGAGGAGGGTGTCAGTGGGGAAAAATGAAGAAACATCTGTAACAAAAATAAATTAATTAAATTTAAAAAAAGAAAAAATATACATATAATAAATACCTAACAAAATTAGTTGCTAAATAAAATGATTCAGTCCTATGACATGGAACACCATACAATAATAAAATAAAATAATTTAATTATTCAATACATCTAATATCTGATTCTAATGAAATAAATATGCTGTTCAAAATATACCAATAATAGAAAAAAATCATGCAAAGAGTTATTTCAAAATTATAAACTTTTGTTTTAATTTTAAAATATTAAAACATGATTGTATTGAATTATGAGTGGATTTGCTGTTGGTTTTCACTTTTTGTTTTAGATTTTTATGTTCACCAAAATAACTATATTTTATTAATTAAATCTTTCAAATTTTTAAGAACTAGATTTTTCCACTGCTCTCCCATATGTTAGATGAACTTACTTTTATAACATTAGCCAATCTATTCCAAAGCATTAAAATTTTGCAAAAACAGGATAAACACAGAGAAGTCATGCTAAATAACATAAGAGCAACTAAATGTAAACAGCATCAAGAGAATTCACCACAACCAAATACTGTGTATATGTAATTATTATTTAATATTAAGAAATTACTTAACAGATTTAAATTAATTTTCAGAAAAACATGATTGTTCAATGAATATTAATAAGGATCTTAATAAAATGCAACACCCATTCCTGATTAAAAATATAAATAAGCCCTGGCCAATTTGGTTCAGCAGTTAGAGCTTCCGCCTGTGGACCAGAGAGTCTCAGGTCTCATTCCCAGTCAATGGCACATACCTTGGTTGCAGGTTCAATCCCCAGCCCTGATTGGAGTCATGTGGGAAACAGCTAATCAATGTGTCTCTCTCGCATCAATGTTTCTCTCTCTCTCTCTCTCTCTCTCTCTCTCTCTCTCTCTCTCTCCCTCCCTCGCTCCCTCCTTTCCATTCTATCTAAAAAATGCAACGGAAAAATATCCCCAGGTGTGGATTAAACTTCTAGGTAAACCAGGAAGAGTTCTCACTTATGTGATAAACCATTTAATATATTAAGAAATATTGGTGATAAAGAGGATATAACATTATTTGCAGATAGTGATTGTCTTCTGTCAAAACTCAAGATAATTTTGACAATAATTAGCCTATATTACAACCATAAGTACAATCATTCTCTATGTGTCTTTACAAGTTGTTAGTTATGTAAGCTATCGATTTAATGTTCAGTTTCTCTAGTCAAGTAAAACATGTCAAATCAAATATTCCCATATTTTTATCAGTTTGAAGTCTGCTATCATCTAAATAGTCTCTTCTTTTATAATATTTATAATTGTTTGGTGCAAAAATGGCTCTCAAATCACTAATAAAATGGCAAATTCCAATATGTACTTGATTCTTCAGGTGTTATATATATTTGGTTAATTTAATCCAAACACCACCCTGTCCTCCTAAGCTAGATGGAAATGACACGAGCCCCATCAATTCCGGAATAGTTCCAGCACTCTCCCCAACATGTCTACAGATGCCCAGCTAATTGTCCTGGTCACTCTGCCTGCTCTCTGTTCCTTGCTCTTCTCTCTTTCTTATCAATATCTTGCAAAGTCATATTTGGATTTTGCCAGCCCAAATTTCTCTTCGTTTTTGATGTTGGAGGACTTACAAATTCTCCTATAGTCTCTTTCTTTCCTACTTGAGGTTTCTATAACCAAAAAGCTTAACTTCCTTGTTTTTTCTAAACAAACAAGGAGTTCCTTCCCTAAGAAGCATTCCGCTGTCTCTTGCTAGGTCACTTTACTTAATTACAGTGTGCAATTACATGTGTATATTATCAAGCTACTAGCTTGTAAGACAGGTTTTGCATAGAGGTTAAGACCGTGTCAAGCTGCTTGGGTCTGGATCCAGAACTGCCCCCTGAGCCGCTGTGTGACCACAAGGGAGCACAGTAGTCTTTTTGAGTCTATGAAAAAGAGGCCACAGAATTACCCACTTTGTAGGTGATTGTGAAGACTAAATGAGGGAGTTATTAGACAACGTTTACCATAGTTCACCACTGTAAGCCCCCAGTAAATATTTATCTTAATATTATTTTTACTAGTTTGCTACTTGAGCTTACGTTTCATTTAATGGAAATGTCACAGTCTTTATAATTATAATGCTGAGGAGTGACAAGTACACAGCACACTTAAAAAATGAATATGTTTTCTTTTATGATATCAAAAAACAACTATAAATAACAGAGCAAAATAGTCCACTCACAATAGCAACAAAATATTAACTGAAGACAAGTCTAGCAACAAAAATGAAGGCTTTATGAAGGAAGAACTATATTTCTCGGTAAGAAGACAACATTGACTAATGATCAATCATCTAGGTTTTAAAGTAATTCTAAAAACCTAGGTTTTTATTGTTTTAATTTCAATAAATTTAGTCAAACTTCATTGAGAAGAATATACAGGCTAGTATAGCTAAAACTTTTCACACTATTATCTTCATATTGAGAATGATGGGCTGAGCATTAGGAAGTACTAGTTTTTCTGTGACTCATATTCAGGAAATAACAGTGCTCATAGGTAATAGCATCACTATTCTGTTTTTCATGTCCTAAATGTATTGTCACAATACTGTTGGTGTTTGTTTTAAGACTACGGGAAAGGAAAACAGGATATAAAGATGCTAGCAGAGTACTGACCACAATTTCTTTACCTACCTCCTTCCCTAAGAGAGTTATTTTCCCCCCTTTCCACCCATTTAGCAAGGAATGTTAAGAACATGATAAGAAAACACAAAATAACACAGAAAGTATTTTTTGTTGTGGTGTCCTTGTGTGACTGAACATTTCCAAGCTGAAGAAATGTATTCTAGTCCAATTCCAGCCTTCTTATTTGGACATCAAAAGGCATTTGTGACTCTGAAGCAAAAATGAAAAATGATAGGACCAGCTTTTTTGTGTTTTCTTCTACTAGACAGAGAGTTCACTCTTGAGGGCACACATATGTTTTTCTTCCTTCCAAGGATGCCATTTTAGTTCTGAATAAACAAGAAGTGAATGTTTTCTGAGCAAAGGAAGACATGGCCTCAGAGCATTCTAATGCTTACCAGGTTGTTTATATTCTAACTGGAAATGGATTTATTATTTTCTGAGGCTATACTCAACTTATGCTCTAACAGAGAAGGAGAGAGAGATGAGACAGAGAGGAGGTAGGAGGAACTATTAATTAAGAGAGAAGGTAGAAAATTTCCCTAGGGTGCAATAGCCATTTTTTCTTATCTACAATATAGAAATTATAAAAGCAAATATTAAACATAAGGTGAACAAGTTTTTATTCAAGAAGCTTGTTCTGTCACAAACAAAATCTACTTACATATGAAAAATTAGAAGGAGAAGAGAATATTTTACCGTGATTAATTGTTTCTCTCAGTACTCATGCTCTGTATTATCTCTGAATCTGGGACTATTTTAACTAAACTCCTTTGAAAATCTCTCTCTTAGATTCTGGGACACAGTAAGATTACCCTGGAATAATTTTTTTCTCTTCCACCATTTTGGAAATGTAATCATTTCCTAAAATTCTGACCTTAAGACCCTTTCCTTTGCCTGGCCGGTGTGGCTCAATAGTTGAGCATTTGATTCCTGGTCAGGGCACATGCCCAGGTTGTGGGACAAATCTCCAGTGAGTAGACATGCAGGAGGCGGCCAATCAATGTTCTCTCACATTGATGTTTCTTTCTCTCTCTCCCTCTCCCTTCCTTTCTCTCTAAAATAAAACATTAGTAAAGAAGAAAATAAAAAGACCCTTTCCTTCTCTTCCCCCACTCTTCTGTCCAGGAAATGTGGTTATTGTCTCGGGTATCACATTCATAGAAATGAATCACACGTATAGCTCTTCATTTCTGCTTCTAGTTCCCTCGCCATGATAACAAATTCAATATTTTGTATTTTCTTAGATCTCAACCATGATTTCAGTTTCTCAACAAAAAATTAGATTTATATGTGTATATATTTTTTTTTTATTTAAAATTGTATAACTAGATCTTAACTCTCAATGCATTTTGCATTATATATCCTCCTTCCCATTCTGATCGCCACCACCCTGGCTCAAACCTTTAATATTCCCTATCTAGACAGCCAGGACCACCCCTCATGTCTTGGCTTTCCCTGCTCATGTTTATCCGCCCCGTGCACCATGGTCAGATTCGTCTACTCAAAGCATTACTGAGATCTCCTCGGCCAGTAGAAATTCCAATCTCTAAGGTCCATTTAAATGCCACTTTTCCTGCAGCATTTTTCTTGGTATATACACTGTTTATAATCTTTCCCTTCTTTTATACCCATTAAAGTGTGTGTGTGTGTGTGTGTGTGTGTGTGTGTGTTTAATGTCACTTGTCTTGTGCCTACAATTATTTATACAAAGAAGCACATAGAAAAGGAGAAATTAAAAACTTTTCAAAACACTAAGATGACAGAAACAAATCTGGGTTTCCCACAATTATAGTTGGCAGTCTTTGTTTATATAAATTTTCAACAAGAGTATTACTTTGTGTCTACTTTTCAACATTCTTTGAATTCTGATTCATTGTTTTAAATGTTACATCAAGACTGAACTTCCTTGATATCTTAAAACTGTGTTATCCAGTAAGATTTTCACCATTCTAAAAAATGGTAATTTGGTACAAAACAAGTGTAAGTAGAAAGAGTGTGAGAAGGCAAGTAACTCAATCTGTATGTCCTATGAAAGTTTTGTAAACTTTAAATTGAATTTCTGAATGCAAGTAGTTCACTTTTGCATTATTTGGAATCTGCCCCAAATGAAACCTCGGTCACTTGTGATTCCTAAAAGACCAACTTCAATGATGAAAACCAACCTCCGCTCCTGTTTCTTGACCTACTGTCACAGATGGTTTTTTAATAATTGCCAAACTTGTCCGGCCAGTGTGGCTCAGTGGTTGAGCATTGACCCATGCACCAAGAGGTCGCCAGTTCGATTCCCAGTCAGGACACATGCCCAGGGCACGCAGAAGGCAGCCAATTGATGTTCTCTCTCATCGATGCTTCTATCTCTCTCTCCCTTTCCCTTCCTCTCGCTCTAAAATCAATAAAGGAAAAAAAATTTTAAATAATTGCAAAATTCACAACTGCCCAACTCACAGAAAAAAATAATAAAGTACTGCTATTGTCAATGGTATAGCTTAGCTCATCTATATAGATCAGAAATATCAATATTCTTCGAAGTTAGTTCTCCTCCCTGTAGACGTAGTATCACTAAAATGTAGCAGTACAAGAAAATTGCATCTTTTCTTTATTATTTTTATGGTACAGAATTGCTCTCTTTTGACTGGCAATCTGAAAGATGGGCTAACTGTTAAAAAAAAAAAAAAAAAAAAAAGCTTCAAAAGATAGTACATTTGGAGTCCATAGGATCAGGATCACAAGAATTAACCCTATCCTCCTTCCTTTGTTTACCTTAAGACAAAAGAAGTATGCTAATTTAAATTAAATATTCAAATTAAATTATTTGATTTGAAATACATAAGTCTGATGGGAGGGCAGGAAAGGTTGAGTAAAAGGCAGAGATTACTTACAATCAAGTTTTTGTGCACACAGCATCAAAAACAAAAGCAGGCAGTGCCCGGCGCAGTGTGTACAGACTGCACAATAGCAGCGCCATATCCCTGTATTCTTTCTGGAAAGAAACTGAAGCCTCCTTAGTGTCTTAAATGCTTAGTAGCAGATATTTGATGCAAAGTAGAGCTTCCAGCCAAAGGTATAAATTCTTTAGATTTTTGGAATACAGAAAACCCTGAAGTAATCTAGAATGTAATGTAGCAACATTTCTCAAATTCTTCACTAAACTTCATTCATTTCCCTAAGAAAAATCTCTCTTGATTTTGAAAATCCCAAATATCTCCAGTCAAAAATTTACATTTTTAACTCACCTCACTAGGATTTTTGTGCCGTATTTGAGTGATACAGAGTGATTAAACTCTTGATAAATAACCCATAGAATGCCATCAGACTTCATTACGTCTTAGAACATTTACTTAAAGCAGTACAATTGGAGGCATCTGAACTTCACTCCCGGTAGAGTTCTTGCTTAAAAATAAGAAATGCCTGCTCCTCTTTTTCTCTATCCTATAAACCCCACTCTTAAAGCCACTTTGCTTTGTTAACTTTCATAGCATGTATTCTCACTACAGCCTTCAACACCTGAAAAATTAGTGGAAGAATTTGACTGATTATAGAGGCTGTTTTCCTTGTTTCACGGCTTGTTCTAAACGGGATACTCAGCAGAACTTGCATTTTTTTTTCTTTCATTTTGTGCTGTCTGCATGAGTAATTACCTCCCTGATTTCTGAGATGCAATTGAGTAGCTTCCACATTAGAAAAATCCAAAGATTGATAGAGCCATCGCTCCTAAAGGATTAGTTTGCTGCTATAATTCCACAGAGTAGGTCATTCAAATAGCAAAATGTTGCAAAGTTTAATTTCTCCTGTTTTTAAAAACCAGATATTGGTACCAATTTTAAGGAAACTAGAAAGTTCCCATGGGCCTTTTAGGTAGGTGATGATCTTTAAAATTCCCCAGAACAGTTGTTTCTTGCCCTCATGGGATGTGTCATCCCAGAAGATGGCTTTGTGATCACCAAGATGCAGAGTTCACTTACTTGAAAATAAAGCTTATTACAATTTATTTACTCGTCTGTTAATTACAATTTCTACATACCGGTGTTGATAACTTCATAGAAAGCTGAAATCAGTTATGTGAACCTCTTAGCACTACTTGAACTATGAAGAAGCTTTATAACCTGGTTCAATGATAAAGAATTGCCTCTTTCAAAACAGGTGGCTTCATTGGATGAGGTAGCCTGTCTTCGTCTGTTTAAGCTGCCCCAGCAAAATAGCATAGACTGGAGTGGCCTCAGCAACAGAAATGTGTTTTCTCACAGTCTGGAGGCTGAAAGTCTGAGATCAGGGTTCCAGCATGGACAGGTTCTTGTGAAAACTCTCTTCTTGGTTTGTAGATAGCCACCTTTTTGTTGCATCCTCATAGGGTGAAGAGAGAGAGAGAGAGAGAGAGAGAGAGAGAGAGAGAGAGAGAGGGAGGATCTGGTGTCTATTTGTCTTTTATAAGGACACCAGTCCTTTCAAACCAGGGATCTATCTTCATGATCTCTTGTAGCCTTAGTCACCTTCTTAAAGGCCCTACCTCCAATACAGACATATGGGCAATTAGGGCTTAAACATGAATGTGGAAGGGGCACATTTGGTACCAGCGTAGCCCAAAGAAAAATAAAGATCCACTGGTTTTCCACACATTTAGATGCTCACAAACTACCTAATTCCAAATTCATGCTATGTGTGGAATCTGGGCTTGGACTAACACTTCTGCCTTTTTTTCTTATTCTTTTTGCTTAACAAATCAGTCTGGTGGTCCCTTGTATCAGGCAGGTATCTGGCATACTACAGAGATTGCAAAAGCCATTGCAAATAAAATTATTTGTAACTAGCCAAAGAAAACGAAATCCAGTTTTGTTTATTCCCCAGTACTTTTCAAGTTAGCTTATTTATTATATTTACAAGCTTATTTAATTTGTTGCAGATGTTCGGGGGAAGTTTTGTAAGCACTCACTGTTAGAATGTTTTTTTCATGAAACCCATTTTCCAAATGTCTGAATAATGACAAAAGACCTCCTAACAGAATATTAAGCCAGGAAATTCATCTAAACATCACAACTGTAATCATAAGTGGTATAAGCTGGAGTTGCTGTCTGATTAATTTTGGCTCAGAATAATGTTGCTGGAATGATTACTTTTGACTTAGTTTTTTTCTCTCTTATATAAAAGTAAACACCAGTGCAAGAAGGACACAGGAGGAAATGGTGGCCACTTAAACTGAACTCCTAATGAAATCAAAGGAGTTTATTTTCAGGCTATTTATGTAGATGTGCTGTTTTTTTCTACAGTATTAAAAATAGACTCATACTTTCTTGATGGAATGATAGTGGTTTTTTTTTTCATTTAAATATTTATTCTTACTCTAGTTGATAGTCTGAGGGGATTTTTTTTTTAGAAGTTTTCTCTTATACTATTTATTCTTGGCTTTTAAAATTAATTCTGCTCCATAGTCATTTTAACTAAGAAGCAAGATCTATGTAAGTTAGCCACACATTTCATTAATTGAAATTCAACCTTCCGAAACAAACTGCAGATGCTCTACATATTTAGCACGATGTCTTCTAACCAGCTGTACTAATCTGGGCAGTAACGTTGCCCTGTAGCTAAACATCTGGACAGAGCTAGAAACCAGAATAATAAATAGTTGTAGAATTCTATCAGACAGATGCCTACAGGTGACATCACAAAATTAAAAAAAAAAAAACCCACAGGAAGAAAAAATATGTTTGTTGCCAAATACAATATAACTTGAAAGGCAGATCATGCACATTTCCCATTACTGTTCTCAACAAATTTGACTTAAAGCAGCAAGATTTTCTATTTTATAACTAGCTGTCAGATTGCATAGTACAAATCTTAGAGTTTAAATGGTCATGAGGTTACACAGTTATAAAAATGGCACCATATTTGTAGAGGCAAAGGCACTGACCCTCTTACTGTTTAGTACTATAACAGAAATAAAGATAAATTCCCTGAAGAGCATCATGTCAAAAACATGCTCTCATGCCCTAACCCTGCCCACTGCACTAAGACACCACTGATTGTATTTGGGAGGTATATTTTGTTATGTGTACAGAACTCACTATGATAGTTGACATTCTTTGTTTTCACATTAACACAGGTGGAAGTTGAAAGGACTTCTGTGCTACTTGGTTTGGGTGTCAGGTTTCCAGGATACCAAACAACTTGGACATCCATGTTCCCAGAGCAGATTTAGGAGTTTGGATGATACAAGTATGAATAAAGACTGTGTCATGGTTAATGGCAAATTTTCATTGTTCTAGATAGGAATTCAGAGAGTATGGTGATCTTATTATAAACATATCTCTTCTAGACCAAGATTAATTGGAAAAATCTTCCCCAATTTCACAATAGAAATTAGAAACATCCAAGTAAATACAATACTCAACTAATTTGAGCCTAAAATTAACAAAACAAATGCATATAAAATAGAATAAATAAAAACTTTAATTTGAATCTGCAGAAAGACCAGACATTCAGAAAACTGTTTGTTTTGTTTTGTGTGTTTTTTCCCTCCATGCCAACTCTTAACTTTATTAAGGGCTCTAGGCAATCTGAGAAAAAAATATTATAAAACATTTGTTTGATTTGTTATTCTATGATTAGGCATAAACATTTATAGTGCAGAGTTCTTGTATACTCTTTTGATATACTTTTTAAAGATATAGAGAAAGTGACTGAGCATTTAAAGCTTTCTTATAGATATAAACTCAGATGTAAACACCCATAGAAGGTAATTGTACTTTTAAGTATTAGGCTACGATATTTTTCTATCTTAGCTTTCAGATTTTATTTCCTTTATATTCAGGTGAAAGGGGTGTCTTTATATAAATAAAATTCAGGGAGACATGAAATTTTCAGTATCCTTTCCATTGAAAGATAGTCAAATGTGTGTTGTTAAGAACTCATTATATTATTGTAGCTGAAATCTACATACCAGAAATTGACCATTTGATAAAGAGGGTGTTCATAGAACAAAATATGGATAAGGGAGCTAACCTTTACTTACTTAATTTACAAACTCATTATGTGTTTGTACATAATTATATAGCTAAAAATAGTTAAGTAGATTGATATCTGGATAGATAGACGATAGATAGATAGATAGATAGATAGATAGATAGATAGATAGATAGATATCAAACTATATCCACAAATCTATGCATATATTTATTCCAGGAGCTAAAGTCTAATTTCTAGTTGAAATGATCATGGAATATCTCCTTTAAGTAACAGGAAATAAATCTCACTTATACAAGCATAATAGTCAGTTAATATTTTACATTTATTTCAAAATGTTTCATTGTAAGTGACATGCTCTCCAAATATAAATCTTGTTAGGAGTTAGGACAACAATATATAAGGAAAATAGTCTTGTCAAATTATTCTGGGGATCATAATTGAGTCAAATTCTTATCTGGGAACTATCCAACCCAGATAACAATTTATATGGTGGGGAGGAGGGTGTTCAACAATGTATTTGTAATTTTTTAAATGATAAATTAGAAAATATTAATGCCAAATTATAAAATAAGGGCTATACACAGTATAATCAAAACATTATATACATATTTATGTATTGCTCTGTTATATATTCTTACATAGCCTATATACCTAAATAATATACTTTAAAGTATTGTTTCACGTGTAACATATAGGCACATATGTGATATGCAATAGCATGTTTTAAACAAATCAGATCTAAGATTTGAATATGATGATGACAGCAAAGAGATTCTCAAACATCCAGAGAGAACAATAGCTAAGTGTGGGTATTCCCCCACCCAGTTCCCTCTCTGACCATTATGCTGTTTTCTTGAGCATATTAGATATGTTTCCTCCTTAAATCATTGGACTCAGCTGTTCTCTCCTTGAAATGGTCTTTCACCACATAGATGCACTTCTCTCATTTAATTTTAGATTTTGATAAGCTTTCAACTTGCTAATAAGAATTTCCCTGACCATCCTATTTAGAATTGCTCTTCTGTACCCCTAGTTCCTGTACTTCTAGTTCCCTTTACCGGTTTTAGGTTTTATTGTTGGGTTAATCCTGTTTTTTCTTTTCTTTTTTTTTCTTCTTTTTTTGGTATGTGCCCCTAGCGGGAACTAAACCTGGGACCCTCTGGTCTGCAGACTGACGCTCCAACCGCTGAGCCAAACCAGCCAGGCAGTCCTGTTTTTCATATAGACCACTTACAACTTTCTAACGTACTAAACAACTTCTGCATCATGTTTACCAAAAGGAAGCTTACTGAATATATTTTTTAAGTCCTTACCCCTTTCAAATGTTCTGAAAAAATATCTACTATTCGATTCATGATCACAAAAATGGCATTTCTCTATTCACATTAAACTGTCATCTTTCCTTCTTGCTCTGGGCCCCAGGGTGTCCCTGGTAAAAAGGTTATAATTCAGTGGAAGAGAACATCTTCCAGATGAATTCTAACTTCTGAAATATTTTCACCTGTGTAGTGCTCATGTTCATGATAGCTCTAATAAAATACTCTCAAGCAACTTGTCTGGCTACATCCAACAGTGTTTTACTGTCTCACTATTTCATGTCTACTTTTCAATAGGCTATATACACCAGATGGGAGTCTCTCATGAAAATAGGGCACCTTCATGGTGTGGGGCTGTTAGCGACTTAAGATACAGAAATGGCATACCCAACTTTGTAAAATGCAAATTTACTACATTCTTTTAATAAAAGTAACACCTCATATTTCTAGAGCAATTTATTTCATTGGATATTCACAAAATGGAAGGAGGACATATTATCAGTCTTCATTTTTTAGATGAAAAAATGGGTTTAAATAAATTACATTTTTCAAGGTAAAATTTCTACTGAGTGAAAAGAATTGGGACCATAATACGTTTTCTGGTTTTGACTCCAGTGCTATTTTTCCTAAATCATTTTGCTACCTTTACATCAAAACCCGGGTCATACCAAGGGAACTAATGACCAATTTGAGAGCAACCTGATCCACCACTAATTCTAATTCACTTCTAGTTCTACAACTTTTTGTTTCCATAACTTTCAAATTTTATCATTCTCTTCAAAAGCAACAGTAATAACCAAGATTTATTGGGAATTTCTCATGACCATCACTATACTAGTTGTTTTATAAACATTGCTTTATTTAACCCTATAGTATGGGAACCCAAAAGAGGGGAGATAGAGGAGAGAAAAAGAGAGAAATAAAGAAAAAGAAGGAAGGAAGGAAAAAAGAAAGGGGGGGAGGGAAGGAGGAAGGAAGGAAGAAAATTATGTTTATTCAGCCTTATTTTAAACATTAGAAAACAATGAACTCAGCAGATTTTAGACATTCACATTCCTATTTTTTTCTCAGTGCATCCAAAATAAATATAAACATATATGGTATCAATTAGAAAAAGACTAAAATCATTCTCGACATTAAACTTAAAACATTATTTTTTAATAAGTATAACAGAAAAATACATATCATTCCATGTTCCTAATTCCATAGGACCTCTTAAAAGTCCAAGAGAATGCTTTGTTTATTAAGCACTAAGCCTTAGATTATTGGCAAAATTTAACGAAATCATTCCACATCACTAGATCGGCATGGATTTATGTGGGATAGAGCATATGTTCTCTGCCCTGGTGAAATGCCTCATGTTGGTAAAGGTGTAATAAAAATTTCTTGAGTCTTAACGTGGTACCTCTTCTCATCTTATCACCTATAACCCTACATTCAGTTTCCTGGTCCAACCCCTGCCACATCTGGTTCATAAGGGATTAAGAAGATTGAGTAGAGGCACGCTAGTCCCCAAAACAGCTGACTCCATTTCCTGAGAACTAAAACCGTACTGTCATGCTTTATTTTCTCAAGGAATTCTTTCTCTAGTACCCTTAAATGAGATTGGGAACCCCTTTGCTGAGAAACTGAAAACTAGTTGCTACCCTGATAACTCACAAGTCACTGGAAATCTTGTTTAAATTACTTGAAACCAGTCCAAAGGTAATACCAGCTTCATCTCTACCAGGTGGAGCTGTTGACCAGACACTTGCCCCATAGGTCACCTCAAACATCTCTCCTTAACATGTGACATGTGGGAAAAGAAGTGCTTTTCAGAGTGTTATACCTATGAAAAGGCACCAAATAAAGAAAAGAAATTAATTTAACAAAATAAAGCAACCCCCCCCCAAAAAAAAGGCAGTAAGCCTAAATACATTGTGAAAAAAATAACAAACAGGAATTTTTTAAATGTATAGGCTTAAGGATTAATTAAGTCTAAGATGCACATCTGCTTCACAATTTAACATCTCTGAAATAAGGATCATAGTGGTGCTTAAAATAAAACACATCTTACATGTAATGAAATAATTTGTGTTACTATGCTCTTATACATAATAAAAGTAATATTTATCCAGCTCATCAAATTGCTTTGATGTTACATACTGCATTAAAAAGAAAGTTTTCAGCACTACACTACAAATCAGAAATAAACTCAGAAAATAAATAACAATATCTGGTCTAGGAAAAACTATTTTATGCTAAAATTAAAATGAGTGAATTGAAGGCACTAGAGCAGAAAGCAAAACCTTAGGGAGGTAATTAATGATTTAATGTTTCCAATTCAATGGTAGTATTAATTCCACATACCGAAGAGCCAAAATTGTGTTTATGAGAATATTATATCATAAAACAATGAATGTATAAAATTATGCTTTATTTATGTTTCAGATAAAATATCGCTGCATAACTGCCTTTGGAGTCTTCTTTTATCAAGCTGAGTTGAAGAGAGATCAGATCAAACACCAATGATGAGAAAACTCAGGATAAACCAAACTTTTTTTATTATTATAATAAAATATCAGGGGCATCAATATTACTAGAATTGGTGTCATGTCTGTTATGTGTCCTGAACCAAGTATCAGTGATAGGGAATATCTTCATGGACACAAACACATCCAGAAGCCAGCAAGGCTACTATGGGAGAGACTTCAAGTTGCTGTGGGCCATGGAATATTTGTCAGTAGACTGACTCAGGACTTTGCATAATATAAGATTGTTTAGTGGTTTATTAGTAACCCATTTATTTATTTTTTTATTAATTTATTTTTCTTACAGATGTTTCTCCTTTTTCCCTCATTGACACCTTCCTCCTGATACCACCCCAACCCCAGCACTGTTATCTATATCCATTTATTATGCATACATGCATATAAGTTCTTTGGTTTATCTCTTCCCTCCCCTTCATTCCCCTCTTTTGAGGTTTGTCAGTCTGTACCCTACTTCTATGTCTCTGGGTCTATTTTATTCATTATATTTCATAAATTAGTGAAATCATGTGATATTTGTCTTCTTTGATTGGCTTATTTCACTTAGCCTAATACTATCCAAGCCCCTCTATGTCTTCTCAAAGGATAAGACATCTTTATTTCTTATAGCTGCATAGTATTCCATCGGGTATATGTACCACAGTTTTTTTATCCACTCTTTATTGATGGACACTAGTCTGTTTCTAGATCTTAGCAATTGTAAATAGTGCTGCTATGAGCATAGGGGTGCATATATTCTTTCTGATTGGAGTTTCAGGCTTCTTAGGATATATTCCTAGAAGTGGGATCACAGGGTCAAATGGCATATCAGTTTTTAATTTTATGAGGAAACACCATAGTGTTTTCCATAGTGGCTGCACCAGTCTGTATTCTTATCAGCAGTGTACTAGAGTTCCCTTTTCTCCACACCCTCGTCAGCACTTGAGTGATGATTTATTGATGGCAGCCATT
This sequence comes from Molossus molossus, assembly GCF_014108415.1. Lineage (NCBI taxonomy): Eukaryota > Metazoa > Chordata > Mammalia > Chiroptera > Molossidae > Molossus > Molossus molossus. Next base: position 38,357,355 of record NW_023425346.1, read on the forward strand.
CTGACAGGAGGCAATACCTCATAGGTGTTTTAATTTGCATCTCTCTGATGATTAGTGATGTTAAGCATTTTTTTTTATATGTCTCTTGGCCATTTGTATGTCTTGTTTGGAGAGGTGTCTATTTAGATTCTCTGACCATTTTTTAATTGAATTATTTGTCTTTTGTTGAGTTGTATGAGTACTCTATATTGGAGATTAACCTCTTATCTGATGTATCATTGGCAGTTACGCTCTCCCATATAGTGGGTTCCCTTTAGATTTTGATGGTTGTTTCTTTTGCTGTGCAGAAGCTTTCTAGTTTGATGTAGTCCCATATATTCATTTTTTCCTTTGTTTTTCTTGCCTTAGGCATTGTCTCAGTGAAAATTCTGCTGCGTGTGATGCCTGAATTTTTGTTGCCTACATTTCTTCTAGGACAGTGGTTCTCAACCTGTGGGTCGCAACCCCTTTGGGGGGTCAAATGACCCTTTCACAGGGGTCACCTAAGACCATCAGAAAACACATATTTTTGATGGCAATTCATAACAGTAGCAAAATTACAGTTATTAAGTAGCAATGAAAATAATGTTATAGTTGGTGGTCGCCACAACATGAGGAACTATATTACAGGGTCACAGCATTAGAAAGGTTGAGAACCACACTGTTCTAGGATTTTTATGGATTCACAAGTCACATTTAAGTCTTTTATCTATTTTGAGTTTATTCTTGTGCATGGTGTAAATTGGTGGTCTAGCTTCATTTTTTTGCATGCAACTGTCTAATTTTCCCAACACCATTTATTAAAGAGGCTGTCTTTACTCCACTATATGCTCTTGCCACCTTTGTCAAATATTAATTGAGCACAATGTCTTGGGTCCATTTCTGGGTTCTCTGTTCTGTTCCATTGACCTATCTGCCTGTTCTTGTGCCAGTACCAGGCTGTTTTGATTACAGTGGCTTTGTAGTATAACCTGATATCTGGTAATGTGATCCCTCCAACTTTGTTCTTCTTTTTCAAGATTGCTGTGGCTATTTGGGCTCTTTTTTGGTTCCACATAAACTTTTGGAGTATTTGTTCTAGTTCTATGAAATATGTCGTTGGTATTTTGATGGGGATTGCATTGAATCTATAGATTGCTTTGGGTAGTATGGACATTTTAATGATATTAATTCTTCCAATCCGTGAATAAGCCATTTACTTTTTAACATAAATATGGTCAAATCACCTAATATTAAAAGACTAAAAGTAGAAATGAATGGTAGAGTTACTGGGGAGACGGTGCAGTCGATTAAATAATGGCCTCTAAAAATAAAATGACCAAGTCCTAGCTTGGCACCTACACATGTGACCTTATTTGTAAATAATGGTCTTTGTAGATGTGATTAAGTTAAGGATATTGAAATGAGATTATGGATTTAGCATAGACCCTAAATCTAATGATTAGTGTCCTTATAAGAGAAAGAAGAAGATTTGAGAGAACAGAGAAGTGCAAAGAAGAAAGCAATGTGAAGACAGGGATTGGAGTTATGCAGCTACCAACCAAGGAATGTCAAAGATTGCCCAGCTGCTACCAAAATTGAAGAGAGAAGCATGGGATAGAGTTTCCCTCAGAGCCTCCATAAGGAACCATCCCTGCCTGACACTTTGATTTTGAATGTTTGGCCTCTAAAACTCTAAGGAAAAAAAACAATAAATTTCTGTGTTTTTAAGCCACCAAGATTACAATAATTGTTTACAGAAGCTCCAGGGAACTAACATAAAGACTGAGCATAAAACTGTGAGGAATGGACAAAATAGAGGTAGAAATTAAGTCCTGGGCAAATAAGATGAGCCAGTAGCCAATGAGCCATTACTCACTCTAGAAGCACTGTAATTAGCACTAAAGGTATGTAGGGAGCATTAGCACTGCTTACATTGTTGATAAAATAAGAGTTCTAGGTACAATCAAATGATCTACTTTTCAATTTCCAAAAAAACAAGTGTAGCGGAGAGGAAAAGCATATGGATACTGCCTAGTTTCAGATTCTCCTCTTTTGCTTTGTTGATGTATGCTATATGTTTGCTTCATCTGTAAATCGGGCTGATGACAATATATATCTCATTGGGTTGTTGAAAGGATTAGATTCATTGATAAATAAAGAGCATAAGACATTATACATTCTATGATTACGTTTATTAAGATGTCATTACTACCAACGTTTGCGAATTCTCTAATGTTAGCTCAATAATGTCAATGTATAGATCTAATCTGGAAGTGAGTAAGTCATATCACATTGCAAAGAAAGTAGAAATGAGAGAAAGAACTCCACAAAGGTAATGGGAAAAGACAAAATTTAATAAGGGTTCTTTTGGAAATGCTGACTGTTGTGCTCTGCTTCACAAAACAAGCATCGGCGGACACAGCTCTGAGAAGAGCTTGCATAAAGCTGGGCCATCCAGCAGCCCACTGTCCCCTCTGAGGTCCAGAGGCTCCCTACTACAAGGAATGTCTGCTCTTTCTATACTTCCTACAGCTTTTGTGCTTTTGAAGTATATCCATTTTCCCCATTTTTTTTCTATGCAAGATCCTTCTTCTTCCCTCTGCTGAACTCTCAGTTTGATCCATTATCTCAATATTCTCACCACTTTTCATCCAGCTTGTTAAGTGGTTCATTACGCTCTAACATTTTACTACCATAAAGAGGTATCTACTGCTAAATAATTTTGATTAAGGGACAGAGGATAAGGAAAGAATAAAAAGAAGGAAGAAACGTACAAAAATAAATTACATTCATCTTTTATTTTGTGCCTATATGCAACTCTGGAACAGAAATTCTTTTTATAAGTAACTTATTTTTCAATTACTGTTTACATGCAATATTATGTTCGTTTTACTTGCACAACATAGCACTTAGACCTTTATATACCTTACAAAATCATCCCTCTGATAAGTCCAGTACCCATCTGATGCCATTCAGTTATTACAATATTATTGACTATATTCCTTATTCCGTACTTTACATCTCTAAGACTAATTTTATCATTGACAATTGGTCTGGTTAATTCCTTTTACCTGTTTCACCCTTTCCCCCAACCTCCCTCCCATCCAGCAACCATCAATTTGTACAACAGAAATGATTTTACCCACTAATTATGTTCCAAAAGTCTGCTTATAATGTCACTTATTTATGAGTCCTTGGTAACACTTTCTCCACCTGTTGAAAGTGGGCAGAGCTAAAACAATTTTGTCCCACTGGTTTCAAATTTAAGAAAGAAAATCAATGTAAACTTAGAAGAGGAGCTTCTGTTTGCGGCCGGAGCGTGTGCCGTATCTGGGTCTCCCTGGGCTGGAGTGAGACTGCACGCAGATCTGTTGGCCCTGGTCTGGAGGAGGGGTAGCTGCTCCTGCTGCCTTTTGAACCAGCTGGATATTCTGAGTGCTTTTTCCCTCACACCTCCCTGAATTCCATGTTCTGCAGAAAATTGAAATTATGTTCAATGTCAAGGGACAAAAAGCAGTGGGCTTCTTCCTACAACTACGAAATTAAAGAAGCAGCCACATTGAGACCGATAGGAGGGGTGGAGGTGCAGACAGGCTGGTCCCACACCGATGTGGGGCAGATAAAAATCAAGAGGACACCTCGGCTGTGAAGGTCCTCCCTGGGGAGCGAGGAGTCATTAGTGTACCAGGCTCACAGGATCCCTATGCCCTAAGTGTGACAAAATTTAAAGAATAGTGCGTCTGGTGTGGCTCAGTGGTTGAGCGTCGACCCACGCACCAAGAGATTGCCAGTTTGATTTCCAGTCAGAGCACATGCCCAGGTTGTGGGCCCAACCCCCAGTGGGGGGCATACAGGAGGCGGCCAATCGATGTTCTTTCTCATTGATGTTTCTATCTCTCTCCCCCTCTTCTTTCCTCTCTCTTTAAAATCAATAAAGAAAAAAAAAAAAATTAAGGAATATCCAGACTGATGCCCTGGCCAGTTTGGCTCAGTGGTTGGAGTGTCAGCCTGAGAACCAAGGAGTCTTGGGTTTGGTTCCAGTCAAGGAACACACCTCGGTTAGGGTTTGACCCCCTGCCCTGGTTGGGGTTGTGTGGTAGGCAACCAATAGATGACTCTCTCTCTCACTCTTTCCCTCTCTCCCACTCTATCTGAAAATCAATGGAAAAGTATCCTCAGGTTGAGGATTTAAAAAAAAAAAAAAAAGAATATCCAGACTGAAAGGGACATCTCTACTAATGTGAACCAATGACTGTGGCTCTAAAAAGCATCCTTTACAGCTTGATACTAGGGATGGCTTTCATTTAACCCTTCAGGGAAAGTCTAAATTAGTATTGAGGTTACATTTTTAGTTTTGCAGGAAGAGAATCCAAGAGTCAGATTTGGGTTGCTTTTTAAGAAAATAAAGGAAAGTGTTATCACCTACATACTGAGTTGGCAAGCTGACACCTGGTAAGCATTAAACCAACACTTCACAGTAGAAATTCTGAAGGAAAACAGTGTTCTGTGATCTTGGAGATGCAAGTAGAGGTTTCAAGAAAAGAAAAGTTAACTATAAAAATAGAATTACAAAGAATGCCCTTAAATAAAACAGAACAACAAAAATACCAGAAATTGAAAGAAAATGATTCTTTTGGAGAAATGTTTCAAGGAGAACATTGTTGTGAGAGTAAATTTGAATAGTTCAAATGTATACACAAATCAAACTACTATAGTTTTTACATGTGTAAAATGTGGAAAGTCCATTGCAATTACATTATTCTTTTTAACAAAACTGCCCATGTCATTGTGATCACACAGAGTAAAAAATATTCCACATCCAATAAAATATTAAAATAGCAAAAGAGTAAGGTTACCTTTAAGATGACATGCAGATATTTTAATAGATAATTATGACACTAAAGTATTCATGACCCAATATGATCAGATGTATATTGGGTCAGAATTGCAGGAACTAAAAAAAGAGGTAAAGATGGTTCTGTTCTTCAGGATCTCAAACAAAATCTATGAATAAACAATTTTCAAACAATCATTTATCCAAATGGTAACATATGTGGTAGATATAAATGAGTATTATACGCATTCAGAAAAAGAGAAGACACATGGCAGAAAAATCTTCCCAGAAGATAAGAAAAATACAGTAAAGAAGAAATTCAGGCCAAGAGAGAGCCTTGTAAATGTGCATTTTCTATCAGAATTATTGTAACAATAGATAAGTAGGGTCACTATATTCCAAATTAAAGTAAAAATAAAATAGTTGAAAGAGAATTATTGATGATATCTTTATATTTTAAAATAACTTTTTAATATGGCTTTATTGATTTAGGGAGAGGGAAAGAGAGAGAGAGAGAGACATCAATTGGCCGCCTCCACATGCCCCCTACTGGGGATCAAGCCGGCAACACTGGCATGTGCCCTGACAGGGAATCGAACTGGCAACCTCTCTGTGCACAGGCAGACATTCAGCCAAGCCACACTGGCCAGTGTGACGGTCTCTAATACATCAACATTTGAGAAATAAAAACAACTAAGAGCAATTATGTCACATGTATGTTTTATGTATCAAATGTACATTAATTAACATGGTGAGCATAAAAGTTTACATTATGAATGCCTATGGGAAGACAGATGATTATGTCTCAGCATTCTAGATTTGCCTCCATTTCACTCCAGATACATCTTGTCATTCATTAAAACATATGCTATGACTCCTCATAATAAAATGTATGCTGATAAAAAATCTCCTCAGCACTAGAGATTTCCCCAAACTCTTATTCATCAGCAGTGAGAAAAGAGCCATTGAGCAAACTTTATATTGGCCCATCACGAATCGCTTACGTGAATTCTGAGTGTTTGGTGAAATGATAAGAATCCCCTCCCCAGTGGGAAGTCTAGTTGACTACAATAGCTAGACGTAGAGTTCTCATTATTATTCAGCAGGTCTTATAAAAAGGTCCTGAGTCATTGGAAAACTCTAAGTTTTTTTTTTTTCTCACTTAAGTGGCAATGAAGAGGTGAAAACCTACAAAAGCCATTGAACATAGTTCTTATTAACCAACATTAACTGCCTGCCCTGGGAATGGAGTCTTGGTTCTCAAAAGCAAATAATAAAAAGTAAATTTCATCACACGGGGATTTTTTTTTTTTCCTTTGGGTTTACAAATGTACGAAGGAGATTAAACAAAATGGCCTTAAAGGCCACAAATGTCCTAGAAAGAAGACTTGCTTCTTAGGATTCAAATCTATTGCAAGAATTACCTATTTCTCAGAGACAGCTTTCTTTTGATCTCTATAAACTGGCAGTTTTCCTTTATGCTTCCATTACATACCAACATTTTATTGAAACTCCAATTTGTTTCATTACTTATCTAAGTGAATAAAAATCTTCTACTTCATTGCAGGTAAATTAGATAAAGCATTTATGTTATTTTGATAATTGGCACATGCAATTTTTTAGTATTTATATGCAATGTATTAAAGAAATTTAGACAAGATTATTAACAGGTACATTCTGATGGCTTCCCTGTGGTGTCAGTTTACTGATAAAATACCCATTTTGCATATAATATAACAACAAATATAAGATTGTTGCCATTATTAGACTTCAAACTAGACCACAAGAATAATTTCTTATATTCTTGTTTCATTATTAAGTATTTAAATTTTATGAAAAAGTTCAATATTTAAGACAACCTAATATAATAAAATGGTAAGGTGAGCGGGCCCATATACTTCTCAGCTAAGTTGCTTGTGATCAGCATACTCAGGGAGCAATCCTTTCTGGACTAATCTTCAGCAATTTAGTTAAAGTCTAGAAATAAATTAATAAATGTATGTATTGGTCTGCAATTCCTTTTCATGTTCTCTTCCTACTTCCTGGTCCCATTTACTATCTAGTTATCTACTCTTATCTTTAACAGAAATTAATAATATTTTAGAAGTTCATAAAATGAGAGACAGATGAACTCTCCTGAACACCTTTCAGCCCCATGTTTTTCATCTCCTCCTTCCTAGAAAGATCTGTACATTCTAAATCTCACTGGAGGAAAATGGTTCTTCTTTTCAGAGACCCATCAAATATCCATGTTGATCTGAAATCAAATTGCGTTTTTATGCTCAGAAAAATCCTAGTAAAGAAATCTGTCATTAGTTATAGCAGAGATTTTAAACTCAAATGACTAATCAGGCCATGAAGTTAATCAAAAGGAGTTAATTGGTCTAGGGGCAGCTGTTCTAAACTGGACACACATAACTTACCCAGCTGAATGAAGCAACCACCACTCAGGAAAAGCTCACTGTTTTCAGAAGAGCATAGTGCCCCAGACCAGCCAAATAATTTGATATTCCAAAGGAAATCAGAATCCTAGGTTTTTATGGGGAGAATAATCATGATTTTAAAATTCTGGCACCAATTTAAACATGTTTAAAACATACTGCAAATCAAAATAAACACATCTGCTGCCTGAATTCGCCCAGTTTGGACCTCGTTAAGTAACAATGAACATCAAGTGAAACAAAGTCATATTTGACTCTTGAATGCCTTTGTAGATTATTACCATTCCTATCTCTTTTTTCTTTTAGAAAATTACCTAAATTTTATGTCTCTCACATGCTTTTTTGTTATATGTATCTTTTCATTACTTAATTCAGAATGAACCATGAGTAAACCAGCATTAAGAAGAAAGATATGGGCAGGGAATGCTCATAAGCACAATCGTAAGAGTGGTTAAATGGCTTTTTTCCAATTGTCTTCTATAACCTAAGTTTAGATTTTTCTACCCAAGCCTCAGATGAATTTTTAAAGAAAGTACAGATTCCTACTGGCTCTTGCTAACTGAACAGAAGTAAAGATCATTGTTTGATTCCTACAATTAAAAAGGCAATTTAAAATCCTCAATACATCTCAATAAAACTGGAGAACAAACAAAGAAATAAGAACCCCAAGGTATCAGTTGAAAAACTTATGAATTTTGCCCTGGCCAGTTTGGCTCAGTGGTTAGAGCGTCGGCCTGCGGTCTGGAGAGACCCGGGTTCGGTTCCCGCTAAGGGCACGTACCTCGGTTGCAGTTTGTCCCCGGCCCTGGTTGGTCGTGCGGGTGGCAGCCACTCGATGTGTCCCTTCAGGTTGATGTTTCTCACTCTCTCTCACTTCCTCTCTCTCCCTCCCACTCTATCTGTACAAAAAATGGAAAAATATCCTCGGGTGAGGATAAAAAAAAACAAAAAACTTCTGAATTTTTATCTCTACCATCATTCAAAACCTATAGAGATATTCACAAATCCAATCAATGGAGTCAATATACAAGATGCTTCACCTATTAATCCAGCTTCCTGAGCAGCCCTTTCTACTGTCTAAGGAGAGAATAAGTGGTGGGAAAAAGAACCTCTCAATAAATGCTCAGAAGTTTGTCTAAAAAAAATAATGGTATTTTTTTCAGAAGATCTCAATAAAAGGTCAATTAAAGGCATCATAATAGAAGAATTAATGATTAACTTGCTTGGGTCATAATGCAATTTCTCCAGAACACACATGATCAAACTGATTCACAAATAAAACCTTTCATTTTGGTGAGAAATCATGGAAATCAAGGCATTATTAGAAATTGAAGAGACACAAGAACTGAAATCATTCACCAGGCAAGAGATAGAGGTGATTGTGCTTCTGCCAGTTCATTGTTTATTATAATTAAGAGAGAGCATTCAACATTCTTTGGTCAGCCTAAAAAAGTGTAAGTACTTCATGAAGTATTATTGATTTACAAGAACAGAAACTACAGACTAACAGCCTTCATAAACACAAACAAAAATCCTTGGCAACTGTTTATCAAATTTAATTCCATAATTCACTGAAAATAAAAATACATAATGATCAAGTATAGTTTATACCAGAAAAGCAAGGTTTGTTTAATATTGGAAAATCAGTGCAACGCACCTTATTAACAGAACAAAACAAACACAAAATGAGAGAGAGAGAGAGAAGAAAATAAATGACATTTCAACAAATACAGAAAAAGCATTTGATAAAGCTCAACACCCTTTCTGTTAAGAATTCTCAGCATGCTAAGGATAGATCTTTAACTTGATTAAAGACATCTATTATGGTTTAATATTTATAAATAGCATTTAATAATATTGTAAACAACCTAAAATGCTCTTCCATGGGATACTGATTGAATAAATTGTAGTATACCCACCCAAGCAACTATTCTAATTTATAGACATAAAAGATAGAAAGTGAGAAGGATATCATGCAGAATGATTTCTAAGATATATTTTAAAAGGTAAGGTGCAACATCCCCTCTAGAAAGTGGAGCTTAATCCATCACTCTCCTTTGAGTGTGAGCTGGACATAGTGACTTCTTTCAAAGGGTAGACTATGAAAAGGTAAAACAGTAACTTATAGTGTGGAAAACTGGCAAGAACTACCTTAATCAAATAATCAAGGCTATTATCACTAGATAAGTCAGGTCTATAGCATGTTCTCTGATACAATGCACTGAGAAGGGTACCTCATCTTGTGTTCTTCCCTAAAACCCATAATCTCTGTCTAATCATGATAAAATAAAATAAGCCTTGGCCAGGTAGCTCATTTGGTTGTGGGTTCGATCCCCAGTCAGGGCACAAATAAGAGTTAACCAATGAATGTATAAATTAATAGAACCACAGATTGATTTCTCTTACTTGCTACCTCAAATCAGTAAATTAAAATTTTTAAAAATATTAGACAAACCCAAGTTGAGGGACATTCTACAAAATACGTAACTAGTACACTTGGAAAGGACCGCATAATATTTGAACATAATATTCATTCTACAAAAATAGAAAATCTGCAAGCATTTTCCTTTCTCTGCAGATCATTTGGAAGAGAAAAGGGAGAAAACTCAGATTTGTGATGATATTTGTTTATGTTTCACTTATATTATAGTTTTGAATGAGAAAAGAAAAAACTAAGAAACGATCACAGACCAGAGGAGACAAAGATAAAATGAATAAATGTCATGAGGGATCATTCATGGTTTCTAGGAACAAAAAAAGGACATTACTGGAAAACTAGTAAAATTCTAATAAAGCCTGTATTTTAGTTAATAGTAATGGACCAGTGTTGGTGTCTTGTTTTTGACAAATGTATAATAGTAATATAAGATTTTAACCTTAATGGAAACTTAATGAGAGGTATATAGAAATTCTACTATTTTTGCAACTGTTCTATAAATCTAATATTTTTCCCAAAGTAATTTATTTTTTTAATGAGGTGGAAAGAGTATATGGAATATAATGCATTTGTGAGAAAAATAAAAACATTTTTCTTATTAAGAAAAAAACACAGGAAAGATAAACTGGAGGCTATTGACAATAGTTTCTTCAGGAAATGGGTAGTAGCAGAATGGATAGGATGTACATGGAAACAAACTTTCCCTGAATATGTCCCCATCTGTAGTTTTGATTTTTGATTTTTGAAGCATATAACTGTTTTATATATATATAAAATACACAATTAAACCAAAATGAATAAAGTCATTGAATGCAAGCAAACAAATGATTTCAAAAATGTCCTTGCAGGATTCTTTTCCACTAAATTCTGAAGAAAAAACAAAAATCCAGAATGCAGGGTGTCCTATAGGACACCTGAAGTGAACTCTTTAAAGGATTGAAAGTCAAGAACAGTGACATGGCAGGGGTTGTGGGTGGTGGCTGTTCTAAGGAACAATAAAGAGACACAACAATCAGTTACAAATTGTGAACCCTGACTGGATCCTCAATTAAAGGGGGGGAGGGGGAATCAACTATATGAAAATTGTTTATGTGTTTAGTAAGTAATATGTAATAGTGATAGTGATATTTTCAGGTGTGATGATAGTATTGTTTGTCAGAGGATGTCTGGTTCTTGGCAGATGCATGCTGAAGTTTTTAGGAGTGAGGTATAATGATGGTAGAAACCTATTTTCCAATGACTTGACAAAGGGATTGTGTGTCTATTTAAAAGAATGAAACAGACTTGGAAAGGTGTTAACAGTTTGTTAATCTAGGTAGTGGGATGCATTGGTATTCACTGCATTGTTCTTTTAACTTTTCTGTAGGTTTTTAATGTTTCAAATAAAATTTAGGGAGTGAATGGAGGCTACACAGACCATCTCCCAGGACCAAACTGGATTTACAACAAAAATAAAGACAAATCGTCAGGAAGGGGCAACCGAAAGGCAGCTTGGAGGACCATATAACCAGGGACACTGACTCAATCCTGTTAGGCTTGCGAGGACGTGAGAAGGGGCCGGGAGCCAACGGTCCACAGCGGCCTGGGCTGGGACCAGAGGACTCAGTTGAGACCAGGGAACTAAGCTGGAAGCTGCACCATCGGCTGGGTCCTGTGACCTCAGCTGGGTGCTACGTCCTCAGCTGGGTCCAGCTGCCTCAGCTGGAAGCTGCTGCTGCCGCCTCGGCTGCATACAGCGACTACGGCTGGGTCCTGTAGTCTCGGCTGGGTGCTACGCCCTCAGCTGGTGCTGCAGCCTCGGCCACCCTTGGCTGGGAGCAGCGCCCTTGGATTAAAAGTCCCAGGTGGCTCCACGATGCAGAGTCTGGACAGAGGCTAAATTGGCAGCAGCCACTCACCTTGGGCTTCAGCAGAGGGAAGGCAAACTGGACTGGAACTGTGTGGGGACACTCGAGATTTGGAGGGTGCTCAGAGCTTGTGCTGAGTGCAGCCACGCAAGGCCCTGGGGAGAGGCAGCGACCCCTCCCATGGAGATTCAACCCCACATGGTGGCCATTGACATGCTAACTGAGGCCCATTATCAACCAGCATTTGCCCCACCCTCGGGAAATCCTCTTATACTGAGCACCTGAGGGAGTTTTTCAGGCAACTCAGAAACCCAGGTTCTTCAGGTGACCTCTACTAATAGCCTCAAGAAAAAAAAAAAAAAAGTGGATAACTACCATTCCCTGAGCTAGCAACTCTAACCAGGAAAGTTAAGACATGCCAGTGGTGTTTAAAGTGGGCCCTCCTTGCCTCATCCAAACCCAGGAGAGGGAGCCACAAACAACAGAACACCAACAACCACAGGGAAAATTTGACAGACTCCAAAGCCAACTGTGATAGCCAAAATGTTGAAAAACAGAAACAAAAGCCACATGAAAGAACGAGAGACCTCTACTGAAGATGAGATAAATGAGGTGCAGTTAAGCAAGTTAACGGAACTAGAATTCAGAGCCATGATCTTGAGGAATCTCAACAGCATGTGTAAGGACATAGAGATGCTGAAAATAAGCCAATTGGAAATTAAAAGCCACCAATAAGAGATAAAAAATAACATATCAGAAATGAAAAACACATTGGAGGTCTAAAAAGCAGAGTAGAGGAAGCTGAGGACCGAATCAGTGAATTAGAAAACAGGGTAGAAAAAATCAACCAATCAGAAAACCAAAAGGAAAAAAAACTATTGAAAAACAGGAAGACAGCTTAAAAGAACTGTGGGACAACTGGAAGCGTAATAATATTCGCATCATAGGAGTCCTCGAAGAAGAAGAAAATGAGCAAGGGTTAGAGAATATATTCAAAGAAATAGTGACAGAAAACTTCCCTAATTTGGTGAAGGAAGAAGGCATTCAAGTTCAAGAAGTACAGAGAGCCCCAAGTAAGAAACCAAACAGGTCCACACCAAGACACATAGTAATCAAACTGCCAAAAATTAAAGACAAAGAGAGAATCCTAAAAGCAGCAAGAGAGAAGCAACAGGTTACCTACAAAGGAAACCCCATAAGGCTCTCAGCTGACTTCTCACAAGAAACACTACAGGCCAGAAGAGAATGGAATGAAGTAATCAAGGTCATGAAAAACAAGGATCTGAATCCAAGACTACTCTACCCAGCAAGGCTATTATTCAAAATAGAAGGTCAAATAGAGCTTCCCAGACAAAAAAAGGCTAAGGGAATACATTAGCACCAAACCAGTACTGCAAGAAATGTTAAAAGGACTGCTGTAATTAGCAGGAAAAATGGGAAGAGAAATAGAACGACACTAAATAAGTACATATCAATAATCACCTTAAATGTAAATGGATTGAATGCTCCCATAAAAAGACATAGAGTAGCTGATTGGATAAGAAAGCATGACTCATCTATATGTTGTTTCCAAGAGACCCACCTCACAACAAAAGACTCACATAGGTTGAAAGTGAAGGGATGGAAAAAAATCTTCCATGCAAACGGAAAGAAAAACAAAATGCTGGGGTAGCAAAACTCATATCTGATAAAATAGATTTCAAATGAAGGCCATAACTAGAGACAAAGAAGGCCACTACATAATATTGAAAAGATCTATCCAACAGGAAGATATAACCTTGATAAACATATATGCACCCAATATAGGGGCACCAAATATATCAAAAATCTTCTGGAGGACTTCAAAGGAGAAATCGATAGCAATACAATCATAGCAGGGGACTCCAACACCACGCTGACATCACTAGATAGATCCTCTAGACAAAAAATTAGCAAGGAAACAGAGACTCTAGTTGAAGCACTAGACCAAATGGATTTCATAGATATCTACAGAGAATTACACCCCAAAACTACAGAAGTCACATTCTTCTCAAGTGCACATGGGACATTCTCAAAGATAGACCACATGTTAGGGTACAAACTAAGTCTCTACAAGTTCAAGAAGACTAAAATCATATCAAGCGTCTTCTCAGATCACAATGGCATGAAACTAGAAATCAATTGCAAGAAGAACATACAAAGACTCTTGAACACATGGAAGCTAAATAGCATGTTATTAAACAATGAATGGGTCACTGAGGAGATCAACGAAGAAATCAAAAACTTCCTGGAAACCAATGAAAATGAAGACACAACAACACAAAATCTATGGGATGCAGCAAAAGCAGTTCTGAGAGGGAAGTTTATAGCACTACAGGCCTACCTCAAAAAACAAGCAAAATCTCTAATAGACTATCTAACCTCACAACTTAAAGAACCAGAGAGCAAACAAAAAGAAAACCCCAGAGCAAATAGAAGGAAGAAAATAGTAAAGATGAGAGCAGAAACAAATGACAGAGACCAAAACAACAATTCAAAGGATCAATGAAACAAAGAGCTGGTTTTTTGAAAAGATAACCAAGATTGATGGACCCTTAGCTAGCCTCACCAAGAAACAAAAAGAGAGAACCCATATACACAAAATCAGAAATGAAAGAGGAGAAATAATAACTGACACCACAGAAATACAAAAGATCGTTAACAACTACAATGAACAATTATATGGCAACGAATTCGACAATCTAAGAGAAATGGACAAATTTCTAGAAACACATTGTCTCCCAAAACTGGACCAGGAAGAGATACAAAACTTAAACAGACCAGCAACAACAGAAGAAATTGAAGATGTAATCAAGACTCTCCCAGCAAACAACCCATGCCTGGATGGCTTCACGGGGGAGTTTTACCAAACATTCAAAGAAGTACAAACACCCATTCTCCTCAAACTATTTCACAAAATTCAAGAGGAAGGAAGACTTCCAAACTCATTTTATGAAGCCAGCATAATTATAATTCCAAAACCAGAAAAAGACACTACAAAGAAAGAAAACTACAGGCCAATATCCCTGATGAACATAGACGCCAAAATCCTGAACAAAATACCAGCAAATCGGATCCAGCAATATACCAAAAAAATTATCCACCATGACAAAGTGTGATTCATCCCATGGATGCAAGGCTGGTACAATATTTGCAAATCAATAAACGTGATACACCACATAAATAAAATGACAAATAAAAACCTGATGATAAGATCAATAGATGCAAAAAAAAGCCTCCAACAAAATCCAGCATCCATTTCTGATAAAAATGCTAGCAATGTGGGAATAGAGGCATCATATCTAGACATAATAAAGGCTATATATGAAAGACCCACAGCTAATATCATACTCAATGGGCAAAAACTAAAAGTATTTCCCTAAAGAACAGGAACAAGGCAAGGATGCCCACTTTCACAACTCTTATTTAATACAGTACTGGAAGTCTTAGCCACAGCAATCAGACAGGAAGATAAAATAAAAGGGATCCAAATTGGAAAAGAGGAATTGGAACTGTCATTATTTGCAGATGACATGATACTATAGGTAGAAAACCTCAAAGATCCATCAAAAATTTACTAGACTTAATAAGTGAATTTGAAAAAGTAGCAGGATACAAAATTAATGTCAAGAAATTGATGGCATTCTTATATACCAATGATGAACTCACAGAAAGAGAAACTAAGACAACAATCCCATTTACCACTGCAGCAAAAAAATTAAGATACCTAGGAATAAACTTAACCAAAGGAATAAAGGACCTATTCGCAGAAAACTACAGGTCACTGAGAAAAGAAATAGAGGAAGATATAAAAAAGTAGAAGCACATACCCTGTACATGGATTGGAAGAATTAACATCATTAAAATGTCCATATTACCCAAAGCAATCTATAGATTTAACGCAATCCCCATCAAAATACCAGCGGCATTCTTCACAGAATTAAAACAATTATTTCAAAAGTTCATATGGAACCAAAAAAGACCTCGAATAGCCACAGCAATCTTGAAAAGGAAGAACAAAGTTGGAGGAATCACATTACCTGATTTCAGGTTATACTCCAAAGCCACTGTAATCAAAACAGCCTGGTACTGGCACAAGAACAGGCATATAGACCAGTGGAACAGAACAGAGAACCCAGAAATGGACTCAAGGCAATATGCTCAGTTAATATTTGACAAAGGTGGCAAGAGCATACAGTGGAGTAAATACAGCCTCTTTACTAAATGGTGCTGGGAAAATTGGACAGCTACATGCAGAAAAATGAAACTAGACCATCAACTTACACCATACACAAGAATAAACTCAAAATGGATAAAAGATTGAAATGTGTCTCATGAATTCATAAAAATCCTAGAAGAAACTGTAGGCAACAAAATTATAGACAACATACCCAGCAAAATTTTCACTGATCCATCACTAAGGCAATAGAAACAAAGGAGAAAATGAACACACGGGACTACATCAAACTCAAAAGCTTCTGCACAGCGAAAGATACAATCATCAAAATGGAAAGTCTACCCCCTGTATGGGAGAGCGTAATTGCCAATGATATATCAGATAAGGGGTTAATTTCCAATACATATAGAGTGCTCATACAACTCCACAAAAGGAAGACAAATAATCCAATTAAAAAATGAACAGAGAAACTAAATAGACATCTCTCCAAACAGGACATACAAATGGCTAAGAGACATATGAAGGAATGCTCATCATCACTAATCATCAGAGAGATGCAAATTAAAAAAACAATGAGGTATCACCTCACACCTGTCAGAATGGCCACCATCAACAAATCATCAAACAACAAGTGTTGGCGAGGGTGTGGAGAAAAGGGGACTCTAGTACACTGCTGGTGGGAATGCAGACTGGTGCAGCCACTATGGAAAACAATATGGTGTTACCTCAAAAAATTAAAAATTGAACTTCCATTTGACCCAGTGATCCCGCTTCTAAGAATATACCCTAAGAAGCCTGAAACACCAATCAGAAAGAATATATGTACCCCCGTGTTTGTAGCAGCACTATTTACAATAGCTAAGATCTGGAAACAGCCCAAGTGTCCATCAGTAGACCAATGGATAAAAAAGCAGTGGTACATATACACAATGGAGTACTACGCAGCTGTAAGAAAGAAAGCTCTTTTATCCTTTGAGACTACATGGAGGGACCTGAAAAGTATCATCCTATGTGAAACAAGCCAAACAGAGAAAGACAAGTATCATATGATCTCACTTACTTTTGGAATATAATGAACATAACAGTCTGAGGAATGGGGTAGTTTCAGAGACGTGGAAGTGGGGTACAGACTGACAATCCCCAGAAGAGGGGGTGGTAGGGGAGAGATAAACCACAGTACTCATGTGCATGTGTGCATGAACAGTGGACATGGACAACAAACTGGGGACAGGGCAGGGAGGGAGGGCGAAGTGGAAATCAGTGGGGGGGAAAAGAGAAACATCTGTAATAAAAATTATTTAATAAAAAAATTAATTAATTAAAAAATTAAATTTCAAAAAGTCAACTTTCTTTTATATGCTTTGTTTCTAATAAGTGCTGTTCGTCAGGTTAGGTACTTTGAAAGTGTCATGTTTGTCATCTATTTTATGTTCATTTTATCTATAGTTATTGGCCTATACTCTGTTTCCCATTTCTCTGATCAATTTTGCTAATTTTTATTCTTAGGAGATCACCATGTGTTTTATATTATTAAATCCTTTAGCACCCTCCAGATATTAAAGAGTACATACAGAGAGTGTGTAAGTTATAAGCATCCAGCCCCCAGAGGGTTTCACTTATCACAATAGTCACTTCCTCGTCTGACTCACATGGAAGGATAACTGCAGAAGTAGTCATGAGCAGTACAGGCCAACATATTCAATGTCAGTTAACCTGCTAGAAGTCCGTTAGATTTGAGAGTGCCAGTTAGCTAGGAAAAAGTGCTGCTCATAAACTTTTGGGGCCAATTCTAGGGAAAAAGTGTCCAATCTTATTAACCACTAAACATACTAATGTATGCTTATGATGTTAACAGTTCATGCTCCTACATGCCTTCTTCTCCCTTACTTTTGAAAGGATAAGGCACAGGGAACCACAGCCATGTAAATTGGTCCCAGGCCAGTGATACTGCAGGGGAGTCTGGCAGAAGCAAAAGCCAAACTCACAGCGGGGAAAGATTTCTTCAAAAGCAAGATGTTTTCCTAAGTGCAGCATGGCATTTTGGGAGGCTTTTTCTAATTGTGTCTTTTTCTTCTAAGTTCATCCTCTATACTGTAAATATTCAAGACTTGCTTGATGAGTTATAAGCAAATAGAGGACAATATATATATTTTTTTATTTTTCAACCCTAAAAGATTAAACCTGGGGGAAAACCAAATATGTAATTAACAGCTAGTTCATGTCTCTATATATGATATAAAATGAATACTCACCCAGAATTTTTAATGTCCTTGATATTATTCCTTAAAAATCATCTCTAGATTAGTCAAGAACTTAGAAAGTTGAATTGTAATAATAAGTCAACGTTTGCCCTATACTTTAGCTCTATGTTTAATAGAAGAGGATGATAATTGAAACAGTCCTAAAGGTAGAGTTGGGGAACTACAATCTCATACTAGGGTATGTGGCTAAGTGTGTAAGCTTACTGAGTTCAGATCCTGGCTCTGCCACTTCTAAGCTATGTGGTGCTGGGACTGTCACTCCACCTTTTGGCCTTGATTTTCTCATCTCTAGGACGGGGGGTGAGGGAATACATACAACATAGGATTATAATAAAAAAAATTAATTAAAAGCTGGAAACAGGTGGACTAAAGAAAACAAACCAATGCTGGATAAAATATGACAAAAATTTTATTTTATTTTTTAATTTAAATATTTTTAATGTGTTTTTATTAATTTTTTTAGAGAGATGAAGAGAGAGAGAGAGAAACATCAATGTGCGAGAGAAACATTGATCATCTGCTTCCTGTACACCCCCTACCAGGGATTGAGCCCACAACCCAGGCATGTACCCTGACCAATGGACACAGACAATAGTTTGGGGGAAGCAGAAGGGGGTGGGAGGGGGTAGAGGGGGTCAATGAGGAAAAAAGCAGTGGGGGTGACAGGCATCTGTAATATATTAAACAATAAAGATTAAAAAAAAGAAGAAGAAGAAGTAATTGTCAGGTTCAGAATGCCTAGATTCTCCTCCCCAGGATTCTGGTTGATAGATAGAAGGCCAATGGGGATCAATATCTCAGCTCATTAACAAGAGTGGCATGCCCTCCAAATGCCCAGCTCTGTGACAAAGCTAAAGAGAATCATGCTGCTGACACCTGAGACCAAAGTGAAGGTTTGGAACTGCCTCCGCCAAACAAACTTTGTGATCCACCTGTGGGGAGACTTAAGTCTGCAAAGCAGATTCTGACTTACCCATCTGGTCTTACTTTCAAAAGTAAAGGCAGGAAGGGTAAGAGAGTGGTAACCTATGAACTGATAATGCTTAACTCGTAGAAAGAGAAAATAGACAAGAGTCGATTCCTTTTACCAGCTCTTTTTTTTATTAATTAATTAATTAATTTTTGTTACAGATGTTTCTCCTTTTCCCCCCATTGATTCCCCTTCCCCCTCCCTCCCTGCCCTGTCCCCAGCTTTGTTGTCCATGTCCATTGTTCATGCACACATGCATATAAGTTCTGTGGTTTATCTCTCCCCCACCACCCCCTCTTCTGGGAATTGGTAGTCACTCTTGAAGCAGATAAAAATGATAGAGGATGAGAGAAAGAGAGGTGACATACAGGAGGGAGAATGAGAAAGAGAGCAAAAGAGCAAGTGCCATTTTTGAGGCTAAATGAGAGCACCCACCAGAAAAGAAAAACATTAGTTCAATGGATGTCAAGGTCTGCCCAGTTTTACCAATGTATTAGCCTTTTGTTGTTGTTTAGAGAGACGCAAGCAAGAAGCAGAAATTCTCTCCACAGCTCTCCCATTCCTAATAGAGAGGAGAGCAAAAATCCCCTCCAACAGAAGCATGAATATAGGAGTTGACAAGTCTTTCCAACATTTAGTAGAGTGTTTAGATTGTCCACATGGATGCCGTTGCCATCCATGATGAAGGTAGAGCTGGAATTTAAAGAACTATAGTAAGTCTGTGTATTTGCAGATTTTAACATAGCTAAAAAATTTTATTCTCTTTATTCAATAGAAATGCTGCAGGCCAGAAGGGAGTGGCATGAAGTGTACAAAGTAATGCAAGGCAAGGGTCTGAATCCAAGAATACTCTATCCATCAAGGCTATCATTCACAATTGAAGGAGAAATAAAGAGATTCATGGATTTAAAAAAAGCTAAAGGAATTTACGCTCCCCAAACCAGCACTGCAAGAAATGCTGAAGGGACTGTTGTACGAAGAAAAAGAAGAAACAGAGAGAGAGAGAGAGAGAGAGAGAGAGAGAGAGAGAGAGAGGAACACAGGCATAAAATTAAAATGGCAAATAATAACTATCTATCATTAATTATCTTACATGTAAATGGCTTAAATGCTCCAATCAAAAGACATTGGATAAAAATAAACATGACCCATATATATGTTGTCTACAAGAGACCCACCTCACAACAAAAAACTCACACAGGATGAAAGTGAAGGAATGGAAAAAATTTTTCTAAGCAAGTGGAAATGAAAAAGAAGCTGGTATAGCAATACTCATATCTGACAAGATAGACTTCAAAAGGAGGGCCATAATAAGAGACAGAGAAGATCACTACATAATATTAAAAGGAGCAATTCAACAAGAGGATATAGTCCTAGTAAGCATATTCGCACCAAATATGGGAGCACCAAAATATATTTAAAAACTTCTGGAGGATTTCAAAGGAGAGATCAATAGCAATATGATCATAGTGGATGATATTAACATGCCACTGACAGCACTGGATAGATCTTCTAGACAAAAAATTAACAAGGACATAGAGTCCTTACAAAACAAACTAGATCAGTTGGACTTCATTGATACTTATAGAACATTTCACCCCAAAGCTGTAGAATATACATTCTTCTCAAGTGCACATGGTAATTCTCAAAGACCACATGTTAGGACACAAAGCAAGTCTCTACAAATTCAAGAAAATGGAAATCATATTAAGCATCTTCTCAGATCAAAGTGGCATGAAACTAGAACCCAACTACAATAAAAACACACAAAAACATTCAAACACTTGGAGGTTGAATAGCATGTCATTAAACAACAAATGGGTTACTAATGACATCAAGAAAGAAATTAAAAACTTCCTGGAAACCAATGAAAACAAACACACAACAACAACAAATCTATGGGACTCAGCGAAAGCAGTCCTGAGAGAGAAGTTCATACCACTACAGGCCTACCTCAAGAAACAAGAAAAAATTCTAATTGACTCTCTAACCCTACAATATAAAGAACTAGAAAGTAAACAAAAAGAAAAACCCAAAGCTAGTAGGAGGAAGAAAATAGTAAAGGTCAGAGCAGAAATAAATGACATAGACCAAAAAAAAAAATTCAAAAGATCAATGAAACAAAAAGCTGATTCTTTGAAAAGATGAACAAGATCGATGGTCCTTTAGCCAGACTCACCAAGATACAAAAAGAGAGAAACCAAATAAACAAAATAAGAAACGAAAGAGGAGAAGTAATAACTGACACCACAAAAATACAAAGGATCATCAAAACATACTATGAACAATTATAGGCCAACAAATTGGACAATCTAGGAGAAATGAACAAATTTCTAGAAACATACAGCCTCCCAAAATTGAACTGGGAAAAGAGAAAACTTGAACAGACCAATAATAACAAAGAAAATTAAGATGTAATTAAGAAACTTTCAGCAACAAAAGCCCAGGCCTAGATGGCTTCACGGGGGAGTTTTACCAAACATTCCAAAAAAAACTAATACCCGTTCTCCTCAAACTATTCCAAAAAATCCAAGAAGACGGAACACTTCCAAACTAATTTTATGAGGCCAGCATAATCCTAATTCCAAAACCAGGTAAAGACACTATAAAGAAGGAAAACTACAGGCCATTATCCCTGAGGAACACAGATGCCAAAATCCTCAACAAAATATTAGCAAATTGGATTCAGCAATACATAAAAATAATTGACCAAGTGGGATTAATCCCAGGGATGCAAGGATGATACAATATTTGCAAATCAATAAATGTGATACACCACCTAAACAAAATGAAAGATAAAAACCATATGATCATATCAACAGATGCTGAAAAAGCATTTGACAAAATCAGCACCTATTTCTGATAAAAATGCTCAGGCAATGTGGGAATAGAGGGATCATACCTCAACATAATAAAGGCCATATGTGAATAACCTACAGCCAACATCATACTCAATGGGAAAAAAATTAAATGCATTCCCCTTAAGAATGGGAACAAGACAGGGATGTCCACTTTCGCCACACTTATTCAACATAGTACTGGAAGTCTTACCCACAGCAATTAGACATGAAGAAAAAAACTAAAGGGATCCAAATTAGAAAGGAGAAAGTGCAACTATCATTATTTGCAGAAGACATATTATTGTACATAGAAAACCTTACAGACTCCATCAAAAATCTACTAGATTTAATAAATGAATTTGGCAAAGTAGCGGGATACAAAATTAATGTCAAGAAATTGACAGCATTCTTATACACCAATGATAAACTCACAGAAAGAGAAACTAAAAAAAAAATTCCTATTTACCATCGCAGCAAAAAAATTAAGATACCTAGGAATAAACTTAACCAAAGAAAACTACAGGTCATTGAAAAAAGAAATAGAGGAAGATATAAAAAAGTAGAAGCACATACCCTGTTCATGAATTGGAAGAATTAACCTCCTTAAAAGGTCCATACTACCAAAATCAATCTATAGATTCAATGCAATCCCCATCAAAATACCAACGACATACTTCACAGAACCAAAACAAACACTCCAAAAGTTTATATGGAACCAAAACAAAGCCTGAATAGGCACAGCAATCTTGAAAAAGAAGAACAAAGTTGGAGGGATCACATTACCAGATATCAGGTTATACTACAAAGCCACTGTAATCAAAACAGCCTGGTCTGGCACAAGAACAGGCATATAGACCAGTGGAACAGAACAGAGAACCCAGAAATGGACCCAAGACAATGTGCTCAATTAATATTTGACAAAGGTGACAAGAGCATACAGTGGAGTAAAGACAGTCTCTTCAATAAATGGTGTTGGAAAAATTGGACAGCTACTTGCAAAAAAATGAAGCTAGACCACCAACTTACACTATACAGAAGAATAAACTCAAAATGGATAAAAGACTTAAATGTAACTCGTGAATCCATAAAAATTCTAGAAGAAAATGTAGTTAACAAAATTTTAGACACCATATGCAGCAGAATTTTCACTAATACAACACCTAAAGCAAGAGAAACAAAGAAAAAAATGAACACATGGAACTACATCAAATTCAAAAGCTTCTGCACAGCAAAAGAAACAATCATCAAAATGGAAAGGCAACCCACTGTATGGGAGACCATAATTGCCAATGATGCATCAGATAAGGGATTAATTTCAAAATATATAGAGTACTCATATAACTTGACAAAAAGAAGACAAAAACCCCAATCAAAAAATGGGCAGAGGACCTAAATAAACATCTCTCCAAACAGGGCATACAAATGGCCAAGAGACATATGAAAAAATGCTCAACATCACTAATCATCAGAGAGATGCAAATTAAAACAACTCTGAGGTATCACTTCACAATTGTCAGAATGGCTGCCATCAACAAATCATCAAACAACAAGTGTTGGCGAGGGTGTGGAGAAAAGGGGACTCTAGTACACTGCTAGTGGGAAGGCAGACTGGTGCAGCCACTATGGAAAACAATTTTTACCTCAAAAAATTAAAAATTGAACTGCCATTTGACCCAGTGTTCCCACTTCTAGAAATATATCCTAAGAAGCCTGAAACATCAATCAAAAAGAATATATGTATCTCTATGTTCGTAGCAGCACTAAGATCTGGAAGCAGCTCAAGTGTTCATCAGTAGGTGAGTGGATAATAATACTCTGGTATATGTACACAATGGAATACTTTGCAGTAGTAAGAAAGAAAGATCTCTTAACATTTGAGATGACATGGAGGGACCTGGGGAGTATTATGCTAATCAAAACAAGCCAAGCAGAGAAAGACAAATATCACATGATCTCACTTATTTGTGGAATATAATGAACTAAATAAATTGATGAACAAAATTGACCCAGAGACATAGAGGTGGGGTACAGTCTGTTAAACCTCAGAAGAGGGGTGTTGGAGGGGAAGAGATAAACCAGAGAATTTATATGCATGTGTGCATAACCAATGGACATAAACAAAAAAGTTGGGTGTTAATGGGGGAAAAAGGAGAAACATCTGTAACAAAAACAAATTAATAAAAATAATTTTTAAAAATCTAACTCAAATAATAATAATAATAATAATAATAACTCTTATCCCATTGCATCCATTACAATATCATAAACTGGGTTTGTGTGTGTGTGTGTGTGTGTGTGTGTGTTTAACTGTTGCCTGTTCACACTGAGTTTCCATCTCAGCTACCCTGTTGTCTGGCATCTATCCCAGTTACATGAAGTTATCTTTCAACTGTCTGGCCCATTTTTTTGTTGTTGCTTAAGCAGCCTATTACTTTTTCATGGGCAGGTGCTTATTTCTTCCTCTATTAGCAATGAGAATCAGATAAAACAAACAAATAGCTCAAATCCTGCTTCTACCAGCAACTAGAAATATAATCACATATAAAATTTCTCTAAAAGTATCTAAATATATATGATAATACTTCCATAACAGGCTTCGTGTATAGAATAAATGAGATAATATATGCAAATGTTAAACATTCAACAGTACCTGCCATATAGTAGGCATTCAGTAAATGTAACTCACCTTCCACCAGCATGTGGGTACCAGTTTTGAAAAAATCGTCAACTCCTGTCACGTTGTTTGAAAATCATTCCATGTTGGCCATGCTAGTTATTTGCTTTTGTAGACAGAAATATGATTTCTTATACTTACCTGGCAAACTACATTTCCCAAGCTCCATTGCCAACTGGTTGAGAGCTGAGTTCAGCCCATAAGAACACTGACAAGACACAAGAGGGCAGGATGAAAGGGGAAGCCAAGGCATGGTTTAGCTTCTCTCTTTTTTTTTTTTTAAGTAGCACCTCCAGCAGCAGCAGCAGTAGCTTCCACAAAACAGGAACTCTTCCATGAGCCCAGCTGCCCCAAACAGCTGCTCCCAGGATCCACCTGCCATGAGGCAGCCCCAGCTCCAGGCCCTAATAACACCACATCGTCCCTCAGACCTCCCAACACAAATGTGGTGGTGTTTTCTCCTCTAACAGGGACTGGTTTCCTCACCTTGTTTTTTGGTTTTGAGCTCTCTGAACAATTTTGTAACTAGGTCTCTGTATTGATTTACTCTAGGATAGTACATAGCATGGGCTGTGTTTTCCTAATGAAGCCAAGTTAAAGTTTATCCAAGTTAACAATGATCTTTTTCCTATATAATATCAATTCAATGTGCATATGACTTTAATATGTATAGCCTTATACTAAGACTTTATTCCTAGAAATGAAATACCTATGTCTGCAAAGTTTACAAAGAATGAAAATAGTTTCCAAGGATTAAGGACATTGCTGAGAACCATGAGTAATTCCTTCCTTTAACATAAGTGAGAGTCAATTTGTCACACCTATCAAGTCTTTTATGGGCAGCCAAAGACAACTATATTTTCAGGCTGCCTCCAAAAAGTACCTCTTAAGTGAGCAGCTTAAACAACAGATATTTGTCCTGCAATTCTGGAGGCTGGAAGTTGAGATCAAGGTGTTAGCCAAGTTGGCTCTTTCTAAGGAAGCCAAGGTAGAGGTCAGGTTCACTGTCTTCCTCAGGAACCATCTCTAGCAGCCGCAGGTCACCCTGGGCTGGTTCTCATTCCACGGTCCCAGCTTCCTTGTAGGAGAGCCTTGAGAAAGAGTCTGTCTCAGCAGGGCTTCTGGTGGTGTGCTGACAGTCTTCCGCATCCCCTGGCTTCAGAGGCATCACCCCAATCTCTGTCTTCACCTTCAAATAATGTTCTCCCTGAGTCCACGCCTGTGTCTAAATTTCCCTTTTATAAGAACTCCAGGCATATTAGAATAGAAACCCATATTGCTCCACATGACTTCATGTTAACTAATTATATCTGCAATGACACCATTTCCAAATAAGGTCACATTCTGAGGTATGGGGGTTAGGGCTTTAACATAATAATTTGGGTGGGGATACAGAATTCAACCTCTAACACAGGCTAAGGTGCAAAGGAGAACAATATTTTTAAAGGCTGTTGTAAAATCTAAATATTTTTTGAACATAATATTCATTCTACACAAATAGAAAAGCTGCAAGCATCTTCCTTTCTCTGCAGATCATTTGGAAGAGAAAAGGGAAAGAACTAAGATGTAATCAGGTCTTTCCTTTATTCATAACCCTAGGAACTAAGTGATTTGTGAAGATATTAGTTTATGTTTCACTTATATTATAGTATTGAATGACGTAATTCTATACAATTTATGATGGCTTTTCCAATTAGTTGAGTTCCTTAAAAAGTCAGGTCACCCAGAGAGGTTCTGGAGGCATATTAATTAGAATCGAGTAAGACAGATTGGCATTACATGCCACTACTATAAAAGGCATAGTGGAATCAGAGAAAAAGAGATTTGTTATGAGCTTTTGCAGAAAGAGGAGACACTATATTAGGGGGAGAAAGCAGGACAGAAATAAACTAAAACTGATGCCTTGCATCTAAGAAAGAATCACACTAAAATATTATTGCTTAAGACAGCCTAGGAAGTAGAAAGAAATAAAATGTTTATAATACGGAAATAAAGCTTAAAACCAAGTGGGAACTAATATAGAGACATCATGAGCAAAGTCATTAGCATAAAGTATTTTAAATGTGTGTTTACATTTTGCCTGACACAAGGAAAGCACTAGCATGTATGTGTGTGGGAAGGGGAACGTTGGTGGTCTACCACCTTCACTCCAGGGCAAAGATCTTCTTTATGGTACAGATGCTTTCGGGGGGGGAGGGTGAACTGCTCATGGAGACAAAGTACAAATTCTTGACCTGTGACCAGATTTGTCCCTCAAATCT
The DNA here is from genome assembly GCF_014108415.1 of Molossus molossus. Classification (NCBI taxonomy): domain Eukaryota; kingdom Metazoa; phylum Chordata; class Mammalia; order Chiroptera; family Molossidae; genus Molossus; species Molossus molossus. The sequence goes on from NW_023425346.1 coordinate 38,384,076, forward strand.
TTGAATTTTGAACGGAGACATTGGAAGTTAGGAAAAACTTTATTTCCAAAAGTTTGCAGTGAATTTAAGAGGGACTCAAATTCACCTTTGGAGCACATACTTTCTTTGATTATAAAAACCACCATAGTAGTATTTCTAGTCAAAAGAATGCAAAACAGAGCTCCTCTTCTGAAATGAAGAATTTTGCTGTGCTCTAAGAAAGTAACCTGCTCTTTATGATAACATAAAATAGTGTTGTGGGAAATAATACATATCTAGGTCCATGTATCCTTCAAGAAAATATTTGGAATAATTACAGTACAATAACTTTGGAAATTATTGCCTGTTAGAGTGTGTGTGTGTGTGTGTGTGTGTGTGTGTGTGTGTGTGTTCTTGTTTATGCATTTGACATTGGGAGATGGAGACCTAATGCCTTGAACAGCACAAAATCTCATATTCTCCTCAAGCTAGAGGACAACTTATAAGAAGAAATAAGTCTATACTTAATGATTTTCAACTTAACCTGGACAGTTTGTGGTTTAATGAGGCAGATGCCTGGCAGAATAACTCATAATATAAACTAATAAACTAATATTTGGTTATGCATCTTAATATGTGCACTGTTGCAGACTAAAGATGAAGGCAACCTCTGTAGATGGCAGAGCGGTAGTGAGTAGATATCCTGAAATGGAGATGATTTGAAGTCAGAAATTGAGGACTTGATCTTGGACTTGGATTGAAAGAATTCTCTCCCATTGGAGGCATTAGATGTGTGCAGAGAGCAGGTGGATATACTGAAGTCTTCCCAGAGAGGTGGTGAAAGAAAAAGTGCTCCTTATGATGCACACGAGCGCCTAAGGAGTCATACCAAATACTGAATCCAGTTTGAAGTGTCCTTGTATTGAGCACCTTTCTGTTATCCTTAAGACTTAAGGAACATTATTGGTATGTATAAATGCAATTGATTTTTAAATATTTATTTTGTATTCTACTACTTTACTGAGTTCATTTATCAGGTCTAGAAGCTTTTTTAGTAGAATCATTAGGGCTTTTTATATATCGTATCATGTCATCTGCAAATAATGACAATTTTGCGTCTTTCTTTCCAATTTAGATGCCTTTTATTTCTTCTTTCTGTCTGACTGCTGGGGCTAGGACTTCCAGTATTATTCTGAATAAGAGCGGTGAAAGTGAACATCTCTGTCTTGTTCTTGAGCTTAAGGAAAACACTTTTAGTTTTTGCCCATGAAGTATAATGTTGGTTATGGGTTTGTTGTACATGGCCTTTATTATGTTAAAGTATGTTCTCTCTATTCCCACTGGCTAAGAGTGTTCATCATAAATGGGTGCTAGATTTTATCAAATGCTTTTCTGCATCTATTGATATGGTCATGTGACTTTTATACTCCATTTTGTTTATGTGGTGTATCATATTTATTAATTTGCAAATATTATACCAAACTTGCATCTCCAGAATAAATCTCACTTGATCATGATATATGATCTTTTTAATGTATTATTGGATCCTTTTTGTTAATATGTTGTTCAGGATTTAAGCATCTATGTTCATCGGGGATATTGGCTTATTTCCTTTCTTTGTAGTGTCTTTATCTGGTTTTGGAATCAGGATAATGTTAGCCTTGTAAAATGAGCTTGAAAGTTTTCCCTCCTCTTAAAATTTTTGGAATAGTTTGAGAAGAATAAGTATTAATTCTCCTTTGATTGCTTGGTAAAATTCACATAAAAAGTGAAGAGACTAAGGAAAAGAACAACAACAAAAAAACAACAACACATGGACACAGACAACAGTATGATTCGCTGAGGAAAAGGGGGTTGAGGGAGGTCGAAGAGGCAAAGGGGGGAAATGATGATAGAAGGAGACTTGACTTTGGGTGATGAACAGAGTACGATATACAGATAATGTATCATAGAATTATACACCTGAAACCTATTAACCAATGTCACCCCAATAAATTCAATAGAAAAAAACAGACACTTAAGGAACAATTTGTTAACTGCTACAATCTAGTCTCATCTGTGTTTTGGAGAATTAGGACTAGAGCCTATATCCATGTTTGGGACCAAGTAGTAAAGAAAAGAAAATCCTTATTCTTCTTCCAAAGATTGAATATTGACAACAATATTTTTCCCAAGGAATTCGGTTTTTCCTGAAATGTAGAAGATAATGGGGAGCAAGCGAACAGGAGGTCCTCCTGGGTGATTACCAGAGTCAAATTAAGCATAGGAAGAGCTTTACTGGAGATAATGGAGAAGCTATTTCTTATAATTTCTAGGAGGAAGATATCTTAGGAGAAGAGGAGTTTGGAGGCCAAGGTCCCATTATTACTCATAAGGTAATTACTGAGCAAACAACAGATATTTCATTTATGTGCACTTAGAAAGCTGTATGCTTTGTATTCTGTTTCCTGTATAGCATCATTTGATTCATGACTAGTAAATAAGCTAAAGTATGTGTTCTTATTTTGTTAAATGTGTTTTTAAAAAGCAAAGATAACAGTACATTCATATTTCCTTTGCACTTGAGTAGATAAAGTCCCCTAAGTAATAAAAATAAAAATACCTTATTTCAGTGAATAATTCCTTTTGTTCTCTTCCCAACCACCCTCAGTCCTACATATAAAACTTTTTCTATCACCTCAAAATAAATGCCCAACTTCTTAGCACAGACACCCCATCCTAGCCCAAATCTGAGTTGCAGTTATTTGCTTCACTGCCAGTCTTTGCCATTGGATTATTTCCAAACAGATAATGTCCCTTTAATAAATGTACAATTTCTTTAATTTTTGAATGAGTTTAAAATTTTTATTGAATTTATTGGGGTGACACTGATTAATATATTATATAGGTTTCAAGTGTACAATTCTATAATATAGCCTTTGTATATTGTATTGTGTGTTCACCACCCTAAGTCAAGTCTCTTTTAGTCACAATTTTCCCTTTACCCTCTTCTACCTTCTGTCATTTGAGGATTAAATAAATACCTTATGATATATTCTTAATTAAGGCATGTTTGTGGTTTAACAAATAAGTTAATGTAAAATGTTTATTCTAACTATGCCCCCCTAAAACTTTTAACCAGTCCTGGAAAATGGTTAAAAAAAAAAAAGGTTGAGTTTCACCTCCTCTCTCTGCCCACTCTTTGATAAGCTTGTTAATGAGTAATCGAATCACTAAAAGGTGAGGAGGAGGAGGAGAAAGAAGTGAGGTTAAGGGGCTTAAATAATCAACACACTAATTAATCTCATCTGACTAATCCTTGATTCATAGAGTGACATGGAAAGTGTTCCCAAATATGAACATTATTCTGAATAGACTGTTAATACTCTAACAAGGGAAAGAGGGAAAAAACACACCTTTGCTGTGATTATGGAGTAGAAAATGTGCAGGGATTAAATTCGAGGCATAAAGAGTAAAAATAAAGTTCTTTCAGGCATCTTCTAGCAGTAACATAAGTAGAAATAAATTTGGAAGGGGTGGGTAAAGGGTCACTGAATCCATTCTTCTGTTTCTTGACAGAACAACACTTTCCTTTTTGGCCTCACAACTGGCAAGTCTATCCAAAAAATACAAGTTATTTTGTTTGGTTATTACAGGAGGCTCCCCTATTTTTCCAATAAATACATTCTGTCAAGTGTGCATAAGTCAAATATTTAAAAAATATATACTCTATTCTACTTAAAGAAATTGTGTATTGTTCATTTTTTTTTTTTTTGTCAAAGTAAATGTCATTTTAGGATTAAATAATTATCTTATGATAGTTTTAAATTAAGGCATGTCTGTGGTTTAACAAACAAGTTAATGCAAAATATTTATTCTACTTATGCCCCCCTAAAGAAAAGAAAAGGCTAGTTAGAATTTTATTGAACTGATAAATTTGTGGTATTTCCTAATAAGACAGTTTACATACCTAGGCAGAGAAGTTCACTCATCTTTAATCACTGGTGCATCCTATGTTTTATAAAAGGAAATGCCTTATTTGACTTAAATGCTCATCCTTGACTAAGGTCACAGTTAATTAGTACAGGGCTGAATTCAGAACTTGCCTTTAACTCCTTGTTTAGTGCTCTTTTAATTGTACTATGTTGTCTGTCTTCAACACTGCTCTGTTTTTAACTGTGGATTCTGAGCATTCTCTGGATTCAAACATTTCCCTCAACCAATTCTTTTTATACATTCTACCTGGTTCTCCACATCCTCTCAACTTATTATTTTCCGTGATAATGCCCCTCAAAGGTAACCATTATGAGAATTAATGTTATACCAAAAGGAACACCGGTAACCAATCCTAATTTCTCATTTCTTAAGAAAACAATTATAATGCCCTCTAAACACCAAGAGGTCCAATTGTTTAGGGGAGACAACATTGTCATCAGCTCTAAAGGCTAGCAACCCAGTAAGTAAATCTTTTCCTAAGAAGAACTCTAAATTAACTCAAAAATTGGGATAATACAGAGGTGACAAAAATATTTTTCTCATTTGTGTGTGTGTGTGTGTGTGTGTGCGTGTGCGCCCCTTGTTGATTTGCATTTTCCTAGACCAGCTGGAGAAATTCAGATTAAATTATGTGTACCCTTTAAGACCTGACCTATTAGTTCATGCACTATAGAAAGAAATTATTATGTTCAAATGAGTAAAGACATTTATTTTATGGCTAACTCTGTTCCCTTCATCAGGAGAAAAAGAAAGAAGGAAGGGAAGGAGGAAAGAAGAAAGAAATGAAGGAAGAAAATAAGGAAGGAAGAAAAGAAGAAAACTGATAGATGATACCAAATAGAGATCTCAGAATTTATAGGGACTTTACTATTAAAAAGTTGGAGATTATATATAGCTTTACAAAGAAACCTCATTATTAGACTTTTATTGCATTTTAATTTTTTATATACCCTTAAATGTCTCAGAGAATAAAAATATTCAGATAGCAAGATGAGGTGTGAGTACCCCATCCAGGATGAAACAGATTCCATTTGACTAAAGAGAACTAGATGCTTTGGTTCTTTTATGGGACACATATTCAATTCCCCCAAACCAATCAGGGGACCAAATTATTTCTCTATAAAGAGGAATAGAAAGACAGAAGGGAATGAGAAAACATTTGTCATGCTAGCCCTACTCAAATGCTTTCTGGGACCTATTTATCTCTTGCTTATTATGTAGTCGATATAGAAGATACAGTCTCTAAAAGCTGTCCTACAACCCTGGGGAATAGTGAAAAGTCATAGTCCATGGACCTCGCAGAGAGAACAATCTCCCCCTTGGAATCAGGTATGGCTCCCCATGGCTGCTCAGCCTTACAAACTTGTGGAGTGTCCACGGTCCAGGAACTACCAAGGTAATTTTGCTCTGGATAGAGCTCAGAGAGGAGCTGTTCTTTACGTGCTATTGATCACAGATGGAAATATATCTTCTTTAACTGGGTTTGCTGCCCTTTAAAGTCTCCCACATCAATGTAATGGGACAGATTGAATATTTTTTCCGTGTTAGTGGGTGGAAGTTTTTTCCGATGCCACCCAGTTGCTCTTTTCTTACAGAAAAAGCAAAATACAGATTTCCTTTGGGTGCAACAGACATAAAGAAACAAAAAATAGCTGTCTCACAAGCAATGAAAAATGACATCCAAAGAAATCACACATCAGAAATCACACATGGCAGAAGTAAGCTTCCTTTTCAAAATATTTTGGCACCCGACACAAGAGTAAAAGAATTGCACAGGCCACCTGAAAAAAAAAATTGTTATAAAAATAATTAAATAATGTATTTCTTACAGACTTGTCCTGAAAATATAGACTGTGGGTTGCCTGTTCAAACACAGTACTTTGGGAAATATGTTTAAGATAGTAAGAAATAATAGGCAGACCTGTAAGAACAAATTGTAGCTGATTCAAATGCCTACATAACACTGAATTTGCTTGGTTGTTATAACCTAAGTGGGTACAAATGGACTCAGACCAATCTGAATGCTTACTGGTTGAAATAGTTAAACAGTTCCCAAGGCTTCAAAGTATATCCTAAACAGAGAAAGATTCTCTCAAGTTCTAATTCAACTTGGTTCTGATTCCTTTTTTTTTTCACTCTCTTTTTTTATCCACACCTGAGGACAGTTTTCCATTTTGTTCAGATAGAATGGGTGGGGGGCATCGATGTGAAAGGGACACATTGAGTGTCTGCCTCCTGCACGACCCCAACCAGGGCCAGGGACAAACTGCAACTGAGGTACGTGTCCTTAGCAGGGACCAAACCCGGGTCTCTCTGGACCATGGGCTGACACTCTAACCACTGAGCCAAATTGGCAGGATGGTTCTGATTCCTTTTATTAGACAAAAATCTCAATATATAATTTCAATGGACTAATCATTTGGTATCTTAAAAGCCATTGGTTCCTTTTGAAAATTTCCCAGTGCTTCTTCTAGAAATAATGGAATTCTCCCAACATAAGTTAAATGGTGATGCCTGGAAGCACATTAAGGGAAAGCATGTGCCTCATTCCTTGAAAAGGTGCATTTTTGTATGTCTGCAAATACTAAATACCAGGAAGCTTTATATAGTACATCTGTGTGAAATATTAATGAGACAAGTTCGCAAACTGTGTGTAACTCAATGAAAGAGTTACCTAGGCAAGGAAATTGGCTGAGGAACATCTAATATTTTGGATGAAATGTGAAAGGTGATGTTTGAAGTTTGTAGCCTGTCAACACAAGTAAGAATATGAACTAGTTCACTTGCTTCAATAGCTTACATCTTTTTCTGGATTTTTCTTGAAAGCTGCACAACTGAAATGATTTTAGCACATAAAGTTCTCTAAATTATACACCTGGTGTCATTGTGTTTCTTGGTCTTTCTCCAAAGCTGAGCAAACTCTTTGCAAGAGATGAACAAAATGTTCAAAATTTTCTTCTGATTCTTTACTTTTATTCTGATTGCAGTTTGACAGAGCCCTTGGCTTTTCTGTAACTCATTGCTATGTATATTAGTGGGAATTTAATATTGTCATACTAATGTTTTTTTAATGAATATTAATGTGAATTTTAAAATACCACAGCACAGAGGAGAAAGCATAATTCTGCCCAGAGATATTTGGAAGACTTCACTAAAGAGAGGACATTTGAGCTCTGAAGCATGCATAGGAATATTTTGGTTAAAACAAAAGAGGAAAAGAATTTCAAATCAGAGGAATAGCATGTGCAAAGACATCTGGTCCTACAGGGGTCCAGTCTAGCCAGGGAATAGCAAGCCTTTCTGACCAGCTATGGGATAGAACACCTGTGGGGAACGATGGGTTAAGACCAGCATAATTACAAGCCAACATGAATTTATTCTCCAAATAACAACAGTATGAAAATCCCCATTTTTATGGTGATTTTGGATATACCTAGTTCCACTTTGCCTCACAATCTTGCTCAAAATGGCAAAAATATATGTTGTGTGAAACTGCCAGCCAAATTAACTAATGAAATGGATAGAATATACTTTCTTGAACCAAGAGACTGAAGTTAGAAAGGAATAGGAAGCACAATTCTGGAAATGGAATACTGAGATAAATCTTATATCCACACAAAAAATAACATTATAGAAAAAATGTAGATAGAGGAGGAAACATTATTACCTAGGATTAGCACTGGATGAACTAAACCGAGTCTATGAAACTGTGCCTGTGGGAAGAATGGGAGGGATACAATAACAAGTATTTGAAAAAGGAGGGATAATAATATAAAAGACAATTTTCTTATGCATCTTGGGATTAGACAAAAAATCTATTGGCTGTACCCCACCGCACTGTTTGGGGGAGGGGCTGATACAAAACCATATAATGCATATAAAGATTTGATTCTAAGACTACTCGAACCATTCACTCACTTGGGCTCAATCATTGGGTCATTTCTCTGCAGGTCGAAAATCTCCATACTAAATGCAAAATCATGTTAGAGCTTTAACAAAGAGAATAGTATGGCCAGACTGGTTTCTTAGAAGAGAAAACTGGTGATAATTTAAAGAAAGGTCTAATGGGACCAAGGCACAGACTGGCAAACCTAAGAGGGAAGGGGGGAGAGGGAGTGGGAAGAGATTAGCCAAAGAACTTATATGCATCTATGCATAACCGATGGACACAGACAATAGTGTGGTGAAGGCCTGGGGGGAGCGGGAGTGGGGTGGAGGGGGTCAATGAGATAAAAAAGGGGACATCTGTAATACTTTCAATGAAAACAAGTAAATTAAAAAATAAAGAAAGGTCTAGAATAGAGAGAACCACTAGACTCTATGATTCATAGAGAGCGAGTAAAAATCAACATGACAGAGGATGGTTTGTACAAGGGGTAAAATCATGAATGAGAAATTAGTAACTGATTATTGCTAATAGTTTAGCCAAAGCTAATAAGAATGGAAAAGCCCATAGAACCAACAACAGCCAACACGAGCTACTCTATCACTTGGATCCACGTCTTTCACTGGACCTGCCGAGATACGGCACAGCTTATGAGAGGACCCAGAGGAAGGCGAGTTAGTCTGGTCAGAAAGAAATTTAATTGTGCAATTTTGTGGAAAGTGTTTGAAGAGAAAGGTGAGTAAAGCATTGCTTTTTATGAAAAGAGATCGGCCTTTCAAATAGCCCCTAAAATGTTGGCAACTGCTCTGGAATAAATAATTATAAGCATAATAACATGTCATTGAAAAAGTCATCACATCAGGAGAAAACAAAAGAAACTTGTGTGTATTCTGCTGTGGGTAAAGAAAGTGAGGAAACATCCCACTGGCTTGGTCATTCACCTTTCAACCTTTTCCCTGGCTGGTAATAATTAATAGTGTAGCATAAATCAAGATCATTAAGGACATCTATTTAGACTAACGCTTTATATAATAGATATGTTTTTAGATATTCTTGAACATCAAAAACTTTAAATCTAGTATTTTTAAATGTCCTAAAAGGAAATTAGTTATTTAAAGATATCCTGTGTTAGATGCTTGGTAAAGAAAAGATCCTTTGGTAACATGAATAATTCCCCCATATTTATAGGTTAGTCACTTTGAATTTTCATGTACTGAATTATGCTTGCTTAAAAGGGAGTATATCCTGACTGGGAACGATTTTATGTTACAAAGTATATATCTTACACTTATTTCAAATTTTAGTGAAAAATGAATGCAAATATTATTCCAATCACCTTTACACCATAAATATGCCAAAATATCTTAGCCAATGAAAAACTCCCCACCACTAAATACATGTTTTCATGAAAAACAAATTAGATACATTTTCCTAAGGAAAAGGATTTAAATGTATTCTTTGAACCATGCTCTACATTTTTTTCCCCCAAAGCAGCTTATGCTGTTCCTTACAAAGTCAATGTTTACCAGTATATTTATATGAAATTTTTTCTTTTGTTTTCCCTCTATTTGGCAGAACACACAGTACTATATAGGCATGTGTCTGAATATTCAGCCATACTATGGCAGGAGTCCACACAGTGCTTGGGACTGTTTAGTTTCACAAAGAATGTGTGGCTTTTGCATGTGCTGGTACATTTCTATGACTGCCTCCAAAAACTCAATTAATGGCAGAACATTCTTGTCACCTAAAATTTATAAAAGTGCAGTGAGTTTACACAAAACACTGTCAACTTTATAAATATTTCTTTTTTAAACTTGATGAAAAAAAAAAAAAAGACAAACTCTGATGAGTATTGGAAGCATGGGGCCATCATCAGAATTTAGGAAAACAAATTCTAGGGCCACCTCTTTTGTGGGTGCTTCTAAATGTGCCCATGTTCTACTTCTAATAAAGAGATATCATGAACGTCTAAATGTGATTTATAACTTTCCATATGAATCATTTACAAATGCTGGAAGAAACAAATATTTAATAGTCAGCCAATTTGCTCTTAGTTATATCTAATTTGTAATATTTGGGTTGGGTGGGATATTGTGCAGTTAAATTGGGTAAACATTATTTTAAAATTAGCTAATCACTGAATTAAGCATCATAAACTATTTTCTTTTACACAATGGAAACTATCTTTCTTGTCTTTAAATTTTTATGGAAAACGAGCAGAAGTTGTCATTAAGGCAGATGTTTAAAACATTCACTAGCAGAAACAGTGTAAATAACAAAAAAAGATTTTACCTGTTTGGGGACATTTGCTTTGTCATCTATACTAATGCTCCTCAAATTTGAATGAAACATCTACGATGCTGCTAAAAATTCACATTCTGAATCGGCAGTCTGGTTTGGGGCCTGAGCTGCTGCATTCCTACAAGTGATGTTATTATTACTAGACTATGCACTGCATGCAGTTTGGAAGTAAAGAAATAGTATGGTTTCCAAAATTTGGTCATTCCAAATCTTATATTTGATCATGAATGACTAGTTAATTTTTCTGAACTTCATTTTGCCCAATTTTCTCAGTTTTCTCCACAGACTTGCATGAATAGAACATAAAGACTAAATAGTTGTGTGGAAATAACATTAGATATGTTTCAGATGCCTGTGTTTGAGTTAATTCCTTCATATACTACAGTTATATATTTGTCCAGCTACATCACTTCTCTGAGCTATGGTTTTCTCTTGTGTTATTTGGGAAACAATAGGTTCCATTCCCTTCAAAAGGACATTGGGAAAACAAGTGAAATAGTATGTATGAAGACTCTGGATACTTTAAAGCACTACATTTCATAAATGTTACTGTTGTTGAAGTTATTTATTGTTATGTCACTGAGTTCTTGGACAACCTCAGCAGTCAACATTCATTGTTACTTTGTGTTTTACATCTCATTGTGATGTATCTTGTATTCTCTTAATCACCATTCAGAGTCTTCTGCCTTTCTTTCTAACTATTAAAAATTACCACTCTGGAGTTATAATAATGCTAATGGATATTAGATGATTCCTTCTTGCATTGTTTAGGGAAACAAACAAACCTGGATTCTGGAATCACTGCTCTGTGTTCCTGAGATTTTTAGAAGCAGACAGATAAATTTTAAGAAAAAAAAAAAAAAATACATGTTGAGAATCTGAAATTTTGTTTCTTTAACAAAATATTTATGCCTGAGTACCTCCTGCAAATTCCTCACGTACAAGGAGCTTTTATGTTTGAAAACTCTTGACCTGGATTACCCTTCTTCTTTAATTTATTTTCACCTGTTTTACTTTCAAGACACACATCCAAAAGGACAGCTTTCACAAAGTTTTCCTGATCCATGTCCTCCCCTCCTTCCCACCACACAAACATAAAACTAGATGTAAACTTTCCCTATTTTGAAACCTTATAACAGGATCCTTTTTCACAGAACAGATCTGTGGTAATATCCCTATTAAAGAGTAAACTACAACAGACCAAGATCTGTCTTCATTTTTTGTGGTCCTGAAATATTTGGCACTTTGTTTTATACATGTTGGATACTCATAAACTTTTAAGCCCTCATTCTCAATATATATTTACTTGTTTATAAATTTTATTTATGTGTATAGTTACTATCATATTAATATAATATGCACTTATAAAATATGCAAAACAGTAAAGATAATATTATGCAAACTAAGAATAAGAATGATGCCTGGAGGTTGATTGGAGGATCATTCCATACACCAAGAGGTTGTGGGTTTAATTCCTGGTTATAGCACATACCTAGGTTGCTGGTTTGATCCCCAGGAGGGGCATGTACAGGAGGCAACCAATTGATATTTCTCTCATATCCACGTTTCGCTCTCTCACTCTCTCTCAAATTAAATTTTAAGGAAAACATATTTTCAGGTGAGTATTAAAATAACTAAATAAAAATGTTATTATTTTTTATTTTTGCCTGATACCCTAAATGCACTCAATGAAGTTTGGAATTCTCTGTTTTAGAGAACATAAAACACATAAATATCGACTTCTCTGACATATGACTTACACATTTGGTACCAATATAATATGTTGAGACACTATTCTCTGTATGTTCTCTGTTACTTTTCTCCAGAGTGTAGGACACAGAAAAAAAAGGAAAGAATATGATTCAAGAGCTTTTCATGTTTTCTGTGAACCCTAAGTTCATTGAGAAGGTAATATTAGGTGCCCTGGGGGAAGATTAGGGGGAGAAAGGGGAAGATAAGAGAGGAGAGATCAAGAAGGACAGAGAGAGAAACAGATGATACGTTGGTAGATTCCTGTTATAAGATGAGTAGGAAAGTCAGCTGGTCCTAAGATTACTAAGGAACTGAGCCCCATTACCACTATATGTCAAGTAGATGTATTAGCCGGCTTCAGAAAGGGTGCCTGGTAGTGAAAACAGTGTTCCCAAATTTGGCAAGGATCCTCCTAACCCTTGGGTGGCATCAAAGCAGAAAACTTTTGGCTTTCAAGAAACCACCCTCAATTGGACCTGGGTACATCATCAATTCTATAAAAGCCTGTCAGTTCTGGGCACTACCCAGTGCCTCCCCAACTCCCAAAGTTTTGATAGAAAATAGGAGTCCTGCTAATGACGAAGATAAAATGTCATGCCAGCCAGGCTTGATAGGACAGCAGAATCAAAACAGAGATTTTTGAAAAGAAGGGTGCAATCCCTTTTCCACACTTGAGTGTATATGCTCTGATATTTACACCTGCTTCATGTCTTATCTTGAATGTATTTCTTTGAATTGCTTATTTGCTATCTTCTTTTGATGGCACTTCTTAATTCTCCCATGTCTTATAACTGGCTTTTTGAACGTTCTCAGTAAAAATGTTTAAAGAATGAATTCATTTATTAGACTGTGTTGTTAGCCTTATAAACTCTATGGTATTTATCTGATTTTTTTCTTGGAATTAAATAGCACAATTATTTTTATATCACAACTACCACATACAACCTATAGCCAAAGATGGTGAAACCAGGGAGAGGTGATAATATTCCTAGTGAAATTTAAAGAAAATTAGATAAAAATATGAACATCAAAAGTAAAAAATGATAGTGAATGCAATTCATGGTGACCATATGTGGCAGGTACTATCATATAAAGTTTAAATGCCAAGTGGTTAAAGTAATCACTACATAAATAACTAACATGAAAATAGGATCCTGTTTCATGGTTACAGAGTTGTTGTTTTTTTTGTTTTTTTGTTTTTCCTTCTAGAGAGGTTCCGATACTGCTGTCCATGCTACCAAACAATAAAGCTAAATCTGTCTTTCAGTTTATTATTAAGCAAAAGTATATTTCTAGGTGAGATTAACACTGAAGAAATGAATTACTATTTTAATAGGAGGGGAGAATAGTCAGAGTGCTCTTTGAAAACTTTGAAAGTAAATTGATTATTGAGTAAAACCTCTCTAAGTTTTGGTCATTCAAACAGGCACCTCCAATCTAACCCCGTAATTAAACATTTGAACACAACTTGAATCTGAACCTACTCATTGCTTACCCTCAGTGTGTTTAATATGTTGCACTGCTCCAGAGGCTTAACATAATTAAGTCTTCCCATCCAGAATCTAGTTCTTCTGTTTCACAGAGCAATAGTGTTACCCTGGAGTATCTTAAGGATAACTTAAATCTCTGATAAAACACAATTACTACTCCCATCTCCTTCTACCAACCAACAGCCTTTCTAATGCTGCTTGGATATTTAATAGAAGTGAAATGGTGACACCCACACTTCGGATATATTTGTTACAATCTATTTGAGTTTTTGTGCACCCAACAAGGCAGATGTAGAAAAGATAGGTCCTAGTTGTCACATGCACACACATACATAGTGGGAAGAGAGCTAATGGATTTCGGAGAACAGTAGAAACAATAAAAATGGGGATCTTTTTTCTCACCATCCTTCTGGAGCTATTAGTTCTGGCAGATCTGTGCCTTCTGTCCACAGGGGAAATAATTCCCCATCTTGTTCACCACATCTTACATTATTAAGGGAAAGGAAGGAAGCATGGAACATTTCTTTCTAACATCTTTGTAACTATTGTTTTTGTACATGCTACAAATATTTGAATTTGTTTATAACAAAGGCACAAGAAATTAACAAAGCTAACTCACCCTTAGGAGATGCTTGTTAACACATAAGTCTGTTCTATGTCTTACCAGGATTTGGGTGATAATTTAATTTAATATTCTACTTTATTAGAGAAACACATTATTTCATGCCATAGGAGCTCACTGGTCACAAAAATATTTGCTTTTGAGGCTTTATTAGAAACCCAATATAATTTATCACATGCATTTCCTGAAGTCAGATATTACTCAGCCAATTAAATTTTGTGGGAAAATAACTTCTCATGACCTTGAACACCATTATTTTCCATTGGAGTCCAGTTATTTTACCCAACAATATCTTATCACAACAAATTTATAAATCACAATGAGAAAATTTTAACTAAATATGGGAAATTTGGTCATATTAAGGTTAAATGGGGTCAAAAACAAGCTCTCAAAAGAGTCCTGGGCTCAAATTAATAAAGACATTTAATTCATGGACTGCTTGAACATGTATTGTGGGGGGCTATAGCCTAACAAAGAGATTTAAATTCTTTGCCTTGGTGGAATGTGTTAAAACCAGTTCCATTATGGTTTGTATAAATAAAGGGATTATTTCCCTGTCCAGTTCCATGGTTAATGGGGTTAACCACCAATAGTTATCACTGAGAAGGATAATATATAAATCTTTTTCAAAGAGTCTAGTCATCTGAGTTTCATAGCTTGAAGATTTACTCTGTAGATTCCTGGAGGATTAAAACCTAAATAGTCTAAAAACCAACCTTATATCAAATAATATGAACAAAACCATGTGAATGATATGAAGAGCTAAATTATTTTTAATGTTAAGCAAACATCCCTTTGATTTGAGAGACAATTTTATAAATTGAACCCAAAGGCAAGGTAAGTAAAAGCAAAAATAAATAAATGGGACTATATCACATTAAAAAACTTCTGCACAGCAAAAGAAACCACCAAAAAATAAAAAAATAAAAACACAACCAAATGAATGGGAGAAGATATTTTTTAAAAAAAGCTCCAACAAGGGTTTATATTCAATATATATAAAGAACTCATAAAACACAACACCAAATAAACAACCAATCCAATTAAAAAATGAGCAGAGGACCTGAGCAGAAATTTTTCCCAAGAAGAAATACAAATGGCCAACAGATATATGAAAAAATGATCAATTTCACTAACTATTAGGGAAATGCAAATCAAAACTACAATGAGATAGCCCTGGCCGGTTTGGCTCAGCGGTTAAAGCGTCGGCCTGCTGTCCGGAGAGACCCGGGTTCGGTTCCCGCTAAGGGCATGTACCTCAGTTGCAGTTTGTCCCCGGCCCTGGTTGGTCGTGCGGGTGGCAGCCACTCGATGTGTCCCTTTCACATCGATGTTTCTCTCTCTCTCTCTCCCTCCTGCTCTATCTGAACAAAGAATGAAAAAGTGTCCTCGGGTGAGGATAAAAAAAAAAAAAACTACAATGAGATACCACCTCACACCTGTTAGAATGATGGCTATTATGAATAAGACAAGTAATAAGTGTTGGAGAGGTTATGGAGAAAAAGAAACCTTCATTCACTGCTGGTGGGAATGTAAACTGGTACAGTCACTATGGAAACAGTATAAAGTTTCCTCAAAAATGAAGAATCAATTTCCATATGACCTAGCAATGCCTCTTCTAATTATCTACCCCCCATAATTAAAAACATGTATTCATAAAGATATATGCACCCCTATGTTCATTGTAACATTATTTGCCATGGCTGAGACATGGAGACAACTAAAGTGCCCTTCAATAGATAATTGGATAAAGAAGATATGGTACATATATACAATGAAATACTACTCAGCAATAGGAATGATGAAATACTGCCATTTACAACATGGATGAATCTTGAGAATATCATGTTATGCTAAGTGAGATAAGTCAGACAGAAAAAGTTAAGAACCACACAATTTCATTCATAAGTAGAATCTAAAACTGAAAGCAAAAAATGAACAAACTAGAAAACCAAAATTCATAGATACTGACAATAGTATGGTGGTTACCAGAGGGAAGGGGGTAGTAAAGGGAGGGAGAGTAAGGTGTAAAGGGGATCAAATATATGGTGACCACAAATTTGATTTTGGGTGGTGGGCATACAATGTAATATACAGATGATGTATCATAGAAATGTATACTTGAAACCTATATAATTTTATTTACCAATGTCACCCCAATAAATTTTATAAACTGTAAAATAAACTGAAATATTTCTTCGTTATCCATGTATCCACCTTTCATCCTAAGCATTAAACTGTGGTCTATTATTAGCTAACTTAATGATTAAAATTACTTTGCTACCTTCATTTATTATGTGGAACTCTTAAAAAGAGCAACTATATCTCTTTTAGAAAATTATACCCAGTCATATGTCTAGAAAAAGACAGTATTTTACTGTATTTCTTAAAGATTCTAAGGAGTTCTGAGGAAGATATAGGACACATGACTTTAAGAGACTATGCATCTTAAAAAGAATGCCCACAATTTTCTAAGACTTCTTATAGACATAATACTTTTATGTAAGTTAATGTTACATCATGATGAGAAATGATTAGCCTATGATACTTTTGGAGGGCCTAGTAATCAGCATTGTGGATTGAGATCTTGGTACTTCCCTTCATGAGCTTTAACCAAAGGAAATAATGTTTTAAGTACACAACTGTGTGCAAAAGTGGATGAAAGAAATCTACAAATGCCTTTGGAATACTGACTGTGGAGGTGAAAGAGAACACTGGCACAGATAAAAAAGAATTCAGAGAGGAGGTAGAATTTAATCTAAGCCTCAAAAAATTGGGTGATTTGAGTAGGGAAAGGAAATCTGGAAGAACATTCTCATTAAGAAGACGAGGTCTTCACAATTTCTACTTACAGTCTAGAACATAGTCCAAATTTCCCCAAGAAGAGAGTAAGAAAATGACATCCTCTCTGCTGAGGAGTTTTTCTTCCAGAAAGGAACTGTAACTTTTTAAATATATATATTTTTTATTTTTATTTGTTTAGAGAGAAAGGAAGGGAGAGAGAGGGAGAAACATCGATCAGCTGCCTCCTGCACGCCCCCTACTGGGAATCAAGCCTGAAAATGAGGCATGTGCCCTGACCGGGAATCGAACCAGGACCTCTCAGTCCATGGGAGGACTCTGAATCCACTGAGCCACATTGGCAGGGCGGAACTGTGACTTTTTATACTCTGCTTAGCAAAAAGGAAAGATAAAATTAATTTCATTAAAATAAAAGTAAAAAGACATGTCTCTTTAAAAAGCATAATCAAGCATGGGTCCAATACATATTGACTGTTTAAAACAAATGTTGAACAAAAATTTACTTCTATGAAAAGGTTAAAATTTCCACTTAAAAGGAGTTATTATATGTGTAAGCCAAATAACATGTTTTAAAAATGCCAACAATAATTAAAGATCTTTTTTTAATAAAGTGGGAGGGAGAGAGGGAGGAAGAGAGAGAGAGAGACATCGACACAAGAAAGACACATCAAGTGGCCGCCACCCACACAACCCCAACCAGGGCCAGGGACAAACCGCAACCGAGGCACATGCCCCTAGTGGGAACCGAACCTGGGACTCTCTGGTCCATGGGCCCATGTTCCAACCACTGAGCCAAATCAGCCAGGGCGATTAAAGATCTTTTAAAGTTATTATTTTTAAATGAATCTTCTACTCCTATCAACAATTTATTTATTTATTTTTAAATATATTTTATTGATATTTTAGAGAGACAGAAAAGGAGTGGGAGAGATAGAAACATCGATTGGCTGCTTCCTGCATGCCCCCTACTGGGGATTGAGCCCACAACCTGGGAATGTGCCCTGTCCGGGAATCAAACTAGCAATCTCTTGGTCCATCTGTCGACACTCAACCACTGAGCTACACTGGCTGGGCATCAATAATTTCTTTTTTATTAATTTTATACAGTTTTGATAAGACTTATGAAAGCAATCACTTGTTGGAATTATGATAAGATGTTTTAGTTGTTCCTGACAAGTTGTATATAGTAAATCTCTATCAGTTTGCTTTTTTTTTTTTTATCATCCTCATCCGAGGACATTTTTCCATTTTTTGTTCAGGTAGAGGGGAGGGAGAGAGAGAGAGAGAGAGAGAAACATCGACGTGAAAGGGACACATCGAGTGGTTGCCACCCGCAGGACCAACCAGGGCCGGGGACAAACTGCAACCAAGGTACGCGCCCTTAGCGGGAACCGAACCCGGGTCTATTAGGACCGCAGGCCGACGCTCTAACCACTGAGCCAAACCGGCCAGGGCTCAGTTTGCTTTTTTTGTTTGGAGTAAATCCTCAAATAAAGCAGAGAATTTTTTTCTTTTTATGATGTATATGTTTAATGCATAGTTTAATTAATTGTTTGGAATTTTGGATGATGACAACCATTTTTATTTTATTATTTTTTTTATTTTTTGGTATGTGCCCCTAGTGGGAACTGAACCTGAGACTCTCTGGTCTGCAGGCCGATGCTCCAACTGCTGAGCCAAACTGGCCAGGGCAATGCCAACCATTTTTAAATGTTGAGTGTGGCACAGCATTCTCTTTAACCAAGAAGAGACCATAAACCCTTCAGTAAGAATGAGGTATGAATATGCATGATAGGCTATTAAAGCAGAGGGTAGGGATTTGAAGGTGGGAATGTTGGGATGTTTCTTGTACAATAGAACATCAAAGCTTGGGTAATTTATTTGTTTTATGCCTCCTTTTCTCTCTGTTATTATAAACCAACAACATTAATGACAAATGGTATTTATCAAACTCTAATAACAGAAAGATGCCATGGCTTTCATTGCCATTGTATATATGTGAAATACTCTGTACTCTTCAGAAAGACTTTCAAAACTACCTGCCATCTTAAAAGAGACAAAATTGGTGTTATTTGTATGCAATAATATCTGACCAGAAAGACCCTCTCTTTGCCCTCATAATAAGTTGGTGGATTTTTGTTTTATTTCTTCTCATGGTACATTTCAACAAGTCTCATTTCTATTCTCTGTCCCTCTGCAATAAGAATTACTCATTTTGCTCTGTGCAAGTGAATTAATTTGAAGAGTTCAGTTGAGTACTTTACCTAAACCCCACAGATGGATGCCATATAATTGTTGCCACATTCTTGATTATCATCAAGATCCATTGCTGTGATAACTTGAAATCCTTGGCAAATTTAATGGACATTTTATATAGTGCATCTTGGCTTGAAAATGTCAAGCAAAAAAAAAAAAGTCAAAGCAACAGAGTTTATATAAGCTCTCCACTGAATGTGAAGGGCTTCCGAAGACATGTAGCTCTGACTGCCGGTTTCTAATCACACAGCTAAGTGACTCAGGTGTTATCAAACGTATTTCTTCCAAGTACTCAAGTACTCAAATGACAAATGAAAGGGGTGGCTGTTAGCCTGAAGACACTTCTGTTCTATTATTTAAAGTCTATGTTTTTTTTGTAATGTCTGAGATTTCTATGTGGAAAAAATAATGAACTTTAGGAAATGTCACTTTTACTAACAGAAATTATGGCTTGAACACCTGAATATGAATATTAAATATAAAAATGTACATTTAAATAATGTTCAGGTTGTGACACAAACTGACAAAAGCAGCAAAATTCAAAGTTAAGGATGACACTCCACCTGAACTCACCCCGTTATAAGGGGGAAAAGGGCACCAGAGTGTACGGCTGGAAAAGCTATCTTGGCCTTCATTCTCTGTCACCTGGTTGTGTCAGTTCGTGTTTTACTCTTCATATTATTTAATTGGTTTTTGGCATATGATTCCCTGTCTTTTACTTAAGATAATTTTTGGTGCCCTTTTATAAGGTGTCATTTGGAAACCTACACATATTGGTACTGTTCTTCCAGGGGTCACCTTTAGGAGAAATATCATTTGAGTTTTTTAGTGTGTGTGTGTGTGTGTGTGTGTGTGTGTGTGTGTTAGAAGAGAGGCATTTACTGAACAAGTGAGTACCTGGTGTAAGACAGAAGAGTAATAAAAGCTGACGATTTTTGAGTGTTGACTCTGTGTCAGGCATTATTTTAAGTGTTTACAGGTATTCATTTCTTCAATTTCACACACACACACACACACACACAAAACAAAACAAAAAACCTACAAGGAAATTACCACTGTCATCATCATCAATTTATGCACTTGTGTTACATATGAGGAAACTAAGACACAGTAACTTTGCAAAAGATCACATAGTTAATAACTGCCAAAGTCAAGATTCAAACCTGGACTCCAAGCAAGGAAGTTCTTAATCATCACGGACAACAGTAATCCAAGTGAGTAGGAATATCACAAATACCTCAATCAGAATGTTCATCTACACTCTGCAGCAAGTAACAAATGGCTATAGCCAATTCAGATATTCTAGGTCCCATCAAGCAAGCATCAGTTATATATTAAGCAACTCTTATACACAAAGCATTGGAGTAGGTGCTTTGGATAAACAGAAGGAGGTACAGGGAACTAATACTATTTATAAGCAACCTGTTATATGCCAGATGCTTCACAGAGGAGCCTGTAAATTACATTTCCCCTACTTGTTTCAAAATCACTCTATTTGTATTATATCCTGGTTTTAACAATAAGCAAACTGAGGCTCAAAAAGATTAAATAATTTGGCCAAGAGCACACAAATCCTGCTGTTGCTTCATTCTAGCAGTACAAACCAATTCAATACATCAAATTTCTCTGACACTCTTTTATGTTCTTTGTTAAAGAGATTAAAAAGCAAACCTCATAGGGGTATTGTGGTTTATTCTAGCTTCCAGTTTTCAAGAGAACTCAACTGCCAATCTGCAAAGCAACAAATGTTTGCTTGACACTAACAATATGTCTACTAGGTTTTCTGGTATTGAGACTTTTAAAGATAAATTAACACTGATCATTGTGTAAAATACAGACTTTATTGGTGAAAAATGGCGATTAGTGGCAGCCAACTATCTTACTTCCACTTCAGTAAATATCCATCCAATGGTAAAGCAAATGTGACCTTAGAACACTGTATTATGTTACTAAAGGGAACTCTAGAGGGTACCTCAACTAAACCATTTTCTGATTGATGCATAAACTGAGTTTCCTCCCCCACACACAATTTATGCAGCCTGCCTGCAGCAGACCAAGGGTTAGATTTAAGATCTCTGACTCAGTTGAAGACATTTTCACTTCACCATTCTTTATTTTCCCATTACTTGCAGAGGCTATCTTTGCTTTAGGAATTGTGCACTATGTCTTGATCATTTTCATCTAAATTTGTTGAGGCAAGGTTTTCTGACATTGATGACAATGGTACTAAACAAACTGTGGTGATTAAAAAAATAAACACTGATCAAATTCAAGAAAATTAGAATTATCTCAACAAGACATCAATCCTGTATAAAGTGGAATATAAATATAACAATATAAACTTTCATGCATAGTCAATTCTCATGTCCTCAAACTAAGAAAGGGACACACGGATACACACAACTAGAGAGCACATACATCAAAAGTTACTGATAATAATAACCTGTGAACTGGTAATTACCGCCACCCCCAGATCCAGGCTCTATACTTTCCTTCCCTATCCTGTACCACAGTAAACTGACCTGTGCAGACACAGGAGACTGTAGAGGTTTCTGTTTTTGTGTCTCTTTTTAGAAATGGCTATACCAACCCACCCCATATTTCCTTTCCTGCTAGGTAACCCTCTTCCATGGCTCCAGACTGTTCTGGCCTCCAGTTACTCTGTCTCCTCCATTACTTTTTTTGGCCTGGGAATGGGGATGTAGATAATGTTATTTTTCACCCATATTCAGGGCACTTAACTGTAGATAAAATACACATGCTGGCATGTTAATGTTGGGCCCGACCACATGACCAACTTTGGCCAATAAAGATTAAAATGACTTGTATTGCTTCTCAACAAGCCTGCACAGGGTTCTCATTTCCCTCTGCTGTGTTCTCAAGCAATATGATCAGCAGGAGTTATATCGTCAGCCTAGGTCCTAGAAGGATGAGAATATGAAGAGCTGCAAATGACCACAGTAAACATGTCCAAAATGGACATGAAGCATGAGCTAAACACAAATGTTTCTGGATTTATTTGTTTGGAGTTATTTATTCATATAGCATAACCTAACTCAGTGGTTAATTTTTAGCTACTATCAGATTCCCCTAAACTGCTTGTTAGTCCCACATCCAGAGGTTCTGAGTCAGTGGGTTTAAGTTGTAAAACCTGAGAATTTGCATTTCTAACAGGTGACACTGATGCTACTAGTTCAGGGAACAGACTATTAGAGTCACTTACCTAGTTTATCCTGATTAATATGGTCATAATGCTTTCATGCTGCTGTTAGTTTCTTACAGCCTCCATTAGTTCTTTTGCTTCTTTCAACCCTGCCCATGTGTACCTCTGTAAAGAGTGATTTAATTAAATTCTCTTCAATTAAAACTATCAAGTGGAAATTTTCCTTGCTACTAGGACCCTGACTGTCATACCCTGTATAAAGTTGC
This sequence comes from Molossus molossus, assembly GCF_014108415.1. Classification (NCBI taxonomy): domain Eukaryota; kingdom Metazoa; phylum Chordata; class Mammalia; order Chiroptera; family Molossidae; genus Molossus; species Molossus molossus. The sequence goes on from NW_023425346.1 coordinate 38,406,550, forward strand.
TCTTGATGTTGTCCAAAAACTATCAATACGTTATCTCCTATTATCCACATAATGACCTTGAAAGTGGATAGGGCAAATGAAACTTAGCAAATTTGGAAACTGAGTTTCAACAGACCAGAGACTAATCCTTCCTTGATGGCTCATTTGTTGCAGATCTTGCATTGAATTTAGATAGCTCCTACTTCCTTTTTTTTTCCCATAACATGTTGGAATATATGCTATGAATTTCTTTCTAGTTTTCCCAATTGTAGTTTATTGCATTTCTAGTTACATTTTACCTCAGAATGACAAAAAATAGTTTAAATTTCCAGAGAGGAAAACAACCACACAATAAGCCTCTTGAAAGATGCACAAAATAACATATGTTCTGGAAACAAAAATAACTTGACCAATAATGAATTCAGCAAAGAATGGCAAGGCACACAGCAATGGAATTTAACTATACCTGAATTATTATTTTTTTACTCTGATCACTACAAACTAAAAACTAGAAAAATGCAGTAGAGTGCTTAACATTGAATTAGACATTTCTATTATTAGTCTAATAATCCAGATTCCTTCCATTGGGACCATTATTCACATATATAAATACAGTAAATTTTGAACATGAAAAGGAAATCTTCAAACACTTCACTTTTATGGGAGAATGTAAAAAAGTTATGTAAACTTATTAGACTACTTTAGATTGCCTTATACTATATATTTGTTCAAATTTCAATATCAAACATGAGGAATTATTATACAAGTATAATAGGTGTGTGTAGAAGGATGTCCATTGCAATGAAAAAATTAAGATAATCTAATACTTGTTAATAATAAATTAAGTAATTCTGGTACACTTATTTAATGGCTGTGTATACTATATTTAAAGATTAGATTGCAAAACAGTATGCAAATTATGTCTCCATAATTTTCAAATGTGTAAGGGCATGAGATGTGTCTATACCCAATTGTACAATAAATATCTGGAGAAAATTCTAGTATATATAGCAAAATGTAAATAATGGTCATCTTAGAGTTGGAAAATAATAAAACATTTTTTATATTATATTTTATATATTTTCTGAATTTGTAAGTTTATGAACTGACAAATTTTCTGAATTTTTGGCAATAATTACATTAATAATATTTGTATAATAGTATACAAGGAAATACAATAGTATTTCAAATTTTTTTAAAATATAAGAGAGGGATAAATGTCATAAGAAGCTATAAGTAGACATACAAAATAAATTAGTGGTCCACAAGTTTAGTGAATTTAGCCTGAAATAAGAAAATATTAATAGCAATAATAAATATTGTAATTTTAACACATTGTTGACTGCTCACCAGTTAACTCGTAAAGAAGTTTCTCGGTTAAAATGTCCATACTACCCAAAGCAATCTATAGATTCAATGCAATCCCCATCAAAATACCAACGACATATTTCATAGAACTAGAACAAATACTTCAAAAGTTCATATGGAACCAAAAAAGACCCCGAATAGCCACAGCAATCTTGAAAAAGAAGAACAAAGTAGGTGGGATCACAATACCAGATATCAGGTTATACTACAAAGCGACTGTAACCAAAACAGCCTGGTATTGGCACAAGAACAGGCTTATAGACCAGTGGAACAGAACTGAAAACCCAGAAATGGACCCAAGGCAATACGCTCAATTAATATTTGACAAAGGTGGCAAGAGCATACAGTGGAGTAAAGACAGCCTCTTTAATAAATGGTGTTGGGAAAATTGGACAGCTACATGCAAAAAAATGAAACTAGACCATCAACTTACACCATACACAAAAATAAACTCAAAATGGATAAAAGACTTAAATGTGACCCGTGAATCCATAAAAATTCTAGAAGAAAATGTAGGCAACAAAATTTCAGACATCATACGGAGCAGAATTTTCACAGATACATCACCTAAGGCAACAGAAATAAAGGAGAAAATGAACACATGGGACTACATCAAACTCAAAAGCTTCTGCACAGCAAAAGAAACAATCATCAAAATGGAAAGGCAACCCACTGTATGGGAGAACATCATTGCCAATGATGTATCAGATAAGGGGTTAATTTCCAATATATATAGAGTGCTCATACAACTCCACAAAAGGAAGACAAAGAACCCAATTAAAAAATGGGCAGAGGAGCTGAATAGACACCTCTCCAAACAGGACATACAAATGGCCAAGAGACATATGAAGAAATGCTCAACATCACTAATCATCAGAGAGATGCAAATTAAAACAACAATGAGGTATCACCTCACACCTGTCAGAATGGCCGCCATCAACAAATCATCAAACAACAAGTGTTGGCGAGGGTGTGGAGAAAAGGGGACTCTAATACACTGCTGGTGGGAATGCAGACTGGTGCAGCCGCTATGGAAAACAATATGGTGCTACCTCAAAAAATTAAAAATTGAACTTCCATTTGACCCAGTGATCCCACTGCTGGGAATATACCCTAAGAAGCCTGAAACACCAATCAGGAAGAATATATGTACCCCCATGTTCATAGCAGCACTATTTACAATAGCTAAGATCTGGAAACAGCCCAAGTGTCCACCAGTAGACAAATGGATCAAAAAGCCGTGGTACATATACACAATGGAGTACTATGCAGCTGTAAGAAAGAAAGATCTCTTATCCTTTGAGACGACATGGAGGGACCTGGAAAGTATTATACTAAGTGAAAGAAGCCAAGCAGAAAAAGACAAATACCACATGATCTCACTTATATACGGAATATAATGAACATAACAGTCTGAGGAATACAGTAGACCCAGACACATGGAAGTAGGGCACAGACTGACATCCCTCAGAAGAGGGGATGGGGGGTTGGGGGGGTGGGAAGAGATAAACCACAGAACTTATATGCATGTATGCATGACCAATGGACATGGACAACTAAGCCAGGGACAGGGTGGAGGGGGGGTGGGGTGGGGGGTGCCAATGGGGTAAAAAGGTAAAATATCTGTAACAAAAAAATAAATAAAAATTCATAAAATAATAAATAAATAAATAAAATTAACAACTAATTAAAAAAAAAAAAGTTTCTCGGTTTATTGATATTGATGAGACAAACAAAAAAAATCACATTGGAGGGATTACTGGTCAACGGACCCTTTGGTTGAAGTTCCAATATTTCCTAAAACTATGAGCAGAATGAGGTTCGAGCAAATTCTTACATTTTTCCATTTTAGTGATAATTCACAAAATGCATCTAATGAAGACAGACTGTATAAAATTAGGCCTCTTTTGGATTACTTTCTTCCAAAATTTCAGTCTTTGTATGTTCCTAAGGAGGAGTTATTCCTAGATGAAAGCACAGCAAAACCAGATATATTTGCAAAACATATTGCATACTATTACACATAGGTGATTGCTATACAGTATACCACCCCCCAAAAAATTACTAAAATATATAATATGTATAAAATATAATTTGTAGCAGATATGTGCAAAGTTTCATTTACATTCATTATGTATAAATATAGTATACTGAAGTTTATTTAGATCGTTTCGCTTTTATACTCAATTACAAAAATATAGCCGGTGATATGAGAGAACTGCATAAAATTGCCAGTCAATAATGGGTGTTACTACTTATTTGGGATATTCTTGATTATGTAATAATTCCCAATGCAGAAATTTTGCAAAATATATAAATGTTCGATAAAAATTAAAATAATTAATAAAATCCTGTTTTGTTTATAGTAGTATACTTTTAATTAATATTTTTAAATTAACCTGCAGATTAAAATACATAACTATAGGTTTTAGACTTTTGCAGTTGAATAAATGTTCTTTTTCTTAGGGTTCAAAAGAACATGTTGGAAAAGTAAAATACTACTAGGGTAGCTGACGAGCCAGAATTGGACTAAATGATTACTAATACAGAGACACACATCTTCAGTATGCCGGGGAGGATGTGACTTGGTTATCTAGAGCCCTCTTCTTGGTTATTGACACGCTGGCAGATTCATTAAACACAAAAGCAAGAGAAATAAGTCAATATGTAAAAATTGTTTTTTACTTAGAATGTAGGTTTCGTTTTACACAAGGAAGGCCAAGAGTTCTTATCACCCCATCGAGGTATCATTTAAAGGGACAAAAGTAAAGCAATGAGTAGAGAACTTCTAAATAAGGTTCTGACGTTTCTATTTTTTCCTGTATAATACAGCCCTTTCCAGGGCTCTAGAGAGCGACTGGCTTATTCCTGGAGAAGGATTATCAGCTGTGGACATAGCTGTGCAGATCTGGCACCTGGAGGGGTCTTTTCTTTTCCAGATCTGCCAGCTCTCCAGCCTCCCTCTCCCCACAGTTGTTACTGAGAGTCTCTAACTGCCGCCTGGACTCCGCCCCTCCCCCTTGCCCTCCCCAGCGATAACCTGCCATCACAGGCAGTAAGAATGTTTTTTTTCTTTGCTGTTTTATAACATTTGGGAAAAAAATGGAGAAAATATATAATATGGAAACTTTTATGACCTCCACCTGTATGAAACTTGTCTCCCTCTGGCTTTTGCAATCTTGTCTTTCATTAAGACTAATGCAGGCTAAGACAGTATCTTCTGCCCAAATCAAAAAGGAAGAATATTGGTTTCAGCATCCTACAGCATTATCTAGATGTCAAGTATTGGCATGAGATTAAAGAACATAACTCAAAACCAGCAATGAACACCACGATAATGTTTTAATTACACAACAATTTACATTGTGATAATCTCTTAAGTATACTATTTGTCTAAAGAGAAACCAATGAACAATTAGCTCGATTAAACCATGGACACAGACAATAGTGCAGTGAAGACCTGGGTTTGGGGGCTGAGGGGGCAGTTGGGGAAAAAGGAGGACATCTATAATACTTTCAACAATAATGATAACTTAAAAAAAAAAAAAAAGAGGATAAATTTTTCTATCTTGTAAACCACTAGATTTGTTTATCAAAAAATGTCTCAATTAACAAATTTTTTACCAAACAAATGGGAAATATTTTTTTTTGTTCCTCTTATCCATTTATTCACTTATTCGGGCATCAAATATTTGTTAGCCACCTGTTATATGTCAGCAATACTCCAGGTGCTCAGGACACAACAATGAACTAAAGATGAAAAACCGCAAAGCAAACTCATGGAAAGCCTTGGCCTCTCTGGATTATAAGTCTTGCAGGGTGGAGAGATGATAAACAATAGACATCGTAAATAAGTAAATTATACAGTATTTTAGAAAATTATATATGTTCCGGACATACGTTAAGCAGGATAAGGAGGGTTGAAAGTTCTCGAGAGAGTTGCAAATTTAAATAGTTGGTCACTGCACGCCTTATTGAGAAATTGATGTTTGATCAATGACTTTAAAGAAGTGAGGATGTGAACCATGAGTTAATTTGGAGAGAGACCATTTTATTAGGAGAGAATATGAAGCAAGAAGGCCAGTATGACTGGATCAAAGAGAGTAAGGAGGAGAGGGGTAGGAAATAAAATGGGATGAAGATTTCAGGATGTACAGGGCCTTGTTGAACATGAGGAAGATGTTGCCTATTTTTTCTCTGAGATGGGAAGCCATGTGAGGATTGTAAACAGAGAAGTAAGTGACCTAATTTGTTTATACAATTTATTTGGGCATGGGTACGGGTGGAGAATTGAGATCAGTTAGAGATTTTGCAGTAATTTGGATGAGAGATGACAGGCACTCTATCACTGAAGGCGAGAGTTGTTTTAAGTATGTTTTGCTGCTCTGGCCAGTTTGGCTCAGCAGTTAGAGCGTCGGCCTGCAGACCAGAGAGTCTCCAGTATAGTTCCTGCTAAGGGCACGTACCTCAGTTGCAGTTTGCCCCGGCCCCAGTTGGGGTCCTGTGGGTGGCGACCAGTTGATGTGTCTCTCTCACATCAATGTTTCTCTCTCTTTCTCTTCCCCCCTCTCTCCCTCCCAGCCTATCTGAAGATAAATGCAAAAGAAAACAAAAAACAAACAAACAAAATTTTTTGCTGAATAAAAATGTTTGCTCTATTTTGCAGGTCAGCTTGACAAAAAGATTGCCAAATAAAAATCCCACAAGTGTGGTCCTCAGAGCAGGGTGAGTAGGAGATTTAGGGCAAGTTGTGAATTTACACATGCATCTTTGTCGTGGGGTTCTGCAATGCTTTGTCTTCCTCCAAACCTCGAATGGATTACCATGGTAGCATAGTGGCCCTACAAGGTCACCATTAATATTTTCAGTGTTGAGAGGGAAGGCAGAAACTTACTAACACTTTAAATTTCATCTGTACATCTGATGAATGTTTTAAATTGTATAGTCAAGGCTTAACTGGAAATCTGAGACAAATGAAACCTCTGGTTTAAACTTGGAATGTCAACTAAGTTTAAACGAAGGTAAATAGGCAACTATAGCCCAATATTTCCCAAAGCTGGTTCCATCAATAGAGTTTGCTGGAGAAATTAATAGTTGTTTTACAAAGGAAGAATCCTTGGGAAATGGTATCTTCTATAAAGTTAAATATTTCTCTCAGAGCTTGTCAGAACTTTTAATATGCTCATTTTTATCACAAATCTGCAAAAGTGTTACATAATGTGCTCAATGTCCTAATGTTATTGAGACCTGCTCCACCAGTAAAGTTCTTCTCATACTTTGTTGTATCTTTTGCCATCCTGCCACCTAGCATGGTGCTCTGACTAAAAATTAAAAAGGAAATAAAGCCATCTTCCTAGTTCTCCAAATGACGCTCTGTCTGATGAAGAGTACAAAGGTACCTGGCTTGACCTTAGCACAGAGGGTTGGGCAAAAGTAGGTTTAGAGTTGTGAGTGTGCAAAACACAGAGTTTATTCTTGTGTTATTTTTTTAAACTGAATTTATTGGGGTGACACTGGTTAATAAAATTATATAAATTTCAGGTGCACAATTGTATAACACATCACTTGTACACTGTATCGTGCGTTTACCACCCCAAGTCAAGTCTTCATCTATCAGCATTTCTCTCCCCTAGACCCTCCTCCACGTCTCTCCACCACCTTCTACTTGACAATTGCCACACTGCTGTCTGTGTCCACAAGTTTGTTTTTTTTCTCTCTTTTGCTCAATTTTTCTACCCCCATATTATTATTTTTTAATTTATCATTGTATTATTTTTCATATGAACACCAGTATACCTACTTTTGCCCCACCCTGCATACAATACCAGAGAAAGACAGCATCTCCAACAAAAAGGGGAGACGTAAGATGTGAAGCTAATTGTTTTTGCTTTCTCCTCTACAGATTCTGGGATGTGTAATGTACAAAAATCCTTGGTCGTTAGTCCACGAATACTAAATACTAAATACTGATATAACTTAATACTAAAGACTATATATATCCTACCCTAACACACCCATCTCACATACACATTCCTAGAATGTAATGTACCTTTTAGAAATGCAGTCTTGAGTTCAAGGCCTACCATATACATCACGATTGCTCTGACATATCTTTTTTCTGAATAAGCGGTCATTGAAACTACAGCATGCTTGTCCTCTGTCCTCCACTATGCAGGGTAAATTGAGTAAGAATTTAACCCAATGAGTACTTCTATCTTATAAAACAACTATTAATTTCTTATGCAACTTCTCTTTGATGGAACAGATGTTAGGAAATGTTGGGCTTTAGTCTCCTGTTTTCCTGAGTTCAAACCCTTATCTCCCCACCTGCTGTGTCCAGTCCTCGTTAGAGAGACACTGTGAGGCAAGATGTCCCTGAGTTGCCCACCAGTAGTCACAGATAGTGATTGATGTAGGAATTTCGGTTTATTTACCTCTTTGTGACCAAACCAAAATCAATGTTTTTTCAATATACTTCTCACAAGTATAGAATGAAGACAGAATGTGAGATAGGTTAGGTATTAAACCATTTTGCTAACACACTTGCAACAAGTGACATGAAACTCATATTTACCACAGATTTTCAGTCCATTGAGTAGTTTTGTTTCAAATAACTATAGATATCATTAAAAATCTTTGAGCCAGTCATTTAAAAACTTCTGTGTTCCAGTAATTGTATTCTTTAAGAACAGACTTGAGGACTTGCGATTGTAATCCATTAATTTATATTGTGATGAGTGTGAAGTCCTTGTACACACCTATGCAGGTACACACACGTGCACACATACTCACACACACATCATATAGGTAGGGCTTGCTTTCTTAATATCCTGTCTCAACTCTGAAGATTGAAATGAGTACATTCCTTTGTACAAAATAGCAGCAAAAATGTCCCTTTGTATAAAATAAGAGCAAATGTACTTCCTCCTACTATGTCATGTTCATTCTAAACTGAACAGTACATGAATAGTAAAATACTTTTCCTGTGTAATAAGAAACAGATTATTCAAAAGGTAAAAGAATGTTTTAATTAAAAACATCTACCCAAAAAAATCTGCCTTCCAAGAAAGAAAAGAACTCTTGAAATATTTAAAATCTTAGCCAGACACCTGCTTAATATAATGGTCACAGGAGAACCCAAAAAAAGTACATGTGGCCAAACACCAAAAGGGCCCTGAAAACCCTCTCCCAAGAGCCTCGTCCTCCCTCAATGGGACAGGAGCATCTTCCTCTAAAGCATAGGACAGTACACTTTTGTATTAGTGGGAGAGACACTCAATTAGGCAGATTTGAATATGAATGATGAAAAAGCAGTGACTCTTTTGATATTGAGTGACCCTTTTTATTAATACAGTTGACAGCATTTTGTACGTTGTGGGTTCAGCTTATGGAATTATGGAATTTAACACCTTTAGGAATCACCTATAATATTATAATTGCCAAATTCCTTAAAATAAGGAAAAAAGTAATGAAAAGAAAAGAATGAAAGCTTTACTCTTTTTTCTTCTGATTTTGAACAGATGTATTTTTGGAGAAAAAATGATGTCCTTTTGCTAAATCAGGATGCCAGCTGAGTATTAAAAGGTATATAAAAAATAAGAACTCTTGGACTTTCTCTGAAAGGTTAAAATGGTTTAAGTAAATTTAGTCAAAGTAAAGACATCTAAGTGAGAAACGCAAGAAAACTACTGTGTATTTATTTATAAATGCTTTCACAAATTCTGGACAAGCAATTTACCAAAGCTATAATTTTGAGACATTGTGATGTGCTTCTGACAAAGAATATCAAGAACATTAAATGGTAAAGGAGTGATAGGTTAACAAAAGAATACAAGTTGATAAGAAGATTAATGTACAATCTCAGGCTTCTTATTGTTACAATCTATGGTTATGAGTAATCATTTGGAAACAAAAACTCCTCTAAGTAGCTCTTGTCCTTTTCCTGCCCTCACAGTACCTAATCAGCTGTAGCTGGCATAAGCTTAGGAAGAAGGTACGTTTCTGCAAATCAGAGGCTGTAAAAAGAGACATAGACTGTCACCCAATCACCCAGATTCTGATGTGGTACTGAGATGCAAGCATATTACCTAACACAGACGGGAGATTGGTTTATTTGTGGTTTCAAAAAATTATTTTATAGAGCAGACTTTTACATTTAACCAAATAAAAATAAAATTACTATGAAATGCAAAGAGAAAACATAATTATGTAACTGGGTTATTAAGAATTAACACTGAATGTATCCCAAACAGTGGGTTCCCAAACAAGTCTGACATCCGAGTTTCGCAAGATTAGTCAGTACAATGACATCATGGATATCAGCGCCCTAGATAGAGAAAGTCTGATCTAGTACAGGACAAATAATCCATAACTATTCAGCATTTCACTTTAAGATAAATTTGAATTCTCAATTGTACTTTCATAATCCTTAACAAAACACCTTTTTTTTTGTATATCATTTGAATAATAATATTCAAATTCAGATATTCAGGACACTTGGAACTTTGTCCTTCTGCTATCCTGCAAAGACCAGATCCCTTCTAAATTACATCTCTAATTGTCAGATTGTTCTATTACAACTTTATGTAGTCACTTACCACACCTCTTCCTGTCTCAAAATACTTGAACTGCAGGCTCACTGTCACTCTCGCCAGCATTACTTTCATGTGTCTGAGAAATGTCACTGTCCACATCAATGGCTCTTTCAACACTCAGATTCTCCTTTTCTTTTTTCAAGAAAAAATAACTAAAGGTAATACATACTTATGTATGAAAAACCTACATACATGAGAGAGTCAGAGACCCCACATCAGGAAAGGTTCAGGGATGGAGAGGAGGACGAACGTGTGTAAGACATTCTGAGCAGGGATTACGGTAATGCACCTTAGGGGCTTCCAAGGATCGTTGCAGGGTGATAAGAAGAGCATATGTTTAGCAAATAAAAGTTTGCCCTGCCATACAGGTGGATCAAAAAGAGATTATCACAAATAATCTCTTATTGGCGAGGCTCCCGATTCAAGTTCTTCTAAGTAGTTAAAGGGAGGAGAAAAACTTTCTGTTGAGCCAGAAGCTAAAATTGTCTGCATACTACTGAGGCATATCTTGGGATGGCTTGTTCTGACCCCCCCCCCCCATAGTTCCCTCTAAAACTTTCCTGGAAGTTTCATATTCCAAAAGCTGGGCTAATAGACCACTCTATTATTATCAGTCTTGGGAAAAGTTCAGTTCAGTTAAACAGCTGTGTCTCATTTCAGGAGGCCGTGATGCCAGTGGACTTCCCAAATTAAGCCTATGGTGCAACCAATCAGATATTTAATAGGAGGCATCTCTATGGAAACAAAAGAAAAATAACGGTTAATCATTGCAGCAGACTATAATCTCTGTTTCTGAGTTCTGAAGACAGGCAGTCAAGAAGATTTCTAGATGTCTGTCTCGAATTATCTTCAAACAGAATGACGGCACAAAATTCCAGTCTGATAAATTCTCCAGGGGGGCAGTTTGGATGTCTCTGGTTATTTTTCTATAGCAAGCGTAAAGATTGTCCATAGATGAGCTTTTGTGTTAATTTCTCTGAAGTCTATCTCAAGTTGTCCAACCTTAGTTTGCATGGGCAGGTACTTCATTTCTTGACCTCCTCTCCTTCAACAGTCTTGTTCTCCATCCTACCCCAGCAACTCAGGCTCGTGGACAATGTTGTAGAAGAAAGCAATTGACTTTTAATTTTGCATATTAATCTTGGGTCCTGAAACCTTGTCTATTTTATTTATTTTTTAATAAGTTCATTTTATCTATTGTCTGGAACTTCTTCCCCGATACAATAACAGAGTCGAATTGTTGCAACAGAAATTCTAAGGCCTGAAACTCTAAAATATGTGCGATATTAACAGTGATTGTGCTCTTTCCCCATAATCTCAATTGCAGGAATCTCATTCTCCTGACTTCTACCTCCTGTCTTTCCCGTTTACTTCCTCTAGACTCCTGACTCCAATAGTTTTGTGACTCCTTGGAACTTTCAATCTACTGATCCAATACCCATTTCATTCTTAATAATTTTTCTTCATTTCTTATCTACCTTATATTCCATAATCCATTATTTTAATCATTCTTTCCCATACATTCTCTTTCCTTTCAACATATCCACATTCAAAAAAAAATTTTTAATCCTGATAAATGTAATTATTCATCTGCTCTGTGCCTCTAAATTTACAGTTGAATGTAAATACCAAAACCATGTCCACTGGTTTCTCTTTCACCTTATGATCACAAAACCTAAACAGACTTCAAGTTGTTTTTTAACTATTTTATTTTTCGAACCAATTTATTCTCCTTGAGTCCTACTTTATACTTTTTTCCCAACTTGCTTCAACTACCATATCCCCTCCCCTTTTAGAAATAAGTGAAAATAGAAATAGTCAGAAAAAGCATTTTACATACTTTTACCATATCTACCCACTTACCCAAATCTGTGCCCTTGTGCTGTTTTTCCTTTGCTTTCCATAGATGACCACTGCCCATGCTCCTATCAGACAGTTTATTCATTCAATTCCTTCTTTTCTAGATTACTCAAGTGAATTATTCTAGAAATTGTCCATTCGTTTTCCTACACCATCATTTCCCCCCTTTCTACTGGATCAGTCCCATTAACACACAAACACACTAGGATTTCTCTCATTTTAATACAAAATAGAAATACTCTCAACCTCATATTACCTGCCAACTACCTTTCTGCTTGTCTGTGTCCCTTCACCACAAAACTCCCTAAAGAGTTCTGGCCAGTTTAGCTCAGCAGTCAGAGCATCTCACGGGTTCCATTCTGGTCAAGGGCAGTACCTTGGTTGCAGCTCTGTCCCCAACCCTTGTCGAGGTCATGTGGAAGGCAACCAATTGATGTGTCTCTCTCCCATGAATCTCTCTCTCTCTCTCTCTCTCTCTCTCTCTCTCTCCCCCCCTCCCCCTGCCCTCTATCTGAACATAAATGGGAAAATATCCTCGGGTGAGGATTTTTAAAAAATAATAATTTTTTAAAAACCTCCCTAACAAGTAGGGTGTAATTGATATCTCTACTTCACTTTCTTTTCTTCCTCTTGAAAGCAATCTAATAAAACTGTTGCCAAACCTACCACTAAAACAAATCTTCTCAAGGCCACGAATGCTAACTCCAAAGATTAAACATGTCCCTCATCTTACTTACCTTTTCAGTGGTGTTAGTTTGTTTTTTCCCGAGGAAGACTCTGAGACAGGGATTAAATGCAAGTATTTATCTGGGGATTGCAGGGAACATGGATAGGTGAATGAAAGTGGTACAGGAAAGGAAAGCCAGCCAATAAAGGGTGTATTATTAAAACACCTATCAGTGAAATCTAGTGCCATGAAGAAACTCATAGAACCAGTAGAAACACTCACCTCAGCATTAATTCCACACCTGGAGTATTTATACACCAACTTCCTGTAGTCATTGGCTAAAGGCTCTTAAGTGGGAGGTTTATATTAATTTTTTAGCATTTCTGGCTCATGCTTGGGCAGAACGTTTTTTCCTGATTTTGGAAACAATCCTCTGGTGTGAAGATATGAATATTGAAAGCTAAATATTAGTAGGAACACTCAGAATAGTATGGTCCAAATGATGTAAATGAGGCACCAAGGCTTCTATTAAAATACACTTATTCTCTTTTGTGAAACGCTTTCTTCAGTTGGCTTTGGAAATAATACAGACTCTGAATTTCTCTTTTATCATTCTGTCTCTCTTTTTAGTCTCCTTGCCTCTTCCTCCTAAATGTTCTCTTCTTTATCTAGACATACTCCTAAGATAACCTTATCCAGTTTCTCTATGTGGATATCTTCAAAATGTATACCTTTAAACTAGATAATTTTTGGAATCCAGACTCATATACCAAAACTATCTACTTGACATCTCCATTTAGTTGCCCAAGAGGCATCTCAAAGATAATTATACCAAGGACCTGATCTTTCTGTAGTCTTGTTTATCTTCATATCATTCCCATTTCCTTAAGCCAAAAGCTTGGAAGCAAGTTTAACTCCTTTCTTTCCTTCATACTCAGTAAATTTTATGAGATCCACATTCAAAACATATCTAGACTCTTCCTGGCCAGTGTGGCTCAGTGGATTGAGCGTCATCCCATGGACTAAGAGGTCCCAGTTTGACTCCTGGTCAGGGCACATACCTGGGTTGCAGACTTGATCCTCAGTAGGGGGTGTGCAGGAGGCAGCCAATCAATGATTCTGTCTCATATCAATGTTTCCATCTCTCTCTCTCCTTTCCTCTCTTACTAAAAAATAAATAAATAAATAAAAATGTATTTTTAGAAAATACATCTAGAATCCAATCACTTTTTTCCATCCCCAATATTAGTAACCTGGTACCTTATTTTGCCAACTAGACAATTCCAAGCCTTTCAATATGTCTCCATGTTTTTATCTTTACCACTCGCTCCCCTTCTACACACATACACACAGAGTCGTTTCTTAATATGCCAGTTAGATGGAGCTTTTAAAAACAGATCATACGACTCCTCTCTTCAAAACGCTCTAATGGTTTCTATTTAACTCTATTACTATTATTCCAAAACTAATCAGTTTCAATGTCCTTAATTGGATGAAACAAACAAGCAAACAAACAAAAACTGTGTACACTCATACAATGGAGTACTATTCAGCAATTAAAAGGGACAAAGCATAATTGCACACAACTCTGTGAATGAACCTGAAAGGCAGTATAAAGAGTAAAAGAAGCCAGTCTCAAAGGTTGCAAAATATATAATTCCTTTTGTATGACATTCTGTAAAAGATTGTCAGAGGGTCGAGTAGGGAGAAATGTTTGACAACAGTTTTTTAAACAATGGAATCACTCTTTATTCTGAATTTTATAAGTTACACAAATATGTATACAAAAAATTCATAGAACTATACACCAAAAATATATAATTTGCATATGTAAAGTTTCAAGTAATTTTTAAAAGCAAAGCATACATCTAACCTATGACTCACCAATTCCACTCACTCATATGTATTTACCAAGATAAATGAAATCATGTCCAGAAAAGGTTTGTATTTAATTGCTCTACAGTAACCAGAACTGGAAACAACCCAAATACACTACAATTAAATGGTTAAGCAAATTGTAGGGGTTTTTTGTTTTTGTTTTAGTTTTTAGAAATTTTTTATTTCATTTTTTTATTAATTTATTTATTTTTGTTACAGATGTTTTTCATTTTTCCCCCTGCTGATACTCCCTCCCCGACCTTCCCCACCCTGTCCCCAGCTTTGTTGTCCACGTCCATTATTCACACATACAAGCATATAAATTCTGTGGTTTATCTCTCCCCTCCACCCCCTCTTCTGTGGATTGTCAGTCTGTACCCCACTTCCAAGTCTCTGGGACTACCCCATTCCTCAGACTGTTATGTTCATTATATTCCACAAATAAGTGAGATCATGTGATATTTGTCTTTCTCTGCTTGGCTTATTTCACTTAGGATAATACTTCTCAGGTCCCTCCATGTCATCTCAAAAGATAAGAGATCTTTCTTGCAGCTGCATAGTACTCCATTGTGTGTATGTACCACTGCCTTTTTTATCCATTCGTCAACTGATGGACATTTGGGCTGTTTCCAGATCTTAGTTATTGTAATAGTGCTGCTACAAACATGGGGGTACATATATTGTTTCTGATTGGTCTTTCAGGCTTCTTAGGATATATACCTAGAACTGGGATCATTGGGTCAAATGGAAGTTCAATTTTGAATTTTTTGAGGTAACACAATATTGTTTTCCATAGTGGCTGCACCAGTCTGCATTCCCACCAGCAGTGTAATAGAGTCCCCTTTCTCCACACCCTCACCAACAGTTGTTGTTTGATGATTTGTTGATGGTAGCCATTCTTACAGGTGTGAGGTGATACCTCATTGTTGTTTTAATTTGCACCTCTCTGATGATTAGTGATGTTGAGCATTTATTCATATGTCTCTTGGCCATTTGTATGTCCTGTTTGGAGAGGTGTCTATTTAGTTTCTCTGCCCATTTTCTAATAGGGTTCTTTGTCTTCCTTTTGTTGAGGTGTATAAACACTGTATATATATTGGATATTAACCACTTATCTGATGTATAATCGGCAATTATGGTCTCCCATAGAGTGTGTTGCCTTTCCACTTTGGTGGTTGTTTCTTTTGCTGTGCAGAAGCTTTTGACTTTAACGTAGTCCCATGTGTTCATTTTCTCCTGAGAGAGAGAAACATTGACACAAAAGGGACGCATCAAGTGGCTGCCACCCACACAACCCGACCAGGGCTGGGGACAAACAGCAACCAAGGTATGTGCCCATAGCGGGAACCAAACCCAGGTCTCTCTGGACCACAGGTCAATGCTCTAACCACTGGGCAAAACCGGCCAGGGCACATTTCAGTCTTTTATCCATTTTGAGTTTATTCTTGTGTATGGTGTAAGTTGATGGTCTGGTTTCATTTTTTAAATGTAGCTGTCCAATTTTCCCAGCACCATTTATTAAAGAAGCTGTCTTTACTCCACTGTATGCTCTTGCCCCCTTTGTCAAATATTAATTGAGCATATTGTCTTGGGTACATTTCTGGGTTTTCTGTTATGTTCCATTGATCTATCTGCCTGTTATTGTGCCACTACCAGGCAGTTTTGATTACAGTGGCTTTGTAGTATAACCTGACATCTGGTAATGTGATCCCTCCAACTTTGTTCTTCTTTTTCAAGATTGCTGTGGCTATCCGAGGTCTTTTTTGGTTCCATATGAACTTTTGAAGTATTTGGTCTAGTTCTGTGAAGTATGTCGTTGGTATTTTGATGGGGATTGCACTGAATCTATAGATTGCTTTGGGTAGTATGGACATTTTAATGATGTTAATTCTTCCAATCCATGAACAAGGTATGTGCTTCCACTTTTTTATATCTTCCTCTATTTCTATTTTCAATGATCTGTAGTTTTCTGTGAATAGGTCCTTTATTTCTTTGGTTAAGTTTATTCCTAGGTATCTTAATTTTTTTACTGCAATGGTAAATGGGATTATTTTTTTTAGTTTCTCTTTTTGTTAGTTCATCATTGGTGAATAAGAATGCTGTCGATTTCTTGACATTAATTTTGTGTCCTGCTACTTTGTTAAATTCATTTATTAAGTTTAATAGATTTTTGATGGAGTCTTTGGGGTTTTCTATGTATAGTATCATGTCATCTGCAAATAATTACAGTTCCACTTCCTCCTTTCCAATTTGGATCCCTTTTATTTTTTTCTTCCTGTCTGATTGCTGTGGCTAAAATTTCCAGTAGTATGTTAAATAAGAGTGGGAAAAGTGGGCATCCTTGTCTTGTTCCTGTTCTTAAGGGAAATGCTTTTAGTTTTTTCCCATGGAGTATGATGTTGACTGTAGGTCTTTCATATATGGCCTTTATTATGTCTAGATATGATCCCTCTATTTCCAGATTGCTGAGTGTTTTTATCAGAAATGGGTGCTGGAATTTGTTGAATGCTTTTTCAGCATTCAACATGATTATATGGTTTTTATTCTTCATTTTGTTTATGTGGTATATCACATTTACTGACTTGCGAATACTGTACCAGCCTTGCATCCCTGGGATGAATCCCACTTGGTCATGGTGAATAATTTTTTTGATGTATTGCTGGATTCGATTTGCTAGTATTTTGTTCAGGATATTGGCATCTATGTTCATTGGAGATATTGGCCTGTTGTTTTCTTTCTTTGTAGTGTCTTTTTCTGGTTTTGGAATTAGAATTATGCTGGCCTAAAAAATGACTTTGGAAGTCTTCCTTCTTCTTGAATTTTTTGAAATAGTTTGAGGAGAATTGGTATTAGTTCTTCTTTGAATGTTCGGTAAAATTCCTACATGAAGCCGTTTGGGTCAGGTCTTTTGTTTGCTGGGAGGTCTTAATCACATTTTCAATTTCTTTTGTTGTTATTTGTCTGTTCAAGTTTTTCTATCTCTTCCGGGTTCAGTTTTGGGAGACTATGTGTTTCTAGAAATTCATCCATTTCTCTTAGGTTGTCGAATTTGTTGCTGTATAATTGTTCATAATATTGGTTAATAATCCTATGTATTTCTGTGGTGTCCATTATTTTTTCTCCTCTTTCATTTCTGATTGTGTGTAATGGTTCTCTCTCTTTGTTTCTGGGTGAGTCTAGCTAAGGGTCCATCAATCTTGTTTATCTTTTCAAAAAACCAGCTCTTTGTTTCATTGATCCTTTGAATTGTTGTTTTGGTCTCCATGTCATTTATTTCTGCTCTGATCTTTACTATTTCTTTCCTTCTACTTGCTCTGGGGTTTTCTATTTGTTTGCATTCTAGTTCTTTAAGTGGTGAGGTTAGATAGTCTATTAGAGATTTTTCTCATTTCTTGAGGTAGGCCTGTAGTGCTATGAACTTCCCTCTCAGAACTGCTTTTGCTGCATCCCACAGATTTTGTGTTGTTGTGTGTTCATTATCATTGGTTTCCAGGAAGTTTTTAATTTCTTCCTTGATCTCCATGGTAACCCATTCATTGTTCAAGAACATGCTATTTAGCCTCCATGTTTTCAAATGCCTTTGCATGTTCTTGTTGCAATTGATTTCTAACTTTATGCCATTGTGATCTGAGAAGATGCTTGATATGATTTCAATCTTCTTGAACTTATAGAAACTTAGTATGTGCCCTAACATGTGGTCTATCTTTGAGAATGTCCCATGAGCACTTGAGAAAAATGTGAATTCTGCGGTTTTCAGGTATAATTCTCTGTAGTTATCTATTAAATCCATTTGACCTAGTGCTTCATTTAGAGTCTGTGTTTTCTTGTTAATTTTTTGTCTAGAAGATCTATCCAGTGATGTCAGTGGAGTGTTGAAGTGCCCTGATATGATTGTATTGTTGTTGATTTCTCCTTTGAAGTCCTCCAGAAAATTTTTGATATATGTTGGTGCTCCTGTATTGGCTGCATATATGTTTACCAAGGTTATATCTTCCTATTGAATAGATCCTTCAATATTATGTAGAGGCCTTCTTTGTCTCTAGTCATGGTCTTCAGTTTGAAATCTACTTTATCAGATCTGAGTCTTGCTACCCCAGCTTTTTTTCCTGTCTGTTTGCTTGAAAGATTTTTTTCATAGCTTCACTTTCAACCTATATGAATCTTTTGCTGTGAGCTTGGTCTCTTGTAAACAACATATATGGGAGTCATGCTTTCTTATCAAGTCAGCTACTCCAAGTCTTTTTATCAGAGCATTCAATCCATTCACATTTAAGGTGATGATTGATATGTACATATTTATTGTCATTTGTGTTTAGTGTGGTTATATTTTTCTTTCTATTTCTTCTACTAATTACAGCAGTCCTTTTAGCATATCTTGCAGCGCTGGTTTGGTGTTATAATCCCCTAGCCTTTTTTTTTTTTTTTTTTTTTTTTGTCTGGGAAGCTCTTTATTTGACCTTCTATTTTAAATAATAGCCTTGCTGGGTAGAGTAGTCTTGGATTCAGATCCTATTTTTTTTTTCATAACCTTGATTACTTCATGCCATTCCCTTCTGGCCTATAGTTTCTGTTGAGAAGTCATCTGAGAGCCTTAAGGGTTTCCTTTGTAAGTAACCTGTTGCTTATCTCTTTCTCTCTTTGTGATTCTCTCTTTGTCTTTAATTGTTGGCATTTTAATTACTATGTGTCTTGGTGTGGGCCTGTTTGGGTTCTTCTTATTTGGGGCTCTCTGTGCTTCTTGAACTTGAATGCTTTCTTCCTTTACCAATTTAGGAAAGTTTTCTGTCACTATTTCTTCAAATATATTCTCTACCCCTTGCTCATTTTCTTCCTCTTTGGGGACTCCTATGATGCGAATGTTATTATGTTTCCAGTTGTCCCATAGTTCTCTTAAGCTATCTTCCTGTTTTTTAATTGTTTTTTCCTTTTGGTTTTCTGGTTGGTTGATTGTTTCTACCCTGTCTTCTAATTCACTGATCTGGTCCTCAGCTTCCTCTACTCTGTTGGTTAGTCCCTACAATGTGTTCTTTATTTCTGCTATGTCATTCTTCATTTCCACCTGCTTGGTTTTCAATGTTGCTATATCTTTACTCATGGTGCTGATGTCCTTACTCATGCTGTAGAGCTTCCTCAAGATCATGGCTCTGAACTCTACCTCTGATAATTTGCTTAACTTCATTTCATTGATCTCATCTTCAATAAAGTTCTCTTGTTCTTTCATTTGGGGTTTGTTTCTTTGTTTCACCATTTTGGCTTTCTCAGTGGGTTTTGGAGCCTACCAAATTTTCCCTGTGGGTGTTGGGGTTCTGATGTTTGTGGCTCCCTCTACTGAGTTTGTATGAGCCTGGGTGGGCCCCCATTATACACCACGGTCAAGTCTTACTTTCCTGGGTAGATTTGCAAGCCCAGGAAAGGTTCAGTTATCCTCTAGCTTTTTTCCTGAAGGCTAGTAGTCTCAGTTACTCAGGGCCTTGGAATGTGGCCCTGTGTTCTCCATAAGACGATTTCCAGAGGCTGGTTGTTAATGATCCTCAACTTGCATTTCTTTGCCTCACATGGGAAAGGCTGAATCTCCTGGGGGCAGGGGAGCTGCTGCTATTCCCCAGAGCTCTGGGAAGGAGCACACTGGCCATCATCCTTTGTGGCCACAACTCAGAAAAAACTCTGAGTGCCCTTCAAATCTTGGTTGTCCCCACAGAGTTCCAGCCCAGTCTGCCCTTTCTCTGCTGTAGCCCCCAGGTGAGTGGCTGTGGCTATTTTAGCACTCTGTCTGGGCTCTCTGTGCTGTGGAGCCGGCTTGGTCTTTATTCCCCAAGGGAGCTGCTCACAGCTAAGACTGTTGCTGTCAGTAGGCTCCCAGCCCACCACCCTTTCTCGCCTCCTCAGATCCTACAAGTGTCTCTGGTTATATGGTCCTGTCCTGCTGCTTTTCTGTTGCTTTTTTCCAAGGATTTGTCTTTATTTAAGTTTTAATTCCTGTTTGGTCCTGGGCGATCATCTGTGTAGCTTCTATTCTCTCCACCTCCAGTTTCACATCCTCTACACCTATCTTGTGTGCAGCTGGATAGTACCAGTCCCTCTTGGGCTCTGGCTTCCCAATGCTCTTGTGAGCTGCTCTACCACACAGGCCTCTGTGGAGCCCCAGGTCCCACTGCTGGCAGCTGGGGAGTGCTGCTGTCCCTTGGGGCTCAACTCCTGCTCAGCTTTTGCTGTAGGTCTTGGGGATGGGTCTCAACTGCTGGTCTGTGCTTCTCTTGCCTGGGGATGGATATCTGCTCCCCAGCCTCTGTTGCTGGGGGTATATCTCAACTCTGATCGGGCTGCTACTAGGGGGATGTTTCTGGGCTCTAGGTTGTCCATAGCTTCTGCGACAGACACCTTGCGAGCTCCACTACTGTGCACTGGTCTGTGTTGACACAAACTGTCCACTGGTCCGATGGTACCAGGTGCACTGGAGGGCTGTTTGCTGGACCCTAGCCACTCCCACTGCCTCCTCCCAGGGAAGACCCGGGACCTTCCAAAATGGTGGGACCTCCCTGCAGCACAGGGAGAAGTGCCCTGAAGGGCCACTTACTTGGTAGCCGGCTGCTCCATCCACAGCCCAGGAACCTTCTGCTCTGTGGCTCTGCAGTGCTGGGGTTTGGTCGTCCACCTTCAAGTCTACTCACACTTTCTCACACACTCGCTCACTCTTTCACACTCTCACCCTCCCTCCAGTCCTGCCCGGTGCCATGTTCTCTGTCAGTTTTTAGAATCTGTAGTGTTTTTATATAATAAAATATTATGCAGAAATAAAAAGAAACATTAATAAATCTCAAAAATATTATTTTGAGTAAAATGAGCCAGGTAAAAAGCAGAACATATGAATACTATATGATTCCATTTATAAAAAGTTCAGAATATATATATATATATATATATATATATATATATATGAGGTTAATAAATGGGTGTGTGAGTGTGGGTGTGGGTGGGGGTGGCTGATAGTAAAAATCCAAACTATCTTTATGGACATGGGGAAAATTTTTTAATTAATTCTGAAAAAACACTGAGAACTTTTAGAAGTGATGGATATGTTCTATATCTTGTTTGGGTAAAGGTAACATGGGTGTATATAATTGTCAAACCTCATCAAACCAAACACATGTAAATGTCAGTATAAAATAAAATAAAACTAAAAAAATGTATATGCATTGTTCCATGCCATTTCATAAAAGTTACTCGGACACCTGAGAATTTCAGTATCCACAGGGGTCCTGGGAACAGTCCCCCACAGATATGGAGGGATAACTAAAGTTTTGGGGAGTCAAAGGTTATATGTGGAGTTTTTGCTGTGTGTTGGGTAAGTTCTTCTAACCCCTGTGTTGTTCAAGGGTCAACTGTAGTTTTAGAAGTTGTTTAGTTTTGGATGACACATTTTGCGGTCTGTTTGTATTTGGGTAGTGATAATCTAAAATATTAACGAGGGGAAAAACCTATAGCAATTTTTATGTTAAACCGGGGATACTATAATTGCTTCATTCCCACAACAACCACAAACAAAATGAGGCACATATGGGGGAATGTGGATCGGAAAGTAAGCATTAGACATCAATTCCCTGACCAGTTATCCCCTAAATGTAGCTTATTAAAATAAAGTTACTCTTAGTTAGTTTCAATATCTTGTACTAATAGGAGCAGAATTATGATTTGGACAGTGATAATCCCTTCTAAATTACATCTCTAATAAAATCACTGTATTGGCTCTAAGATGGCAATCATATATGAATTCTAAACAATTTTTCCCCCTCTCTCCTGAACTTAAGTGTATAAAAAACTTACATCCTTAGGCATGAGATTCTAATTTCCTTTTTGTTAACCACAGCTTTTCAAAATACTTCCAATTACTTGGGTCATAAAGGAAATGAAAAGTGTTTGGAAATAATCAATCATTGTAATGTTAGTTCCTGCAAATAAATGGGCATCAGCTCCATAGTACCACCAACCTGTTGCCTTCCCAGTGGCTTTAACATGCCAGCTTCGTTGTGCCAGTGGTGTGAATGGAGACCCTGGCTTCCTGAACAATTACACTCTCACTACCATGTCCCTTATCCATCAGAAACTTCTCTTACCTGGAAATTCTGGTGAGACAAAGGTGTGTGAAAGAGACAAGGCAGAGAAGATCAAAGATAAGAGCTACAGAAAAAAAATCAATTTAACAAATAAATATGACCTATTTCTTTGAACAGAAAAAAAAAAAAAAAAGTACTTAAAAAATAGCAGCCCGTGTGCCATGACTTCCTCAGCCTGCATTTAAGGTGGTTGTCACTGTGGCTCATTAGATTTGTTCCTGCTAAGCCGGGATGGAACCTCAGCATCAGCCTCAGCTCACAATGTCAGGAACACACTGCCAACTGGTCACAATTCATATGCAAGAAAAAAATCTATTTGCCATCCCATGACAATTTTATGTTAACTTTACTAAAAGTACTTCTGAGAGTTATTAAATACTGGTATTATTCACCGAGGAAAAGTCTGGAAGACATTTGAGGAATTGTTCTGCATGTATCTAGGTTACATAAGAAATGACTCCTGCAAAGACCAGATCAGATGCATTTGAAACCTAAGAATGCTGCCAATGAAAGGAATTTCGAAATTTTCTTATATTACTTATGAAACACTCCCCATCGTTCACCCCACAACTACACTACAAACCTCACCTACACTCCTCAGGATTTCTAACCCAGTATTACATAAGTCAACACAGTAAATAATGCAGAATACAACATGGTCTTGAAAGCTCCGAAAAGTGAGCATTAATGAAATTGCTAATTTAAAAACAAACTTCTATTCATATAAGTTACTCCCAATTGACTACATAGCCATGCCTACTATCCGTAACGAAATCTTTATCTGTAATCAAGAGCCTAAGCATCCTTAGGTTTGAAGAGATTTAAATAGAGACTTCAGTCCCATTAAAAAGATGTTTAAAATGATAAGGTTCTTTTTCTAGTTCTGTAAACAAAGCATCCACTATGGCTTATGCATTTAAGTTTCTTAGAAATTTTTAGATTGATATTATTTGTAATTGTTCAAATTCTCTAATTTCAAGAAATCATAAAATACATCAATTGAATATGATGTAAGAACACAAAGGTTCAATAAAAGATACTATAATTACAATTTCCAAACTACTCTAAATGCATCATGTAGCATTTTCATCTCAGATACACCAAGAAATTAAAGATTATTTGACTTGCTGCAATTAACAAAAGCACAGCCATTACAGAGACGTTGTGTTTCATGCAAGTAGTCTAGTTTTAAAGATTTGTTTATTTTGTTTTGTTTTTAAAGCAAAGGCATTATCTGCTCAATTGCCCAGCAAGAAGGTTTTACAAATTTCTCTCAAGTTTCCATAGAAATGGATTGATTAGGGCATAATTTCCATTAATATTTTCTTCTCCTTCAGACTCCTATGCTCACTTAAACTAACAGTGCACCTGCCCCTTGCAGTCATTTTCATCTTTTGTTCGGCTCAGTAGGTTACCTAACTGGTGGATTTTATTGAGTTAAATCAAGCTGTCACTTCATCTGCCTGAAGGATGACTCAAATACTACACATAATAATAAAAGAAAAGTAGGATAAAATAATCTTGTCAAGCCAGAAAAACTGATTGCCTGAAGTTGTAGCCTTCAATCAATACACTAATTCCACAATTTATACCTTTTTCAATTGAATAGGAAAGAAACCCTGATATGGTATTTCTTGGCTCACTGACCAACTTTGACCTTCTATCTATGTGAATGTAGGATTAACAAGGGCTTCTATTTAGTGAAATCATCTATGAAAATAAGAAAACAAATGTGGGCATTTGTGGCTCCAACTAACTATTAATTTCAGAAATGTGAGGGGCACACAGTGTTTATTTAGCTTATCTGCTAAAACGAAGATCTTATTTAGCTTGAAGTAGATAGTCTTTCCTTTTTAGAAATAAACAGAAGCTAGAATTTGTGGCACAAAACACCTTAGAATTTGGCATGGTACAATCCCTGAAGGATTTCTTTTTTCTATTTGGTCTGTTAATTAACAGTTTACACAAAAGAATAGGTAACTAAGCAATATACTGCCCTTTCCTTCAAACTATTCACTTATTTGACTTCTTACAAAATCTGTCATCTATGATAAAATAGTTACATTCTTCTATTGAGCTAGAGCGATGATTTCTTGTAGAGTATAATAAAGCATTTTTTCAACTATTATTTTTTAAGTAATCTATCATATTCAAAAGCTTAGGTTTATTTGTAAATTATAATTAATATGCATACCTTTTAAAATCAATAAAAACACTTCATTGCAAAATTCTGGACTCTCTTTGGCTGTCGGGTTTCTGCTTTCCTTTCATAATTCCTTCCCTGCAGGCACCAACCAGGAAATAAAATTCTTTGTTTAGCAAGCCCTTTATATTTCACTAGGCCACCTGCTTACCTTGAATTGTGGTGTGCAATCAAACAGGGTCCCAGAAACTACTACTTGTTCTCTTAGTCTACACCTTAAATGTGTGTGTGTGTGTGTGTGTGTGTGTGTGTGTGTGTGTATTACAAAACAACCATAAGCTTGGTCATTAAAATTTTGGTCAAAAGCAGTTGTTAATGACAGACACTAAGATATACTTATCCAAATATTTTTGGCTTTAAATAAAGTACCTTCTTATGTTAGCAAGCATTAATGATTTGATTAAAATGAGAGCTAGAAATTATGTACATATTATATGTGTATTTCATGTAATACACATTATATGTATAACATATAAATATGTATAATACTATATACATACTCCTGAATTATGCTCCTTTAAACTCTGGCTGTCGTGGAAACACAAGGCCATCTTTGTCCTTTTGCTATGCTTAATCACAGCTCACTGCCAGCTTCAGCTTCTTAAGCCCAGATTTGAACTTTTGAAAGAACTGTGTGAGACCATTCTGTCATGTAAACCATCTGAACAGGCTGAGATCATTGAATAAAGTAGAGCATAGATATCCAAATGCTGCTAGCCTTTAAGAGCACTAAATCAGAGATTGAGATGGGTGAACAAAAAGCTGGGTGTTTTTTCTTCTTTACAGCAAACATAACAATACTTGCCTGACACAGAGCATACTCCTCAAACCAGACCATGACCTCCTACCTCTATGCCATTTGGATTTACTATACAAGGAAAAAGAAGACAACTTTTAAAATTTTAAATCCTAAGTGTTTCTTCTCCCTACAGTCACCTACACACACACACACACACACACACACACACACACACACACACACACACTCCTTCTTACCTTCAATCAGGTTTAAGCCAAATCATCTCTTTGGAAAGCTCACACATATAGAAACATATGTTCATTTCTAAATGGTGAAGAAGCACATTCAAACCAGGACCAAAATTATCTAGCAAGTAAATTCCAGATGCAACTAAAGGTTACCAATAGCTTCCTGTTTGCACAATCCAATGGACCTGACTCCCTCTTTATACTCTAACATAATTCCATAGAATTTCATTCAGTTGACAAATTTTTTTCTTCATGAAAATATTTACTCTCCTTTATACACTTCCACCTTTTCTGTGTCTTGCTCCCTTTTTATTCTCTTCTTTTTTTCCCTCTATTTTTAGCATTTTATAAGGTTTGACCCAGAGACCTATACTTATACTAATATATAACCTCCTCCCTTTGAGAAACCATTTATTCTGAGGGCTTCCATCTTCTGACTGAACTGTGGACAGCAGTCAATCTAGGATTCAGGCTTTGGTTCCTAAGAGTCATGGAGAGGTCAGGAATTAAGCAGAGGGTCAAGCCAAGCAGACAGTCTGGAACCAAGAAGAGTACAGAAGTCAGCAGTCAAAGGCCAATTGGAAGATCAAGGCTGAGTGAAATGAAAAGAAAGGGATAATGCTTCAGCCGGATGTCAAGCTAGTACAGTGGGTTTTAAACTGGCACAAGTAGCAGAGACCAGAAGCATGCATAGTCTCATATACCATCACCTAAAAGAGGAAAATACTGCCTTGTCTACTCTTCATGCCATGCAGAAACAGCAACTGGCTTTCCCAGAGAATCAACACCCAGCATCTGGATACCCTCATCCTTGTCTTCATGTCCTCTAAAACAGTGAAAAGACCCCAAGAATTTTTTCTTCTATATAAATGTCTCCCAAATTTCTACTTCTGATCTGACCTCTCTTGAGACTCATATTTTCAAAAGCCAGTTCTCCTTGGAGGCTCTGCTGTCACTTCAGATTGACAGCAGCTGATCAACTCTTCCCTTGAATTCTCGATTTCTGTCCATTCATTCATTTAACAAAATGTATCAAGTGACTACATTGTCATAGGCAATATTCTGGGGAAACAGCAGAATATTCTGGGAAACACCAAAGAGCACAAGTGACAAAAATCTCTTCCCTTGTGGAGCTTGCTTTCAAGGGGTGGGAGGAAACATACAATAAACCACACAAATGAGAAAATCTTACAGTGTGTTTCATTAGAATATGATGCAGAAATAAGACAATGTGAATATGGCATCAAGATAGACAATAGATTATAGAACAGAATAGAAATTCCAGGAATGGATCTACATATGTATAGCCAATTGATTTCTGAAAAAGATAAGAAGAAAAAAAAATGAGAAAAAAGTAGTATTGTCAACAAATGGAAGTAAAACAACTAAAAATTTATATGCAAAAAAATACTAAACTTCAGTCCATACCTCACACCACATATAAAAATTAGAAAGAATCATAGATAGACCAAACTATAGCACTAAAACTGTAAAATTTTTAAGGAAAATATAGAAGAATTTTTTGTGACTTTGACTTGGGCAAAGAATTTTTTGACACAACACAAAAATAGGGTACTTAAAAGAGAACAAGAGAAATTGGATTTCATCAAAATATAATACATCTGCTTTTCAAAAAATACTGTTAAAATCATAAAAATGCAAGGCACAAGTTGGGAAAAAATATTTGTAAATTATATAGCTGATAAAAATATTTCTATCCAAAATGTTTTATAAAAATTCTTAAAACTCAACAATAATAAAAAGAAAATACAATAGGCCCTGGCCAGTTTGGCTCAGCGGTTAGAGCATCAGCCTACGGTCCAGAGAGACCCAGGTTCGATTCCTGCTAAGGGCACGTACCTCGGTTGCAGTTTGCTCCCGGCCCTCGTTGGTCGTGCGGGTGGCGGCCACTCGATGTGTCCCTTTCACGTCGATGTTTCTCTCTCTCTCTCTCTCTCTCTCTCTCTCTTCCTCTCCCTCCCTCGCACTCTATCTGAACAAAAAATGGAAAAATGTCCTCGGGTGAGGATAATAAATAAATAAATAAATAAATAAAAAATACAATAGAAAAACGGGCAAAGCATTTTAAAGACACTTCATCATAGAAGATAGAGGGGTGACAAGTAAGCATATGAAATAATGTTTGACATTATTAGTCATTAGAAAATGCTAATTAAAAGTACACAGTTATATCACAAAAGACAAATTAGAATGACTAAACTAAATGACTGGACACACCAAGTGTTTGTGAAAATGTGATAGAACTGGAAATCTTAAATATGCTGATGGATAGGTAATGTGGTAAGACACTTTGGAAAACAGTTTGTCAGTTATTTTAATAGTGAAACATATTCTACCATATAATTTGACCATTCCACTCCTGGGTATTTACCCCAAAGAAATGGAGACCTATATCCATGCAAACATTTTCACATGAATGTTTGTAATGGCTTTATATATTGACATCAAAATTGGAAACAACTTAAATATCCATTAACAGATGAATGGAAAAACATACCAAGGCAAACTCATATAATAGAATGGTGTTCAGCAATAAAAAGAAATGGGTGTTTGATGCACAGAATAACGTGGGCGAATCTCAAAATTATTATGCTGGACAATATTATAACACATACCATACTATTCCATATATAAAATTTTGGAAATTTTAAACAACCTATAGTAATAGAAAAGTAGATAAGTGGTCAGTGGGAAAATGGGAGTGGGTGAAGGTAGGACAAGAGGGATGGAATGCAAGGGAGCAGGAAGAAACTTTAGGTGTAGTGAATGTCTTGATTATCTTAATTGTGAAATTGTTTCATGGGTGCACACATATGTCAAAACTTATCAAATTGAGTCCAGCTGGTGTGGCTCAGTGGTTGAGCATTGACCCAAGCACCAAGAGATAGCCAGTTCGATTCCCCATCAAGGCACATGCCCAGGGT
The DNA here is from genome assembly GCF_014108415.1 of Molossus molossus. NCBI lineage: Eukaryota > Metazoa > Chordata > Mammalia > Chiroptera > Molossidae > Molossus > Molossus molossus. The sequence continues at coordinate 38,435,142 of NW_023425346.1, forward strand.
GTGGGCCAAATCCCCAGAGGGAGGCATGGAGGAAGCGATCAATCAATGTTCTCTCTCTTCTATATTTCTATCTCTCTGTGTCCCTCTCCCTCTCTCTAAAATCAATAAAGAAAGGAAAATTTTAAAAAAACATCAAATTGAGCACTTTAAATAGGTGCACATTATTGCACATCAATTATATTTTAGTAATGCTAAAAGTAAATATAAGAGAACTGGAGAAAAATTAAAATTTTAAAGATATTAAAATTTTTTTAAATGTGATGTGAAAGAACAATGACATGATATTACTGATTTTTTTTTTTTAAATCACTCTTTTAAGAATAAACTGGAAAGAGAAAAGGGTAGAAATAAACATTTAATTTTGGAGGTCAGGGCGTATACAAAATTGTTGCTTGCATCAGAAGTATAGAAGTGTGGCAGACAGAAGTGATGGAAATCTGAATGTGTGCCGTGCCCTCCTCTTCAGGCACTTGAGCACTGTGGCCCTCGGGAACATCCTGGATTCTCAGCTCTACTGCCCAAAACCTCACGTGTAGCCTAAGGGAGGGGGAGCACAGGAAGGGAGTGATGGAAGGAGGTTTTCTCCAGCACTCATGGTCTGTGTAGCAAGGAAAACAAAAAGAAACCACCACCTCTCTGCTCCTTTCCCCTCCCTTTTGTGTCTCCAGGGCTCCTGAAGGCCACTCTGGTTTCCTTTCAGCCATGTCCACCTCTTCTCCAAACTGTACTCGTTTAAAGAACCTGTAGTCCCACATGGCCTTAAAATGTAAGTGAACCTAACATGCTTGGGCAATAATACTCTGAGACAAGCTGTCTCTCAATATAAAAGGATTCCAGATGTTTGTGGATTGACAAACTACAATAATAACCTCTAATGCATCATTAAGGAATAACTTATACTTCTTAGTGATAGCTTGTAGAAGGTAAAGGAAAAGAAAATGTAGACAAAAATGCACAGGAAAGCACTTCAGGAAAGTGTGCGGGTTGGGATGGTTTGGTGGTGGGTGGGGCTGACACACCAGCATGCATGCTTAAACATGTCTTATATAACACCAATAGCTGTATTCTGAGAGTTTGTCCCCAGAGTCTGAATAGTGTCTCTTCTGTTTTATTTTGAAGAAGAAAAAGAGCTTATAACTTTTTAAGATTTGATTAGTTTAGCTGGTGATTCAGCTGGCTCTGGTCTTGTGACATTATGAGGTCTTGTATGCAGAGTCAATCCAGGTTCACTCTGAGCAAAAAAATCCAATTCACAGGCTGCTCTGCTTAACCTTTCCTTAACCTTTTCATGATTCCAAAGCAACTTTCTTTGGGAAGTTGAGGGTATATATACTCAAACAGAATCTAACATGCAGCATAAATTTCACAATAAACAATCAGATAAAATTTTTTATATCTACGCAATACACATTAAAAGTCTGAAAACATGTTGTCAGTGCTCAGTTAGTTGAGCTTTCTTGTAACTGTTTCATTGAGAGCAATTCACATACCATACAATTCATCCATTTAAAGTGTACGATTGTCAGTATCTTCACACAGGTGTGCAACCATTACCATAATCATTTGTAGAATACTTTCATCACCTCCAAAAGAAACCCTGTGCCTTTTAGCAATCACTACCCAATCCTTCTGTCTCTGTCCCCAGAGCCCTAAGCAACCACTAATCTGCTTTCTTTCATTATATATTTGCCTGTTCTGTACATGTCAAATGAATCACACAATATGGGGTCTTTTGTGGCTGGTTTCTTTCCCTTAGCATAACGTTTTCAAGGATCATCCATACTGTAGCTTGTGTCCGTACTTAATTCCTTTTTATGGAAAATAATATTCCGCTGTATAGATATACCACACTATTTTTCCATTCATCAAATATTGGACATTTGGTTTGTTTCTGCCTTTAGGCTATTATAAATAATGCTTCTATAAACATTTATGCAAAAATTTTTATGTGGACATATGTTTTAATTTAATATATAAGTAAGAGTGAAATTGTTGGATCAAATGGCATCTTTATGTTTAACTTTCTGAGAAACTTCCAAACAGTTTCCCAAAGAAACTATGATTCCATACTCCCACCAGCAGTGTATTAGGGTTCTAATTTCTCTACATGCTTGTCAACACTTGTTATTAGCTGGCATTTTGGCTATAGCCATCCTAGTGTGTGCAAAGCGCTATCTCATTAAGGTTATAATTTACATTTGCCTAATGACTAATAATGTTGAGTACCTTTCATGTGCATATTGTCCATTTGCATATCTTCTTTGAATAAATATCTTCTTCAGTTGGGTTGTCTTTTTATTATTGAGTTGTAAAAGTTCTTGATATATTCTAGATAAAAGTCTCTTGTCAGATACATGAGTTATAAACATTTTTTCCCACTGTATTAACTGTCTTTTCACTTTTATGGTAGTGTTCTTTGAAACACAATTAAAATTTTGAGCCCTGGCTCAGCAGTTAGAGCATCGGCCCACAGTCCAGTGAGACCCAGGTTCGGTTTACGCTAAGGGCGCATACCTCAATGGCAGTTTGTCCCTGGCCCTGGTTGGATTGTGTGGGTAGCAGCCACTCGATGTGTCCCTTTCACGTCTCAATGTTTCTCTCTCTCTCTCTCTCTCTCTCCCTCCCACTCTATCTGAACAAAATATGGAAAAATATCCTTAGGTGAGGATTAAAAAATTTTTTTTTTATTAAATACGATTTATTTTTCTATTTTTTTTGCTTCTGCTTGTATTTTAGTTTCCTGTTGTTAAGTGCATATATGTTTATAATGGTTTTTATATTCCTAATAGATTTTCCATTTAGTTATTATAAAATGCCCCCTCTTTATCTCTAGTAACATTTTTTTAAGCCTATTTTGTCTGAAATTAGGATAGCCACTCTAATTTTTTTACAGTTCATTTATTTTTTGCTACTGAGAAAAGATTCTCTTTGGATCATAAATACATCCATTTTGGCTTAAAATTACTCATTGTTTATTGCCAACCCTAAATAATAAAGGCCAATCTTCCACTAGGTCTTTAAAAGCCTTATAGAACTTTAAAAAACAAAAACAAAAAACTTGTATTTTGGACCCTAGACCAACAAACTCAGAATCTCCAGTGATAGGATCTAGATACCTGCATAGCAACAAAGTCACTAAATAATTTTTATTTCTACTGCCATCATTTAACAGCAATTGTGCCAAAGATTTAACCTCATAAATGTTTTTATTCTGGATTTTTAAAGTTGGGATTATATCTTGTGATTTTCTGTTTGAGACATTTTAGTCAACTTCTTCCAGATTATAAGTTTCCTTCAAGAACAAGTCTACATTTAGTAATTAAAGAGTGTGAATGATTTTTTATTCACATAAATACACAGGAAATGTTGAAGACATGATAAACAGCAGTCTAAGCAGAGGCCTTTGTAAGTGTGACACCGACCTGCTTGATGGAGAACTGTAATCAGTTATATCATAAGAGGAGCCTGGCAGGGACAAAATGCCTTATTATAGAGAGCCCAGGGACCAGATCATTGTGGACATGGGCAAGCAAAAGAGTTGAGATGGTATCTCATAAATAATGCCTTTTAGAAAGATGGCTTGCAGATTGAAGGCCTAAATTCCTCAATATTCCATGGAATATAAAATAAGGGCTTGACTACAGAAGGAACTGAAATACAGAAGAGAGGGTGGACAATGGGGATGTTCAAGGCATAAAATCAACCCAATTTGTTTGGGGATAAAAGAAAAGAAAATGATGACCATGCTTCCATAGTTTCTTTAAATGACTTGAATAATGTTGGATTTGTTAACTACAATATACACAGGAAAGTGTTATGGCACCCAAAGATTTGTTACAGTTATACAAGATGGATATATTCTAGAGATCTGCTGTACAACATAATGCCTATAGTTAACAAAATATGGTGTTATGCACTTAAAAACTTGTTAAGAGAATAGTTTTTGTGTTAAGTCTTCTTACCACACACAGAAAAAGAAGACAAAGCAAAGGGACCAAAGAAACCTTTTGGAGGTGACAAACATGTTTATTACCTTCTTTGTCACGATGATATTATGGGTGTATGCATATATCCAAACTCAAAATATATACATTAATATACATATTAAATATGTGCATATTTTTACATATTAAATATAGCTTAACAAAGTTGAAAAAATAAAATTAGTACTTTTTTAAAATTTTAAAATGGTTTTGTAACTGTTGAAAATTAAAAGGCAAGGAACCGAAAAATGGCGGCGGAGTGAATGGAAGCTACACAGACCGTCTCCCAGAACCAAACTGGAATTACAACTATAACACAGACAAATTGACAAATTGACGGGAAAAACCAACAGAAAAGCAGCTTGCGAGGACCAGACAACGAGGGACACTGACTCCATCCCGGTAGGCTTGCGAAGGCGCAAGACGGGGCTGGGAGCCCACAGTCGGCAGCTCGGCAGCGGCCTTAGCTGGGAGTAGCGCCCTCGAGTTACACTCCCAGGCGGCTCCACAGTGCAGAGCCGGGACAGAGGCTGAAACAGCCACAGCCACTGACCTTGGGCTCCGGCAGAGGGAGGGCAAACTGGCCTGGAGCTGTGATGGGACACTCGGGGTTTGGAGGGCGCTCAGAGCTTTGGCTGAGTGCAGCCACTCAGGACGGTGGCCACATTGCTCCTTCCCAGGGCTCAGCCAGGGCAGCAGCCCCTCCCTCGGAGATCCAACCCCAACCTGTGGGCCATTGAAGTGCTAATTGAGGCTCACTAACAACCAGCATCTGCCCCACCCTCGTGAAAGCCCCTTGGCTGAGCACCAGAGGGAGTTTTTCAATCAACTGACAACCCAAAACTCATCAATTAACCTAGACTGTTAGCCTCCAGGCAAAAAGCTAGAGGATAACAGTACCTTTCCTGGGCTGGCAACTTTAACCAGGAAAGTAAGACTTGACAGTGGTGTTCAACGTGGGTCCTCCCTCGCTCATCTAAACACAGGAGAGGGAGCCACAAACAGCAGAACACCAACACCCACAGGGAGAACTTGACAGGCTCCAAAGCCCTCAGTGATAGCCAAAATGGTGAAACACAGAAACAGAAGCCAAATGAAAGAGCAAGACACCTCCACCGAAGATGAGATCAATGTGGAGCAATTAGGCATGTTAACAGAGCTAGAATTCAGAGCCATGATCTTGAGGAAGCTGAACAGCATGAGTAAGGATATAGAGACACTGAAAATAAGCCAAATGGAAATTAAAAACCAACAAGAAGAGATAAAAAATGACATATCCGAAATGAAACACACATTGGAAGGTTTAAAAAGCAGAGTAGGGGAAGCTGAGGACCGGATCAGTGAATTAGAAGACAGGGTAGAAAAAATCAACCAATCAGAAAAACAAAAGGAAAAAACTATTAAAAAACAGGAAGACAGCTTAAGAGAACTATGGGACAACTGGAAACATAATAATATTCGCATCATAGGAGTCCCCGAAGAAGAAGAAAATGAGCAAGGGATAGAGAATATATTCAAAAAAATAGTGAGAGAAAACTTCCCTAATTTGGTGAAGGAAGAAGGCATTCAAGTTCAAGAAGCACAGAGAGTCCCAAGTAAGAAGAACCCAAACAGGCCCACACCAAGACACATAGTAATTAAAATGCCACAAATTAAAGACAACGAGAGAATCCTAAAAGCAGCAAGAGATAAGCAACAGGTTACCTACAAAGGGAACCCCATAAGGCTCTCAGCTGACTTCTCCCAAGAAACACTACAGGCCAGAAGAGAATGGCATGAAGTAATCAAAGTCATGAAAAACAAGAATCTGAATCCAAGACTACTCTACCCAGCAAGGCTATCATTCAAAATAGAAGATCAAATAAAGAGCTTCCCAGACAAAAAAAGGCTAAGGGAATACATTAGCACCAAACCAGCACTGCAAGAAATGTTAAAAGGACTGCTGTAATTAGCAGTAGAAATGGGAAGAAAAATAGAACCACACTAAACAAAAATGGCAATAAATAAGTACATATCAATAATCACCTTAAACGTAAATGGATTGAATGCTCCCATAAAGAGCACAGAGTAGCTGATTGGATAAGAAAGCATGACTCATCTGTATGTTGTTTACAAGAGACCCACCTCTCAACAAAAGACTCACATAGGTTGAAAGTGAAGGGATGGACAAAAATTTTCCAAGCAAATGGAAAGCAAAAAAAAGCTGGGGTAGCAATTCTCATATCTGATAAAATAGATTTCAAAATGAAGACCATAACTAGAGACAAAGAAGGCCACTACATAATATTGAAAGGATCTATCCAACAGGAAGATATAACCTTGATAAACATATATGCACCCAATATAGGAGCACCAAAATATATTAAAAATCTTCTGGAGGACTTCCAAGGAGAAATCGACAACAATACAATCACAGCAGGGGACTTCAACACCCCATTGACAGCACTGGATAGATCCTCTAGGCAAAAAATTAGCAAGGAAACAGAGACTCTAAATGAAGCACTAGACCAAATGGATTTAATAGATATCTACAGAGAATTACACCCCAAAACTACAGAATAGACATTCTTCTCAAGTGCACATGGGACATTCTCAAAGATAGACCACATGATAGGACACAAACTAAATCTCTACAAGTTCAAGAAGATTGAAATCATATCAAGCATCTTCTCAGATCACAATGGCATGAAACTAGAAATCAATTGCAACAAGAACATGCAAAGACATTTCAACACATGGAGGCTAAATAGTATGTTATTAAACAATGAATGGGTCACCGAGGAGATCAAGGAAGAAATTAAAAACTTCCTGGAAACCAATGAAAATGAACACACAACAACACAAAATCTATGGGATGCAGCGAAAGCAGTTCTGAGAGGGAAGTTCATAGCACTACAGGCCTACCTCAAAAAACAAGAAAAATTTCTAATTGACTGTCTAACCTCACAACTTAAAGAATTAGAAAGCAAACAAAAAGAAAACCCCAGAGCAAGTAGAAGGAAGGAAATAGTAAAGATCAGAGCAGAAATAAATGACATAGAGACCAAAAAAACAATTCAAAGGATCAATGAAACAAAGAGCTGGTTTTTCGAAAAGATAAACAAGATTGATGGACCCTTAGCTAGACTCACCAAGAAACAAAGAGAGAGAACCCAAATACACAAAATCAGAAATGAAAGAGGAGAAGTAACAACCAACACCACAGAAATACAAAAGATCGTTAACAACTACTATGAACAACTATATGGCAACAAATTCGACAACCTAAGCGAAATGGACAAATTTCTAGAAACACACAGTCTCCCAAAACTATTCCTGGAAGAGATAGAAAACTTGAACAGACCAATAACAACGAAGAAAATTGAAGAGGTAATCAAGACTCTCCCAGCAAACAAAAGCCCAGGCCCAGATGGTTTCACGGGGGAGTTTTATCGAACATTCAAAAAAGAACTAACACCCATTCTCCTCAAACTATTTCAAAAAATTCAAGAAGAAGGAATACTTCCAAACACGTTCTATGAGGCCAGCATAATTCTAATTCCAAAACCAGAAAAAGACACTACGAAGAAAGAAAACTACAGGCCAATATCCCTGATGAACATAGACGCCAAAATCCTGAACAAAATATTAGCAAATCGGATCCAGAAATACATCAAAAAAATTATTCACCATGACCAAGTGGGATTCATTCCAGGGATGCAAGGCTGGTACAATATTCGCAAATCAATAAACGTGATACACCACATAAACAAAATGAAGAATAAAAACCACATGATCATATCAATAGATGCTGAAAAAGCATTCGACAAAATCCAGCATCCATTTCTGATAAAAACGCTCAGCAATGTAGGAATAGAGGGATCATATCTCGACATAATAAAGGCCATATATGAAAGACCTACAGCCAACATCATACTCAATGGACAGAAACTAAAAACATTTCCATTAACAACAGGAACAAGACAGGGATGTCCACTTTCGCCACTCTTATTTAACATTGTACTGGAAGTCTTAGCCACAGCAATCAGACATGAAGAAAAAATAAAAGGGATCCAAATTGGAAAGGAGGAAGTGAAACTGTCATTATTTGCAGATGACATGATATTGTACATAGAAAACCCTAAAGACTCCATCAAAAATCTATTAGACTTAATAAATGAATTTGGCAAAGTGGCAGGATACAAAATTAACGTGAAGAAATCGACGGCATTCTTGTACATCAATGATGAACTCACAGAAAGAGAAACTGAAAAAACAATCCCATTTACCATCGCTCGAAAAAAATTACGATACCTAGGAATAAACTTAACCAAAGAAGTAAAGGACCTATTTGCAGAAAACTACAGGTCATTGAAAAAAGAAATAGAGGAAGATATAAAAAAGTGGAAGCACATACCCTGTTCATGGATTGGAAGAATTAACATAATTAAAATGTCCATACTACCCAAAGCAATCTATAGATTCAATGCAATCCCCATCAAAATACCAACGACATATTTCATAGAACTAGAACAAATACTTCAAAAGTTCATATGGAACCAAAAAAGACCCCGAATAGCCACAGCAATCCTGAAAAAGAAGAACAAAGTAGGTGGGATCACAATACTAGATATCAGGTTATACTACATAGCGACTGTAACCAAAACAGCCTGGTACTGGCACAAGAACAGGCATATAGACCAGTGGAACAGAACTGAAAACCCAGAAATGGACCCAAGGCAATACGCTCAATTAATATTTGACAAAGGTGGCAAGAGCATACAGTGGAGTAAAGACAGCCTCTTTAATAAATGGTGTTGGGAAAATTGGACAGCTACATGCAAAAAAATGAAACTAGACCATCAACTTACACCATACACAAAAATAAACTCAAAATGGATAAAAGACTTAAATGTGACCCGTGAATCCATAAAATTTCTAGAAGAAACTGTAGGCAACAAAATTTCGGATATCATACGGAGCAGAATTTTCACTGATACATCACCTAAGGCAACAGAAATAAAGGAGAAAATGAACACATGGGACTACATCAAACTAAAAAGCTTCTGCACAGCAAAAGAAACAATCATCAAAATGGAAAGGCAACCCACTGTATGGGAGAACATCATTGCCAATGATGTATCAGATAAGGGGTTAATCTCCAATATACATAGAGTGCTCATACAACTCCACAAAAGGAAGACAAAGAACCCAATTAAAAAATGGGCAGAGGAGCTGAATAGACACCTCTCCAAACAGGACATACAAATGGCCAAGAGACATATGAAGAAATGCTCAACATCACTAATCATCAGAGAGATGCAAATTAAAACAACAATGAGGTATCACCTCACACCTGTCAGAATGGCCGCCATCAACAAATCATCAAACAACAAGTGTTGGCGAGGGTGTGGAGATAAGGGGACTCTAATACACTGTTGGTGGGAATGCAGACTGGTGCAGCCGCTATGGAAAACAATATGGTGCTACCTCAAAAAATTAAAAATTGAACTTCCATTTGACCCAGTGATCCCACTGCTGGGAATATACCCTAAGAAGCCTGAAACACCAATCAGGAAGAATATATGTACCCCCATGTTCATAGCAGCACTATTTACAATAGCTAAGATCTGGAAACAGCCCAAGTGTCCACCAGTAGACGAATGGATAAAAAAGCAGTGGTACATATACACAATGGAGTACTATGCAGCGGTAAGAAAGAAAGATCTCTTATCCTTTGAGACGACATGGAGGGACCTGGAAAGTATTATCCTAAGTGAAAGAAGCCAAGCAGAAAAAGACAAATACCACATGATCTCACTTATATACGGAATATAATGAACATAACAGTCTGAGGAATACAGTAGACCCAGAAACATGGAAGTAGGGCACAGACTGACATCCCTCAGAAGAGGGGATGGGGGGTGGGGGGGTGGGAAGAGATAAACCACAGAACTTATATGCATGTATGCATGACCAATGGACATGGACAACTAAGCCGGGGACAGGGTGGAGGGGTGGGGGGGTGCCAATGGGGTAAAAAGGTAAAATGTCTGTAACAAAAAAAATAAATAAAAATTCATTAAAAAAAAAAAAAGAAAATTAAAAGGCATTAAAGACACATGATAATTATGATGTGCAATGTCCTTCTACAAAGGAGATTATTACAACACTTGCCAGTTAATATAAGGTCTGTTGATTAAATAATAGCATTGTGTCATTGCAAAATATTAAAAATGTGTGTGAGCCCTCATTTGGGTCTTAGGTGAGGGACTGAAAATAACTTTTCTTGATCTAGCAGTTGGACCAAAATTCGATTGATTGATTGATGATTGATTAACTTTATTTTGAAAAATACTATGTAAATTTTACTCTTTCCTTATCATCTGTAATAGTTATCTATTGCTGTGAAACAAATTATCATAAAACAGTAGCTTAAGACAATAATAAATATTTCAAAGCTCAGAATTTCTCAGAGTTAAGAATTTGGGAGCAGCTGAGCTCATTGGTTCTACCTTGAGTCCCCCTTGATGGTGCAGTCAAATGTTGTGTGGGGTTGTCTTAGACTGGGCTGGAGAATCCTCTTCTGAGCTAACTTATTCATATGCCTGATAAGTTGGTGCCAGTTAATGATGGGAAACACAGTTTTCGGCCAGGGTGGCGTCTCCAAAGGACTACTTGATTATCCTCACATGTTGGCTGACTTCTCCACAATGAATGATCCAAGAGAGAGAGAACCAAGTAGAAACTATCCTTTTAGCAGCCTAGCCTCAAAAGTCTTTTGGAATTTCTTCCACTGCAATCTATTCATCAGAAACAAATTGCTAAGTCTGGCTTTTTTTTTTCATTTGAATAAGAGGCATATGGCATTTCATGTAGAGGCTTACTAAACAGACTAACTTGGTAAGAAAACTAGTTAGAACATGGCCTCCAACTTTTGAAGGAAAGGAGAAGGTCAAGAAATGTGTGGGCATTTTTTTTAAACTACCACATTATGTATTTTGCTTCTAAGTTGAAATAATTTATTTGAACAACAAAAAAAGTCTTGATAGTAAGTATAGTTTCAGTCCCCATATAATTTGTGTAATTCAAATGGCTCTAAGCATGCCTATTTGGATTATAAATAAAAGAAGAAAGATGCAGAAGAAGGTATTTGTAAGACTTGAAATATAAAGTGACCAGAATTTGCAGATGCGGTTTGTGATGAAAACAAAGCCGGAAAAGATGCTTGCAAAGTACTCTGCACAAAACCACCAAACCTCACTGGCTTTTGAGGCTTTTCAATTCTGGCTTCACCCTTGTGTCATTTCTCTAATTATTCTACCACATATCACATTTTACAGCTAAGTTTTAATTATATAAATATTTAGTTCATTGTGTATATCAAGCCTTTGCTGCTGACTTAGTGGCCTTAAAACAAAAACAATTTATTCTTTCTCACATTTCTGTGGGAGGCCCGTCAGTTCTGGTCTTGGTGGTCAAGCTGAGGACTGGCTGGTCTTGTTTGGCTTCACTCAAATGTCTGGGACATCAAATGGACGCTATGACTGGAACAGGTGAGCCTTTCTCTACACATGGTCTGAGTAGAGAGAATGGGATCTTAGAGCCTCTGTCTCTGGTCTCTGTCCTGAGGCTAGCCCAAGCTTTTTCACTTGGAGGGCTCAGGGTCCCCATCAGTGCCTGCATTAGTCAGTACTCTCTAGAGAAACAGAACCAATAGGAGATTATATATATATAATCGACTCATGTGGTTATGGAGGCTAAGAAGTCCCATGATTTGCCATCTGCAAGCTGGTGAACCATGGAAATTGATGGGAGAAATTCAGTCTGAGTTGGAAGGCCTAAGAGAAAGAACGGGAGAAGGGGAGTGTGGAGTTGATGATGTAATTCCCAATTATCCTGAGAACTAAAACTAGGAAGAGGTGGTTGGGAGTCTCAGCTCAAAAAGAGAGAAGATATTTGCCTTTCTTCTGCCTTTTTGTTTGTTTGTTTTAACTCTTCATCGAGAACATTTTCCCATTTATTATCAGATAGAGTGGGAGGGAGGGAAAAAGAGAGAGAAACATCGATGTGAGAAAACACATTGACTGGTTGCCTCCTGCACGACCCAATCAGAGCCTGGGGACTGAACTACAATGGGGGTACGAGGTACGTGCCCTTGACCGGAATCAAACCTGTAACTCATTGGTCTGAGGGCCAACAGTCTAACCTCTGAGCCAAACCGACCAGTGCCTGCCTTTTTGTTGTATTCAGATCTTCACATGATTGAACATTGCCCACCCACACTGGGGAGGGCTGCTCTTCTCTGTTGGAAACACCCTCACAGATACACCCAGAAATAATGTTTACCTGCTATGTGAATATCCCTTAGCTCCAGCAAGTTGCACATAAAATTATCACCCAAGGCCCCAATATACAAAGACTTGTCACGCCTCTGCCCGAGTTATGTTAGCTAATATTCGTTGGCCAAAGCAAGTTACATGGGCAAGATTCAATGGGTAGAGAAACAAAGTTCACTGCTTGAGAGGACAAGCAGTCACATTGCAAATAGAGGTACATATAGGAATGGGAGGGTGTTTTAATGATCTACTTACTGTACGTTGTTTCTGACTTAGTTATTATTGCAATTTTCTATTTCTGCATTTTTTAAAACTTTTAGCTCTTCAAAGTTTAGTGAATACCTTCAGCAATCAATGTGACTAAAACACCTACAGTGAGTAGGAATTCAAGAATTGTTCCCTGACTTGGTAACTCCCACAATTTTTCTCTGAGTTTTCTATGAAGGTGCACATTTATTATTTTCTGGTAGCGACCTTTACATCTCTTCTCCAGGTGAGCTAGTAAGGGGCCTGGATAGTTTCCATCAAGTGATCTATACTTCTTGGCTTCATTTACCTGCTTGAATTAATCAGTCCACAAGTTTCCTACCTTCGAGAACTTAATGCATAACATGTATTCCATTTTTCACTTTCTTGATGATGTGGCAAGACTGGCAAGCACATATGTACATGAGTTATTTAAGTGCTTTGTAGCTTATTAATGGGATTGTACTGGGTTCCATTTAAGATTTTAATTGTGTTATTTTTCCCTTTTGCTTCCAGCTTGTTTTGGCTAATAAAATTACCCACAGCTGCTTCATGTTGGTCATTCCTTCTGGGAGGGAAACCATATGGACTGCTTAGAACAGGTGCTTGGTGCTTGACCAGCTTCATCAGTTTAAATGAGTTTGACCTGTGGCACCTGCTGTTGGGGCACCAGCCTACAGATGTGTTTGCAAAAATTGGAAAATTGCCTCTCTTATATTACAAGGACTGGTGGACGATGTTAAAAACTTTTGCTTCCAGAGAAGAATTTTCTCAGCCAATGTATGATCAGAGTGTAGTAAGTTTGGAAATACTGATAGTATTTAAATTGGTCACTAAGTAAGGGGAGAAAACTCTAGGTTGCCTCAGCTCTTATATTACCATAACCTTGGTCATGTTACCCTGTCAACCAAAGAGCAAGGAACAGAATTGTTATTGTCCAAGAAAACCTGCAGTAATGAGTTTTTACACCCTTAAAAGAGGCACTTGGAGGAACTGGAGATTATCCAGAGAAAGGTAATTAGGGGGGAAAAAATTAATGCTGGGTGTTTTCCGAGAAGTTAAGGCTACTTAACCTAGAGGGGAAAATTAGTCTGAGAGTTCCCTACATTAATGAATTGAAATTATGAAGAAGGTGTTGAACAGCTGTTCTCTAATTCTATAGAGCACTGAATTAAAAAAAAAAAATCTTAACAGGCAACAATAGGTGATATATCAGTGAAGCATAACCCCAAAAATCTAGATTCTAAGAACTGTTAATCAGTGAATGATACCAGATCCACTTAGGAAGTCCCTAAAAATAAAAAATTAACTTTGAGTTTTATAGCGTATAATTCCACCTCAAGGAGGGTCACTGGACTCTTTATTGGTCAAAATAGTAGATTGCTGAGCTTCTACTATGCGTCAGACCCTGTGTGTGTGACCCTATAAAAAAGGCTTGTCCCCATGTCTTAGGCTGCTTTCTAGAGGTGCAATGTCTCCTGCACCCCAGTTCTGTGCTCTATACCTAATGATTGCTAATCTTCTGGTCAAATATTTCTCTGACTTCTTGGTTAGAATACAGTTTCAGGGGCATGTGTGTTAATGTTCAAATGAAAAGTATGTAGAAAATTTCTTCCAAGTTCTAGCCTGTGTGCATGTTGGAGTTTATGTCTCCTTCAAAGAAATACAGAAGAAAATAAATAGTCTTTGTTTTTTTATAATTTTTTTTTCTTTATTGATTTTAGAGAGAGAGGAGAGGAGAGGAAAAGATAGAAACATCAATGAGAGAGAACATCGATTGGCTGCTTCCTGCATGCTCCTCACTGGGGATCTGGCCCATAACCTGGGCATGTGCCCTGACCAGGAATTAAACCAGTGACCTCCTGGTGAATGATTTGATGCTCAATCACTGAGCCACAACACCAGGGCAAAACAAATGGTCTTTGTTTTCTTCTCCCTGAAATACTACTGAACCAGAATAGACTACCTTATATCCTTGGCTGCTCATTTCCATTCATTTAAAACAGTGAGCTCTGGAGATCAAAACTGCTGACTCCTTGACCAGGAATATCATTTGGTTTCCAACTCTGGCCAGCAGACCTGTAGGTATTGCTGGTCACTAGGAAGACTGAATGAGGGAGAATGAATGGATTTAGGTACATCTACAACCTTTTATTTGACCCAACTTTCTCAGGCAAAAATACAAGCTTAAAGATGTGAATGTTGATAGCAAATCATTAGGATTAGATAAATCTGTAACTCCAAAAACACACCATGCCATCTGTTAATTGAGTAGAACCACCATCTATTTTCTAATCAATGCACACCAAGAAAGCACTCAGAGCAAGTGGTAAATTCAGAAAGGGATGCTGCAATATTTTCCCCTAGGCTTCTGATAAGGAGCCAAATTTTATCAAGCTTCTTTATAGACTTTTATCCAAAACTCTCATATGATTACTATATTATATTGGAATATAATGCAATATATTGGTGAAAATATATTTTTAAGTGGTTGCGTTTTATCCTTTAAAAAACACTGAAAAGTGGACATACAGTAAACATGTTATTCAGGAATATAAATACCTTTCTTCAAAATATGCAAGAAATTCTATTTCTGACTTTCAAATGAAGACAGATGACTTCATTTTAATTTAACAGTGTTTATGAAATATTGACAAAGTGACCATAAGAATCTAGTGGGTCAATACTACGTGAAATCTAAAGATGAGTATAAGGCATATTCTTTACTCTCAGGTAGTTTACAGTCTAACAGGGTAGCTAAAAAATTTCTAAACCTATGAAACACTGTACAATAAAAGCCACGTATTAGGACTCAACATTGCAAATGACTAAAACTGGCCTAAGGGGGGAAAAAGTGTTGGGAAGGGAAATATATTGCTCCACAAACTGCAAATTCCACAGGTATTAGTAATTCCAGACCAGCTGGGTCCAGGCATTCAAATCATGTTGATAGAAATCTGTCTTTGGTTAATTCTTAGCTCCTCTTGGCCCAGGAGTGACTTACTTTTCAGGCAGGCTCTCCTCTGTGGTGGCAAAATAACCACTAGTCTCACACTTACATTCTACCATATGTCAAGTCCAGAGGTAAGCAAGCCTTTTCCAAGTCTTGCAATAGACATGGGCTGGTGTCATTGATTTGTTCAATCATTTAATGAATGTTAAGCACATACTGAATATTAGGTAGTTCTGGGCTTAGAAGATATGGTAGTGAAAAAAACAAAGCTCCTGCCTTCATGTAACTCATATGTTAATGGGAAAAATATACATTAGGCAAATATTGAAGTACATATATAAAATTATTTATAAGAGTTATAAAGAAAATTAAATCATGATAAGAAATAAAACGTGATTCACTTGCCCAGCTTGTGGTACTTGTCCATCCTCGAAGCATTTAGTGAGACTATTTGGGCCTGCCTGAAACACATGACCATGTCTGTGTCAAGAGGAATGTCCTCAATACCACCCAAATCATTCAGGAGAAGAATATGGAATAAATAGCCCCCCCCCCAAAAAAAAAACAAGCAAATAACTCAAGATGTTGTTCCTACAAGGAGATAGAATTTCTCAACTTACAAAATAACCAAAGCCCACTGGGTCATAAGAAAAGTTGACGGTAAAACCTTCTCAGGGGCATGACAGAGCTCATATAGACTGGAGATTAATAAAAGGTATGTGGTCCAGGTTTAAGTGCCACATGTAAAATGGGCCTTGAAATAGCTGGGATTAAATCCTGCAACATAGATCAGTAAGGAAGGTAGAGTGACAATAAAGGAACGATGAGCAGAAGAGTCTGGTGTTTGCAGGAATGTTGCTACAGAGATACTGAGCTCAAGATTGTAAATTAAGATGTGGTTGCATTTGGAAAGGCCATGAAATGGTCCCTTGGAAGGCCAAGAGGAGACACTGAAGAGCTTGAAAGGACAATAATGTTGCTGGGATCTGCTTTAGGGAGGTTAAACTTAGAGCAGTGCACAGGATTGTTTGAAGGGAAAGCTAGACAAAGCAGAAAGACAGTTTGGAAACCTATTGCAATGGCCCAAGTGAGGGTTATGAGAGTCTGAACCATGATGTTGTCAGGATCAAAAGAGAAGGAATCCTATGTGCTTTGGATGTTTCAAGCCTGGATCACTGGGGGAATGGCCCTGCCATTGTCAGAATACAAAAGGCAGGCATGAGGACTGAATTGGACACGGGGTTGGAGGAAAATTGGCAACTTAGTATATTGACTTAGAGGTTCTGCCAGAACTAAAGAATGGTGTTAAAACGACAGTGAAAAATGCAATCTGGGGCTTAGGAAAAGGTTGGGCTGGTAATTTAGATATAGTAATTACCTGAATGAAAATGATAATTAAAGCCATCAGAATGGGATGAAATCCTTAGTTGCTTCTTCTCGGGCTCATCTGCAGCCTCTCATTTCCCCAACTTCTAAACATTGAAATGTTCCAAGGCTCAGACTTTGTAACTCTTCTCACATCTAAGCACACACTGATGATCTCATTCAAGTCTCACAGTTTTAAGTACTATCTTTTTGATGAGTCCACACCACTCCCCCAAATACTAGGCTAGTATATTCAGCTGGCTACTCAATACCTCCCAGTGGGTGGGTGTCAAATAGCTCTTTTGAAGTTATCACCAAAAGCCAGTTCTTGATCTTTCAGTCCTCCGCATCTCAGCAAAGGGCAACTCCATTTTTCCAGGTGTTCAGACCAAGAAAATTAGAGTTCTTCTTCTTCCTCTCCTCCTCCTCCTCCTTCTTCTTCTTCTTTAAATATAACACATATAATCATCATTGTATTCCATAGCCTATTCTGGATATAAATTTAATCATTTAGTATGTGGTCTTTTGTGTCTTCCTTTCACTTAATGTTTTCAAGTCTATCCACATTGTAGAATATATCACTCCTACATTCCTTTTTGTGGTTAAATAATATCCCATTGTACTACTATACCATAGTCTTCATTTATCCATTAGTGGGCATTTATGTTATTTTCACCTTTTGGCTATAGTGAATAATGCTATGAACATCCATGTACATGTTTTGATTGAACACCTGTTTTCAACCCTTTGGGGTATACACCTAGGAATGGAATTGATGGATCTATGTTTAACTTTTTGAGAAACTGCCAAACTGATTTCCATAGTGGATGCATTTTACATTTCCACCAGCAATATGCAAGGATATCACTTTCTCCACATACTCACCAACAACTATTATCTGTTTTCTTTTGGTTGTTTCTGTTTTTTATTTTATAGCCATCCTAGTAGGTGTGAGGTAGTACCTCGTTGTGGTTTTGATTTGCATTTCCTTAATGACTAATGATGCTGAGCATCTTTTTTCATGTTGCTCAGTTGTGTATCTTCTCTGGGAAAATGTCTATTCAAGCTCGTTTCCCCATTTTTTTAATCTTCGCCAGAGGATATTTTTTAATAGATTTTTTTTTTCTTTAAGAGAGAGAGTGGAAGGGAGGGAAGGGAGAAAGAGAGAGAAACATTGATGTGAGAGAGATGCATTGACTGGTTGCCTCCCACAGGTTGCCTGATGGGGGCAGGGATCAAACCTGCGGCCCAGGTATATGCACTTGACCAGAAATCAAACCAGAGACCCCTGGTCCATCGGCCAACACTCTAACCACTTCGCCAAACTGTCCAACATTCTTATCTCATTTTTAACTGGATGTTTGTCTTTTATGTTAAGTTATAAGAGTTTTTATGTATTCTGCATGCTAGACCTTTATCACTTATATGATTTGTAAGTGTTTTCTCCCATTCTTTAGACTGTATTTTCACTTTCTTGCTAATATCCTTGGATGTATGAGAATTCTTAATTTTTATGAAATCCAGTCTGTTTTTCTTTTGTTGCTTGTGCTTTTGGTGTCATATCTAAGAATCACCTGCTAAATCCAAACTTATGAACACTCCTATGTTTTCTTCTAATAGTTTGAACTCTCATATTTTAGTTCTTTGTCCCATTTTGAGTTAATTTTTATACAGTGTAAGGTACAAGTAAACATACCATATTTTGTAGTTTACTTATTTACTCCTTATTTTCTGTGTCTAACATTTGAATGTAACCTCTGTCAAGGCAGGCAAGTATTTGTTCACTATTTTATTGCTACCCTGACCTTGCACATAGGAGAGGCACATTATTTGTAAAATAAAAAATTTAATTGGCCAAAGACTCTTTGAAAGAGGAGGCAGCTAAGATGATATTGTACCAATATATTACGATTTAAAATGTTATCTGATGAAAAAGATCAATGAACCTTACTACAATTTTATATCAGCATCCTATAAACACAATAGCTTATTTGATGTTCTTTGATAAGCTAAAACATTCAAATTTCTTTTTATTTATAATTTGAAGAAAAACTCATATATTTGAAGCTTTTTTAAAAAGCTTGCATCAAGAGACTTCTGGTCAAGATGGTGGCGCAGGTAAGTGCGATATCGCGTCCTCCCACAACCACATCAAAATTACAACTACACTACAACACAACCATTCAGAACCGCCTGACATAGAGCTGAATGGAAGTCCTACAACTATTAAATTAAAGAAGCAGCCACATGGAGACTGGTAGGAGGGGCGGAGGCGCCAATGGGCTAGTCCCAAACCCACCTGTGGAGGATAAAAATCAGAGAAGGCCCTCCCTGAGGACTTAGGGGTCCCTGTTTCACACCAGGCACCAAGCTCAGGGTTCCAGTACCAGGAAGAGAAGTACCCATCACTTCTGGCTGTAAAACGAGCAGGAACTGAGGCTGAGGGAGGTTGAGGCTTCTTGAGCCCCAGGCAGTTCCTTTTAAATGGCCTGCACATGGACTTACTCGGCCTTGCTCCCTGCAAGCTTGGAGGGGAGGCAGCTTGAGGGGCACCAGAGACATACAGGGAAGAACTGAACTGTTTGGCCTCAGGACGAGAGCTGGAGAGGCAGTTTTCTCTCAGAGAGACATGCTAGCAGAGGCATTCGTTCCTTTGGTGAGCCCTTCCTGTGGTGGCAGACAGCCTCCATATCTGGGACTCCAGCAACCTGGCTCACACTGTTTGCCCCGCCCTGGTGACTCCCTGAGGCCCCACCCCACCCAACTTTCGGGCCCACCCAAGCTGTTTCCAAAGGCTTTACCACAGGATTGGCCTGACTTGGATCCTGCTTCAGAGTTTCCTAAAATCTCTCAAACGAACAGCATCTGGTCTCAGCAAGCCCCATACCTCTCGTTAAGTGGCCCCAGGCCTGGCACTAGAAGCAGCCAGCCCTTGTTCACAACGTGGCTTTTCCTGGGAACCTCCAAGCCCAGCACAAGAAGCAGCCATCTGCAGATGACTTTGTAGCTTATGCCAGATGGCCCCAGATAGATCACAGGCAGAGGCTGACCTTGCCCCAGAGTCAACACACCCAATGGACAGCTTCAGACCACATCGACACACCACCATCCAACCAGCTCCACAAATGACACACTCAATGAGCAGACTCAGTGAGTACCAGAGCCCTGATGAAGTAAGTCTTGCTCTGTGTGGTGGGCCCCTACACAGCTTATCCACCAAGGTAGTCAGAGGCCAGTGGTCAGTAGGCACAGCCAGTCCTTGCAGCTAATCACCCTGAATAAATCCCTCCTATTAATGTGCCAACAGCAATCAAGACTCAATTACAACAAAAGAGTGTATAGTCCACACTAGGGGTGCACCTCGAGGGCCCAGCTGAGGTGATCAGGCAGGCTGTGCCACTGGATCCTACAGGACACCTACAACAATAGACCACCTTACAAAGCATAGGAGACATAGCAATTCTACCTAATACACAGAAATAATCACAGGGAAGCAGCCAAAATGAGGAGACAAAGAAATATTCCCAAATAAAAAAAAAGAACAAAACTCCAGGAAAAAAATTAAACAAAATGGAGATAAGCAATCAATCAGAGGCAGAGATCAAAACACTGGTTATAAGGTTGCTCAAGAAACTTAGTGAGACCTTCAAGGAACTTAAGGAGGCCTCCAAGGAACTTAGTGAGAACATCAACAACATAAAATAGGATCAGTCAGAAATTAAGGATGCACTAACTAAAATAAAGAATAATTTACAGGGAATCAATAGTAGGGTAGGTAAAGCCAAGAATAAAACCATTGATTTGGTATACAAGGAAGGAAAAACACCCAATCAGAACAGCAAAAAGAAAAAAGAATCCAAAAAAATGAGGATAATGTAAGGAGCCCCTGGAACAGCTTCAAGCATGCCAACATTTGCACCACAGGAGTGCCAGAAGGAGAAGAAAGAGAACAAGAAATTGAAAACCTATTTGAAACAATAATGACAGAAAAATTCCCTAACTCGGTGAAGAAAACAGACATACAAGTCCAGGAAGTACAGAGAGTCCCAAACAAGATGAACCCAAAGAGGTCCACACCAAGACACATCATCATCAAA
Source organism: Molossus molossus (assembly GCF_014108415.1). NCBI lineage: Eukaryota > Metazoa > Chordata > Mammalia > Chiroptera > Molossidae > Molossus > Molossus molossus. The sequence continues at coordinate 38,456,104 of NW_023425346.1, forward strand.
ATGCCAAAGGTTAAAGACAAAGAGAGAATCTTAAAAGCAGCAAGAGAAAAGCAGTTCATTACCCACAAAGAAGCTCTCAAAAGACTGTCAGTTGTTTTCTCAAAAGAAACTTTGCAATCCAGAAAGGAGGGGCAAGAGATATTCAAGGTGATGAAAAGCAACAACCTACAACCAAGATTACTCTATCCTGCAAAGCTATCATTTAGAATCAATGGACATATCAAGAGTATCTCAGATAAGAAAAAGCTAAGGGAATTCATCACCACCAAACCAGTATTATATGAAATGTTGAAGGGTCTTCTTGAAGTAGAAGAAGAACAAAAATATGAACCATAAAATAGAAGTTAATATATATCTATCAACGACTGAATCTACAAACAAAATGAGCAAGCAGAACAGAAACAGACTCATAGATAGAAAGAACTGTTTGTTGTTTGCTGGGTGGGGGTTGGGGAAATGGTGAAAAACATGAAAGAATTAAGAAGTACAAATTGGCTCTGGCTGGTTTGGCTCAGCGGTTAGAGCATTGGCCCGTGGTCCAGAGAGACCGGGGTTCGGTTCCCGCTAAGGGCATGGACCTCAGTTGCAGTTTGTCTCCAGCCCTGGTTGGGTCATGTGAGTGGTAACCACTTGATGTGTCCCTTTCACATCGATGTTTCTCTCACTCTATCTGAACAAAAAAAATGGAAAAATGTCCTCAGGTGAGGAAGAAAGGAAGGAAGGGAGGGAAGGAGGGAGGGAGGGAGGGAGGGAGGGAGGGAGGGAGGGAGGGAGGAAGGAAGGAAGGAAGGAAGGAAGGAATTGGCCCTAGCCGGTTTGGCTCAGCGGTTAGAGGGTCAGCCTGCAGACAGGAGAGTCCCAGATTCAGCTCCCATTAAGGGGGCACGTACCTCAGTTGCAGTTTGTCCCCGATCCCAGTTGGGGTCGTGTGGGTGGCAACCACTCAATGTGTCTCTCTCACATCAATGTTTCTCTCTCTCTCTTCCTCCCTCTCTCCCTTTTGCCCTATCAGAAGATAAATGCAAAAATGTCTTCGGGTGAGGATAAAAAATAAATAAAAAATGTATAAATTGGTTGTTAGGCTGATGAACCTCAAAGGAAAAGGGGCAGGGAGGGTGGGATGAGATAAACCAAAGAACTTTTATACATATATGCATAACCAATGGACACTGACAATAGTATGGGGAAGGCATAAGGGGGTGGAATTGGGGAGGACGTGGTCAATGGGGAAAAAGGGGGTGAATATCTGTAATACATTCAACAATAAAGATGAGTTTAAAAAATAAAATAGGTAGACACACAAGACGTTTATTAATAATAAAGTCCCAATGTTAGGGGATATTATGGGTTAAGTAATCTCCCACCCCGAACTTTGCATGTTGAAGCCCTAACTTTTAATCTGACTGTATTTGAAGATGGGGACTATAAGAAGGCAATAAAGTGTAAATACAGTCATGGGGCTGAGGTCCTGACCAGACAGGACTGGTGTCCTGACAAGAAAAGGAAAAGGTAGAGCTCTCTCGCTCTCACTCTCTCTCTTCCTCCCTCCCTCCCTCTCCTTTCTTTCTGTCCTTCTATAGAAACGAGGCCATGTGACGACCAGTGAAAAGATGGCCTTCCACAAGCCAGGAAGAGAGGACTCACCAGAAACCAACCCTGTTGGCACCTTGGTCTTGGATTTCCAGCCTCCAGAATTATGAGAAAATAAATTTGTTGTTTTTTTTTAAAAAAAGCATTAAATTACATATTGATCACCTTGGATCTTAAAGTGCCCTAGAGGGATTAACTGGCCAGTAACTAAATCAACAAAGAACAAATATGTAATTTTAGAATTTTTCCCACTGTAATTTGTTCATTTAGTGAGAATGTGTCAAATACTGTGGTAGGTACTAGTGGGGGAAACAATGTAACATAATCCTCAATCTCTAATGGTTCACATTACGGAAAAAGACACACATACAAAAATATTAAACTATGTCTTTAATGTTAAAAAGAATAAAAATGCAGTCTATTACATAAAGCACTACTCTTAGACAATCAAGTATGCAACGAGTCCAAGAATTGGTGCAAAATAGTATTTGTGCCGGCAGGTGCTTGTCAGTCACACTGAGTCTGTTACCTATGGGCATTCAAAAGCACCTCTCTCTCTGACCTCTCCTCTCCTGGATCTCCTAAATGTCCTCGTACTATATTCACTGAGGTTAACCAGGGTTCTGAGTTTTCCTCTTCTATGCATTAACCCATGGACCCCATCCTAAAGTGAGTTGAAGGAAAGGAAGCAGACTTCCAGATTCTGATGAAGGAGATGAAGGAAAGTTGTGCTTCCCAGTCCAGACCCCATGAAAATAATTTTAACACAGACCAAGCCCTTACCTGCTGAGACTGATTGTCCCAGTTGCATAACCCCTCTATCACTATGCTACCAAAATATATTTCTCTTTTGTCTGTATTCACAAACTAAACAGAGAACAAATAAATAAAATAAATCTATTGTCTTGGTGGTATATGAGCCAGGATCTCAGAAATGAGGTGGATATGTGCCCTTTCCCAAAAAAGTGAGGAGGTAGTATCAGAAAACCTCATTTTTATAATAATGTCAACTTTTAGTACTACCAGTGTCAACCTAATAAAGGCTAAATCCAGCTGAAGTTATTCAGCCTACACCAAGGTTGCAAATCTTCTGGTTAGCATCAGGAGAGCCATGTGGTTGGTTTCAGTATTGTGGCCCTGATTCGCTGGTGATAAGATAAAGTATTTGATAAACATTTTAAATGTTCTATGCAGCTAACCTTAGGGACACAATTGTTGGAGGAGAGTTTTCAAAAAAATTAGCAAGAAACAAAAGATGAAACCAAAACCTTACCAAAATGATCCAACTTTTAAACTATTGCTAGGAATTTAAATTGAATACACCCATAAAATATTTCATTTGCCCCATTATCTATGAATAACCTCAAAGCAATTTTGTTGGTACTAGGTAACTAACTCCGCGAGTCAGTGAAAACCATCTAGGCCTCTACGTTTGGTACACAGTGGGGGCATCCAATACATCTGAAAAACAAAATGGACTCCAACTCATAGTAATAAAACTAATTCTTTAATTATTAAAAACACTAGGTGTTCAACATCTAAATGAATCTTGAAAGTAATCAATAAAGCATAAAGAGTTCCAACTACACAAATGAACTGAATATCATGTGGGCAATCCTCTTTTGGAGTTATTAAAAAATAAATCAGAACACAGATTTTAATACAACTAAATTACTTCAGCTATAAAGAATCTGGTTCGGCCCTGGCCAGTTTGGCTCAGCAGTTGGAGCATCGGCCTGGGGACCAGAGAGTCCAGCATTCTGTTTCACCTAGGCCCTACTGGCTAGAGGCACGTACCTAAAAAAAAAGAAGAAGAAGAATCTGGTTCTCCTCTGAAACCCCAAATCACTCACTGAAACTTGTCAGAAGTCCTGCTTTGTATTTATTCCCACACAGGTGTATGGGGGGAGGGGCGATTTTCCAAAACACAAATCTAGAATCAGGGGAGAAAATACTTTTCTTTAAAAAAAAAAAAAGGAGAGAAGATGGCAGCAGGCAGGACCAGAGGAAGGATGAGTGTGTGAGAGAGAGTGAGAGGACATGAAGGTGGACCACCAAACCCGAGCAATGCAAAGACGCAGAGCAGAAGGTTCCTGTGCTATGGACGGGAGCAGCCGGCTACCAAGTAAGTGGCTCTTCAGGGCACTTCTCCCTATGCCCCGGGAGGTCCCACAATTTTGGAAGATCCCAGGTCTTCCTTGGGAGGAGGCAGTGGGAGTGGCTAGGGCCCAGTAACCTGAGCCCACCAGCACACCTGGCACCATCGGACTAGCGGACACTGTGTGTCAACACAGACCAGTGCACAGTAGTGGAGCTTGCAAGGTGTCTGTCGTAGAAGCTATGAACAGCCCAGAGCCCAGCAACATCCCCAATAGTAGCAGCCCGATCAGAGTCAAGATATACCCCCAGCAACAGAGGCTGGGGAGCAGACATCCATCCCCAGGCAACAGAAGCACAGACCAGCAGCTGAGACCCATCCCCAAAACCTACAGCAAAAGCTGAGCAGGAGTTGCGCCCCACAGGGCAGCAGCACTCCCCAGCCACCAGCGGCTGGACCTGGGCTCCACAGAGGCCTGTGCAGTCCAGCAGCTCACAAAAGCAGTGGGAAGCCGGAACCCCAGAGGGACTGGTGCGATCCAGCTGCCAGCCCATAGGAACTGCAGGGTGCGAGGGCACCAGATAGCCCTGTACAACCCAACAGGGACTGTGCAATCCAGCTACCCATGGGACCTAAGTGGTGCTGAAGCACCAGAGAGGCCTGTGCAACCCAGCTGCACACAAGATAGGCAAAAGATGTGAAAATGGAGGCAGAGTGAATAGAAGCTACACAGATGATCTCCCAGGACCAAATGGGAATTACAACTAAAATAAAGACAAATCCTTGGAAAAAAAGCAACAGAAAATCAGCAGGACAGGACCATATAACCAGGGACACTGGTAGGATCTGCGGAGGTGTGAGAGGATGGCGGTCTGGGAGCCTAATGACAGCAACAGTCTTAGCTGTGAGCAGCGCCCTTGGGGAATAAAGACCAAGCCCGCTCCACAGCGCAGAGAGTCAGGACAGAGTGCTAAAACAGCCACAGCCACTCACCTGAGAGCTATGTCAGAGGGGGCTGGAACTCTGTGGGAACTATGAGGATTTTGAGGGCACTCAGAATTTTTGCTGAGTTGCTGCTGCAAAGGATGATGGCCAGTGTGCTCCTTCCCAGAGCTGTGGGAAAAAGCAGCAGCACCCCCACCCCACCCCCCAACCCCCGCAGAAGATTAAGCCTTTCCCAGGTGAGGCAAACAAATGCATATTGAGGCTCATTAATACCCAGCATCTATCCCACCCTCTGGAAATACTTTTATGCAGAACAGCAGGGATACATTCCAAGGTACTGAGTAACTGAGACTACTAGCCACCAGAAAAAAAGCTAGAGGATAACTGAACTTTTCCTGGGCTTGCAAATCTACCCAGGAAAGTAAGACTTGACAGTGCTGTTTAACATGGGTCCACACAGGCTCATTCAAACCCAATAGAGGGACCCACAAACAGCAGAACACCAATACCAACAAGAAAAATTTGGGAGGCTCCAAAACCCACTGAGATAGCCAAAATGGTGAAACAAAGAAACAAATCCCAAATGAAAGAACAAGAGAACTCTATCAAAGATGAGATTAATGAAATGAAGTTAAGCTAATTATCAGAGGTAGACTTCAGAGCCATAATCTTGAGGAAGCTCAACAGCATAGGTAAGGACATCAGCACCATGAGTAAACATATACAAACACTGAAAACCAACCAAGTGGAAAGGAAGAATGACATAGCAGAAATTAAGAACGCATTGGAAGGACTAACCAGCAGAGTAGAGGAAGCTGAGGACCACATCAGTGAATTAGAAGACAGGGTAGAAACAATTAACCAATCAGAAAACCAAAAGGAAAAAAAACAATTAAAAAACAGGAAGATAGATTAAGAGAACTGTGGGGCAATGGGAAACGTAATAACATTTGCATTATAAGAGTCCCCGAAGAGGAAGAAATGGGCAAGGGTTAGAGAATATATTTGAAGAAATAGTGACAGAAAACTTTTCTAACTTGGTGAAGGAAGAAGGCATTCAAGTTCAAGAAGCACAGAGAGCCCCAAGTAAGAAGAACACAAACAGGCCCACACCTAGACACATAGTAATTAAAAATGCCAAAAATTAAAGACAAACAGAGAATCCTAAAAGCAGCAAGAGATAAGCAACAGGTTACCAAAAAAGGAACCCGCATAAGGCTCTCAACTGACTTCTCAACAGAAACACTACAGGCCAGAAGGGAGTGGCATGAAGTAATCAAGGTCATGAAAAACAAAGATCTGAATCCAAAACTACTCTATCCAGTAAGGCTATTATTCAAAATAGAAGGTCAAATAAAGAGCTTTCTAGACCAAAAAAAAAAAAAAGGCTAAGGGAATATATTAACACCAAACCAGCACTGCAAGATATGCTAAAAGGACCGCTGTAATTAGTAAGAAAAAAAAAACAGGAAGAAAAATATAACCACACTAAACAAAAATGGCAATAAATAAGTATATATCAATTATCGCCTTAAATGTGAATGGTTTGAATGCTCCAATTAAAAGACACAGAGTAGATGACTGGATAAGAAAGCATAACTCCCATATATGTTGTTTACAAGAGACCCACCTCACAACAAAAGACTCACATAGGTTGAAAGTGAAGAAATGGAAAAAAATCTTTCAAGCAAACGGAAAGCAAAACATAAGCTGGAGTAGCAATATTCATATCTGATAGAGTAGATTTCAAAATGAAGACCATAACTAGCAACAAAGAAGGCCACTACATAATATTGAAAGGATCTATCCAACAGGAAGATATAACTGTGGTAAACATATATGCACGCAATATAGGAGCACCAACATATATTAAAAATCTTTTAAAGGACTTCAGAGGAGAAATTCACAGCAATACAATCATAGTAGGGGACTTCAACACCCCGCAGACATCACTGGATAGACCTTCTAGACAAAAAATTAACAAGGAAACACAGACTCTAAATGCAGCACTGGATCAAATGGATTTAATAGACATCTACAGAGAATTACACCCCAAAAGTGCAGAACTCACATTTATCTCAAGTGCACATGGGACATTCTCAAAGATAGACCACATGTTAGGACACAAACTAAGTCCCTACAAGTTCAAGAAGATTGAAATCATAGCAAGCATCTTCTCAGATCACAATGGCATACAACTAGAAATCACCTGCAACAAGAACATGCAAAGACATTTGAAAACATGGAGGCTGAATAGCTTGTTATTGAACAATGAATGGCTTACCATGGAGATCAAGGAAGAAATTAGAAACTTCCTGGAAACCAATGAAAATGAACACACAACAACACAAAATCTATGGGATGAAGTGAAAGCAGTTCTGAGAGGGAAGTTCATAGCACTACAGGCCTACCTCAAGAAGCAGAAAAATGTCTAATAAACTATCTAACCTCACAACTTAAAGAACTAGAAAGCAAACAAAAAGAAAACCCTAGAGCAAGTCGAAGGAAGGAAATAGTAAAGATCAGAGCAGAAATAAATGACATGGAAACAAAAAAAACACTTCAAAGGATCAATGAAACAAAGAGCTGGTTCTTTGAAAAGATAAACAAGATTGATGGACCCATAGCTAGACTCAATGAGAAACAAAGAGAGAGAACCCAAATAAACAAAATCAGAAATAAAAGAAGAGAAATTACAACTGACACCATAGAAATACAAAGGATCGTTAACAAATATTATGAAAAATTATAAGGCAACAAATTCGACAATCTAAGCATAATAGATAAATTCCTAGTAACACATAGTCTCTCAAAACTGAACCGGGAAGAGATAGAAAACTTAAACAGCCCAATAACAGCAGAAGAAATAGAAGATGTAACCAAGACTCTCCCAGCAAACAAAAGCCTGGATGGCTTCACAAGGGAATTTTACCAAACATTCAAAGAAGAACTAATACCCATTCTCCTCAAACTATTTCAAAAAATGTAAGAAGAAGGAAGACTTCCAAACTCTTTTTATGAGGCCAGCATAATTCTAATTTCAAAACCAGAAAAAGACACTACAAAGAAAGGAAACTACAGACCAATAACCCTGATGAACAGAGATGCCAAAATGCTAAACAAAATACTAACAAATCAAATCCAGGAATATATCAAAAAAATCATTCACCATGACCAAGTGGGATGCAAGAATGGTACAATATTTGCAAAATAATAAATGCGATACACCACATAAAATAAATGAATGATAAAAGTTATATGGCTATATCAATAGACACTGAAAAAGCATTTGACAAAATCTAGCACCCATTTCTGGTAAAAACACTCAGCAATCTGGGAATAGAGGGATCATATCTCAACATAGTAAAGACCATATATGAAAGACCTACAGCCAACATCATACACAATGGGCAAAAATTCAAAGCATTTCCCTTAAGAACAGGAACAAGGCAAGGATGCCCATTTTTGCCACCCTTATTTAACATAGTATTGGAAGTCTTAGCCACAGCAATCAGACAGGAGGAAACAATAAAAGGGTCCAAATGGGAAAGGAAGAAGTGAAACTGTCATTATTGGAAGATGACATGATACTGTACGTAGAAAACCCCAAAGACTCCATTAAAAATTTACTAGACTTAATAAATGACTTTGGCAAAGTAGCAGGATACAAAATTGATGCCAAGAAATCAATGGCATTTTTATACACCAGTGATGAACTCACAGAAAAAGAAATAAAAAAAAAAAAAAAAAACAATCCCATTAACCATTGCAGCAAAAAAATTAAGATACCTAGGAATAAACTTAACCAAAGAAATAAAGGACCTATTTGCAGAAAACTACAGGTCATTGAAAAAAGAAATAGAGGAAGATGTAAAAAAGTGGAAGCACATACCTTGTTCGTGGATTGGAAGAATCAATATCATTAAAATGTCCATACTACCCAAAGCAATCTATAGATTCAATGCAATCCCCATCAAAATACCAATGACATACTTCACAGAACTAGAAGGAATATTTCAAAAGTTCATATGGAACCAAAAAAGACCTCAGATAGCCACAGCAATCTTGAAAAAAAAAGAACAAATTTGGAGGGATCAAAATACCAAATATTAGGTTATACTACAAAGCTACTGTAATCAAAACAGCCTGATACTGGCACAAGAACAGGCAAATAGACCAGGGAAATAGAACAGAGAACACAGAAATGGACCCAAGGCATTATGTTCAATTAATATTTGACAAAGGAGGCAAGAGCACACAGTGGAGTAAAGACATCCTCTTTAATAAATGGTGTTGGGAAAATTGAACAGCTACATGCAAAAAAAATGAAACTAGACCATCAACTTACACCCTACACAAGAACAAACTCAAAGTGAATAAAAGACTTAACTGTGACTCATGAATCCATAAAAATCCTAGAAGAAAATGTAAGCAACAAAATTTCAGACATCATACGCAGCAGAATTTTCACTGATACATCACCTAAGGCAACAGAAATAAAGAAGAAAATGAACACATGGAACTATATCAAACTAAAAAGCTTCTGCACAGCAAAAGATAGAATCATCAAAATGGAAAGGCAACCCATGGTATGGGAGAGCATAATTGCCAATTATATATCAGATAAGGAGTTAATTTCCAATATACAGAGAGTGCTCACACAACTCAACAAAAAGAAGACAAAGAGCCCAATTTAAAAATGGGCAGAGAAACTAAATAGACACCTCTCCAAACAAGGCATACAAATGGTTCAGAGACATATGAAGAAATGCTCAACATCACTAATCATCAGAGTGATATAAATTAAAACAACAATGAGGTATCACCTCACACCTGTAAGAATGGCCGCCATCAACAAATCATCAGACAACAAGTGTTGGTGGACAAAAGGGGACTCTAGTACACTGCTGGTGGGATTGCAGACTGGTGCAGCCACTATGGAAAACACTATTGTATTACCTCAAAAAATTAAAAATTGAACTTCCATTTGACCCAGGGATCCCACTTCTAGGAGTATATCCTAAGAATCCTGAAACACCAATCAGAAAAAATATTTGTACCCTCATGTTCATAGCAGCACTATTTACAAAAGCTAAGATCTGGCAATAGCCCAAATATTCATCAGTAGACAAATGGATAAGAAAGCAGTGGTACATATACACAAGGGAGTACTATGCAGCTGTAAAAAAAAAAAAAAAAAAGAAAGATCTTTTATCCTTTGAGACAACATGAAGGGACCTGGAGAGTATTATCCTAAGCAAAACAAGCCAATCAGAGAAAGACAAATATCACATGATCTCACTTATATGTGGAATATAATGAACATAGCAGCTTGAGGAATGGGGTAGTCCCAGAGATGCTGAAGTGGTGTACAGACTGACAATCCCCAGAAGAGAGGGTGGGGGGGGGAGATAAATCACAGAACTTATATGCATGTGTGCAGAAAAATGAACATGGACAATAAAGCTGGGACAGGGCAGGGAGAGAAGGGGAGGGGGTATCAGTGGGGGGAAAAGGAGAAACATCTGTAACAAAGATAAATTAATTAATTAATTTTTAAAAAAATAATAGTAATAATTGTGATAGCGAAAACAGTAATAAAACACTCCATCTTACCACGTCATATGGGTTATGTTTCCTTTGATTCAGAATCATTCGTTTCTAGTAACTATAAAAACAATTCAAAGTGGTGTACCTATGATCCCCATTTAATCCCCAACATTAGTGTCTTTTTTCTACATTCCCAAACTGGAGATATGTGTACATTTTTCAAGTCCTTTTTATCACCCAAGAAAAGAAGCAGACTCATGAGTATTATTTTCGACCCCTTTTTGCCTAAACATCCCATGAAACAATTTCTGTTTTATAAGAAGATAGTTAAAGATGCCATATTCATAATCCAGTTGAGCGATGCATAACTTCAGAGGCATAACTGGGGTAGACTATAATTTGACTAACACTCCAAAGGTGTGTTGTGCTCACAGGTACATGCTGACCCACTGTGATAGTCTTCCCTCCAGACTTCCTACTAAGAGAAAAGAAAGCACAAAAACCCATGTTTTTTGCGTCTATGTCAATTAAATTGTTTTCATCTCTTCAATCTTTTTATAATCACCTTCTAGGGCCAAGGCCCAAAAGAATCTTTGAACCACCCATGTAAGAAGTTCTTGCCCATTCTTTAATATTTCTGTATTTTCATATCTGTAAAACAAAAAAGTTCTTCCATACATTATGCTTTATAATAAGACACTAAGACCGCCAAGTTCTGCTCCTGCTATGCAAAGACAAATTTTTGGAATTTTGAATGCCATTTTCTTTCTCAGCAAGGCTTGTTTTTTTTTAGTACTCTTGTCTCCTTAACTTAAAATTGCTTTTGAAACTTAAGCGTGGATAATGCCTTCTTTGTTTTCTCTGAGTGGTCCATGGACTCTAGGGAAAATAGAATCACAAGGCAAAAAGGTCGATGAAGTATAAAAAATAAGAAAAACATTTTTTAAATTATAAATATATATATTTAAAATATGTATTATATTAGACTCTAAACTTCTGAAGGATAGTGTCCATGACAAATACATTTTGGTATTACCCAAAGTATATATAGTAGGCCCTCGATTAGTGTTTGAGTAAGCCTGTGAATTAAAGAAACTTGTTCATTCTTAATTACATCCAGAATCTAATCTTAATAAAGGTTGAATACAGAAAGAAGTTGCGTCTCAGTTAAACACTGTGGAGATTTAGTGTGTACACCAAATAGAAAAGTATCAGGATGCCCAGATGGTGTGGCTCAGTGATTGATCATTGACCTATGCACCAAGAGGTCGCCAGTTCGATTCCTGGTCAGGGCACATGCCCAGGTTGTGGGCCAAATCCCCAGTGGGGGGCAAGCAGGAAGTGGCCAATTGATGTTCTCTTTCATTGATGTTTCTATCTCTCTCTCCCTCTCCTTTCCTTTCTCTCTAAAATCAATAAAGAAAAAGAAAATACCTTTAAAAAAAAAAAGAAAAGTATCAGCATGATTAAAACTAGAGAGAGAAATTCTATGTGAAATCCAAAAGGGGAGAAAGATACTCAGTACTCAAGATTTGCTAATTCCTTAGAGAATGACCAAAATTGGACAGAACTTAAAAAACAACTACTTGTTCTTCCTCTGATCTTGCTAGATCTCTAAGTAGACCAGACTTTTGCAGGAAAATAATTATACTTGAGAGATGGCTAACAGGGTATCCTTTTTCTTTTCATCAAACTCACCAAGTTTGTTTTCATTAGAATGTTTGCCCTGTATTTGCATAGCTCATTGCTATTCATCTTATAAATTTTCTTTCAGATTTTACCTCCTCCCAAATCTTTCCCTAACCACCTGATGCAATATAATTCCTACCTTCCTACACCCACCCACGCTGCATAATTCTGTCATATCTCCCATTGTTGTTTTTCATGTGTACTAGATTTTAAGGTAAATGTTATTTGTTTACAAACCTCCTCAACTCCCACACATGTTATTTACCAGTTTTATCCTTGCTAAGTTAATGTCTATGCTAGTTGTTTCATTCTGTAAAATGTGGGTCACAATAGTACCTATCTCAGAGGGTTGTTTAAAAGGCTTAAATGAGATAACAGGTAATACAATTAGGACAACATCTGGCACATAGTAAACTCAAAAAACACCTATTGTTACACAAAAGAATGAACAGATAAATAAACAGAAATCCATTTTTAACAAAGAACCATATCTTCCAAACTTATATGTAGTAAATATTATATAAAATCTTTATATCTCAAGCCCATTGCTCTTTTTTATAATAGCTCAGCTCAGAATCTAGTCTATACAGAATGACGAAGAAGGCAAAACTGTAAAATTATTTCTGTTTCTGCAATTAAATAGGATCTTCCTCTGCAAACCACAGGGCTTGAGACCCTATCCTTCACCCATTCCCTTTCCAGTGCCATACCTTTGCTGGCTTCAAATGTTAATGGCTCTGTTAATGATGCTATATGTTATACTCACAGGCCTTTCTAGGAATAATGAGTTAATGATAAGGTGGCTCACTTGATAGGAATTACAGTACTTGTTTCAGGAGACTCTGTGGTGAAGGAAGTTGTAGTTTGTCCAGAGGACCTTGGGGCTGCCCCCCAAATACAGTAGAAAGATGACAGCTTATAGTCAATCTAGACTAGACTGCTTGGAAATGTAAAAACAATTCATGATCAACTGAAAGGTAGCGCCTTATGTAAATGTCTTATCAGCACAAATCTTGTAATATCATCTTAATTTTATATACAAAATACTCCAAAAGCATACAGTTTTTAATATGAGATAATTTAGAAAATGATTGAACAATGCAATAGGCTACCAGGATTGACACCATTTAGTATAATCTGATGATTTGCTGAAGAGAAATACTGCATATTTGTAATGATAGATTGAGAAGAAATTGTGGAGAATCATTTACAAAATAGATTTGTAATCCTGAGTCTGTTTAATCACACCAATATCACAGGGGCTTCAATAGTGTTCTAAAGTCCAGAATTTAGAAATTCTCATAAAACAGTGCTTAAAATTGTGATGGAAAGAACATCTTCTTTTGCTGGAAACAATGGAATATAAATTTAAGAATAATTCTGTCTTTCAGTAGCAGTTAGTTGCCAAAGGACAGAACAATGTTGGCAAGACAGTGTTCTGAACCAAGTATAAAGTATAAAATATTTTATTCACAAATTACATTACGTTTAAATTAGTTTATTCTAGACTCCAAATCCTTCAGATGCTATCTTTTACTTAACCTATTAAGTCATGAGTTTAGAATAAAATGCTGCTTAATGTTATTAATGAGATCTTATAGTTGAATATTATTTTAGCTAATCTACTGAAACTCATCAAGGCAATCATTTTTCTCCTCTTTGCATTCTGATTCAATTTTATTCCTGACATTAAAAATAATGTCCTCTAGGGGCAGTGGAATTCAATGTCGTGTGAACAGTCTGCACATGCCCCAGCTGATGTCTTCTATACGGGGTTAATGTGCAACTTCTGCTCACCTCCAGCTTTGACTCCCAGTTGCCATCAAAACCAAAATCCAGATTAAATTAAAAACAAGAAAGTCTATATATGCTGGGTCCTCTAGTTTGGCCAATATCAAAAATAGTGCATTGGCCATATTTCTCCCCTGCAGAATTGAATACACTCCAAAATATTTTGATAGCCTTGAATATTTGAGTACTGCTCCATATTGTTTGACTCAGTAACTGGATACAGCCCTTGAGAAAACCTCAGTCATTTAGTAGATAAGATTTCAGAGCTTCCACCGGCTTTTAATGTTCTTAATCTTTTTTCTAATATTTCTGTTTTATTGTTGTTGTTTTTCATCCTCACTTCTTGCAATGTACATCTATGGTTCCTGTCACTTTAAGATCCATTCTTTCTTCTGGAAATGTAACTTTATGTTTCCAAGACAGCCACCATTCTTCACACCCAGTTTTTGTGATTCAGTTCATGTTAATCCTACTCCTGGATCTAAGCGATAGATGTAAGCCCCCAAGACAGTGCCTCGCAGCTCATTGTCGACAACACAAATTGAATTCGGTTAGCACATGTGATCTGGACATTACAAGTGGCATATTCCATGTGTCTGGCCAGAGTGCTTGGGTCAAGGATGGACACAATACCCTAGCAAGTCAATAAAAGTCAACTGGCAAGATTTTAGTGGGAGTACTGGAATGGAGATTCTCTTTCATTGTATTGAGGTTAGTAACAATGCAGCCTTGAGTTACTGAGGACATCTAATCTTTCTATGAGAGGAGCTACCTGAATAAGAAGCTAACACAGCCCTGGCCGGTTTGGTTCAGCGGTTAGAGCGTCGGCCTGCGGTCCTGAGAGACCTGGGTTCGGTTCCCGCTAAGGGCACGTACCTCGGTTGCAGTTTGTCCCCGGCCCTGGTCGGTTGTGCGGGTGGCAGCCACTCGATGTGTTCCTTTCACATAGATGTTTCTCTCTCTTTCTCTGTTCCTCTCTCTCCCTCCCACTCTACCTGAACAAAAAATGGAAAAATGTCCTCGAGTGAGGATAAAAAAAAAAAAAAAAAAGAAGCTAACACAGAGGAAATCATAGCCAAGAGATAGAATCTGAATTCTGACCATATTATTTGAACTCCTGTATCTAACTATGCCTGACGACCTCCTGCCAAACTTTTAGTTACATGTATAAATTAATATTTTTTTTCTGTAGCCCATTTCAGTTGATTTTTATATCACTTAAAATTGAAAGATTCCTTTCAATATATTGCTTCCTTATTTTTTTCAAAATGTCAGAATCTCATGCCATAATATTCAAGCAGATAAAAATGAAGATCACTGAATTATTTGAATTGAAAGTAGTTTGGAAGATTTACCTGTTATTTCAGAGATTGCTGAGGAAACAATTACATTAACCTAGTATCTCCTAGCTTCAGAGGAAGGTTGTTACAATCCTTCTGGGTAACATGACAAATACTAGAGACATTAATATAATTAAATAAGTGGTAATATATGATCAAGTCATGTACCTGTTCTTCAAGGATAGGATCTCCACAAAACAAACAAAAATAATTCAGTGTTTTTGAGCATTATAATTTTCAGATTTTAAAAATGCATAGTTCTGTCTAATAATTTAGCCATATTTCTAATTCTCTGATTATTCATTTATTCATTTAAAAAATCTTTGTTGGTTCCCAACTCTAGGCTAGTCATTTTGCTTCTTGCTGAGTGTACACTATCTACATACACTAATAGGGACTCTTTTATTTTAGTATTCATTGGTACTTCCTTCACAAGATGAATAAGAGGAGGGAAAAAGATGAAAATCTTTTCCATTAAATGTCATCACTTGTAAATTATTTTACTGGTGGCTGAGTGGAAAAGCACTTTTAAGTGAATGAACAATGTAAAAATTTTAAATTATTTGTCATTTCCATTTTCCTCTAATTTCCTCCTCACCCATTCTAATAAAGCATTAATAATTGGCCATATTCCAAGTGAATAGATTAATCAGAGAGCCCAGGTTATGATGTTTATTATAAGTATTTTAATATTTGTCATCTCTCAAACACTTTTGTCTATACAGGAATTGGAAAGTGAACAACTTTGTAAAACTATCTGCATAATTCAAGTCAAGTGTCCTAATTACGGATGCAAAGTGATGCTTTTGATGATCATAACATTATAACAAGTTTAACTTGGGAAATTCAATACGATCAAGCAGTTTGAACATTATATTATGAATCATGATTCCAAAAATCCAAAATTTGAATTTCCATAATTTCACCCCCAACCATTTGAAGGAGGGAATTATTTAGTGCTAATAGTTGCGATCATTATGATGAAAGGCGAAGGGAAAATGCTGTAAACAAAGCAGGAAAATATTGTTGGTGTGTAGTATAAACACACAAACAATTATCTTAAAATGTAATCTTCATGTGACTTATTAAAGCAGATTACATTTTAATGTGCATTGCAATTTGCACATTATAGAGAGCACTCTATATGCAGCGTTAACTGTGTGACCGGCCTGACAACCTGCACAACTGAAGATATAAAAAAAGAAAAAACCCTCTGCTATCTTTCTCTAAATGGATGTATTTGGTGTTGATAGTCAGATACAGTTTTCACCTTTATCCCAGCTTGTTTCTGACCCAGTGGGTTAGTGTTAATCACCACTGTAGGCACCAATAATTTCCCCATATGTGGAATTTGATAAGTTAGAGCACCCACTTCAATTCAAGAAGATTCCAGCTGACTATCCAGTTATCGCTATGGACAGCTTCAAGCACATCCATGGCTGGCCTTGTATTCTTAGCTTTATCAAGCGCTTTGCACTTTTTGTCTTTTATCTCTTAATTGAGACCTGACTGCAAGAAATGCCTATCTCTTCAACTGGGTTGCATTAAGTATTAACTTTAACTGCTTTGGGTACTTGAGGTACAGAATAGGCGGGGGGAAACCTTAAGAAGCTGTGTAGAGTGGAAAATCTTCCCAAATCTCTATTTATAAATTGTGTAAATGCTACAGCGTTTTTTAAAAAGTAAATAAATCTTTATCTCTTTTCCAGATTAAAAAGAAAAAGTATTTATATTACCAACTGGAGGAAAGTTTATGAATCCTTCATCATCTTTGGCAATAATAATAATCCTACAATTCTAGTCAAAGGTGATAATATTTAAGAAGAATAAATAATTCAGTAATAATAGATGAGAAAGAACTTTATAATTTATGTCTCTGGAATGTCTATGGAATGACCCTTTTTTAAGGAGTGTGGAAATGGGTTTTTATTTGAACTGAGAATGCACCAACCCAAGGTTTCGGGATAGATTACAAAGATAAATTCCAAGTCTTGAAATTTCCTTTGTTAAATATTTCCCATTTCTCAATATCATCCAATTTGTACTATTTTGTGTACTTTCTTGAGAGCTCTTTCTGTGCCCTTTTTAATTTTCATCCCAGTTCTCGCAGTTAGTAGACATTCAACTAATGTTCATTGACTTAAATGACATTCACCTGGGGTCTTGCTCAGCAGTCACAAACCCTCCCGGTAACTCCCCGCTGTGTGCCTCCCTGAGAGACGTCCAACTCTGCCAGCACTGTAGTACCTGCGGCAGGCGCTCCTCCATGAATAACGAAGAAGTAATACTTGGAAAACACATGTCATGAACAAAACAATAGATTTACACTGTAGCACTAAAAAGCTGAAACTCTAGTAAAATGGTAATTTGCCAATGGGAAGTGGACCTGACTATCACTAATTAAATGGTGCTGCTCAGTTTTTATGCCGACACCTAAAAATTGAGAATAAATGCTAGATATTAGGGTTTTGATATCTCTTCAGTCAAAATGTCTTCAACTAAATCTAAACCAAGACAAGAAACATCTCCCTAAGAATTAAAAACAAAGCTATAAAATAAATTGAGAGCTAGGAATTGTCAAGAAAATGTAGAATAACAAGTAAGACTGCTAACAAATTTATAATAGTTATAAAACAAATTAATTGTACTAATAATGAAAGTAAATTTCCTACATTGTGTTAAAAATGTAGTGAGAGATGCATAATGGAAGGCATCACCCAGGCAGAGTTTATGTTCTGAGATTCTAATATGTTCCAACTAGAAGTATTGGTTCCAAAGAGCTATCTAGATCTGAGAAGGGGAGGAAGAGAAAAAAGAATTCATAAGAGAAGACAATAGAACATTAAGTCCAAATGAGAAGAAATTTTATCCCCTACAACTCATGTGGTACCAGAGCAACATGGGTTGAATTGTGTCATTCACTCATTCATTCGTTTCATGAATTTCTGAGGACTTTGTATATGGAGGCACCTGAGTAACAAAATGAATAAGCTTTTCATGATGTCCTCTGGGTGTGGCTGTGAGAGCACACTGCTTTAATTTAAAACTGTAATTCATTAAAATGTATATAAAAAGAGCTTTATGAATAGTTTTCATTGACAGAAAATAACACACTCTGTTCATCACCTGTACCACCTACAATATAATCCGATGTTCCTACAAGATTCCTAATTCACTAATTGGTCAAGTGCATTCATCCTACCTTGTACCTAAACCAAGTCCCAGTCTCTCCAGGAATCACAGTGTAACATCATTAACATTCCTCATTAGTAAAACCTACACTTATTAGAAAGAACAATACTACTATTAGCAAGGATTTAATATTTGCTTTTCTGTAGATACGGAGAATACGTTAAAAAAGCATTTTTTCTTTTGCGCTTTTACCTTTAACTTATAAAAATCCCCCTCCCCACTTGAAAGACAAAATACTCTCATTTTATTGTTTTCTTATAGGCTCATAAAATTTTAGCTTTGTGTTACTTTTTCAAAGACTCTATTAAACTTGATACATGAGACTGGTAGGCTGCCACAAACTCATAAAAACCTTTTCAAAGAATTGCTGCCTAGCAGTGGAAATTGAATGGCAATTTCTAAGAATCAAGCTAATGGCTTAAACTATAGAAAATGTGAAGTCTACTAATAGATAATTTAGGATTTCCCCCTTTCCCCCCTACCACTGGAGAGAAAAGAACATGAGCTTGAATAAAATTGCACCAAGATCTTATTAATCTTCTGTCTGTAAAAGCTCAATTTTCCTAAGCAATGGGCTGTGGTACACACACCATATTAAAATCTATGTTAAAGTGTTCTCCATATTTTGGAGCTGAAAGTTCTGCACCTTTTGACTACATGGACACTTGCATTATTGTCAGTTTCAAGAGTTAAATATTCCATCAGGAATTTGTTACTACACAGCGGTACATAATGCCTGAAAACCCCCTGCACCAACACTGCTCTCAAATTGGCAGCAAGTGAACAAGGGACATGAAGGATGCTTCAGCACAGTAACCTATCCTTTCTTCTCTCCTGGGAGCCACTTGGCCAGCTTTCATCCTCATAATTATAATAAATTTGACATTTCATAGATAATATTGATTTCTGTATTTTAGCATTTCACCATAGGTGACAGTCTAGCGTCAAGAATGAAATTTCTATTGATCTCCTGCGCATTAATCTCTCATGTGTATGTGATCATTTTTATAAGACCTTTTACTGCACATAAATCAATATTTCATATTTCCAGCTATGCCAGAGGAGATGTCATATTTGTAAACTGTGAGTTGACACCTGCAATTCCTTCCTGTTCAGCTTCAACTGTTCAGTAACAGTCGATTCAGGGTTGGGAAAGGATCAAGCTCAAGAAACAAGGTAGATGAAAGGCATGAATGTAGACTAGAGTAATTAGCTTAATGAACAAAGAAGCCAAGTAAATGAAATAATGTTTCTTCTGTAAAAATTGCTTCTGTGGACATAAGCATCTATAAAATAGTTTAGCTTTCCATGCTTCTAGAGAGCTGATAATATTAGATTTATAGATTCCGTGTTAATAGAAAACACTGAAATGCTATTTAAAAATTGCTTAAAAAGAACTAACATTTCTTGTCAGGCACAAAATTCACTATCATTTGAAGAATGTTTAACATAAAATATATAATCCTTTTACCCACGTCTCCAATAGTGTGCCAATGCTGATTAAATAGTCATCAGGACAGAGATCTTTTTTCTAATTTAACAAGTAAATTTGTTTCATATTTAATGATTTTTATATTTCAACAATAAGATTTTGTATTATCTAGAAATATTCTGATGAATCAAAATACAATAACATTATAAAGGGAATCTGAGCTTTTCTTTATATAAAGTTGGATTCAGAGTGAGAACTAGCAGATATTTATAACAAGTAAATACTTCACTCTAAAAAGATAATATTCTTATTGCTACTTAGAGATCGACTAAAATATTCATTTTGCCTATTTCAATGGCATGTACAAATTTAGTGTGCATTTGTATATAACCTTGCTGTATTTGTCTATGCTTTATTATTTTCAAAACTGTTTTCTACCTGTTAAATAATAGGAGTTTATCCACAACATATTTTGAGCTTTTGGAATAAGCCATTGGACACAAGCTGATCTGTGTGGATGTTTGTGTTTCTCTTTATAAATTTTCCCTGACTATATTCTTACACTTTCCAATACAGGTTATTCAATGCAAAAGTCAATTTGAACACACTCTAATATGAATAAAGAGATACTGAAAATAGAATGTTCTCATGTACAGCATTAACATTTGTTCTTTACCAAGCAGCTATTCTACATATCTAGAGAAGTACAGAACTCCAAACCTGGTGCAATAAATATTTTAGGATTCTGACAAAATGCTGTTAATTTAATAAAGCATGTGATGGTTTAAAAAGAACTACTTTTTTCCCAGGTAAAAGTGGACTTGGAAATGTCCACTTTCTAGCAATTTCCTATAGCCACTATTGACCACTATTATTTCAAATTATATGTCGTTTCACTAGAAGGAAATGCTACTCTAGCTTATTTTTTAAAGGCCAATCCTTTTTGCTAGTTTCTAAAACATGTTCGTGGCCATAAAATATGTCAGCAAATGACTGTTTTAACATGATGACAGACACATTATCGGAGTGAGACTGACTAGTGTAACAGTGACTGTATTTCAACAGTTGTGTCAGCTTTTGACTGAAAGAGGACAATTAGAGAAAAAAGGAAAAAGAAAACCACCTAGACTGAGTAGTTGGGTATTCCTGGAGAAAGTCAGCAGGTGAAAAGTATATTTACAAATACTTTCGTTTTCTCAGGTGTCAAAAGAATTAGTTGGGAGCTTGAAGCATTATAAAATTTATTTTATTTGAGAACAAATTAACATTACAAAGAGCTGAGCAGCAGGACTTGTACTCAAAACTTGAGAACTTTGACATCATGTCCAAATTGACTGGATCTAACACTCCCACTCTGACTTAGTTAACTCTCACTGTACATTTTGGCATTTTATTTCTTTAAGGTGAAAATCTCTGGGCCCTGAACTTCCAAAGCTGAAATGACCACCTATGTTCCTTACTAATATCTCTTCCTTAAACAAGTTGCATAAAGAGCTACAGATTTAGTCCCTTAGGGAAAAAAATATTCCTCCAATTATGTGAGCAAAAACTTGTAGCAATGATAGGGTATTGAGTAATGCTCCCAAAATTATGAAGGGCATTTTCCCCCATCTCTAAAACTGTGTTTTAATTTGCACTTGCTGGCTTTGCTATATCTCTGTGTCTTTCCTTCCTCACACTTGTCAGCTGCCTTCAATGTTCGAGAATCCATAGAGATTTCCCCCAGACACAAAACTCATTACGTCTGCTCTCATGCCTCTCACTCAGTTGCCTGCATATAATATTTGCTATTCTTGGTAAGGCTGGATTGTATATGTCCTTGGTTCCCATGGCCTCCATAGACACTTTCATTATTGCACTCAACTGTATTGTTATTTTAGGCATGTATATTTCTTTCTTTTCCATAAGTTGAAAAATCTTTTTTTCCTGTCAATATTCCTAATGTCTTGTACATAGCATGTGCTTAGTAGCCATTAGATAAATAAGTAAATCTCTATGGAATGAATGAATGAGACAATCAGTGGTGCATTTATAATATGATGTTTTGTAATGAGAGGGCTCAATAGTTCAATGATGTGGATTTATACAAAAGAATTCACTTATTTTAATAATACTGTAAATTTGAGCTCCTTAATAACATATTTTTTATATCAAAGGTAATTAGTAATGGTAGGCACTCAGTAAGTTATCTGGACAGTGTAGCACAAAGAAGTTTTTTAACTTTTAGTTCATACATAAACAACATTATTTTAATTTGTAGGTTAAAGAAAAAGTTGTCCCATAGCTTTGGTATCTTAAAAATATGCATGCTATCAGTGTTTTAATATGGGAAGAAATAAAGATTCTAATGATTACATTTGGAATATATCACGAAGATCTTATAATATTAAAACAAATTTTTCCAGATAGATATGAAAAAAATGTCTTTCTTCATGTTAATTTTCTAAATACAGACATTGACTAAATATTATACATTTGTAGAAAAATTTGGCTTAACTTTTAAAATAATTTTTTTATTATTTAGAAATTTATAACTTTTTAGTCAAAATGTTCAGTTCCAACTAAAAAATTTCAGAGAAAAAATACATACAAAAATTATTTGAAGTCATGAAAAATCTCAAAATATGGTAAAATTTAGAAATGTCTAGAAAGTAAACATAGATTACAGAATTTTAGGACTATAATAATTTTTATTATTTTAAACCAATTTGTTGCCTCTGTATAAAATATACATGAGAAATAATTGACAATGGGCCAAAAGATCCAATTTTTAAAATTAATTTGATGTCTTAAAATAAACTGCCAATGACAGCATGAACACTAAGAGAATAAATACTTTATAGCATAAAATGGAGAAAGATAAAATAAATGCTATAGTAAGCTTCATAATACAGGAAAACAACTAAAATATTTCAATATGTACCATTTAAAATAACCAACAAAAAAAGGATTAACCATCAGATCCCAGTGAAATTCAAAATGTTGATGTTCTTCAGCAATAAAAATTCCCAGGATCAATGTTAAATGATAGATTATCTGGAATTTCTTCATTCATATAAAAGGAAGCGTATTGAATATATATGTTAAAATGTATATATGTAACATAAATATCTCTACTAAAGAATTTTATGGACTACATGAACCCAAATATCTTTATCGTTAGGCAATTCGTGTCAACCCCACACACACAAAAAAAATTAAATCTAGATTTCCATGAGGTTTTTAAAAGTGTTTTACAATAAAAATATTGAAGCATGTTAGATTTTTTTTTAATTGTAAAAAGAGACAATTATATAAATAGGGGTTCAATTGATATGTTTTTGTTGCTGTTTTTTTTACAAAGAATAATATGGAAACTTTTATAGTGCATAAAAATGTAGAAAAAGAAAATGATTTGTTTATTTTAGTTGTTTCTTCAAAGCTAAAATTATAAGTAAAAGGGAGAACATTTATTTTCATTATAATCAGAGTACAGTATAAAATATTTTTTGTTTGTGTCTTACTCATAAAATCTTTTTAGAAATCTTCTTATTGATTCTGGTTTCCCAAAAGTTAAAAGTTGAAAAGAAAACCAAAGAACATGGAGATTTACTCAGTAAGGGCTGAGCTTAAAAATAACAGTTCTAGAGATAACATGACAAAGTATGTATTACCATGTAAATTTATAAGCCAAAATACAGGATGGGGCAAAAGTAGATTTACAGCTGTGAGTACACAAAGCACAGAGTTTATTCTTGTATTGTTATTTTTTAATTGTTGTATTATTTCCATACAAACAACTGTAAACCTACTTTTGCCCAACCCTGTATATTATAAAATGGTAGTAAAATCTATAAAAGAGAAGAGTACCAAAAAGAATTACCATGTAATAGACCTTCTGTCGTTCTTTTTTAAAATATGTTTTTATTGATTTTTTTTAGAGAGGAAGGGAGAAAGAAAGAGAAACATCGATGTGAAAGAAAAATATCCATCAGCTGCCTCCTGCAGACCCCCTACTGAGGATGAGGCTGGCAACCCAGGCATGTGCCCTGACCAGGAGTTGAACCTGGGACCTCAGTTCATGGGATGTTGATGATCCATCCACTGAGCCACCCTGGCTGGGCAAGATCTTCTTTCTTCAATTTACTTTCTCTCTCTCCTACTTACTGTGTTTTCTTAGGAGCATGCCATCTAATCATTTCCCTATAAATCCTCTTTACTAAACTTTTGAGCAGAGTTTTGAATTATGAATTGGGAGTATCTTTATCCTATTTTACAGACCTGCTTACAAAGTTTTTTAGTGTAAGACCAAAATTACAACCAAGAATGTTTTGTAAAAGGAAAACATTAAAGCAAGACAAATGGAAAGCTCAAAGAAATAAGTGAGATAACATACAGCCCAATGAAAATGGGAAATAAATTTTACACTAACAAAAATAAACATATGAGATGTCCAAGCTCATTCACAATTAAATAATTAAAACAAGATACTAAATTTTGCCTATCAGACAGGTAGTTTATTTTAAATCAATTGATAACTAGGGTGTGGGGAAGTGGAAATTCCCATATTTTACTGGTGAACATATAAATCAGTGTCAACTTTTAAGAGTAATTTGGCCATATCTCATAAAATTACAAATGTAGGGGAAGGTAGAAGAGCGGAAAGGAGAATAAATGGTGATGGAAGGAGTCTTGACTTGGTGTCGTGAACACACAGTACAATATACAGCCCTGGCTGGTTTGGCTCCGCAGACAGAAGGGTCTTGGGTTCAATTCCCGGTCATGGGCACGTACCTGGATTGCAGGTTTGATCCCTGGCCCTGGTGGGGGTCATGCAAGAAGCAACCTACCAATGTGTCTCTCTCATATCGATATTTCTCTTTCTCTCTCGCTCCCTCCATGCTACTCTACTTAAAAATCAAGGGAAAAATATCCTCAACGGAGGATTAACAAGAACAAAAATACAATATACAGATAAAGTATTATAGAATTGTACATCTGAAACCTATATAATTTTATTTACCAATGCTACCCTGATTAATTCAATAAATAAATAAAAGTGTATATACCGCTAGAGAGGAACTCTGTAAGAATCTGCAACATATTTATACCAAAATATATATACTCAGGTGTGCCCACAAGAATTATAATATTGCAGGTAATTTTGTAAAATCAAAAAACTAAAAATGTCAACCAGTAAAAGACTGGATACCTAATGTGATATAGCCAGACAATGAGACACTCTTCAATTGTTTTCTTAAGAGTGAAATTCAAAAACATACAATATACTCATGTAAATTTGCATCTGTTACAATGATTCTTTCCTGATAAAACGTTATTAAAGTAAAGATCTCTGGTTTACACACACACAGGAAATTTGATAATGCTGGGTTAAACTGAGGAAAATAAGTCTTTTTAAGGAGTAGAAGTTTCTGGTTTGTAGTGAAGAGAAAGGCAGGTTTCAATTATTATTTTTTCTTTCTGAATCATTTTAGTTTTCTGAACATATTCAATTATTACTTTTATAATTTTTTTCTTTATTGATTTTATTATTTTGTTTTTGTGTTTTTTTATATGGTCAGTATTTTTATTTTTATTTTTTTTAACTCATTTTTATTGTTTAATGTATTACAAATGTTTCTCCCTTTTTTCCCCATTGACCCCCTCCTGCCTTCCCCACACTATTGTCGGTGTCCAATGGTTATGCATATATGCATAGAAGTTCATTTCACCCTCCCTCCCCCTTTTTCTTTGAGGTTCATCAGTCTAACAACTAATTTGTACTTCTTAATTCCTTCATCTTTTTCACCCATCCCCCCAGCACCCTCCCATCTGGCAAGCAACAAAAAGTTCTCTGTATCTATGAATCTGTTTCTGTTCTGCTTGTTCATTTTGTTTGTAGAATCAATTGCTGATAAATATGTAATAATTGCCATTTTTTTGTTCATATTTTTGTTCTTCTTTGCCTTCAAGAAGACCCTTCAACATTTTATATAATACTGGTTTGGTGGTGATGAATTCCTTTAGCTTTTTCTTGTCTGGGAAACTCTTGATAGGTCCATCGATTCTAAATGATAGCTTTGCAGGATAGAGTAATCTTGGTTGTAGGTCATTGCTTTTCATCACCTTGAATATCTCTTGCCCCTCCTTTCTGGCCTGCAAAGTTTCTTTTGAGAAAACACTGACCGTCTTACAGGAGCTCCTTTGTAGGTAACAAACTGCTTTTTTCTTACTGCTTTTACGATTATCTCTTTGTCTTTAACCTTTGGCATTTTGATGATGATGTGTCTTGGTGTGGACCTCTTTGGGTTCAACTTGTTTGGGACGCTCTGTGCTTCCTGGACTTGTATGTCTGTTTCCTTCACTGAGTTAGGAAAGTTTTCTCTCATTATTGTTTCAAATAGGTTTTCAATTCTTGCTCTCTCTCTTCTCCTCCAGGCACCCCTATGATGCAAATGTTGACATGCTTGAAGTTGTCCCAGAGGCTCCTTACACTATCCTCATTTTTTTGGATTGCTTTTTCTTTTTGCTGTTCTGGTTAGGTGTTTTCCGCTTCCTTATATTCCAAATCGATGGTTTGCTTCTTGGCTTTACCTACCCTACTATTGATTCCCTGTAAATTATTCTTTACTTCAGTTAGTGCCTCCTTAATTTCTGACTGATCTTTTTTTATGTTGTTGATGTTCTCACTAAGTTCCTCGGAGGTCTCCTTAAGTTCCTTGAAGGTCTCACTAAGTCCCTTGGATGTCTCACCAAGTTCCCTGAGCAACCTTATAAGCTGTGTTCTGAACTCTGCCTCTATTAGATTGCTTGTCTCTAATTTGTTTAGTTCTTTTGCTGGGGTTTTGTTCTTTTCTTTCATTTGGGATGTGTTTCTTTGTCTCCTCATTTTGGCTGCTTCCCTGTGATTGTTTCTATGTATTAGGCAGAGTTGCTATGCCTCCTAGGCTTCATAGGGTGGCCTATTGTTGTAGGTGTCCTGTAGGATCCAGTGGCACAGCCTCCCAGATCACCCCCGCTGGGCCCTTGCGGTGCACCCCTAGTGTGGACTATACACCCTTCTCTTGCAATTGAGTCTTAATTGCTGTTGGCACATCAATGGGAGGGGTTTACTCAGGCTGATCAGCTGAAAGGACTGGCTATGCCCACTAGCCACTACCTTGGAGGATTAACTGTGTAGGGGCCCACCACACAGAGCAAGACTTACTTCAGAAGGGCTTTGGTACCCACTGAGTTCACTCATTGAGTGTGTCATTTGTGGAGGTGGTTGGGTGGTGGTGTTTCGATCTGGTCTGAAGTTGTCCACCAGGTGGGCTGGCTCTGGGGCAAGGTCAGCCACTGCCTGTGCTCTACCCAGGGCCACACGGCATAAGCTACAAAGTGGTCTGCAGATGGCTGCTTCTTGTGCTGGGCTTGGACGTGTCCAGGAAAAGCCAAGTTGTGAACCAAGGCTAGCTGCTTTTGTGCCAGGCCTGGGGCCACTTAACAAGAAGTATGGGGCTTGCTGAGACTGGCCCCTCTCAAACCCCAGTTCTGAACTGCTCTTGTGAGCAGCTGGGTCGCACAGGTCCCTATGGAGCCACAGGTTCCACCGCTGTCGGCTGGGGAGTGCTGCTACCCAGTGAAGCTCAGCTCCTGCTCAGCCTTTGCTGTAGTTTCTGGGGATGGTTCTCTGCTGCTGGTCTGTGCTTCTGTTGCCTTGGGATGGATGTCTGCTCCCCAGCCTCTGTTGCTGGGAGTATATCTCGACGATGCTCGGGCTGCTACTGCAGGGGATGGTGCTGCACTCCCAGCTATTTGTGGTTTCTGCAACTGGCACCTTGACAGCTCCACTACTGTGCACTGGTCTGTGTTGACACAGGGTGTCCACTGGTCCAATGGTGCCAGGTGCACTGGTGGGCTCAGGTACCAGATGCTGCTTGTTTGAGAGATTTTAGGAAACTCTGAAGCAGGGTCCAAGACAGGCCAATCCTATGGTAAAACCTTTGGAATCAGCTTGGGTGGGCCTGAAAGTTGGCTGGGGCAGAGCCTCAGGGAATCACCAGGGCGGGGCAAACAGTGTGAGCCAGGTTGCTGGAGTCCCAGATATGGCTTCTGTCTGCCTGCCCCGTGGGGGAAGGGCTCACCAAAGGAAAAATGGCCTCCACCAGTAAGTCTGTCCAGGAGAAAGCTGCCCCTCCAGCTCTCATCTGGAGGCCAAACAGCTCAGTTCTTCCCTGTTCTCTTATGCCCCTCAAGCTGCCTCCCCTCGGAGTTCAGAGGGAACGGGTCTGAGTAAGTCTGTGCGCAGGCCTTTTAAGAGGAACTGCTGGGGCTTCTGCAGCTACAGCCTCCCTCGGCCTCAGTTCCTGCTGGTTTATAACCAGAGGTGATGGGGACTTCTCTTCCTGGCACTGGGACCCTGAGCTGGGCACCTGGTGTGGGATGGGGACGCCTCACTCCTCAGGGAGGACCTTCCCAGCTGAGGTCTCTCCTGATTTTTATCTGCCACACGTGGGTGTGGGACCAGCCCATCCATGCCTCTGTCCCTCCTACCAGTCTTAATATGGCTTCTTCTTTAATTCCATAATTGTAGGACTTCCATTCAGCTTGATTTCAGGTAGTTCTGAATGATGGTTGTGTTGTAGTTCTGTTGTAATTTTGATGTGGTTGTGGGAAGAGGCGATACCGCGTTTATCTATGCTGCTGTCTTGACCCACCTCCCTTCTTTATTGATTTTAGAGAGAGAGGAAGGGAGAGTGAGAGAGAGATAGAAACATAGATGAAAAAGGACATTGATTGGCTACCTCCTGCATGCCCCTACTGGGAATTTGGCCCGCAACATGGGCATGTGTCCTGGCTGGGAATCAAACTGGCAACCCCTTGGTGCATGGGTCAATGCTCATCCACTGAGCCACACTGGCCAGACAACTTTTATAATTTTTAATTAAACAATTGATTATCTAGGCAGGGTGATTATAGCTTTTGTTCCCCCTTTCCTCTCTGAAAATCTATCTAAATCCTGTAAACACACAAAGTTTAAATGAAAACCAAAAGATCATATATGTAGTCAAACAATTCACTGAAAAATATAATGCATACGATTTTGTATGTATGAGTGTGCATGCCTGTGTGTATATCCAACACGGGAATGAGGATGGAGCATCATCACAGTTATCTGTTTTTACCATTAAAATATGCCTGTAACACATGTCCCTCTTTATCTTGGGGTTCAACACATGTCTACTTCTCTTTAAATATTTAAGTTAATATATTTCCAAACCCTCATTCCTCAAGTAGGAAAGGCACAATAGCACTGTAAGTTAAAAAATGCAGATTCTAGAGCAGGCTTTAACTCCTTGCTAGATATGGGTACGTGAGCAAGTATTTCTGTGTTTTGGTTTCTCTTCTGTAAAGTGAGTAATGTTTCCTACCTCTAGTTTCAGATGTTGTAAGGATAAGATGTAAACATCAGTAAATCCCTTAGAAGAGTAAATTGCTATACAAACTTTAGCTGAGATTGGCACACTCCCTCCATATGTCCCCAAAGACTCCCTGGGTTGTGTACTCAGCCCAGTTCAACCTGACCCTATCATCTATGGAAAGTCTGGTCAGTCCACAGAAGGAACCCATCTCCACAGCTCTGCTGCTGTCACCACCGCACAGTATCACCAGCAAAGACGGGCAGTCTGGGCACTAGAAGAAAAATGTGCTTATTTGATAAATACATGTTAAGTGCTTTCTGTGTTCCAAACGTTCCACTTGCAATGAGACTGCAGCGTGAACAAAACCCAGCCACTGCTTGCACGGTGTTTATATGTGTTTTATTGGCCAAACTTCTAGGTAAACCCCAAAATATAGCAGTCAAAAACTGAGGTCACCAAGTAGGTTGGTTTTTCGCATGCTCTTCGTAATGCTGTCATAATGGGAAGCACTAGAAAGAAGCACCGAACAGTTTTCTGACAGTTCTTCCCCAAAGGAATGTCTTAAATTTCTATTAAAAAATGCTTCATGGTACAAAACCAAGGAAAGAATAGTACATGTATGAGTGTGTATATTTGTGTATGTACGTGTGAGAAAATGTAGGGTCAGCAGTATGTGTTGAATGAACTTGCACCTACCAGCAACGAAGTAAAAGAGCTTGCCTTTTTTCTTTTATTTAGGATTTAAATGTAAGACCCCTAATTCCAAATTTCTACTCCTTGAGAAACAAAGACACTTAAGTGCATTCAGGTATCAATGGAAAATTTTAATCACGATAAGTATTTTGCAATTGACACTAAAACCTTAAGCCTAAGCACAAATATATACCTATACAGGGTTTCCTCCCAGGAAATATATACACTGTACTTTATCCATGGCAGCTATCCTCAAAAAAACTATTCTATGTGCCAGTGATGTCATTTCACAGAATCCAGGGAACAATGCTACTCAGCAAACCCACCAGTGAAACTGTAGCCCAGCCAAGTTGTTTCATAATTCCATCACCACAGAAAAATGAAAAATACAAAATATCAATGCTTAGTTCTCCTTAATCAAATTTTTCTTACTTGGAAAGAAAAGTTTCAGTTCTATAAAAGAGAAAAGGGTGTCTACCTATTTGCTAAATTGAAAATTCTTTATAAGCACAACCAGACTGTGATTATTCACATGCTTATATACTTGCAATATTTTCCTAAGTGGGATTACATATCCCACTTGAGAAAGGGAGAAACACAGAACTGTATTCATCAGGAAAGTAGTATGCTGTGACTCAGTACATCCTACGGCCTCAAATGGGAGTTACTTCAACATGCATTTGCTTATTCCATGCATTTAAAAACAAGTGTTTTTCGTACTCTAACACAATATTTTAGGAATTACTCGTACTTATGGTGAGGAATATTAACAACTCAAACCAGATGTCATGCAAATTGTACTGTTTTTGAATACCAAATTTATATGTTCATATAATATATATTTCTTTATTCAAAATCTTATTGAACATATCTTATGCTAGACATGATTGTTCATATGACAGTGTGTAAAACACATGGAATTCGTACCTTCATGTAGTTGAAGTATTATAAGGTGGAAAGTAAATACACTAATAAACATCTCATTAGAAATTCTGATAGATGCAATAAAAATTACATGAGCCATGAGCCAGGAGGCCCACCTCAGACTCAGAGGTAAAAAAAAAGTCCATAGAAGACAGTGTTTGCAAATGACACCTGAAAGATGAGAAGCTTATTGGCAAACTGGGGGACAAAAGCAGGTATGAAGACCTCGCTGGGAGATTATTTGATTTATTTTTGGAACTAAAAGGTCAGTAGTTGAAGCTTGGTGAAAAGTGAGGAGAACAATTCCAAAAGAACATGAACGGGGATGTAGGAGCCACTGCATGCCGCTCCTTGAGGCCAAGTGTTTTAATCAGGTGAATGACACTTTCAAATGTATGATATAAAACCATAGCACCATTTAGAGGAGGCAAGAGTAGAAGGGAGTCCAATAGAAATCTTCCAACAATGTACAAAAATGCTATTAAAAGCTTGGGGTTTTTTTTTTAATCCTCACTCGAGGATACTTTAATACTTTTCCATTTATCTTCAGACAGAGTGGGGGGGGGAGGGAGAGGGAGAGAGAGAGAGAAAGAGAGATCAATGTAAGAGACACATATCGATTGGTTGGGTACGAGCCCAAGCAGGACCGGGAACCAAACCTCAACCAAGGTATGTGGCCTTGACCAGAATCAAACCCATGACTCTTTGGTCTGCGGACCAACACTCTAACGGCTGAGTCAAACTGGCAAGGGCTCTTGGTTTTTTTTCTACTGACAACTTTTCTAGACACCTGTGTTGGGTTGGTTTTTGTACAAGAAATAGAAATGAAATTTTATTTTCTTGGAAAACCTTATTCTGAATTACTGTCAGCAATAAATAGAACCACTGTCCATATTTCAAGTATGTTATGGGTTTATATGGGTTGTCATGGGGCCCTAACTGACATCTATAACATTTTCGTATGGAAGATATGTTTTATGTGAATGCTGGAGGTCATGGCTAACCAAGAACATGTGATCCATCCAAAAGGGAAATTCACTCCTCATATTCACCTAAATTTTGTCTTGAAGGAATGAGGGTTCGGTCTTCATAAAGTTCTAGTTTTCCAAAATAAGATGGAAACTGGATTTTGACATGAAACCTTCCAATGCTTTATATTGACACTACTTAAAAAAAAAAAAGTATGATAATTTCTAGGCCTAGTCAATCACTGAACTCTTCTTGGCCATTATAAGATTTGTCTGGCTTGTATGGTAAGCTAACTAATGATAATTTCATAAATAAAAGAAAAGAAATTTAATTAGTCTCTAAGAAATCTTCAACATTTAATAGTTTTCCCAAACCCAAAAATATAGATTTTTTTTGCAAATGAAGCCTATGAAAAATTTTGGCAAATAACCATTCCCAAAAATGCTCACTGTACCAAATCCCTTGGAATAGAGATTAAATAATTTTAGGATATTCAAATAATCATCATTCATTAATTCATTCATTCAACGAATACAATGGGTCAAGCATTGTGCTGGACACTGGCACAGTAGTATACAAGATAAAATTCTTGTCCTCATAAGTCTTGAAGTCAGTAGCTGGTGGAAGTAAGTCAATAGATAGCTACATTACAGTGTGTGCTTTAAAATGGGAGGATACCATGTGCTGTGAAACCAAATAGAAGGAACATACTCCACACTTGGAACTGAAGGAATGGGGAATAAGCCAGAGAATGTTCCTTGTAGACGTGCCATAGCAGAAGGACAGGTATAAATTACCCAGGTATGTATGCAGAATAAACAGGCTTAAAGACCCTGTCACTGCAAAGAATATAATGCTTTCCACAATTTATTGAATGTCAAACAGAAATAGGCCAAGTACAAGAAAAAGGAGATCAGAGCAGGAGTTACACCGTAAGTAGTAGATGAAAAGAGCATGGCATTTGAACAAGTAACAGCACTAAGATCCTCAAGATAAGTAGACATGAGAAATGGAGAAGCTTTGTCCAAACCAATACTCCAAGCAACAACACATTTTAAGGTTGAGAGTACAAAACAGCAAATTCTTCAGAGATTCCTAAAGCTGAGCACCAGCTTCTAATGCATTTTGTACAGTAAGAAATGCCCACCTTTTCAGCGACATCTTGCATAAAAAAGCATAGCATCTTCATTGGAAATGCACCAGAATTTACATCAGCAAAAAAGGGCCATTGAGTAATCACTGCCATCCCAAAATACCCAATACTAATGAACCATCATCCCTCTTTTATTGAAACTCTTGAGAACCCAAATCTCTCCAATAGGGCCTCCCATAACTAGTTATGCTCTGCTACGCAATTTCTCTCTTCAAATGTTGCATGAAATATTTTTAGTACCTACAGGCAACACTTGATTTCAGAGGGAAGAAGTGCCATAGATAAATAAATGTTATTTACCCTTTGCTTACTTTTCAAAGAAAATTATATCAGAAAAGTAAAAATGCTATGGGAACATAATTAGATAAAATGACGCAGAGAACTGGGATGTCAACTGCACATGTGTTGTGGTGACACAAGGAATAAAAGAATAGCTGTCTAGATTCTGGGAAAGTTAGGCCAGAAAGAGAATAGGTAAAGATCTGAAGAGTGAGTCTAGATGGAGCTATGACATACCTTTGAGCTACACACAGTGATGTAGTATATCACTACCAGTATATCTCCATGAAGAGTCTTTTTATTTCTAAAACCAAATTTTTGTTTTGTTTTGTTTTTGTTGTTGTTGTTGTTGTTGTTTTTTAATGAATTTTTATTTATTTTTTTGTTACAGATATTTTACCTTTTTACCCCATTGGCACCCCCCACCCACCCCCCCTCCACCCTGTCCCCGGCTTAGTTGTCCATGTCCATTGGTCATGCATACATGCATATAAGTTCTGTGGTTTATCTCTTCCCACCCCCCCACCCTCATCCCCTCTTCTGAGGGATGTCAGTCTGTGCCCTACTTCCATGTTTCTGGGTCTACTGTATTCCTCAGACTGTTATGTTCATTATATTCCGTATATAAGTGAGATCATGTGGTATTTGTCTTTTTCTGCTTGGCTTCTTTCACTTAGGATAATACTTTCCAGGTCCCTCCATGTCGTCTCAAAGGATAAGAGATCTTTCTTTCTTACCGCTGCATAGTACTCTAAAACCAAATTTAAACTGGTTTATGCAAAATTACTTCTTGGTTCACATAATTGAAAGATCCAAGGAGCATACTGAGCTTCAGACATAGCAGGAGTTCAGAAGTTCGAATGATGTCATTGAAACCAGGTCTTTCTCTTTTCTGTTTCATAGTTTGTTCACCTCAATCGCTAGGTACAACTTGTTGACTTTAACAGCCTCGGGCTTTCTTTTGTGATAATAAGATGTCTACATTTTTTTGTAGTTTTATGCCTTTGTTTTAATATTTTATCTTCTATTCTTATTTGACCTCTTTTTTCTATTTTTTTTTCATTTTTTTGTGATAAAATACACATAACATAAAATGTACCATCTTAACCATTTTAAGTGTATAGTTCAGTGGTATTAAATCATTCTTATGTTTTTATTGATTTTCAGAGAGAGAGGAAAGGAGATGGAGATGGACTGCCTGCTGTACACCCCCTACTGGGCATTGAGCCTGCAACCCCAGCATGTGCCTGACAGGAATCAAACCGGTGACCTCTTAGTGCATGGGAGGATGCTCAACCAACTGAGCCACACCGGCCAGGCTGAATACATTCTTAACATTGTGCTACTATCCATCTCCAGAACTGTTTTTGCCCTGTAAAACTGAAACTCTACACCCATTAAATGGTAACTCCCCATGCCCCTTCTTCCCCCAGCCCCTGAAAGCCACAATTCTTTCTGTCTCCATGACCTTGACTACTCTAATTACCTCATATAAATGCAATAACATAATATTTGTTTTTTTGTGACTGGTTTAGCTGTCAATGTTTATCCACATTGCAGCATATGTCAGATTTTTTCTTTTTAAGTCTGAATAATATTTTATGATATGTATATACCCCAGTTTGCTTATTCATTTATTCATCAATGGACACTTAGGTTGCTTCCACAGTTTACTTATTGAGAATAATGCTATTATGAACATGAGTATACAAGTATCTTTTCCAGAAACTACTTTAGATTTTTCTGGGTGTATACCCAGAAGTGGAATTGCTAGATCATATGCTAATTATATTTTTAATTTCTTGAGGAACTGGCATATTGTTTTCCTCAGTAGCTGTACCACTTTAAGTTTTTACATTCCCCAAAACAGTACACAAGTGTCCATTTCCTTCACATTCTCACCAAAACTAGTATTTTCTGGTTATTTTTTTGTAGCAGCAATCTTAATGGGATGAGGTAAGATCTCGTTGTAGTTTTGATCTGCACTTTCCTAATCACTAGTGATGTTAATCATTTTTTAATATGGTTGTGGCCATTTGTATATCTCCTTTGAAGAAATGTTTATTGAAGTCCTTTGCTCACTTTTCTTTTTAATTGAGTGATTTTTGTTGTTGTTGTTGTTGTTGTTGTGTTATAAGAGTTCTCTATATATTCTTAGTATTAATCCATCATTAGATATGTAATTTGCAAATATTTTCTCCCATTCTATGGGTTGCCTTTTTATTTTGTTGATAGTATCTTTTATTGAACAATATTTTTAAATTTTCATGAAGTCTAATTGTATGATTTTTCTTTGGTAGTTTATGTTTTTGGTGTCACAAGATGTTGAATATTAATAGAAAATTTTCCAAGATTTTCAAAAAATGTTTCATTGTCTCCCTGACTCTGCTTAGGTGCCGTGCACTTAACTAAAGAAATCACTGTGGCCAGATCTACTTTTAGAATATATACTGAAATAGGAAGTATTAGAAAGAGGAGAAGACTTGCGGGGAGGGGGGTAGTTGTCCCTTATCTGAAAAGTTCTGGAATGGCAATAAACAATACAACCCACCAAATTTCACAGATTTACATTCAAATCAAGACTTCAGCCTTTCTTTTGTATGAGCCTTGTAAACATTTCAGCAAAAAGAAATCCTCATAGCAAAGCCTTCCTCTGCAGCTACAACCTGAAACATACTCCGGTACTCCTTTCTCAATAGGTCACTGTGTGCATCAACGAGCACTAAAACAAAACACACTAAGCATCAGGCATATTGAATACTCCTCTAGAACACTATCTTCTCACTTCAAGAATGGTGTGGTGAAACCAGAATACTTTCAAAGATTAATTAAAGCACATATTGATGTCGGGGAAAGAAATCTGTCTTAGTTTGTTCAGGCTGCTATAACAGAATACCACAGACTGGGCAGCTTATATATGACAGAAATTTATTTCCCACAGATTTAGAAGCTGAGAATTCAAAGATCAAGCACCAGCAGATGAGGTGTATTGAGGTGCCCACTTCCTACTTCACAGATGGCCATCTTTTCATTGTGTCCCCACGTGGCAGAAGGGACAAGGGAGATCTTTGGCGTATTTTTATAAAGTTGCTAATTTTATTCATGAGGGCACCACCCTCTCAACTAATCACCTTCCAAACACCCCACCTCCAAACACCATCACATGAGAGAGAGAATTTCAACATATGAATTTTAGGATGGATACAAACGTTCAATCTGTAGCAAAATAAAACTGAAAGAATCCACTTTTGTTTAGATAAGTGTTGACTGAAAGAGTGGACTAATAAAATCCATTAACTCATGAAAGGTATAAATAAACATAGATTTAATAAGAAGAAACCATAGGCTTTGTTGGAAAATAGTGTGCATAACATAAGAAAGAAGTAATGAACAACTCTAATTTGAGAGATTAGTTAATAGTAATGACCTTTGCACATTTCAGAACTAACAGGGCATGAGATATCCATCAAAATTGAAGCCCGTTAAATTTAGAGCAAACTAAAAAGAAATTACATTTACCTCAGTAAATAGTAAATATAATGAAATTATTAGAAGTTCAAGAGTGATAAATCTGAAAATCTAAATAAATCCAAAAATATTTTTAAATTATGAATTATAGACCATTACGTGAAACTGGTATTGATAGAATATTAAGGATTTCATAGACAGTAAAAAATGTCCTATAATTTCATGTTCATTAACGTTTTCATCATTATTTCAAAAGGCGGCATATTCCATTATAGAACAACTGTTATGATTGAAAGACCTTGTTTCATTTGAACTAAAACTACCGGTTACTTTCATCCTGCCTTAGAATCACTAAAAAAAGAAAAAAAAGAAAAAAAAAAACCTTTTTAAAGAGTTATACTCACAATTAAACCAACTGTCCTCTATGTGATCCAACCAATATAGACTAGAACATAAAATATCCTTCTTTGTTTAGGGGGCACATATTCTATTAATGTCCAAAGATCAAAATCCATTACCTTTATTGACAACTTACTGTTATTGGACTTTGAGCTGGATATTGATTGTTTTGAGAACCAGCATTCATTTTCACTTCCTTGTATGCCCCCCCCCCTATACTTCTGAATAATTCCCCTCACCCTTATCTCACCTGCATCCCACAAATATCCAGCTCCTAATATGTGGTACTTGTGAGCATTACCTTATAGAGAAACAGACATTTTGCAGATGCTATTAAATTAAGAATACTAATATATCCTGAATTATTCAAGTTGACCCTAAATGTAATCATATGCATCTTTATAAAAGGGAGGCGGATGAAAATTTGAAGCACAAGGAGAAAATGGCAGTTTAACAGAAGAAAACAGAAAGAGGAAAAAGATAATGTGATTCAGGATCTTGAACCAAGGAATAAGGGATATTCTCCAGAAACTGGAAAAGTCACAGGAATGGATCTGCCCCTAGAATCTCTGCAAGAAGTGTGGCCTTACCAACATATAGATTTTGCCCCATTGAACCTATTTCAGATTTCTGGCCTCCAGAACTATGAGAGAATAATGTACGTTGTTTTAAACCACCACACGTTCAATAATTTGTTACAGCAGCCACAGGAAACTAAAACATTTTATCTTTACAAAGGGATCTCACATGAAATTTGGAAGACAGAAAAAAAATCAAGCCATTATTACTCTTCCAGCTGGCATGAGATTCAGCAGAGACTTCCAGGGTTTCTCCTGTATCTCGCCCTCTTTCATACTGGAGGCAACTGAATCTGTTAACAGGGGGTATCTGCAATTCTTACACATTTCTAATGTTCTAAAACCTATCAACAGCTTTCCAAAATTTCCCCTGCATCCTTAGCTTTTTCAATTGATGTTAAGCTCCTAAAACCTTTCCTAAAAATTATTTTAATAAATAATGAAATAAAGTCTTCCTCTTTGAAACACTTAAAGGGTTATTTTCCTGACCTAACCTTGACTAATAACATCCAAGCTCTGAATGTCTGGCAGCTTACTGAGAATGAACATAAAATAGTTTGTCTCCAAAGCTTCACAAAGTTCTTACTTCTATAATTAAGAGTCATGGGGAGCATTACATATTTTCCAAAACATATGCAAAAAGAAAGTATAACATCTGGCTTTGTAAACCCACAGTCCCCCTATTCTTCACAATTGATGCTCAGGGATTCCTCTAGATATTAAAATAACTAACCCTGCATTCTGGCCCAGGTATGGACTTACCAAGACTGATCTTAGCTGAAGAAGAAGCCTAGAGAAAGAGGAAAGAAAGAGGAGCCAGAAATAACAATTTACCTAAATAAAAATTTCCTAGGAGCACAAAGACCAAGTGATCTAGAAGATTGTGTCACTGCGCCCAAAAAGACACCTTTATCATAAAACCATCACAACAAATTTGGGGGCCATAGCAGATCTACCTAATACACAGAGACAAAATGGGGAGAAAAAGAAAAATACCCCAAACAAATGAACAAGGGAAATCCCTGGAAAAGAAAATAAATGAAAAGGATGAAATAGAAGCAACCAAGATGCCAGATGCAGAATTTAAAATAATGGTTAGAACATTGCCCAAGGACCTTAGGAGAAGAATGAATGATCTCTGTGAAAACTTAAATGAAGAGACAGTAAGCATTCAAAAAGATGTAGAGGGGACCACAGGGCAGGCCACATCAGCCAGCCACCTCGGGGCTAAGCTTGTGGCAGAAAGGAGGTGGAAGCTACACTAATCACCTCCCAGGACCAAACTGGAATTACAACTGAATTATTTAAAAAATCATCCTGAATAACCAAT
This sequence comes from Molossus molossus, assembly GCF_014108415.1. Lineage (NCBI taxonomy): Eukaryota > Metazoa > Chordata > Mammalia > Chiroptera > Molossidae > Molossus > Molossus molossus. The sequence continues at coordinate 38,494,907 of NW_023425346.1, forward strand.
TAAAGTCTAGCTGGAGAGAAGCCTTATAACCACGGACTTACATAAGAAGCCACATCAGGACTGGTAAGAAGTGCAGAGGTATAAGAGGGCTGGCTGGGCAACCTTTTATAAGGATGCGTATGATTACATTTAGGGTCAACCTGAATAATTCAGGATATATCAGCTGAAGAGGGACATTTCAGCTGCAGTGGGACTGCCCCTGGGAAGTGTGGGGTCTAAACCCCAAGCTGGCTCCCAAATTTAGAGGACCAGAACCAAGGAAGATGCCCCTACAATATCCAGCTGCAAAAAGAAACAAGGTTTCTGTCCTCCAGGGAGTGATAGCATAGAGATGCAGGCACCCTCTTCAAGGGCCAATGCACAAAATTTTATTCACAGCCACTCACCATGGGCTCCAGCAGAGGCAGGGCACAGTGGATCAGATCCACATGAGGAGAGTTTGGGGTTGGTGGCTCTAGGCAGAGAGCTGAAGTGTCAGTCACCAAGATCCCTGTGCTGAGTCACTCTCCCATACTGCAGAAGCCATCTTGCTCAGGCAGAGCGTTGTCCTCCATGCCACATCAGCCTGGGGGGAAGCAGTAATCTTACCTGATGGAATGTCTCTTGCCTGACCCTGTGGATCATACCCCCCCCCCGCAACAAAGGACTACAGCAAGAGGCTCTTTCAGGGACTAAGCCTAACAGGCCACCAGTAGGCTGAGACAGATCTCTGGTGTTTTGAAACTTTCACTGACCTGTCCTGGAGCCCAATGCTAAATGTTTCCACACCCACCCAGGCCCAGCAGAGGGAGCCACATGCTGTGGATCACTGATAGCTTCAGGCAGGTTGCTCAAGGCCAGTCACAGGCAGCATATGACATAGGTCTACACTGGAGCCCCTTTGAAGAGGCCCAGAACCAATACACCCAGTGGCCAGGTTCAGAAAACAACAGAGCAGGATCCAATAAACTTCACAAACCACCAAACCCTGCCAAGGAGACTTCCACTTCTTGTGATCAGCATTCTGCATGCTGTATCAGTGGTTGAGCCTCACAGTCAGCCAGCCTGAGGGTGGATTCCATGAAAGAATGGGTCAAAAGCAATCAAGACTCAATTACAACAAAAGGACCCACATAACATGCACAAGTGACATTCCTAGAGCACCCAGTTCATGTGATCAGAGAGATTGCCACTGGGTCCCACATAAGGCCACCCTACCAAGACTGGGAGGCATAGCAGATCTACCTAATACATAGGGAAAAAAAATGAGACAGCCAAAATGGGGGGACAAAGAAACAAGTCCCAAATGAAAGAATAAGAGAATTCTCCACAATAAGAGCTAAATAAAATGGAGGCAAGCAATTTATCAGATCTAGAGTTTACAGTAATGATTATAAGGTAGAGCAACAACATGAAAAATGACATTGAAGCACCCAGTTAGACCAGCAAAGAACAAAACAATATTTTTTTTTAAATGAGGATAGTTTAAGAGACCTTTGTGACAACATGAAGCATAACAACATCTACATTATAAGGGCACCAGTAGGAGAAGAGAGAAAGCAAGAAATCAAGAAGTTATTTGAAGAAACAATGACTGAAAACTTTCCTAACATGGTGAAGGAAAAAGACACATAAGTCCAGAAATTTCAAAGAGTCCCAATCAAGATGGACTCAGCCCTGGCCATTGTGGCTCTGTTGGTTGGGCGTCATCCTATGCAGCAAAAAGTTGCTGGTTCAATTTCTGTTCAAGCCACATGCCCAGGTTGAGGGCTTGATCCCCAGTGAGGGGTGTGCAGAAGGCAGCCAATCAGTGTTTTGCTTACACCAATGTTTGTCTCTCTCTTTCTCTCTCTTTTCCTTCCCCTTTCTCTAAAATTCAATTTTTAAAAATATTTATAAAAAAGATGGACTCAAAAAGGCCCATACCAAGACACATCATAATTAAAATGACAAAGGTTAAAGACAAAGAGAGAATTTTAAAAACTGCCAGAGAAAAGCAGTAAGTTACCTACAAGAAAACTCCTATAAGACTGTTAGCTGTATTCTTGGCAGAAGCATTTTAGAATATAAAAAAACTTGCATAAAATATTCAAAGTGATGAAAAGCAAGGACCTACAAACAAGTTTACTTTATTCAACAAGGCTATCATTTAAAATTGAAGGAAAAATAAAGAGCTTCCAAGATAAGAAAAAGCTAAACTAGTATTATAACAAATGTTAAGGGGATTGCTTTAAGAAGAAAAATAAAACAAAGCAAAAAAACAAAAGGAACATAGTTTTTAAAAATGTCAATATATACAAAACTATCAAACATTTTAAATGTAAATGGCTTAAATGCTCCAATCAAAAGACATAAGGTAGCCGACTAGATAAGGAAACAAGACACATATATATGCTGTCTTCAAGAGATACATCTTAGAACAAAAGATACACACAGGCTAAGAATAAAAAGATGGAAAAAGATATTTCATGCAAATGGGAAGGAAATAAAAGCTAGGGTAACAATACTTATATCTGACAAAATAGACTTTAAAACCAAGGCTACAGTAAGAGACAAAGAAGGACACTACAAAATGACAAAGGAAGCAATCCAACAAGAGAATATAACCCTTGTAAACATTTATGCACTTAGCATAGGAGCACCTAAATATGTACAGCAAATATGATGGACATAAAGGGAGAGATTGATAGTAATACAGTCATGGTATTATTTTAAAACTTCACTGACATCATTGGGTAGATCAGATACAAACACGGAGGTTGCAGCCTTAAATAACACACTAGAGCAAATGGATTTAATTGATATCTTTAGAGCATTTCACCCCAAAGCAGCATATTACACATTATTTTCAAGTGTACTTGGAATGTTTTCTAAGGTAGACCACATGTTAAGACACAAAACAAGTTTCAATAAATTTAAGAAGATTTAAATTATATCAAGCATGAAACTAGAAATCAATCACAAAAAGAAAACTGCAAAACACCAAAATACATGGAGGCTAAATAAAATGTTATTAAACTATGGATGGGTTAACAATGAGATCAAGGAGAAAATCAAAGATACCTTGAAATGAATGAAAATGAAAACACAGCAACCCAAAATATGTGGGACATAAGGAAAGCAGTCTTAAGAGGGAAATTCATAGCACAACAGGCCTATCCTAAGAAACAAGAAAAACCTTAAACAATCTAACTTTTTGCACTTAAAGGAACTTGAAAAATATCAACAAACAAAGCTCAGAGGGAGTAGAAGGAAGGAAATAATAAAAATCAGAGCATAAATAAAGAAAATAAAGTATAAAAAAAATATAGAAGATTAGTGAAACCAGAGTGGGTTCTTTGAAAAGATAAACAAGATTGACAAACTTTTAACCAGACTCATCAGGAAAAAAAGATGACCCAAATAAATAAAATCAGAAATAAAAGAGAATAAGTAACTGACACCAAAGAAATAACAAGAATTGTAAGAAAATATTACCAACAACTATATGGCAACAAATTAGACAATCTGAAAGAAATGAATAAATTCCTGGAAACATAGAATCTTCCAAAACCGAATTAGGAAAACCAGGTCATCTGAATAGACAGATTACAAATAGTGAATTTAAAGCAGTATTAAAAAAAAAAAAAAAAAAAAAAAAACTCCCAACAAAAAAAAAAGCCCTGAAATGGATGCCTTCACAGGTAAATTTTACCTAACATTCAGAGAACTAAGACTAATCCTTCTTAAACTATTCCAAAAAATTCAAGAGGAGAGAACAGTCTCAAGTTCATTATACATGGCCTGTATCCCAAAATGAGATAAAGATACTATAAAGAAGGAAAATTATAGGCCAATATCCCTGGTAAACATAGATGCTGAAATCTTCAAGAAAATATTAGCAAACCAAATCCAGCAGTACATTAAAAATATCATACACAATGATCAAGTGGAATTTATTCTGGGGATGCAAGTTTGGTACAATATCTGTAAATCAAAACATGTGATATACCAATAAACAAAATGAATGATAAAAACCATATGATCATATCAATAGGTGCAGAAAAAGCACTTGATAAATCCAGCACCTATTCATGATGAAAACTCTCAGCAAAGTGGGAATAGAGGGAACTTATCTCAATGTAATACAGACCATATATGACAAACCCACAACCAACATCATACTCAATGAGCAAAAACCACAAGCATTATCCTTTAATATCAGGAATAAAATGTCCAAATTCACTACTCTTATTCAACATAATACTGGAAGTTGTAGCCACAGCAATCAGACAAGAAGAAGAAATAAAAGGCATCCAAATTGGAAAGAAAGAAATAAAACTGTCATTATTTGCAGATGACATGATACTGTATATAGAGAACCCTGTATATTCCACTAGAAAACTACTAGAACTGATAAATAAATTCAGTAAAGTAGCAGGATACAAAATAAATATCCAGTTGCATTTTTATACATCAATAATCAACTATCAGAAAGGAAAACTAAGAAAACAACCTCATTCATAATTGCTTCAAAAAAGAATAAAATACTTAGGAATAAATTTAATCAAGAATGTAAAAAACCTGCACTCACAAAATTATGATACTAAAGAAAGAAACTGAAGAAGATACAAATAAGTGAAAGCATATACTGACTGTGTTCATAGATAGGAAGAATTAACATCATTGAAATGTCCATACTACCCAGAGCAATGTACAGATTCCATACAATTTCTATGAAGATATCAATGGCATATTTCATAGAATTAGAACAACTATTACAAAGTTATATGGAACCACAAAAGATCCCAAATAGTAATAGCAATTTTGAGAAAGAAGAACAAAGTTGAAGGAATCATGCTACCTAATATCAAACTGTACTACGAGGCCACAGTTATCAAAACAGCATGGTACTGGCATAAAAACAGACATACAAATTAATGGAACAGAATAGAAAGCCAAGAAATAAACCCATGCCTTTACAGGTAATTAATATTTGACAAAGGAGGCAGAAATGTACAATGGGCTTAAGATAGTCTATTCAATAAATGGTGTTGGGAAAATTGGACAGAGAGGTGCAAAGAAACAAAACTAGATCACCAACTTATACCATACACACACACACACCTCAAAATGGATTAAAGACTTAAATATTAGCCTTGAAACCATAAAAATTCTACAAGAAAATGTAGGCAGTAAAATCTTAGACATTTCTCATAGCAACATTTTTTTCTGATTTATCTCCTCAGGTAAGGAAAACAAACAAAAAAATGAACAAATGGGACTACATCAAACTGACGTTTTTTGCACAGCAGAGGAAACCATCAACAAAATGAAGAAACAACCCACCAAATGGGAGAACATATTCTCCAATACATCTAATAAGTGGTTAATATCCAAAATTTATAAACAACTTTTGCAACTCAACACCAAAAAAACAAACAATCCAATTTAAAAATGGGCAAAGGGACTAAATAGACACTTCTCCAAAGAGGGAGTACAATGGCCAATAAACATGTGAAAAGATGCTCGATGTCATTAATCATCAGAGAATTGCAAATTAAAAACACAATGAGATATCGCCTCTCACCTGTCAGAATGGCTCTATCATCAATAAATCAACAAACAAAAAGTTTTGGTCCGGATATGTAGAAAGGGAACCCTCATGCACTGTTGGTGGGAATGCAAATTGGTGCAGCCACTGTGGAAAGCAGTATGGAGATATCTCAAAAAATTAAATATGAAACTGCCTTATGACCTAGCGATCCCACTTCTGGGAATTTATCCAAAGTAACCTGAAATTCAAATTTTAAAGAATAAATGCACTCCTATGTTCATTGCAGTGTTATATGCAATAACCAAGATTTGGAAGCAGCACAAGTGTTCATCAGTAGGTGAGTGAATAAAACAGCTATGGTATATGTATATAATAAAATACTACATGGTTGTAAAAAAAGAAAGAAATCTTACCTTTTGTGACAGCATGGATGGACCTGAAGGTTCTTATGTGTAGTGAAATAAGATAGTTGATGAAAGACAAATACCATATGTTCTCACTAATGAAGAAAATGAACTGATGAACAAAACAGAAACAGCACACGGATACATGGAACAGACAGATAGCTGTCAGAGGAGCAGGTATTGGGGAGATTGGATATTAGGTGAAGAGATTAGCCAAAAAAAATATATGTATAACCCATAGACACAGACACTGTGTGGTGATAGACAGAGAAAATGTGGGGAGATGAGGAGAAGGGGGAGGTGAGCAAAGTGGAGGAATATGGGGACATCTGTAATAGAGTAAATAACAAAAATAAAGTAAAAATAAAGTGATTATTGAAAAAGTTTGTGAAATTGTTTAAATTGCCTAAAATATTTTCACAGTAGTTTCATAAAAATTAATGTGTAGAAATGTTTATCAGACAATAAATATTATTTAATAATTTTACTAAGAGAGCAAAGACTATGAAAACCTCAATTTTAAATTAGAATAATGATCATTATGGATCATAGATATTTTTAAATGTGTTGAATTTTATCTTTGTGTGTTTATTTTTTACATTTATGTTATTTCAATATTGAAAATCAATGTAAAGAAGACAATAAAAGAAAGTATAGCATCTAATATTTACTTATTCCCTCATCTATTCAACAACTATTTATTGAGCACCAACTCTCTCAGAGATGCCATACACAAAATCAGAGATGTAATGATGAGCCAGCTAGATGTGATTCCCACCAGTTCAGAGTTGGTTGTAAGAGGAGAAGAAAGGCAATAGAGTTAAATGTTCTATGAAAGGGTAAGTAGGAGGTGCTACAGAAGACACAGCAGGATCAAGGAATGCTTCTTGGAGGAAGTTACATCTAAGTCAAGATCAAAAGCATACCAGGCATTAGTAGGGCATTATGTAAATAGAGGTTGAAATAATCCTTTCCCCAACATGGTACATCTGCTATTTGTCCCTCCTCCTACATCTATGAGTTCCCGCAGGACTCAAGCCATCTGCCTCTTTTCTCTAACCCCACTTACACATAGAAAATTATACAGCAGGCAAAAGAAAATATTATTGAAAGGTAATAAGTAGTTCCTCCAGTTATCAGCTCCTGAAATAAGGATCTAGAAAATAGGGTCATCCTTTAAAGGAAAAGTTTAGCATAAAGCAGGGGACACTTCAAATGTGAAAAATCAGTCCCACAATTGCTTTGAGCTCTTGCTGCTGCTGTTGTTGCTATTGCTGTCATTTGAATTTTATTATTGGCCAGCACAGGATTTTTTAAATTTCTGAAATCAAATGTCTTTCTTCAGAATTCTGTAATCTACCCCAGTTCTATTGTTTAGATTGAGTACTTCACACATCTATTTTATTTGCCAGGCCTCTCAAAACATTTACTCATGAATCCTAGTATATGGGTATGTCAACTAAAGTCAGACAAACCTAAATTTAAAGTTCAGTTCATCACTGACTGCAAGCAGTCTGGGGCAAAGGACTTAATTTACCTAGTCTTTCCTTATATGTAAAGTGAATATATCTACCTTACATTGAAATAATGCCTGTGAAATACCCAACTCAACAGCTGACCTGCTTCCTTTTCCTTCCTTCCTTCCTTCCTTCCTTCCTTCCTTCCTTCCTTCCTTCCTCCCTCCCTTCCCTCCTTCCTTCCCTCCTTCCTTCCCTCCTTCTCTTCTTTTTCATTTCTTTCTTTCTTCTAAGATAATGAAGTATGAAATCAAATTGTAATAATTATGTGCCAGAATCCCTGATATAGATTAAAACATTTTGCCAGCTTAAATATGAGTTTATAATTAGCAAACTCTCAAGACTTTAGATTTGAAACAATTTGTCAAATGGATCAAATAAATGGGGACACTTGGGCCCCTACTTCCACCCTCAGAGAAACATCTTCTCATTTAACACAATCCTCTTTTTTGAATTATTCATAGAAAAAAAATTTTTTCTGGCTATATCAGCAAACCAAATTTTCTACCTCCTACTTCAAATATTAATTCAGGCTCTAAATAATGATAGTATTATATAAAAGTAATGGACAAATAGTCTATATCATGCAAAATTAAAATGTAAATTAATTTTCAAAGAAAAAATATTTTAAGTAGTATTAGTTCTTTTATTCTTATTGCCTACTTGGAATGAAGAGAACTGCTCTCAATCACCTGATGGATTGGTTCCAGAGAAAGCTGTAAGAGCTCATTCACCAATTAAGCTGTGAAAAAAATTCAAGGAACTGAGCAAACATGTCTGATAAAAGGAACATCGATCCCTGAAGGAAAGAAGAAGAAAGGGGAGGAGAAAGAGGAGGAGGAGGAGAGAGAGAAAGGACACTAGATAACAACAACAACCAAAGGCTGTGAGGTCTAGTAAATGAAACATTGCGTCGAGTGATGGAGGCAGTGAATGGGCTCCATTACTAGAGAAGACATGTGCTGTTCATGTCCAAGGGTCTGAAAAGTAGAACTGAATATAAATGAAACATCAAGAAATACATAGAGTACTCTGAGATTTTATTGAGACTGTAAAAATGACATTATGTGCATTTTCATAATCTGCCTTGCTTTGGAACTTCCTTTCTTTATCTCTAGATTATGAGAAACCAATGAAAAAAAATCTACCCTTTTTTTCAATTTTGTGTCCTGACAGATTTCCTAGCAAAATGTTTTAAATAAAATCTATGTGTGTCAAATGGAATGGAATCAGAAGCCGGAAGCAACTGCAATACTCCTAGCACATCATTTAGTTACATAAGATTTTTGTCAATTGTCCACGTATTGTCAATGTATTTGTCCAGGGGGGTTTTTTTTAAGGTTGGTAGATATTTATTTTCTTTAAAAAAAGTCATAAATGACAAAGAAACAAAGTGGATACCAGATTGCAGATTATGCAGCAGAGAGGGATAGAAGGTCATTGAGTAGAAGGGAGGAGAGTTGGAGAGGCTACACATCACCTAAGACAGTGCCGGAGAGATGCATTTCAGGAGCCTGCCCTCTCTGCCTTAGGAATGGCATGCAGGCAGCAGGAGGAGGCCACCGTGCTATGGTGAGGCAGCTGGAACAGGGCAAAAAAATGATGACAGGGCTGTACTGTTTATACAAAGACGGACACGTGAACTGCAAATGGCAAATGATGAAAGCAAATTATAGACACCACAGTTATACAGCATTAGGATAACTTTTTCCCGAAGGGAGACTAGGGAAAATAGCAACCTGTTAGATTCTTCAGAAGCAACTGTTTCTACTCAAGTTACCATGAGATATTCTTTTCCCAAATCAGTTAAAATGCCTGATGAACAACCAGCACCCTTTTCTCCACATCAGTGTTGTAGAGACTCAGGAAAGGAGGTATATGCCCCAGGTTTTTAGACAACTTTGATAACTGAGTCTACTGAAAGATATGAAGTATTTACTTAAATGCATAGAAACATAGCTTTAGTTTTGGGGATATTTGCTTTGGTTTATTTTGAGGTTTTTGTTTTGTTTTGTTGGGTTTTGGTGTTTTGGTTTGTTTGTGACTCTCCACTATAGCAAGAAGTCCTTCAGAACTGGGACTTCAACATAGCCATCTTCATTTTTTGCAGTTCTTAACTTGGTGCCTGGCATATAGGAGATACTCAATATATGTAGATATTCAATATATGTAAGATGGATGGGTAGGAAGATGAATAGATAAGTAGGCATTCATGGATGAGCAGCTTCAATGAGAGATACATAAAAATACCCTGTAATGAAGAGAAATGACTTATGTTCTTAAGTTCCCAGCAAACTTTCTTTCCTGAAGCATGGACATTCCTAAGATTTTTCTTATTGGTGGATGAGAAGTTTTCTGATGTCCAGACTAACCCATAGAATACCTAGAGCTAGAGTATGAGCCTAATACCCAATGCACCAAAATGAAGGGACTAGAAATGGTGGGAGGGTACAGTCTGTGAAAATGAGCTAAAAAGAAGAACAGTTTTATTAAGGTTAAGTACAAAGCAATCCAATTAAATAAAGTAAAAATAAAAACATTAAGACCTCTGATTTTGGGCCCCAATGCCAGACTTCATCAAGAATCTTCAAATCCTTCTCCCTCACATGAGAAAAACAGAGTATTTAGGTTTACTAATTGTCCTTATGTCGAAAATACAGGCTTTAGGTTTCATCTTTTAAAAAGATTTAGTCTCCTGTCAGCTTGGAAACATTCTTCCTAGAAAGACAAAGTTAACAAGAAATTAAATGTGTAATATCTCATGTGAAAAGAGAACCTATATAAATACATTGGCCTTTTAAGTCTGATGACTTAAAATGGGAACAACATTCAACTTGAGGCTTTTTAAAGCAGAAAACTATCAAATTTTACCCAAAGAGTGAGTGTGTGGGTCTTCACACTCACGTTTAAATATTCACTGTCACGTGGTCGCCACAGTGAATGTGTCACTTAGATCAATCCTGCTTAATCTTGCTAACTAATTATGGTTACATACCAGAGACAATGAGGGAAGAAAATTATTCTAAAGAGCTAATCAAAATAAAAAAGCCACGTGTCATTAAAAATGCAAATTTAACACATAAATAGCTATTCTTAGAGTTGAAAAAAAAAATGTTGCAAAGATAGTCATTTGCTTTACATTTCAAAGAAATATCACCATGGCCATCACAATGTCAGTAGAGGGATATCTGTGACTATAACACTAACCGTAAAACCATTATTTTCTTTCTTAGGTGCAATGAATTTCAGAGTAATCTATAAAACAATTAGTGGAATGGATTTATTTCTAATCAAACCTAGATGGATTTTTTTTTTCTTAAAATTATTGCTATTTCATCCTGAAACTTTTCCAGGAGCTCATTGCTGTTTGGATTTTCATGCTTGTTACAGAGACACATTTTTAAGAATCATTTTTCTCTTAATAGTAAACATAATCACTTTTCCTTTTATTTCAATGGCTGAAATATGTTCTCCAGTTGGTAAATGTGGCTAGGGAAAATGACTGACCTTTTCAAACAAAATTTATAATTTTAGAAATGTAAAACTTAACATTCTTTAGTAATTCAATATTAAAATACATTTAGGTTGATCTATAAAATGCTATGATTTCAACTATTCTTTTCTTGAGCGTGCAATAGAGAAACATTAACAATGCGTGTGGTTTAGAAAAATTCATTTATAGAGCCGTTTGCCATGTCATGATGTATTTTAAACAAAAGAGGTACAGACAAAGGTATTGATTTTAGGGACTTAACTAAATAAACAGTATGTAAATTGTGTCTTTTTCTATAAAATTAGATCAGGACACACATATTACACTGCCTTTTTCTATAAGAATGACAGCTATTGAATTTGGCAGACATTGGAATTTGGTTAAAGAGTTACAGACCTTTGATCTTTGGATTACAATTAAATGAAACCATTGTGAAAGGACAGGAGTGGGCCAGCCGATTCCTCAAGCACACAGCAGCAGCCAGGAGGCGATATCGCGTAGTGCTGTCAAGAGATGGGCTCTGCATTTGTCCTGTCTCCAGGTGCCATGTCTTCTGCCGGATGATGAGGACAGTGATGATATCCTCATTAGAATACTCAGTAACACCCTGAGAACACAATTTGGTGTTTTTCTTCCCTTTTAGTTTTGACCATATATCCACATTGATCCAAGTAATGATATCATACCCTAAGGGGCAGTTCACTCATTTATCTATTTTTTTTCTTAAGACTCTACGTGGAGTTATTTTTAGAGGGAGTGGAGAGAAACACTAAATTTCAGATTCAAATCCATTGAAGTTTAAAGGAAAACAAACACAAGGAAGGAATTTAAAGTTAATGTTGCTCTATTTTTTTTTTCCCCTTATTGGTAGGAGTTTTTGTTTTGTTTGTCCTTTTTATTTTTCCTTTTCTTTTCTTATTTTTTATTTTTTTTATGTATAACTCTTTCTTAATCAACCTGGTGCTAAATAAGTTAACTTCCACAGTCATACCCAAGGGAGTCATTCCTTTCATGTCTTCGCTTTTTAAGTTAAATCCTCCAAGTTACAAATAATGTCATTATGCCTTAATGACAACATTTGACCACCATTTTTAAAAAGAGATTTATTGATAACCTTTTGAATAAAAGGACGGCTTCGTGCCCAAGGTCCCTATTAATTCACATTCTCCTCTTATAATTATTACTAATTCTAGCCAAAAGTGCCCTAATAAACTGACAATAAACAGTGACTTAGCAAGTTTTCTTCATCTAAAATGATATATTCATAGCAACAAATAGGCAAGTTAGATCTCCCTTAGGTCTTTGTATCCAGCCCACCAGATCTGTGTTCTTTTTTTCCACCCTTCTTTGTTATGTCATTCTGCAGACAGAGCTCAGGCTGTGTCCTGTCACCCACTGGAGCAAACTGCTCAACAGAAAGCACAGTTGGACAGCCCTTAATTAGTGCTACTTGTGATAGTCAGTGTGCGAGCTTATGTCAGCATCTCACTTAAACAGGAATAGAGCAGTGAGAATCAGCTGACAGTTTGAAATGCAAGACACCAGGTCTTCCACCTCCACCTAGAGTCATACATTGCATGTTGCACGCCTGGGAACGTTATGAAAAATGTTAGAAATAATGTTCTGTGTGGAGTCAAATTATTCCGTCACATTTTACAGAGTGTTTATTTCTTGAAAGAAGCCAGGTACACGTTCTCTCATCAAAATCTAATGTGCAAAAATAAATAAAATGAATCTTGAAATTACTTTTCTGGCCATTTTTTAAAATAAACTAGACCTGGCACAATTTTTTCACATTAAGAAACGAACGAACAGAGAATAGCACTTTATAATCAGTTAAAAAGAGAAATAGAATGCAATTAACTTAAGATCAAGTGAACAATAGCTTTAGAGTTTGTATTTTATTTTACATGGGCATTAAATGTGTTGAAATTGTCGTTTATTATTATATCAAAACCATATTTGTAACTTAAAAAAACAAAAAGCAAATTATATCAAAGGTAAAGTACATAAGCAATGTACTTCTTTGCCAAAATCTGAGTGGGGGAGATGCCTTATGAACCTAAACTTTTAAAATCCATGAACCTAAAGAAAGATTTGTGGGTTGAATATCTGGAAACAGAACTCTATCATCTACTTGCACTCCTAAAGTTCAGGTGACTAGCTATTCTGATATTTTAATTCCATCTCTATGACCAAAAACTACATTTGAGGCCAAATTTGGTACATCTCTGTGATAACAGGATTTTCTTTGTTATAGAGCAGACACTGTTTAGTCTGGTGGAAAACGAAATCAATATATTCTAAACCGGTAACTTACTATAAACATAACCTCCCCCCAAAGTGTTTTAAATTAATATTTTCCTAGTGGCTAATAGAGTCCCTTTAGGTTAAATGTAAAGGGAGTCTGCAGTGTGCGTTTTCAGAGAGTAAACAGCACTACTTTTTTTGTTTTTAATTTCTCTGGAAAGTAGCTAATGCACTTTAGATGGTAGACATTTTTAGAAACTGCTTTTCGCTTTTTGTTGTTGCAGTTCAGAGGTAGGGTGGCATTTCGGGCCGGTGGCCATACAGCCTTCTTTATAAGGATGAATGAAGATGAAAAGCAAGACAAATAGACGCGAACGAGACGCTGCTTTATGTGATTCATGATAGCTTGCCGTAAGCCTGTTAGCCTCTGTCTGGCTCTCTTCTCTGAGAAAATAATGGATAGTTACAATGTGTATAGTGGCATTGTCAAACCATCAGGAATTGCTGATTATAGTGCTAAATATTGATCTCTGCTTCACATGTGTCAAAATTCTTTCTTCCCTTAATTAGAACTTCCCTAAGCACCATACAAGAACAAACTGAATATATCAGTTCTCTGTGAAGGGAAGTGTGATACTAGAACATAATTGTGACCTCTTGTCTTCTCCTTTTCTCTTGAGTTCTGAGATGACTTCGGCTGTCTCTCCTGCCCTTCCCAGTACATGTGATCATCATGCTCATTTTTCCCAATCTAACCATAGGAAGATTTCCCCCAGCCTCTGCTTTTCATCATTCTGAACCACTAGGGTAGTAGTCAGATGGCGGTGAGACTTAAAGTGCCAGAAGGTGCCTTTTTCTATTTGTTTGTTTCATGGTACACCGCACCAGGCAATGACCTGTGGCAACAATGTCATACGGAACGGAGACAGGTTCACCCAATCAAAGGGAGGTTTAAAATTAATACAGATCCCTCCGCTTCTTCATTCGAGATCGGGGGAGGGCAATTTCAGGGTGCCATAGTCTTCCTGATTATCAGTCGCATTCACTTAAAAAATATTTTTAAGAAACTTTTGTTATGGAAATAGTCCCCTTTTAGCTCCATCAACTGAAGCAGGGTAAAGCTCCCTACTAATTTGATATTACCATTCAATCAGCTTCCATAGTCTGTACTCTAGCAGTAATGTAATATAATGAAAGGTTGTGATATATGGTTTCAATTTGTACCACAAACTGAGCACTTAACTCATTTATCTTAGTTTACCTGTAATATATTGTTATTTTTTAATCAGGACACCGTGGTACATTTGCCTTTAGTTTGACGTGCTTGATAAAATCAATGTTTCATTAAAAGATTTTCAAAAATTGTTTCAAACACAGAGTCAGACCAATTTGGCAGCCAGTTTCTTAGAAGCAACCTTTCGCCCAACTCTGCAAGTAGATGTCTCCATGAGCACCCACTCACCCTACAAAGACCTTGTGTAAGCAGCATGGTCTGCACCCACTCCCTCATAGAGACCTTGGATGGGTAGCATGGTCTGCACCCTCTCCCCCACAGAGACCTTGGATGGGTAGGTGGTCTGCACCCTCTCCCCCACAGAGACCTTGGATGGGTAGCGTGGTCTGCACGGACTCTCCCACAGAGACGTTGGCTGGGCAACTTGGTCTGCAGTTACCTCCCTGGTAAATTGGCAAGGTTCTTACACAGAATATGTGGTTCAAAGGGCTATATGAAGCAAATTCCAATTCTAACCTTTTTACGGTAAGTTTGGAAGAGGACGACGAAGGGAGAGTTATTAAGCTTCCCTACTCTTTTTTCTAAACAATTCAGACAGGAATCTCTGTCGCCACGGAGAGAAAGCTTCAAGTGTCCTTCATGAATATAGGTCCCTTCCCGTTGCTATCCAAGTCACCTGGCTACATTGCACTACAGGTGATCTGCGTCAGTGGTAATGATCAGGTTAGCAAAGTGCAGAAGAATAGAAGTTTAAATTGGGCTGAAAAGCCTCAGATGGCAATGGAGAGGTGCTGAGTTTCTAACATCCTGGTGCACAGGGATGACCCTGAATGCTTGTTTCAATGTACCGGAGTTTGCGAATAGAGCTACTTACATGAGAAATGTTAACAAATGGCAGCCAGTCGACTTTTTCTTCCCTAGCTTAGGGATGTAGAAAGAAATAATCATTGGGCTGCCTGGTTAAAACACACATTACCCATTCTCTTGAAGCCATTCAGCTCACAGAAATAACACTCTTGCCTGTTTTCCCCTCCGTGTCACAAATAAAATATATATTCATCACTATAAATCAATACCTAGCTATCTTCACAGGCTACATTTATGCCCTTTGGAGATAAATGCAGAATATGATAACTGAAGCCATGATAACATCTCTAAATAGTTATTTAACTATCATATAAATACAAGGAACATGGTGAAATATAAAATTATGTTTGTAGACTTAAATAAGTTTGTTCTATAAGATAATAAAAGAAGAAAATATTCACTGATAAAACTACAACTAATTATTGAATTTTGTTCATTCTACTATAAGGCGACAAAAATTTTGTAAATACCAAAAAAATGATGACTAGCATGATGGCATTGACAATTACATACAGAACTCTCCATCAAAAGCAATTATAGGTTGAAACAACTAAATCACCTTCTTTGGAACTGATTAGATTGAGCAGGATTTGCAAGGGCAGGTGCACATAATACTTTATTAGCCAATCGCATCTAAGGACTCCCAGGTTTTCTTCAATATCACAACTGTGTATCACCAGAAATCTGGAATAAATTAGTCGTTCTTCTAGCTAAAAGAAATATTCATGACAATTCACAACTGAGGCAGATAGGATTTGATCAATAAGAAGCCCAGTAGCCTTTCATACCTATGTCCTTCCCATGAATCCTAACCAAAAGAAGTAATAAATAAGTGGCACATATGAATAGTACCTTTAAATAAGCAAGTGAGCCTTCTTCAGCAACAAGCAACATTCTCTGGATATCAAAAATAATAACTGGTTTTGCAGCAATGCAGCAAGGAAACACGAGGGTATAAGATATACTGTACTTTAAGCTCTGTTTGATGAATCTGAGCACAGTTCCTGGGGGATAGATTACTTTAAACCATGCTCTTTTACTTTCTAATCCTGACTTGATTTGATTTGTACTTTAATACAGCTGCCTGGCAATTCAACAGCAAATAGAGACTATTTATGTAATCAGATTGTAAGTAGTGGGACAAGAAGAAACTCTCTAGAACCTTTTTGGAAAATAGTTTGTTGTACTTTTTATTTATTGAACAGCAGGGCTCCGGGCTTTCCAGTGCTCATTATAATTGGTTTTCTGCTTGAACTTTCAAAAACTGTCATGTCAATACTCAAACAGAATTTTTTTGCTTACTCTATGGCTGTGGGCTCTATTTTCTCGTGTGCAACTTGACAAAGTTCTTGTAATACCTTAGAGGCAAAGTTCTAGAGTTTCTTTTGCTATTTAAGAAAGCCGGCATCAGAGGTGCTCCCTGTTTTGCACACTTGTATCCTAGGTTTGCAATAAGATGCTTTGGACTAAGATGTTGCTTGCCTTTGTGCCTACCCCTGCCTGTTCACGCAACTCTATTGTTCTGTAGGAGGAGTTCCTCTGCCTCTGTCCTACCATCCAACCATCTGCCCCGAATTCCACTACCTTGCAACACCCCACTTGTAAGTAAGGTTGCTTTTTCATTACTGTGTTCATAATCACGTCATAGTCTAGTTACCACTTGATAAAAAAAAATTGCCTTTTCCCTAAAGTTTTATTTCTTGTACCACTACCAAGAGTGCAGATGTGCATTTTATATTCACCAACCCTTCCCTTTCCGAACTACTTATGTACAACAAAAACCTCAATTGAACTAGAGACAAAGTAAAACATTTGTCCAAAGTGCAAACAAATTTTTAAACTCCAGCCCTGGAAATGACCTCTTTGGAGTAACATGAATACCTACGTTTTCGAAGAGGCTAGTACTATCATATTCTATTTTTTAACTAGAGTGAGCTCACTTGTGAGTTGTTGGTTTTTTGCAATAATTTTCTAGTGGTCAGAACAGAGAAAATTGCAAAACAATGGATTTGTGCTAGAAATGAAGGCTCTATATTTCATTTTGTTTTGTATTCTTTTTCAGTTCTACCTACTCACAGCAACCATCTCTTAGGAACTATGCCATGAGTGGATATTATGTCTCAATGTTAAAAATAAAGTACCAAATTAATAAAAGAAGTACACTAAATAACATCAAAATTTTGATAACAGCTTTTAAGCTATCGAAACAGCCTTTGCTTCAACAGGGCAACAGAGCATGTAGATTGCACGGCATTTCAGAAAGAAGTTCACTTCTTTCAATGTTGCTGTCAGGTATTTGGGGGTCTGCTTTAAAGACAATTTGAGAGACATTATGCTATTAAACAAACACTTTGCATTTGATTTGGTTCTATTTCATCCTAATTTTGATGTGGTGGTGGTTAAATGTGTGGTTATGAAGTGAAAATAATTTTTCTCTCAAAACCAATCCAGGTGGTGCTGTATTTTCGAAATCCAAATGTTCACTGATAAAGCAGCCATCCACAAACACAAGCCTGACTTTAAACTCCGTCACAGAAATGCATCTGCAAGGAAAAATATGCATCCTTGAAATGCTGTAGTTGCTGATCAAATTTGCAGTCATATCCTCAGATACGATCGTTATGAAATCCACTGAGTGATCCAAACTGCAGGTTACCTTTAAAACATGGTTGTGCTCCTTTAACACTTGCTCGGAAAATACACGGGCACCTCTAGGGTGAGGTGGATCTTAATGCAGTGTGGAATATATTGGCTCCATGCATTCAGAACTTTTCACGTTCAGCATCCAGAAAAAGACTTCTAAAACATTGGTGTGAACTCAGCTGTAACTAAGCATAAAAGTATAGTTCAAAATAATGAATGGGACTAGGAACACACATTTTTCAGAAGTTCAGAAAAGGGAGACATAACTGACAATGCTTACTTGAAACAGTAGTATATGTGGAGGCTCTTGCTGGATTCTATTATTTATTCCAAATATTTCACTGGAGTGGATTTATTTATTTATGCAATCGTATCTGTGACGGTGGTAACATTTAACCACAGTATGACTTGTAGCTTATCCTGGAAATACAAGTTTACCACGCTGTAGTACAGGCTTAAAGTGACCACTGGAATCAAATGAAAATAAGAAATGCATTAAATTCTTAGGGTAAAACTCATTCTCTGGATCTCAAATAGGAAATTGCTTGTGTATGGCAGCTTTTTACTTTCATAGTTGTGTGTTGATGCTTTTCCCTGTTATATACAAACTGGAATAAATTCTGTCTAAATTATCTGAGAAACTATATTGAAAGATATATATAAACATTTTTATGTGTATATATATGTATATATATATATAATGTACATTTATACACATATAAACTAACAAATCTGGTTTGCTGATGATTAGCAAAAGAATTCATACTATGTTTTCCTAAGGAATATGCTCAGCTCTTTCAAGGAACTGCATTTGTATTATCTATTTTATTATCTATTTTACCATCAGACCGAGGAGATGGACTCGTGTGTTTGTTTCATCTCACATAGGAGCTGGCTAAGATTTGCTGCCCCTGCACGCTAAACGCAGAAGACAGATCTGATTCTACGCCTTTAAATCCCAAAACTACATCAAGGCTACTCTTTTAGTCAACTTGGAAATTTATATACTATACACTAACCCTCCTTTAATATCCTCTCTCTCTTTCCTCTGGGCATTTATTGCTGTTCTTTCTAGTTCAGTAACCAGTGAGCAGAAGGTTCATTAAAACTAATTGAATTGGAAACTTGTCTGCCCTGGGAAATATTAACTCTTTGTTGTTATCTGTAGGAAATTCCTTTTGTTATGTTCCTTTGAATTAAATTATTGGATCTTAATGTTACAAACACTGTGTTAAAAGCGATTTCCATCTTTTTGATGGTCTAGAAAACAAGTTTCAGGAAAATGTCCTTATAGTGAATGAGATTTTTACAGACTAAAACAGCATTTTATTCAATGACGTAAACAGCAATACCACACACTGTTCGAAAACTAGAACGACGCTGTTAACTCTTATGGTTCTAGTCGCTGCTACACTGACTGGAAATTAAAAGAAGAAAAAGAGATGAACAGAGAGCTTTCTATTATAGCTCCTTCTCACTTGGTAAAACAAATAACACAACTGCAGGTTAGTCGATGTTAGTGGAATATAGATTATCAAAGACCATTAATCGCACAAGGCTGCCAGTCCATCCATTTGAACAAATGTCAAAATGAAAAGATTATAATTATTCTTAATGATATAGAAAACCTCACTTTAACTTGTCATTTGTAATCATTTGGAAATTGTGCTAAAAAAAAAAAAGACGTTTGAAATAAGTGTTTAAAAGGCTGTGCGTTTTGGAATTGTTCAGAGCAGGGGAATATTGACAAAATTGGGAACATTTGATGATAGTCACAGTGGTAGATTTTTGCCAGCTTTAAAAATCAATCGGAAATAACAGGCAACCCACTGTTGCTAATAAAAGTAAATATTTATGACTGATTTGACTGTGCCTCAATACCAGTCAATCACTTTCTAAAGGATCTTTGCAATTCATTAACCTCTTTTTACTGGTCTTGTCCCTGTTGGTATTAGCCATTAAAAAAGAATAAAGGCGGGGGTTTTGATTTTTCTGTTCTCATCATTCATAGCTTATTTGTTCCTTCCCTTCATCCCCATACATTGCCGCTAAATTGATTGTCTGTTTAGTCATATGAATGATGAAGTAACAGTGCCAGCAAGATTGAAAGCCTCCATTAATTTCTGAGGAAGGTGAGTTCCTCTGCCTCCAACACAACTGAAAACAAACCTACTTCTCACAGGGTCTTCTATCACCAATAATTCTTGTTCTGATAGAGTCCACTGAACTGTCAGCCTTCCCTTTCAGACTTCTCCCTGGGCAAACTTTAAGAAAATGTATATTTATTAAAATCATCTTAAAATTAGCTGTCCTCCTGTGCTTTAGCCTGGCCACAATCTTTACGTCCAAAAAGCCAGTATCTGCACCTTGCTATGGAAAACAGGGCTTCCTATGTACTATTTGTAATACTACAAAATTCCATTCATGCAATCATCAGCATACTTGAAGGTAAATCTTTCATGCAGTGAGAGACATCTTTCTTTATTACAAGAGCTTTTTAGGGCTCGTCCATGACACAGTTTTAAATCTCTGAGATCTGTGTTTAAAAATAATAGCAGTACACCTACGGATGGTTTTTTTGTTGTTTTTTTTTTACTTCTTAAAATATTCATAAAATCATGACCATCTAAAATTATCTATGGCAACTGTGTTTCCTTACAGAGGTATTCTGTGATGTATTACAGAGGTACTTTAAATTGCTTTAATTGCCGTCGTAAGTACATATTTTGTCACTGAATAACAGACTGAGCAGACGTGTAAAATCTGCATAACTTACCAGTATGTGTAAGTTAAAGCCATCTCTAGGAAGCCTTAAATTATAATCCTCTATGGAGATAGATTTTTTTTAACTCTTTCAATGGCACGTATGTTTTCTCTCCCCTATGTTCCCGTGGGACTTTGTTTATAATGCTAGCTAACATTTATTAAGCCATAAGCCTTGTTGGTTGGCAGACACACTGTTTTAAAAAAGGAACTGGAACATAAATGATCATATTTAATCCTCTCAATGACTCCAGGAGCTAGGTCCCAATTTAACTGCAATTTCGCAGATAAAGAAACTGAGGCACCGGAGATGAAGTAATTCCCCAAGATCACAGTATGTTAAGCCATAAAAACTAAATTTGCATAAAAGTCTGACGCCGAAGCCTGTGTTCTCCACGTTTTATCTCACTGCTAACAGACCATTTAGCATAGTCTACCCTGCACGAGAAATACTTGTAGATTTGCTTGTCTATCTCCCCACACCATATTAGAATATCCCACAAGGGCAGGGATATCTTATTCCCATTTGAACCCCAACCCTTAGCTGGGCACTTTGCATATAGTGGGTACTTTTGAATTGCCAGAGTGGACATACTATACAGAGACAAATTCTAATCATTTAGAATTCTTAGTTTGTGTGTGTGTATGTGTTTTCATTTGTAAGGGCTCCAGGACTATACGAAAAAATAAAGCTGAAGTTTCAGAGAAAGGAATAGAAACACACACACCAGGACCCAGGAGGGAGGTGATGAGTGTGGAACTGCAGCAACTCGAAGCCCTGTCCCTGAGTCTATCCCAGCTACCTTCATAGTTAGGGTTGCGTCTGTGGCCGGAGGCATAAGATCTGGCTTAAAGGTACCATTGCTTCTATGTAAAAAGGAACAAGCCTATGTTATTGATTTTATCCACACTGGCACCTTGGCCTTCCATATGAACCAAGATTTCTGAACGCCTCATCATCAGTCTTTCTGTGCAAGTCAGCACCATTGAAGATCATTAGAAAGGGAAACACGTTAGGTTTTTTAAATCTTAGATGGTCGAATTTGGTCCTTGGAGTGTGGAAACCTCCATCTCATGGAGTGGCATTTAAAAATACTTCAGTAGGGAAGACTATCCTTCTGCTGTTCTCAGTGATAGATGCCTGCAGAACATTGTTCTTACATGCTTGCAATAGAGTAGAGCAAGGCCTTATGTGCAGCAGCTAAACCACAGTTTTGGACCTAGCATGGGCTCCACCCACAGTACAAGATATTAGATTTTAAAAAATGATGACTTTAAGGAGGTGCTGTAAATATCAGTAACACAGCACATTTCACTAGTGGCAAGCATGGAAGAGAGGAGTGTCCTTCCTCACAGATATGGATCTAAAGCAGAAAGTTCATAGTCTTATTTGACAAACTATATATTTTTTTTCACTGTATGCACTTGTCCATTCAGATATTAACCATTCCATAAATAAATAAATAATACTCTCTTGAAGATGACTCCTGAAAATTGGTACCAGGTTGCTCAAAGTATATAAATGGCAGATGTGTACATAGCAAGTAGAAAAAGTTTCCACTGTGAAGTTATATCTTCTAAACAACTCTGCTTGGGAAGAGAAAAGTATGTGGGAAGCAAATATGGCAAATGCAAGAGACCTGAGTGTACTGGTTCTCCATTAAGGATTATGTCAACCAACAGCTTATATACTGGTTTTGAAGGAAAGGAATATACAAAACGAGTATAAACCAATCATTAAATTATAGAGTCACCTACTCTGTTGATGTTTAATATTTCCTTTAGTGTCAAATTAATATTTCTCATTGTTTTAAGAATGTGTTTTCAATTACTTACAGAAATGTTTTAACATTTATTTTTAAAATAATCATATTTGACACCTAGGAGGATATGTAATAAGTTCACAAAATTTGTACTATATTATTTTAGCACTGTAATATTTTATTAGAAAATATATCTAAAGATACATCTTTTATCTAAAAGACTAACATGTTTTTTTTCCACACTATGAATGTTATCAGCCCTGCCAGTGTTGCTCAATGGTTGTGTGTTGATCCATGCACCAAGAGGTCACTGGTTCAATTCCAGTCAGGACACATACTTGGATTGCAGGCTCAATCCCCAGCAGGGGGCAGGCAGGAGGCAGCCAATCAATGTTGTTTCTCTTTCATTGATGTTTCTCTCTCTCCCTCTCCCTTCTTCTTCTCTCTAAAAATAATCCAGTCGGTTGTGAAACCTTTACATTGGGAACAAGAACAAGGAGAAAGGAAACCCTAAGCAATGATGCCAACATGTTGGTGATAAAAAAAAAATTCCATTGAGTTTGCTTGTTCATAAGATTTCCTACAGTGGTGGTTTTACAGAAAAGCTGAAGTTTATCTGGCAGGTGGAAACCCATCAAACTGTTTTGCATCACACTATATTACAAAAAAATTGAGGTCATAGGAGCACCTGTCTCAAGCAAGATTTATAGCACTTTCCACTGCCTTTTGGTCCATTCATCCTTGTGTGGTTTTCCTGTGAAGACTTATACCTACATGCTTATCCAGAGAAGCAAGCAACCCAGATTTTCACAGTCCACCTGATTCTTGTCTTACAGTATTCAAATTGGTAAATTATCATTAATGTTGGCTCACAAACTGATTTTCTACCAACTCTTTCCTTTTAGATCTGTGCTCTTTAAGTGGAAGCCAATTTTTATTTTTATAGTTTAAAATAATTTTCAAAATCATGGAAAATAGCTCTTGTATCCCAAAAGCATTTTGCTAAGAATGTTTAAAAATTAATGATAGGAGATGATTTATACATTTAATATTTAGATGGTCTTGAAACACACCTGCAGTGACACTTGAATATCTGGTAATGACAGGTGTTGCCAAGTTAAAATTTTTGTGACCTACATGTGAAACCAATTAATAAATATTCTCCCAACATCTTTGGGTAACTCAGATGCCTTATACTGAAATCACAAAGACCATTTAAAAGAATATCTTTAGGAAATTTGCCTAACCTCTTTGGCTCTTAGATTTTGCTTCTAAAAAACAAACAACAACAACAACAACAACAAAAAAAAACATTGAAGGATTTGATCTCTTTTAATCCCTAACAATTCCAAAGACTTTGACATAAATTTCCACAAAGAATGAAGGAGACCCTGAGCTACCAAGTGGGCAGGTGAAAAGGGAATATTGGAAAGGACAGTGATGACAAAATTCATCATTTGGTGCTAAGACTTGGCCTAGTAAGCAGTGTTGAGAACTGGGAAGTGTTCTGAGTTTATTTTCAAGATTAGGAGACAGAGTCCATCAAAGGGATTAATTTTTATAAGTTTGAAGGCCCCTAAAGAGTGGCAGAAAATTCAACCCACTGATCTCAAGCCCCCTGTTGCCCTGTGATGGTATCTGTCTCAGACGAGGGGCCAACACCGACCTTTTGTAGAGGAATCTTCCCTGCGTGTTTCTCTCCTACAGCAGACCTTTGAGTTTCAGGAGCAATGGGACCTCTGGCCTCAAATGGGCCATCCTGAGAGCCCAGCCATGGATTTCTGCAGCGTGCTGCAACTTCTCACACAAAGACTAAGCCCCTGGCTAATGCCTCTTTGTACACAGCAGAAGCAAACTTGGTTTGAAATTTTTGCAAAGAGGAAATGGGAATGTTACTTTTTCTTAATCCCTCTTATCCCTTTTAACTCATAATATGGGAAGTAAAGAACCTGGAGTTTGCAAGGTTCACTCAGGAAGTAATAGAAATACGGTAACACATCAATCCATTCTTAGATATATCGGAGAAATTTGTATGACCTTTAACGCCTGGGAAGATTTTTGCTAAAGCCAAGGTCATCCAGAATTTCTCTTAAATGTGTTTTATAAAAGTAATCTTGTTCTCCCACCCCTCTCCTTAACCTGTCAGAGACTTGCTGTTCGGATCATCTTTCTAAAATGTTTGGCGCTCCCTTCAACTTCCTAGAGACAAAGCATGGACATTGCAATAAAAGTTCCCATTCAAGAGATTTCTTCTTTAATATACTTGGGTGGGGTCTAGATAAATTTCTTTCTCTCTTTTAAACATATTTATTACCCATTTCTCATCCTTACAATGCATAGGTGGAATTATTGCATTATTACAAAAGAGAATTCTCAAGGTTTATTCCTTGATATTCTCTGTGATTAGGAAGATTTATCAATATTTATTCTATGTTGAGGTTGGAAGAGGCCTGAGCCATCATAAATTATGGTCCTTGATTTTCAGAGGAAGCCACTGAAACTCGAAAAGTGAACTGGCACCCGAGATTGTCAATAACAGAAGACTTGCTCTTCTGATGCCCTGTCCAGCATGGTTTCATTGCAATACATGGCCCCATTTTTAGATGAAATCGTGGATTGCCAACAGGAACCATGGGGATTAGCTATGTCATGGTCCTCCTCTCGCAGTAAGGAACCTAAGGACTCACTATGTACTGTGGACCCCCTTTTCCGTTTACTTGTTTACCAGACAAGACCTATCTAACAAGAGCAGGAGACATAGACCTTGAGTAGAATACGACATGTGGACACAAGTTGACCAAAGGAGACCTGCGGGATAATCCATATCAGCCCTCACGCCACCCTAAAAATGCATCCTGCCTTAGTGTTTCTTCCCTTCATTTACACAATGAAACACTAGTCAGTCATAAAAAAGAAGAAAATCTTACCATTTGAGACAGTATGAATGGACCTGGAAATCATTATGCTAAGTGAAATAGGCAGTCAGAGAAACACAAATACCATATGATTTTACTCATATATAGAATCTAATGAACAAAATAAACTAGCAAACAAAATAGAAAAATAGAAACAGACTCATAGACAGAAAACAGACTGACAGAGGGGGTTGCATGTTGAAAAATGTGAATGGATTAAGCAAAAAAAAAGAAGCTCATAGGAGGAAATGGGGGTGGGAAGTAGATGAGGGTATGGGAGAATAAATGGTCACAGAAGGAGACTAGACTTGGGGTGGTGAACATACAATGCAATATACAAATGGTGTGTTATAGAATTGTACACCTGACATCTATATGATTTTATTAACCACAGTCATCTCAATACATTTAATAAAAAATAAAAATTAAATTTTAAAATTTTTAAAGAAAATGGGAGGAGTTATGCATACATTATTTTTAGCCATGTAAGAAGAGTTCTGATTCCAGAAATACATTTCTATCCTGTCACTATTTCCCACTAGTCTGTTACCAAAAGGTGAATTTATCAAATGCATGTCCTTAAATCCTTAAGCTCTGCAGGAGGCAGCAGCTGACAATATAGGCTGTTGCTTTAAAATCTCTTGTCTCAGGGACTGCAGAGATCTACGCGCAGCCATTTTAAAGCAATCTTGATTCCAGAAGATGTTGACCCCTGGAATTAGTTTCCTTTTTAATTCCCCTTCTTCTGCCCCCTCATTTGCCTCTGATGCTTCCTGACTTTGATGTGTCTCCACGATTCCAATTCTGGTATTCACGCCCTTACGCTCCTGGTGTCTTCCGTCCTGACACCCTGTAATTGAACTTGGCTTAACACTCCAACTTTTCTCCTGCCTCCCAAGTTTCATATTCATCTTCTCTTTCTCTGGTACTGGCCTCCAGAACATCTCTGGTTTATATTGTAACCTTACAGATTTCTAATATCAATCTTCAGGATTAGAGCACAAGAAATTTTCTGGAATTCTCAAGATCATAGCTTTTTGTATTTTTCATAATGCTCTATGCGTTTGTAAATAAAAATGAGTGACTATGATAATAAACAGTAAATCATTTTTTTATACAGGTTTTCTGTTCAACTAGTAGAGGTTTTTCTGTTTAAAAATGTAATAATAAATTCATGAATCTTTACTATTATGAAACAATATGTATTATAAAATTTGATAACATAAAAATAATCTCAATATTTGATCATCGAAAATATGAAAATGAATCATTAGTACAAAATGACCATTAAAAATCATTAAAAATATTAAAAGACAATGCATACAAATTTAATAATTAAAAGTTGTTGCTCTTAAAATAAATGTTTAATTACACAAAGCATTAATAATCTTATCCATACCCTTGACATTTGTTCTATGACAAATAGTCCAGATATAAAAAAAACTTCTTTCATTTTACATTGTTCAGAGGTGTTAAGTACATATTACTTTATATGTACTAATTTTTTAATCATAAAAATATTTTGTCTGCTTTCTCTGAGTTGATGTTTGCTGTTGAAATTGATATTGCTTTTGTTAATTACATTTTAGATTGGTGTTTACTTCCTTTGTGAATGTTAAATTTACTTCTTTTCTTTGTATTTTTTCTGTTAAAGTACTTACAAAGAGCTGTGGCCTCCAGCAAATATTCAAACACTGAAAAACTCCAGCAAACATTATTTGGTAACATTCAAAAAAGATAACATTCGGATTTCCTAACAAAGTTAACAGCACTATAGAG
Organism: Molossus molossus; assembly: GCF_014108415.1. Lineage (NCBI taxonomy): Eukaryota > Metazoa > Chordata > Mammalia > Chiroptera > Molossidae > Molossus > Molossus molossus. The sequence continues at coordinate 38,522,050 of NW_023425346.1, forward strand.
ACCCACATGTCGAAATTTCTAATTGAAAGAGTTCTTTTCTTCCAAAACTTATCTTATGGAACACCACTTACAGTGAGACAGGCCAGTAAACAGGACAAGGAGACTGGGAAACCGAGACAGACAGCTGAACGGACGGGCAGAGCAGCTTACAGCAGATGCGGAAGGTCACTTCCCTGCAGATAACCTCCGGGCTTCAGCTGTATTTCAGCTCCAGGCCCAGAAAAGCAGTAAAACCAGGTAGGCGACACCAAAACCAGCCGCAATCATCAATGACCCTGCCCTGACACTGACCAATCAGTCGAAACGAGGACCCTGAAAAGCAACTAGAAAACTGATGGATATTCTTCTGAGACCCTCCCCTGAGACCTTCCCTAAGTTTCCCACCTGCTAGAGAGACACAAAGCCACAAGACAAATGACACAGTGTTCCCTCTACTTCTGGGGAACAGCCCAAGCCATTCCCGTCCCCCCACTTCTTCCCCCACAGGCGTTCAACTCCTAGACTCTAAGGGACCCCACGAGACTTGCAACCAGGGGAGCAATGGGCAGTGGCAGCTCATCCCAGGCTGATTCCCTGAACCTGGCCCCAAGGCTCCCTTTTCTCTGACTTTCCAGAGAGCTAGGGCAGCCCAGCCTAGGCTCTCTTGTTGTTTCTTCTATACTGAACCCCTCCTTGTTTCATTGTCCCCCACTTTAGTAAACGTTCCCTCATAGTCACCTGAATTCATGTTGTGACCTCCTCCCTGCACAAAGTCAAGAACCAACACACTACCGGCTGGCCCTAGGCAGCCTGCTTAAGGCCCGGTCCCCTGTCCAGTAACAACAGGACTGGCATAAAATGTACTAGATGCATAAACTCATGAATATCTGTTTTTTTGCAAGAATGGCTATGTCTGCATCAGACAGAACCACAGACATGCCCTTGTAAACAGAAAACAACTACAAGCAAGATGGACTGATAAGATAGTGATCATATCTCCTTGCTCCAGTCCTGTTTCTGGAACCTTCAATCCCTTTCTCAGTGTTTCCTGCTGTTGCTTTTGCCTTAACATCAGTGGACTCCTTCAAACCAGTAACTTTTGGATCATTAAGCTTCCATTCTCACAGAAGAATTATAATGCCTTTTCCCATTTTCTGAATTCTTGGCTGATTTTTTCTGAGCGTTCAGGATTCAAAAAACAGAAGTTTTCTAAAAAACGTCAGAAATCAATTTCTTCATGAATATTAGGTCTCATTATGGCCCAAGGCATAACCGATGTATGTTAAGGTTTAATTGATAAAATAAAATATAAAGTTTTGTTTCTTAGTAAATGGAATTTTCTAAGTAAATATAATATTTTATATAATTTTTTTTACAAATCAGAAAAATAATCAAGCGTCAGTCACGAAAACATATACCTCCTAATGTTTTTATTTCGTGGGACACAGAGAAAGAGACCACATCTGCAGTACGTACTGGGGTACCCAGGAAAGGCTGCCCTTTGGTGCCTGACCTGTCAAGGCCTCCAGCCTCCCTCGGGGCTGAGGAGATCAAAATCTCAGTGAGCCACCTCTGCCATGTGACCTGGGTTTTGCCTACAGGTCTCACTGACCAGACTAAGGTCAACAAGCTCCAAACACACTCAGAACTGAGATCTGGGCCCTAAAATAGAATTTAACAGCATTGAAAGGAGAAAGGCAGTGATTTCCCAAAATTAATTTCACCCATCTACTCATCCAAAGGTATGCTACTCCGGTGTTAATGGACTGCAAGGAATGTTTTTGTTTGTTTGTTTCGGTTTTTTGCATGTAAACTTATTATATTGTTGCTAATAGTTTATGATGTTGGCATAACATACCTGTATGCTCAACTGGCCAGTAGATGTTGGTCAGCATTACTGCCAAAGGGGCCCTGGAGAACTAAATGAGTGGCCTGGGCCCTGGGGTCACAGAAAGGTTAGTGAGTTATGGGGAGTGGCTGACCCCTGGATTCTTATCTCTTGACTCTCTGTTCCCACTGCTAAAGCCTGTGGGAGTCCAAACTGATTTTACTTCATTCCTGGTAACCTGAAGCTAAGAGAACAGTTGCCTTGGGATAATCACATACTTCTGTTTTCCTATGGAATTGACTTAACCAACTGGTCAAGCCTACCCTGTGGCACCATACACACAGGTCATCACATGCCCCAAGATGTGCCTTGTGGAGTTAAAGTCCTGGGAGCCCATAGTAATTCCTCAGGAGATCATCTAAAAGCAGAGAAATCCAAGTATTTGGCACCAACTTACACTCATAAAAAAAAAAAATCATCAGAAATAAGTTAATATTTCACTCACTATTCTCAGCTCTGACACAAGAATTTCTGGAACATTTTTTAATGCTGAGGCCTGGGTCTCATATCCTTTTGCTCTTCAGATATTTTGATTTAATTAGTTTGGGGTGGGACCAGGGCAACACAATTCGTTTAAAGCACTCCAAGTGATGCTACTAGATAGCCAAGATTAAGAACTGCCAAACTAAGGCATAAGGCCTTTACAAAAAGATGCTGGTGTTCCTATTACCCAGGGAGCAACATACATAACAAGAGTGTTCTACTTTTTTATGTGGTTCACACCAATGTACTTGATAGAAGTACTAATACTGTTCACATATTTAATGCATGTCACACAGTCACATAAAGATGCTTCCTCTTCCCTCAAGAAACTAACGATCTAAGTAATAACATTTAATCAATGGCAAATTGGAGTCAATAATAGGTTCCAAAACAGGGGATGCTTTAGGTTAAATGTTAGAATGTCTGGTCAGCAAGTGTTCTAAGATGCCAGAATATATTACAAGAAGAGCCCATGGAAACTTTTTCCCCAATATTGTGGAAAATAGGCCATGGACACTTTTTTCTGACCATGATTTAAGGGCAGGTCCACCTGGGGGGAAAAAAAAGTCATGAAACTTTAAAATATGCAGCACTTCCTATAAAGATTTGACATGGAATCTTTGTTTTCCCTTGGAATAACCAAGAACTGATATGTGCATATTCAGAAAAAGGTGTCAAGTCTGTGATGGTGGATAAATTGCCAGACATCCTTACTCCTCCATTTAAGAAGTTATGGTTCTATATGGAGCACCAGGAAGTACTGAGATGTTACCCTTAAAATGACATGCAATTTTGTGCAGAATCAGATCTCATCTCACAAATTCAAGCAAGAGCAGCTGATCTAAGTTCAAGGAATATTTATTTATAGAAGAAAATGTAAAAATTGAGAAAGGTTATATATTTATCACTTTTCTACCTACTATTGATGGGAGAAACATCTGGAAGTTTATTAGGCATAAAAGCAGAGGGATACTGGGAATTTTAAGGTGAATACAAGGGCTTTAGGAAAAGAATATGCAAAAGTTCTGGAATGACACCACAGGATTAAGAAATAAGGCATATAATTTCATACCAGAATTAAGCTGATAACCCTCAGGTATATTCCTGTTTTCATACATTCATTTAAAAAAACTTCTTTGACATGTTCGATAAGTACTCAGGTTTACACAAATGATTTGTCTCAAATGCCTTGGTCCTAAATGTCAGTGTTGTGGAGAAAGGGTCAACCCATAGATGCTTGATATACAGAATGCCTGGCTGAAGCGACGTGGAAGGTACAAAACTTTAATATTTTGTGTGGAAAAGTTGGGATCCTGTGTAGGATCCCAAGCAGAGTCTACAAGGATGATAAGGTAGAGAAAAACTGGTAGTCAGTCTAGGGCCATGGGTTTGGGGGAATCTGGTCAGCAGGAATGCACTGAGGAGGAGAAGGCTGATATGTACTCATATCCATGATGCAAGAGTCCTAAGGACTCTCACCCATACCCAAAGCACCAAGAACATTTCAGGTTTCACATGAAAAATTACACTGGAGTTGCACAGAAAGATAGGAATATTATACAAACTGGAAACTTTCTGTCCCGAACATAAATTTACTTAACAGTGTATTCATGAACTTTTGTGCTAAAAAGAAAAAATCATTGCTCTGATTGAACTAAGTTATTTCACATCATAGATGATAATTTTCATTCATCCATATCTTTGGTATGTGTATTAAACAGTCAAGCAATTAACACCCTTCTCTGGTATCCAGCAGAATTGTGATTAAAGGCAAAAATTCAAGATATTTGGACTTGTTAATACAATTTTTTTAATTACAGGAAATATCTGCAGAGTCCAATGAAAATTGGAAATCAGCATGTGTGAGATCTATTTCTGAAGCTGAAAAAGCCACTCAAACTTGGGTTTCTTAAGATCCTAATCTATAAAATTGTAATATTCATATATGCCTCCCTCTTACCTTGCCTGGGAGAGTGAAAATTAATACGTTACATCTACAATGCTCTATAAGGTTTTTTAAAATAATTATTAAAAAGTAAAGCATAACCAAAGTTTAAGAACAATATTCAGTGATTTGTTTCTAACAAACTAAAAACAAAATTCTCGCCTACTTCTAAAACACACACACACACACACACACACACACACACACACACATGCCAATACACATCTTTATTTGTTGAGAGACAAGGAAAAAAGGAAGAGGATGTATAATTTTTCTTCCAAAAACTCTTCACCAAAGTCTGGTGTGGGATGGTCAGTACAGTTATTGAAGCTTTAATAAAATGTGGCATCTCATCAATCTATCAAAGGATGTGAAACTACTGAACTCAGAAGTTCAGTGAATGTTCAGTCTTTTTGCTCATCTAGTTCACATTTATCTTAACAAATAAGAAATATAAGGATTCCACAGACGATCCATGGTCACCATAAATGGGAGACGGCTTTTTATTGTTAATCCTCACCCAAGGATATTTTTTCATTGATTTTTAGATAGAATGGAAGGGAGGAAGGGAGGGAAAGAGAGAGAAACATCAATGCAAGAAAGACACACTGATTGGCTGCCTTTCACACAACCCCAATCAGAGGGGGATCGAACCTGCCACCCAGTTATGTGCCCTTGATCGGGAATAGAACCCAAACCGTTTGGTCCACAGGATGATGCTCTAACTGCTGAGCCAAACCAGCCAGGGCAGGAAATGGCTTTTTAATCAATGCCTTTTCTCTTTCCACTACCAACTTGCTCATAGTTCTGATATAGAACTATGATTATCAAAATACATAGCATATTTTACAGTAAACCAGGCCTATGTAGAAAATCTCTCATTGCACATTTCCTTCACAAACATTTGCCTGAGGGACGATGCTCAAGCACATTTATACTAGGAGACTAGAAATGCACTGGGGTCACATTTCTAAGTGACATTATTTTAAAAGGTGTCCTTTTCTTTTATTTTTTCCATCATTAATTTTATGGTATTTATCTAAAGAGTAAAAGTTTCCAGTCTTAAATCTTTTAGCCTTCGGACACCACTCATCAGTAGCATGCTTTCACTTCTTTGAAATAATGAAATATGCTTACTTCAGCTTTGTATCATGCACTGAGCCCAAGAATGTGCTTTGCACATAATAATTAATAAAGATAATCTTTAAAATAACTGTCATTAATGAGCATCAGTATTAGTTTGATTTCTCTAAGAAGCAGACACCAGAACGCTTTAGAAAAATGTCTAGTGAGAGAGCATGAAGAAGGAGCCAGGAAAGACTGGGAGAGTCTTCAGACCACAATGTAAGTGAAAGAAAGGATGGAATGTTTGGGTAAGTGTCCTAGAGAGCCCTGCAGTGTAAGGAAGGTTCAAGTGGACATGGGTGTTAAGGTGTCTTTGAACCAAAGCAACCATGCTGAGGAGGCACCTGTCTTACTATCCCTAATGTACCTAGTCATTGGCTGGGAGCAGCTTCATTACCAATGCACTGGTGGATTCAGATCACAGAAGCTGAAGCTCCTGGTCAGTCTTGCTACCTGTAGCTGGAGGTCTGCAGGTTTCCTTCTCAGATCACTATAGCACCTATCCAGCGGCAGGCCCTAGATCAGGTAGTTTATATGTGAATCCTTCTGCATCACAGCAATCTTGTACAATAGTATGACCATCCCATCTTCACCCATGAAGGAATCACATTCAGCGAGGTTCACCAACTTTCCCGAGTGCATGCTAGTGTGGAGCACAACTGAGATTCAACTCCAGGTCTCTCTGGATCCAAAGCTTGTGTGTGTGTTGAATAAGTCAATGAATGTATAAATAAATGAAGGGTTAGACTAAATGTATAGGAGGCTTAAAAAGAAAATTGCATTTAGGGATTTAAAGCTAGTGCACCAAAAAGTAAAACAAGAAGTCACTCAGCTAGTAGGTAATAAAAATATATTAAAAAAAAAAAAAATTGTATCTGGTTTTTCTCTCTACTAAGTTCTAGTTGTGCAGTTTGAGTTTGACTATATTTATACATATTTTAAGAGAGAACCTGTAGGTCTACATCACAAGAAGCTAAACTTTGTTCACGGTTTCAGTCCTACTTATAAAACTGGATAATTAAGATTATATGCAAATTCACTTATGTACTTCAAGAAAGGAAGAGGTCCTTACATTATGACCTATATTTGTTCAGCTCCATGGAAACCATTTTATTCATTATCCACGCACAATTTTCATAAAACTAAGGGGGGAAGGTAAGAGATGTGAACTGGCACAACCAGAGAAGAAACAGGACGGCATTCAGTACTGAGAAGTGGAGGGTAACCCAGAGGTATTTACTAAGCCGGTGCATATAAAAAGAAGAAAAAAAACCCATCAATAACTGTGAATCTGTCATTAATAGCTTAAGAGAGAGGGCAAGGAAAACCCACACTTTGTTCCAAAATAGGCATCTGTACAGTTCAGGTGTCCTTTATCAAGTTACTGAATCTTGTTTCCACAAAAACAAGCTGTGTCGAACTGCGAAATAGTAATAACAATAATATATATGGCATTACTTAATGGCTATGTAGTCCCCCAAAAGAAAAGAGAAAAAGAAGAAATAATCCCAGGGACCCAGTCTCCAACAGTACTGCTGCTTGAAGTGTTGTGATTGAAGGGCAGCCCTGAAACGCTGCTTGAATTGTAGAGCTCCTCGTGTCAATTGGTCACTACCTTCTGCCATAGAAATCTGGCCGTTCCACAAAAAGACTCCTCAGGAAGGTAAACCCAGGCTGCTGCCCCCCACGCCTGCCACATTTGATTATCCCATAAATACTGATTGCATAACATCTTCTCTTAAAAAATAAAGAGTGGTTCTTTGAACAATTTCTTTTTTCATGGAGTTTACCCTTCTGAAGCACGAATGAGTACCATGCCTCTTTCTGAACAAGGAAAACAGTTTTTGCAGTGGAAAATAAAGCTCCCATATGCCTGACCTTGAGAATGTTTGCTCTGTGTGTGTTTTCCTCTTGAAGTAAAATGGTCCTGAACTTGGGTATCAGAGTTGAGAAACACAGCCGCACTGTGCCCTCAGAGTAAAGCTGATTTAGTGGTGACACTTCCCTATTTGCCTAGCCAGCACTGTTGCACAAATCACACACCTCTGTAACGAGGAAGGGAAAAAAAAACTGCTTCATCCAGTTTTTCTGCCTCAGGGCTGAATCAGATACACCTCAGCTTCAACTATAAGCCTCTCCCAGGATGTGAACTCCTAACTGTGACATCAGCAACCTTGTCGAGGACATTTTCAAGGAGTGACAGCTTGAGACAAATACTCCGATCCATTTACCAAAAAGCATAGTGAATTAAATACTTCATGTAGTGTATTTAGAATGGGATTCCTTTCCAGGTTATATTTCCAGTTTTGTCTGGTTAGGAAAGGTAATGGGTAAGAGGGTACAAGAAAATTGTTGAAGTGATAATGTTATCTTTTCTAATTGACCTCTCTAAGTTCTTGCTTTCGAAATAAACTGGTAATGAAGATTGTATGCGTCTATGAACATGCCCTAGTTTTTGGATTAGTGGATTTTTAAGTGCCAATATGGCAGTTACCAAATCATAATTCATTATAACTGGTAGAAAATCATCTGATATTAATCCAAGTATCATTTATTACTTTTATCACTGTTAATTCTCTGGGAAAAACAATGATCAGCTCAGCTGTGGTCTTCATTTCTAATGAAGACAACCATCCTAACTAGAGGTAAAAATGTGTTGTTTTTATACTTTGAAAGGAATTGAACTAGTTTCTGTGACAATTAAGGACAAATAGAAGGAAAACCTATGCATCTAAACTTATAAACATTGAAGACTTCTACCAAACTGACATCAACTGCAAATAAAATCTATAACCAAAGGTTTTATAAAGTATTTCACAGCAGCTATAACAACCACAACACATGAGTGAGGAGAGCAAATAGTCCCAGCTAACTTAAATGTTTTCCTGACTTCACGGTGGGTCAGTTAAGCTCCTAAAGACACTTTGGAAGTATTATTCTCCCCCACCACAGCAAGAAAGGACAACTTCCATGCCAAGCTAAGGAATTTTCAATTAAGCTCAGTGTGTAGCAAAGGTCCATGGAAACTCAACGTGTAGCATATGTCCATTGAGACAAGGATATAGGAATCTAATTTGATAAGAGTGAAAAAGTACATGGGAGGAAAACAATACAGAACAAGGTCATTCCTGGACTGAATGGGAAGTTCACTGAGCTAGATTTTTCTGTCTTTACTCCCAACATGTCTGTCACCATCTGACCTGCATTCTGGAGTAAGCAAACATATAGCATGACCTCAAGAAGATGTTGAGTCAGGCATGACAGGGCCTTTGAAGGACATGCCAGGCTACACAGAGGACCAGGTTGCCTCCTGGGAGTTCAACAGTGACCCTTACTCCTCTGTCTCTGATGCCTGGACCAGCACCGCCCTCAATGATCACATTGTCAAGCTCATGCACTGACTGCTATGACGATAAATTTGGCTATAGAACCACACACACAAAAATATACAGAAGACAGAAAGATCATTTAGAAAACAGTGAAATTGTACCAATTTTAACTAAGAATGCACCAAAAGAGGTGAAAATGGTGATGGGAGAGAGGCAGTGGAAATAAACTTCTGAGAACATCACAAGCAATTACATATCGGAGGGATGTGGGAATGTGAGGAGGTTTGGGGAGATGGTTTGAGAAGAAATTGCACTTTCGTTTGAAAATGCTGCACTTAGAGATTTAAGTGAGCAGTTGACAACATGAAGCAGAGTCTCCAGTGAAATATAAAGTGTGTGGCACTAGCATTATTCATTATCCATTTTGAGGTGAGATTTGAGTGTGCCTAATATTGCCAACATGGAGAAGTGAGGAGACACGATGACCAAGGAGAGTACCTTGAAAAACTCCTACTTTTACAAGGTTAGAAAAGGAGAACGGACAAAACAGAATGGTTCACAGGTCAATGAAAAACCTAGAATGGTACCATATAAAATGTTATTTGCAAAAGACTAAGGAATTATTGAATGATGGGGTAATGGGTGTTGCAGACTTCAAGAAGGGAATGAGAAAAAAGGCAAAGTAACCTGAAATCGTTTGCTTGAAGGGTTTTGGGGGAAACATCACATTGCAAACAAAAGTAAAAAGTGCCAGTGTCCTGGCAGATGCCCTGACCATGGCATTGAAGACAAAAATAAGGGAGGAAGGGATGAACACGTGTTTCTCACAACCAAGAAAGAGTGGAGAAAGAGTAAGACAAACTTCAAGAGTGTAAAACAGAGAGATTGAGGTGGAAAGTCCAAAGTAATCTGCAGAGAAAATAGAGTTGGGGGTGCACAGAGCATAGGCTGGGTGTTGCAATAAGTGAGAAGTTGGAACCGTGCACTATGGGAACAGGAAAACTATATAAACAATCACTTGGACTTTCATATAGCTATGTCTTCCCACCATCAAGAAGGTATCCCGCCCCCATGTGATTCTTCCTTCATTGAAGATCCTTGTTTGCTTTCAAAATCATTGGATAATTAATATCCTGGATAATTAATAACCCACAGAAATGTATACTCTGACACTACGTGCTAACTTGCGTCCATTCTTCTTCTTCTACAAATTAAGAAATTAAAGACCCTAACCAGTTGCTAGATTTAAAGTGAAGAAAAAGCTAAAGTCTTCCTTTCTTACTTTAATTAGTGCTGCTACCAGTGTATCGGGGAGATCAGGGCTGACTCCTTAGAGAACAAGTGCCTTGGCAAATCACATTTGGCCCCTTCAAATGGCTTCTATCATGTCAAACTCTATTTAGTACAATGTATGCCATTGTTTTCTTGTCCTAAATTGTCACATCCTGTTGCTCTGCATGAGTCCGCAAGTGCCAAGTTACGCCCTGAAGAGGGATGTTTCCTGATGGTGGGTCCCTGGCAGAGCTCTGAGTGAGAACCTTAGTTCCAGATGAAAGAGCGGATCCAGGAAGTAGGCTTCTAGAACAAGCAAATCGCCAAAGAGAACATACTAAGTTGAAAACGGAATTGAGGTGGATTTTGAAGTTCTGGCACTCGATTATATGAACGTGTGTGATATTAAATCTTGGTTTGGAAATGTACAATGAAATCACTTTAGCCAGAATTTAAATCTTTCATATTAAAAAAGACACCAATTGTTCAGTTAAGAGTGTGCCTTACAACCTACCTGATGAAAATATTCAGAATGACGATTCCATTAACATCAAAAAAATTAAATATTGACTGGAATTCTTTTTTTTTTTTTAATTAAATGTATTGAGGTGACATTGGTTAATGAAATTATATATGTTGCAGGTGTACAGTTCTATAATATAAGATTTGTATATATTATGGTGTGTCAACACCCCAAAACAAATCTCCCTCTGTCACCATTTATGCCCCTTTACCCTCTTCTACCTCCCCTACCCATGGTGACTGATGACAATTTCTTGAAAGAAAAATTTATCTCCAGGTAACCTTATTAGAAAGCACAGGGCCCTGGCCGGTTTGGCTCAGCGGTTAGAGCGTCCGCCTGCGGTCCGGAGAGACCCGGGTTCGGTTCCCGCTAAGGGCATGTACCTCGGTTGCAGTTTGTCCCCGGCCCTGGTTGGTCGTGCGGGTGGCAGCCACTCGATGTGTCCCTTTCACATCGATGTTTCCCTCTCTCTCTCTTCCTCTCTCTCCCTCCCACTCTGTCTGTACAAAAGATGGAAAAATGTCCTCGAATGAGGATTAAAAAAAAAAAAAAGAAAGAAAGCACAGGAACTCACTAAATCCCTCAGGATATTCAGGGCTATCTAACATCTCTTCTCAGAGAAACCTACTCCTGGAATTATTCCAAGGGCCAGAATGGAGATATTAGTTTAACTTAGTTTCAAGTTACCATATGTGGCCATATCCATACTAAGAAGGTGGAAAGGAATATGTAAGAAAGACTTGACTCAGTCCTACGTCAATGAACAGTTGACCATACCATCAAGGAGACATTGCTCCTCTCCCTTCTCCTCCTTTTCTTTCTTTCCTCCTTCCCCTTCTTCTCTTTGTCCTCCTCCTCCTCCCTCTTTTTGTTCTTATTCTCAGAGATGACCCACTCTAGTGTTTTATTACCACAATATTTAGATTCTTTCACTCAAATTTAATTAAAAAATTTACCCACACTAATAATTGTATTATACTTTAGTTTTATAAGTATATTTATAAGGTATAAATATTATACCTTAGATTTCCATGGGGAATAATTTTACATCTTTACCTTTAAAACATAAAGCTTTCTACTAGCTAAATAGCCAAACATCTTTTCACCTCCTTTGGAAAGTTATTTCCTTTCCTTGTAATGATTTTTATTGCTTTCCTCTAGGCTAGTATTGTTTTCTCCATATTCAAAGTAAAATTTGAATCAATGTGAGAGTGTCCCATCACAGTTTTGAGAGCTTCGTCAGGACTGTGGTGACTTTCAATAAACCTATGTAGCCTACCAGTGACTAACACTGAGATAAAATAGGAGCAGAGGCTGATCCAAGGACAAGGCTGCTTTCCAACAAGTTGAACACACATATTCCACAACTATAACAAGCTAACAGTGAGAGCTCATCATTTCCAAGCTATGGAAAAGTATAGCATTTAATGTCTTGAAACACATGGCAGAAGTCACTAACTGTTCACCAAAATCTGTTTTTATTCTTTCATTTCATAGTAACTAGACTGTAGCTGGGTGTGTGATTAGATTATATTTTCCAGCCCCACTTGAAGTTGGATGTCTTCATGGCTTAGTTCTCTCCACAGGAATAAGTGGAAGAGATATGTCCCATTTCTGGATGTGAGCTAAAAAAAGAATGGGTACACCTGTTCTGCGCTGGCCTTCACCTTCTTCCACTGAATGCTAATGGCAAGGAGGTCCTAGACCAGTGGATATATTTTGTCCCCCTGGGAACATCAAACAACAGCTATAGATACCTTTTAATTAAGGGAGAGGGTATTGCAGCTGCTGGCTCCTAGTAATTAGAGGCCAGAGATGCTGCTCACATCCTCCAGGGCACAAGACAAGCCCCCAAAACAAACAATGTCAATAGTGCCACATTTGAGGAACAGCACTCGAAGGGATGACAGAACTATAATACCATGTGAGCACAGGTCCTTGGATGACTGTATAGAGCAGAGCCACCCTGAAGCTGAACACCACTCAAGACCATTACCAGAGCTAGATATAAATGTCTACAGTGTTGAATCTAAGACATTTTGAGACCATGTGTTACCACAAACCAATTCATCCCAACAAGGATGCTAAATAACACACAAGTTTCAATATACAAATGATCTTGAGCTCCTACGCAGATAGGTCTCTCAACCTTTTTCTTATGCCTTTTTTGGTTCCTTCATAGATACACTGGCATTTTTACATTCTTTTATGCTCTTGCGTTTCCATTTACAGGGTACACGTATTGTTTGTTTTTGTTTTGTTTTGCTTTGGGGGGTGCATTGCTTCTTGTGAAACAAAATCCACATGAGGAGAGGGGCACGGCCTTTCTCGCAGATATATATAGATATCTGCATGGTGCCTCATAAGGAGTTGGACTTATGAATGTTTGTTAATTACATAAACAAATTGCAGAAAATAAGACACGAATAAAGAAAAACTGTCTACAACATCAGTCTTAGATAAGCTGTTTCTAGTGCATTAGTTGAAAGTGATCAAGTGTTCATCTTCTAACCACACAAAACTAGGAAGTAATGAGTCATTCTAGAATTTTGCTTAGAAGTAAACTTATAGTCACCCAATTATAATCTGTAGAAGCACCTTCTTGTTTTTGAAAAATCAGACATTAAGTAATGAGGTCCTTGTCATCAGGAAAACACCAGTTCTCCTATTTTAAGGAACTATATATTACAAGCTCTTACAAATGAAACTGTAATCCTGCACACCACTGACAGTTCTTGACTCTTTCAAATTAGGAGGCAAGTGTAAAAAGGAACGTAGTAGTACATAGTCAATATCTTTGTCTAGCTCTAAACAAGACTTTCACCTGTAAAAAAAAAAAAAAAAAAAAAAAAAGGAGAAGTAATATATATAAGTCACTTTCAGAAGACCTTTAAATGCAGTTAAGGACCACACCTATGACTGGTGATTGATGGCGGGCACAATGTGTAGTTAACTGTGGGATAAAACAAACACCTCAACCAGCACTGTGTACATAAGAGACTTCGGTGAACAGAGTAGTGTGTTTAGACAATGATTACTGGAGAACAATATACCCATAGTTAGCTCATTCCTGAGAGGGATAGGCTATCGAGTATTTCAGATTAGGAAAAAGAAATGGCGTTGTTCTTTGCTAACATGGAATCCTAACTGCATGTAACTTAGTGATTTTCATACCTTCTCTGGGTCTACAATCCAATACCAAAATGAGACATTGAAACACATAAGGTCACCAAAAGAACGCCAGTAGGCATAGGACATTTGAACAACCTTCAGGGGCTCAGAATTTTGGTGCTTTTTTTAATCCTCACCCAAGGACATTTTTTCCATTTTTTGTTCAGATAGAGTAGGAGGGGGGGAGAGAGAGAGAGAGAGAGAAACATCAACATGAAAGGGACACATCAAGTGGCTGCCTCCTGCACGACCCAACCAGGGCCAGGGACAAACTGCAACCATGGTACACGCCCTTAGCAGGAACCGAACCAGGGTCTCTCTGGACCGCAGGCTGACGCTCTAACTGCTGAGCCAAACCTGCCAGGGCAGGGGCTCAGAATTTAATAGAAGCCATACTGCAAACCCCTTTGCTTGTCACTCAAGATCTTCTATAGTCAGAATCCATCCCGCCTTGGCTAAATTAGTTTCACAGATTTTTCACCACAGTTGAACTCCTTTCTTCACTGTCCTCTAACCACACCTTACAATGTCACTTGCACAGGTTATTCTAGAGTGGAAAGGCTACTCATTTCTACTGCACCTATTGAGAGTCCACATTCCCACCTTTTCATGCCAATAAAATCTTCTCCATCATAGCCTGAAGCTCTCTCTGTCTCTCCATCCCCTGAAATTCCACAGCAATTAAACCTGTTTTACTTGTGACATTTCTTGCATTCTCATTTTAAAGACTGCTCTCTTAAGTAGTGCTCTAAAATACTTCTTCATTTAGCTTTTCATAGCATATGTTTTGTCTCCCCAATTCCATAAATTGTGAGAGAACAAGTTCCACATGCTAGCGTGGTCTATGAAGTCTCTACATATAGTGAGTACTCAATGCATACTTAGAAAATTTATTGGAATTAAAACATTAAAAAAGAGATTTCAAAAAGATTTTTCTTAGGTTGGTTTAGTTTAAGAATAGCACAATTTTTCTGGCCAGTGTGGCTCAGTTAGTTGAGCATTGTTCTGCACTTTGGAAGGTCTCTGGTTCATTTCTGATAAGGGCACATACACAGGTTTTGGGTTCACGTCCTGTAGGGGGGTGTGCGGAAGGCAATCAATCGATGTTTCTCTATCACATCTCTCTCTCTTCCTCTCTTTCTAAAATCAGTTTTGAAAGATGAATAACACTATATGAAAGAATATCTTTTTGAATCCCAACTAAGGACTGCAAGTACTGTTTCTATTGCTGTAATTCTATTATGTTAATGTTGTTGGTGCGTTACTTTCACTGATGCAAAGTATATGTCAAAAGGGCATGTTCTGACCTTAAGCAGATAATTTGGTGTGACTTCCACTGTGTTTGTTTAACCAACTTGGTGCAATGCCCAGTGGAACAACCAGGATGATGTGGAGCCTTAATACCTGTTTCCTGATGCTGATGCAGCTACAACCTTTGTTTCCAAGCGCTTAAGGAGGACTGAGTTTCTCCAGAGCACCAATGTTTTCTTAAGATAAAGTCACTTTTAAACACAAAAGGGTTCTCATACTTTATATGAGCTATAAAGTATTCTGAGCCATGCCAAAAAATTTTTTTTAATTTTTTCTTAAAGATATTTAAATTGAACAGATAAATTGTATCCAAGTTCTCACGCTGATGACTTACACTTAACTCTTAGTTTTAAGTTAGACCATTGAATGATATGTACTTGATCTTCCATTATCCTCAGAAGAAACCTCCCTGAAAACGATTGAGGAAAATATAATCCTATACTAACATTATCATTTAATATTTATATTTTTCCATTTTAGCACAAATCAAATATTATAAATTTATGATTTACAGTCAGGAGCTAATACTAAAAAAACCCTCTGAGTTTAGCACTGAAAAAGTACTTCCCATTCACAATGAATATAACTGATAGTAGAATGCATCCATTTCAAAATATGCTTACATAGGGACTTTTCATAGTCAGCTTGCTTTAAAGTAAGTTTGCCACCTTTTCTTTCCTGGTGATAGGAGTTTTCCTATTTATGAGCCTCTAGGAGCCCTCACTGAATTGTGACTATACAAATGTAAATCACATAAACGTCGAGGGTAGGAAAATATTATATTAGTAACACAGCAGTCCCTTCTGCCTTGCTCCACTCTCGCTGCAAGCTGTCTAGAGAACATGACTAGTCAAACGGTACAAGAGTGGAGAGTGAGATTAGCAACTTCTTTTTGGGGGGGTGTTCTTTTTTTCCCATCACCTTGTATCCCCTCTATGTACTCCACCATCTCCACCCATCCCCCTTCACCCCCACAATCACCACACTGTGGCCCATGTACTCTCTCTCTTTTTTTCTGTGTTATGTTTTTGTTTTTTTTTTCTCAATCCCTCTATCCCCACCCCCAACCCCATGCCTTGAGCTGCCAACTTGTTCTCTAACTATGGGTCTGTCTCTATTTTGCATGGTAGTTCAGTTTGTTCATTAAATTTCACATATGAGTGAAAGCATATGGTACTTGTGTTTCTCTGACTGCAGACTGGCACATGAAGGCCACACGAAGCTGCAAGGAGACCAGTTTAATCCTTTAAGGAGCCTATAACTGAGCCTAAGGCCATCACTGTGATCACAAGACCAGAATTCTTCCTACAACAAGGACACAGGAAGTTACACTGCTCTCTTTTTTCTAATGTACAATTTTTCTTATATCAAATCCCAAACTGCATTACATTTTATATAAATAAAGACATGGGTCTGTCCAGCCAGTGTGGCTCAGTGGTTGAGCGTCAACCCATGAACCAAGAGATCGTTGGTTCGATTCCTGATAAGGGCACATGCCCAGGTTGTGGACCCGATCCCCAGTGGGAGGCATGCAGGAGGTGGCCAATCGATGTTCTCTCTCATCAATGTTTCTCTCTCTCTCTCCCTCTTCCTCTTCTCTCTCTCTCTAAAAAGCAATAAAGAAAAAAATTTTTTAAGATATTGGTTAATTTAAATGAAGTCATTTTCAAGGCTAAAAAATCAGAGGAAGACAGGGCTGGGTGAATCTAGAGAGCTACAACTCATCTTAGGTAAACCAGAGAAGTTCACTCTAAAAGTCACTGTCAGTGTAGAGATTGTGACCCTCTGACCCCATTTGTTAGTAAGAGAATGAAATTAACAAAGCAAATCGTACATGTCAGGCATCCCACATCAGGTCTACAAACCAGGAAGTGGCCATAGACCCAATTCGTGAGCAAGCGTCTCCCTTTCAAACATCCTGCACCTTCTAAAGCCACACAAATGCCAAAATTCCATTTATAGTAGGATGTGTTAATTTCTAAAGAACTGTTTCAAACTTTTTTAAGGCATGATACTTTTGGAATTCTGACCAAACTGCAACCACTTCTTGTCAGAAAAATTGTTAAATTTGCATGCATACCATTCTTGAACACATGTCCAGTGATTCAGAACCCCCTGAAATTCCACACGTGGACATGTAGGTCAGTGAAACGTGGTCAAGAACCAGTGCCTTAGTGGGTGATGAGTGGAAAATGAAGGACCACAATAGGACTACTGATTCAATAGAATAAATCATTCTCTTGAAAGAAACGAAAGTCTTCAGAGCCTCTTAAATTTTCTCCATTTCCCATTTTATCTCGTTAGCTTCCTCATTCCTTGAAGTGAAGGTCAAAGACTCAGATACTGAACATTCCAGGAATTACCTGGAGAAACTATTGCACCTTTTACCTGCCAGAGGGGGTCACTATGCAGCTAATTGCTCATTTACAAAAATAAAGCAAACCTTTGTTCTTTTTAGTAACTGTGCCCAGAAGAATTACTTTAAAATGCATTTTCCACAGTATAAAGTGTGTCCTAACAAAACACAGTAAACTCAACAGCAATGTGATTACTGTGCTTGTAAAACAGTTGGTGTTTTAGCAATATGCCCTTAAAAAAAAAAAAAAAAAAGTATGCTTGGAAAAATGGATTCTGTTTCAACAGTTAAAAGGACATAATTATTTTCTGCTGCATAACAATTTTTAAATGTTAATGAGTTAAAATACAGCACCAAAACCGTTCCCATGCAATAATACAGAGTATCATTTGGCTGCCTGGCTCTCATCTTTTGTTTTTCCTTCCGTGGTCAAATAATAACAACCAGAAAGACCACAGGTGTCAAGCAACTACAGCATGACCACCACATGGGATGGGTTGCTTTCATAAAGTCTCTGGATTTACATAGATTAGGGTCTCCTACCCATGGTCGCATAAACACATTGGGCCTGATGAAGCCTTGCTGCGGGGACAGGAATAGTGAGTGATTGGCAGCATCCCTAGTCTGTGCCCCTTAGAGAAATGCAGCACCTCCAACCCCAAGCCACAGATATCAAAGTTTCTCCAGGTATTGCCAAATGTATGGGGGGAGAGGCATTGTCCCCAGTTGAGAATCACTGATATAGATCATCGTTACAGGAAAGGAATCACTGGTAGGGCAGAATGTACTCTATCACTGTACCTATAAATCCACATACTAGACTGGAATTACATGTATTTAATGTTGTGAGCAGTGTTAATGGCATGACTCAGTCTGTCACCAGGTGTATCAAGTAAAAAGTAATGCATTTCCAACCTCAACAATTTCATATAGCAAATTAAAAAACCCTAAAATCTCATGAAATGCTTTCATTTATTTATTCAACAAGTGCCTATTAAGCATCTAGATGATGTCAGCACTGTATTAGAAACTGGATTTCAGAATAAAAAATGACAGCAATATCCAATGTCAATTGGAAAGTCAGCTGGGATACCTTAGCTATAGGGACTTAAAACTCCTAGAAGACATCAAGTCTGAGCTGAGACTTAAAGAATGGACAGAAATGAGGCAGAGGAAATACAGTGAGCATATGACTAAGGAGTTGGAACAGCAAGAGAGGTGGCCCTGAGAGGTGATAAAGCATGAGTGTTACAAGGAAACAGAACTGTTACAACATGGTTAGAGTGTAGTAAATGAAGAAGATTTGTAAAGAAGTAAGACAAGACAGGAGGGGCAAAATTATAAAGAAACCATGTTGAGGAGTTTGAGGACATTGTAAGGCAAAGGAAATGCACTAAGTGATTTCAAATAGCAAAATTATTAGATTTTTTCATAGATAATTCTAGTTACAGTCATTGTATTAGTTAGGGTTCTCTAAAGAAACAGAACCAATAGAAGATAAAGATATAGATATATAGATATACAGTCATACACTGCATAATGACTTTTCCATCAACGAAAGACTACCTATGCAACAGTGGTTTATAAGATTACAAGGAAGCTAAATTTCCTGGAAGAAATAACAGTATATGTAGTGGAGGAGAAATTTTTTTTTCTCTGATGAGAACAATATCTGTGGGTCTTGGCAATATATACCCTCTCACTCACAACATCTCAATGTTGAGTGCACAGATCACATCCTGATCAGTCAGGCACTGACCTGTTCCAGCACAGAGGAACCTGTCCCTCCAGCTCTATATATTCAGAGGGTGCTACAGCCCTCCCAGGTCTACCTGATGGTCTTCAGAATACATTGCTAGAAATTTTGCGTTGAGGACCTAAGATCTTGTACAAAGACACAGATCAAAAAGAGCTACCTTTACAAGTACTAAGTGCCACTGCCACTTTAATAAATGCTTTCGGGGGTAGTATGAAGCCTGTCCCTGTATTTTGAAAATATTTTAAGGTTATAATAATTTAAAACAACTGAGTTTTATTTCTTTAATCAATTCAATGCCAGAGAGAGTCCTTTATACCAGGTAAGCTCAATGGAACCAAAACCAAATTTCCAAGGTAAAATAGTGAGTCCTCAGTTCTATACTCATGTTAAATACCCTCTTTATTTTATAAACACTACCAAGTTCTTTAATCTGACCATGAGTCCAATGCACAGTAGCCAAAACCACATTGCAATGACAATACCCAATATTCCTTTTTCTCTCCTTTTCCTCTCCATCTTGAGTTCTCATTTCTAGTTGTCAGGCCACCCTTTATTTCTTCCTGACAGTCACTATCATGGTGGGCGATGCATTACCTAGTCAATTTGTACTCAACATTTTCAGTTGATCCAGTCCACATCTCTGGTTATAAAGCAGCACTGACAATTTTTACGTTCTGTTTCCAACTCTATTAGATGGAAGCAAGGAGAAAGCTTGTGGGAGTGTTTATAAAGTCTACAGCAATATGCAGTGTTTTCTTAGGCTTTCACACTCACTCACTGACTCACCCAGAACATCTTCCAATCCTGAAAACTCTATTCATGGTAAGTGCCCTATACAGCAGGAACTGGCTTACAGAACTATGGGGGCTGACAAGTCCCACAATCTGTTGGCTGCGAACCAGGGACTCGAGAAAGCCGGTGTTGTAGTTCTAGTCCAAACATAAAGGCTGGAGGACCAGGAAAGCCAATAATGTAGTTCCAGTTTACAGCAGGAAGGGGCAGCCTGTTTGCTCTGTTGCAATCTTCAATTGATTGAGCAAGGCCCACCCTCGATAGGAAGAGCAATCTGCGTTACTCAGTCTATCCATTTAAACATTGATCGCATCCAAACACATCCTCACAGACACACCAGAATAATGTTCGGCAAAACATCTGGCCACCCCATGGCCAAATCAAGTTGACACATAAGATTAACCATCACAGTGGTGAATGTGAAGAAGAAAGACTGGATCCAGAGAGAATACTAAGAAAGTTGATGCAGTAAACTAGGAAAGACATTGTAGTAATATGAACAGCTAGAAATTTCACCACTGATTCTTTTCATAGAGATTACAGCATGACATAGTACAAACTTACAAAATACATAATTAATATTTAATGAATGAATCTGAGTTCATAAAATCAAAAGCATTTTGAAGATTTTATTTAATTTAAAATATTGAGGGGTCATTCCATATGCCCATGATAACATGTCTACATATGAATAATTTCATCAGTCCTGTTCAAATCAGAAACCATTCAATGTTATTCTAAGCCTTGAATTCTGTTAACAGTCAATATGGGTAAAGTTGCAATGAAACAGACACTCTCATAAACTTTTTTTTTTCTTTTTATGTTAGAGAGAGAGAGAGACAGAAACATCAATGAGAGAGAACATCCATTTGCTGCCTCCTGCATGCCCCCACTGAGGATCAGGCACACAATCTGGGCGTGGGCCCTGACCGGGAATCGAACCAGCAACCTCTTGGTGCATGGGCCGATGTTCAACCACTGAGCCATACCGGCTGGGCAGTCTCATATACTCTTGATGGAATGTTTTCATGGCAGTCTGGCAGCATTGAAAGCATTAAAAAATATTCTTATCCTTTGGTTTAATAACTCTCCTTCTAAGTTTTTACTCTAAGGACTGATTATTACAGTTAAAGAAAATGAAAGCAGCTTAATTTATAACATGGAGAAAAGCACTAATTAGTACCCACCAAGTGAAAATCTTATTTTTAATGTCAGTTTGGTGAAATAGACAATGCTTTAAAAATATGTTAACAAATTAGAATACAAAACTCTCTATGTAATAGAATCCTAAATGTTCATCCATTTTGTTCCAGGCTTGTCTACATTAAACTGAGAAAAAGAACTGAGTTGTATAAAAACGAGAGAAATAAGCTTAATTTATTTTAAATATATATAGGTATATATAACTGCATGTACTTGGAAATTTTTACTAGAGTTTTTTTTTTGTTTTTGTTTTGTTTTTTACTGAAATTAGTTGGACTCTATCAGTTAAATAGCCATTCAAAAAAATGTTTAAAAGAAAATGAATAAAGGAATGGGTGAGTGAATGGCTGAGCCTAATTGCAAATGACCAGATGTCTACATATTAACTGTACACTCTCTATTTGGCTTACAATAGAAGAAAGTAACAGGCTTCTGAAGGTTGTCTTTCCAGGGATACTATGCATATCCTTAATGTTTGAAAGGACTTTAAGACCTTGGATTTGCAAAGGCAGAACAGTTTACCAGAATTTTTTGTTCACAAAGTCACATAATACAATTCAGTTAGTTTTCAAATTTCTGTAAAACTGTGAAGGGCCTCGAAAGGTCTTGCAGCCTTGTCTTCATCAACTGAGAGTAACAGCTGAGCATGTGCGTGTATGGGTGTGTAAACGGGCAAGTACAGAACCTTCTTTCATGAGTGTTTCCAGTACTTAAGAACCTCCTTTGTCCATTCTTACTTCATTTCAATCTATTCCTTCTTGTCTGGTCTTAATAAAGCATAGAACAGCTGGGTTCCATGCTTCTTATATAATCCTTCAAACACTATCAGAGAGTTGCTTATTCATCTATTAGTTCCCAATCTTCCCAACCTCATGACCTGCAGAATTATTTTACCCTCCTTGGCCTGATACCATGTTTTCCCCACCAACAAGATGCAGGTCTTGTGCCTCCTCCTGGAAGCTTTTCCCAATTATAAGACAGGTATAAAATTCACTGCTGTGATAGCATTACTTTTTAAAAGTCAGTCATTGGAGGTCGATTGTAGAGTAGAAATAAGTAGTTACTCCTCTAGTATTTATTTTCTAGGGTACTCTTCTAATGAGAAGGACTAAAATATCTTCAGTGTGCTTGATTATTTGCCTAATATGTTGCTTACAGAGAATCCCTACAAGAAAGTGTTTTTGAAGTTGTGTTAATCATTGAATTAGTGCTTCATTACTTAAATGAGGCTTGTTCATAAACTAAAAAAAAAAAAATCACAACTTATAAGAAGTGCTCAATTTTCTTTCAGGAGTGGATCAGCCATTAGAATGACCTAGCTCATTGAATGCCCTCATTTAATCAATAAATTTGTTGATGGGGTATACCTTACAGAAGAAATTATTTAATGTCATTCTTTTATTTTATTAATATTTTTAACTATTATTAATATTTATGGCTTTATTCTATGATTTGTTTTGTTTTACTTTGTCAGTGCTGCATTCTAGAATAAAGTGCTACTCAAAAGGCATAGAAATAGCTTCATGTCTCTCTCTCTCTCTCTCTCTCTCACACACACACACACACACACACACACACACACACAAACTTACAAGATAAAATAACTATGGGGTTTCTTTTTTGAGGCCAGTTAGAAAGCTTAATCATCACTAGCACAGCTTATCTTCCAAACTGCAGCAAACAAAGAATTATGATAAAACTTTGAATGCTTTGTATTATTAATTGGAAATGATTAAAAAAATAAAACCCCTGGCAGTATAATTCTAATATATTCTATGTGACCAATTTGTTAGTTAAATCTGTGTTTATAATCAAGTGCCTAGAAAAGCACTCCAGATATATAGACATTAGCCCAAGTGGTCTTTTACATCGTTAATAAAATGTTTTTTAAAAGTTATCCACAGTTAGGTAGGCCTCTCCTTTGCAAATGGATCAAAATACTCAATCCATTTTTAATTAGATATTAAAGCTGCGCTTTTTCAGTGTCATAGAATATTAATCACAGCTCACAAACAAAGTACATTTGGTTATGCCTAATTGTAAAAGTAGATGAGCTAACTGCCTATATATAAATATATAATCACACTTATTTTTTTTCTATTCATCAATATAGCATCATCTAGAACCATAAAATTGTGTGAAATAAAATACTTTATCTGTGAGAGCACATATCCAAAAGTACTCTGTTAGAACTAGAAAGCTAAGAAAGCCAGAAGGTTCTCTGGAGCTACTGGGGCAACAAATCTGTAGATGGGAGACTGGAAGAAAGTACGAGTCAATGGTTTTTCCAAAAGCTCTCAGTCCACTGCACCCATAAGGAGTGATCAGTGCAGATTTGTTAATCACAGATCCATGGTGACGACTCCAAAAAGTATATTTCATTATATATGGTTGGCTAAAAATGGTTGAGGTGCTTATATTTTTCAATCAAGATTTATAAGTTTGTTTAAACTGAGATTAGACATTTCTATGGTCTTCTTTGGAGAGATTTTCTTTTTTCAGCTTCTCTCTTTCTCTTTGTTTTTTTCTTTTGACAGCTATATTCCCCAAAGGAACAAATGAGAACAGCATTTCATAGATGAGAAATCATATTCCTTCATCAGACATCTCACCTCTTGACATTCCTTGCAATCGGATAAATATAGGGACAGTCCTATTGAACTGATTCCAACTTTGGCTGCACAATTACAATTCACCTGCTACATGAAGCAAAGGGAAATGAGTGTCACTGGAGGTTTTAAAATGTTAAACATGGTTGAAAGATACTCTTATCAGGTGGGACATTACAGCTCAATATTTATTAAAGCCTGTGCTTTTCACAGGGTAACATTTCCTTGGAGCAAATGGTGGAAAATTAAAGGAGTTTGACACATTTTAATCAGCTTCATTGGATTAATTTTTTTTCAGTTCTTTTACTCATTTCAAATGAGACACACACCAACACCTTGTTTGATGTTACATCTATTATTAGGTTGTTGACTGAATCTCAAGCAAAATATCATTGTCTAAACTACTTCTTTGCATATGCTAGTGACTGCAAAACAAATTTCATTGTTACTTAAAACTAAACAAGGTTAGGCTGCTCCAAGCATATTTACATTTTCACTATTTCATTTGTCACATGTTGTAATGGTTAAAAATCAAATACCACATTATGGTTTATCTTAAAAGACTAAATGAATACCCAGTCCTATGCAAGGAAGAGAAAAGAATGTCTGATTTTGTTTGTACCACAACCAAATGCTATAGCTACACTTCTAATTACATTTCCCACTCAGGGAGTTTGCCCCCAGGAGAAGAAGGTCTTAACTTCTGAAAATATAAAGAAAACTCCCTATGATAGCAGGATAAGGCACATGAAAAGCAGAGGTTTCTCCCCACGCAGGTGGTCTGGGGGAGCAGAGACACAGTGATGAGTCAGCGGCGCCGTGTGTGAGCCACCTGTGCTGCCGTGGTACCGGCTGCGGCGAAAGGTCGGAGTCCTGCTGAACTTATTTCAACATTTCAAATGCAAGACTTCGGCTAGAAAACAGTATCATAGGCAAATGAATTCTTCACTAATTCACGAAGTCACTTGTTTTCCACTCCATCTGATTTGGGAAGTACTCAAATCATATTCATAAATCATACTCATAACATGACATCTTATTAGGTGGAGTTTGGGTGAGGAAAAATTGCTATCAGGAGATGGCAGTGCCTGGCACGAGGAAAGAAAAACCCCTCCATGCAGCTGTTAGAGGACTTGATTCCACATCAACAAGCAAAACCAAATCCATACTTTCACGTGCAGAATGTAGTTTGTATAGACTCTTGAGCAATGTACGTAGAGAGAACATTCTTGACCCATTTCTTCCACATTGACAAGCTATTAGAATGCCATCAGCATACCTCTCCTTTCAAAAGTTTGTATTTCAAAAATGTAACTTGAAATGCATAAATGTCTTTCAAATGAAAACACTAGTGTTATGTGATAATTCACCATATTCTTCTATTTTTTCTTTATTGATTTTAGAGAGAGAGAAAGGGAGAGGAAAAGAAAGATAGAAACATCACTGAGAGAGAACATCTATTGGCCATTTCTCCTGCATGCCCCCCACTGGGGATTTGGCCCACAACTTGGGCATGTGCCCTGTTTGGGAATCAAACAAACCAGCGACCTCTTGGTGCATGGGTTGATGCTCAATCACTGAGCCACACCAGCCAGGCTCACCATATTCTTTAACTGTTCTAGTATTTCCATATTCTAGCTCTCTTACCATAGATCTCTCTCATGTTAATACTCCTAAACATTGCAAAAGGTCAACTATGCTTAACTGTGCAGTGACTTTTAGTGATTATTCATTGTGAATTGAGTGAACTTGATCAAAATATATGAAAACAGTTATTTGTCCCAAATGTACATACAAAGTATCCATTTACAATGCTGGAATATATTGTCTATCACTTCTTCAACACTGACATGGGTGTGCAAGAACATTTGAAGACAATATACTGATGAATACCAGGTACAATTTATCTCTACATAATTCAGTACAAAACAAGACCAAGTTTCTCTCACAAAGATGACTGGTCCTGTATAATTACTGAATAACCTGTTTCTTTTTAAAATCACAAATGTCATCTAAAGCCATCAGGCACTAATACCTAAAGAATTAATGTAAATGCAAGGGTGCACCCTGAGACTTCTTCTTCAGGATTGGTTCTGTGCTGAAAGAAACCAAAATTGCCCACATCCATTAGTCAAGAAAACACCTCTCTTCTATTCTGTTTGAAAGGTCCTTTTATTGACTAATTACATGTTTAAGCTTCTCAGACATGCAGAACAAAAAGATGGTTTATATTCCAAAAAAAAAAAAAATCATTTAGTTTTATAGTAATCATATATCTAAAAATGGTGGATTTTTAATGACTCTAAGACCACAAAGAATAGTAGTATTTTTTACTCCATTTTTCCCTTGTTTTATTATTTATTTCCTGTACTGTGAAATTCAAGCAGAGAAGTGAGAGTAAAATAAAAAAGAAATTATTATATCAATACCTAGATCATTCAGAAAACTTACTTTGGTTTAAAAAATAATAGCATTTATTAAACAGTCATCATTAACAATAGCTGGGAATTAAGTGGATTTCAACACAAATGGACATACTATATTATATGCACACAGTCCTTTTCTAACAGATGAAGTCCAAGAAAGTATTTGTTGAGTTGTACAAAAAAGCAATCTTGGCCCAAAGTCTAAAGCAGCAGATTGGAAGAATGGTGTAGCCTCCTTTGTTGTAGAAGAGAGGGATAATGGGAGAGAGGGAAGAAAGGATGAAGAGAGAGAGAAAGAAAATTACAGCTGCTGTCATTGTATGTCTATCACTAAAAATGCTTTGTGGGCAATGTAATTTAAAAAAAATAATTGGCCTCATAATAGTGTGTTTGTGTTTCTCTCTTCCCTCTTCATAGCCAGCTTACAGAAGGGTCTGCTCCATCTAATGTAAAGGATGGCCCTCACCACAACCCTGGATCCCAAAGTCAAGATTTGACTTTCCTTTTACTATATTACAGGACCCTGAGGCTATTGACTCTATGTGAAAAGTATCTTTAGATGAACTTTCCATTATAATCTGCTAAATACAATAGCTGTGCACTGCTTGCTGATAAATTTCATGACAAGACATTCGCTGAACATCAGCGTGGAGCATCAATCTCAGCAGAACCCAACTATTCCCAACTACAAAAAGGCTAATCCGAAACACAAGTGCTAAGTCTGTTGTCTGTTGTTTGGATCTTAAAACTGATTTAGCCAAAAAAAGAAAACAAACAACAACAACAAAAACAAAGAAAGAAAAAGGAACATTTTCATGACAGCAAGGTATGCACTCTTTCCATAACCCATTTAGCTTAATATATAATTTAATGTATTTTTAAGTCCAGAGAGTAGAAGATGAGGATGATAATAAGGAGATACAAGAAGAAATTCCAACTTAGATGAAGAGCTCACTCCGGCCAAACAATTGAAATGAGCACAATCCTCTTGCTTACATCTCCTTTTGCTGCCCCTTGTCCATCTCCTAATTTCCCTAACTCAGTTCCTTCATTGCTTAGGATCATGCTCAGCCTTCGCTAAGCCCCTCCCCTCACTATCAGCCAATACTCTGTCCCCAAGCAACCTCAGATGCAAACCTATCTACTGCCCTTTCCACGTCAAATAAAATACTCACTGGCTCTCTGCAGCATCCCTCAACTGGATTTTAGGAAGAGAGCAAAATAACGGACTGATTATCTATAGTAATGTGTGAATAATTTTTATCTTCTTAAAGGTCTGTGGATAATTTTAATGATTTTCTTTATTTATTTATGTTTGGGCATTTTTTAGAATTCTATCCTGATTTAGCTACTGTATTTTTTAGTGTATTTTTATGTACAGTTTTTAGTAGCTGTTCTAGGTATTACATTATGCACATGAAACTTTCAGTCTTTTGGTATTAATATTTTAGCAGTACAGTGACATGTAGAAATCTTCCTTTCTAGTCCCTGTGCACTCTCCTATTCATAATGTAATAGTCTTAAATATTTCCTCCACATACACCAAGAGCCACATCAGACATGAAAAGCTAACAAATATAATTTGGAAAACCCGAGAGAGGAGGAATATCAATTGTACTGACCCATATTTTTACATTTTTTATTGTCTTTTCTTCCTTCCTGATAATCCAAAGTGCCTTCTTTTACCATTTCCCTTCTTAGAAATCTTCTTATAATCGTCATTTTAAGGCAGTTCTGTTGGCAACAAATGCTCTTGGTTTCCTCCACCTGAGAACAGCTTACTTTCTCTTTATTTTGTGGCGGGTATTTTCAACAGATACAGAACTCTTGAGTTGACAGTTATTTTCTTTCAGCACTTGAAATACATGGCACTTTCTCTGGCCTCCATGGTTTCTGATGAGAAATCCTCTGTCACTCAAATTCTTTCCCCCATAAGTAAGGTGTCATTTAACTCTCACTGCTTTTAAAGTTTCTCCTTGGTCTTTAGTTTTCAGGAGTTTGATCATAATGTGTTTTGGCAGTGATTTCTTTGGGTTGTAATGTTTAGGGTTTGTTCAGTTTCTTGAATCTTTCGGTTTTCATTTTGTGCCTAATTTGGGGAATTTTCAGCCACTATTTCTTCTAAAACTTTTCCAGCCCTACATTCCTTCTCCTCTCCTTCTGGGATTCTAAGGACACACATGTTGGCTCTTTTGTTATGTCCCAAATATACCTACAGCTCTATTCATTTTTCCCGTTTATTTTCTTTAACATTGGATAATGTCTATTGCTTTTTGTTTGTTTGTTTCTTTTCTTTTGTTTTGTTTTTAATCCTCACTGGAGGATATTTTTTCATTTATCTTCAGACAGAACGGGAGGGAGGGAGAGAAACATCGATGTGAGAGAGTCACATCGAAAGGTTGCCCCCTGCATGATTCCAACCAGAACCGGGGATGAGCAGTAACCAAGGTACGTGCCCTTGGCCGGAATTGAACCCGGGACTCTTTGGTCCACCAGCGGATGCTCTAACCGCTGAGCCAAACCAGCCAGGGCGCTTCTATTGTTTTTCTTTTCACAGTCACTCATTCTTTTCTGTGTCTTCTTCATGCTGCTATTTCAGCCCATCCAGTACATTTTTGGTTGTTTTGTTTGGGGTATTTTGTTTGGGGTCACTCTATGTTTTGGTTTTAACATTTTAATTTGTCTCCGTAGTTTTTGTTTTCTGTCTTTTCATTCTTTCAATTTTATCAGACCTGTGTATCATTGTTCTTTGAAGCTTTTGTGTAATGGCAGTTTCAAATCCTCATCAGGTCATTTCAGCGTCCGTGCCATCTCAGTGCTGGCTCTCGATTGTCTTTTCTCGTTCAGGTTGAGGTTTTTTCTGCTTCTTGATACGATCAGTAACCTTTTCATATCTGGGAGTCGGTGAAACTCCTGCTTCCCACTGGGCAGAGAGGGAGAGGGGCGCCCCTTTTGACTAAGTGGGGAAGCAAGTCCAGGTCCCGCTCAGCCTTGTCTGATACCACGTTCACCTGCCCCGATCCCAGGTGAAATCATCTATGTTTTCCTTCTTTCCAGATTTTTTTTTTTTTACCCTCTGAGCTCAGAGATTTTTCTCAAGGTCTAAGATTTTACACAAAGGACCATAGAATCAGGTGGACAAAAGGCAGTGATTAGACTAAGTCATTGGTTTTTCTTTATGCATATGGAATATTTTTACATAAGAAAATTCCCATAAATACAACATTTCTATACAGAAGATTAGAGAAGTAAATATCCTAGTAATTTTTTTTAAGTCTGAAGGCAAACTCCCACTTAGGAGAGAATTAGAAAATATATTGTTTAGCTTAAAGGCAACAGAAAAGACATAAGAAAAGGTAGTAAAAAATAGGTAGAAAAAACTCCTGGACAACTAAAAATGTTTTCTATAATTCTTTTATTCCTTATTTCTCACTTGGGTTTCTGAGTGTGTTGAGTTTTTATTTTATTTATTTATTGTCTCCACCTATAATTTCTTCAGTGACCTGAATTTATTAGAGTTCAATGAAGAAAGAAATTAAGTCAGAAGAAAAAATAAACTTACTTACATAGTAGGTGTGCAGAGTGCCTCATAAATCTAAACAAATGGCCAAGATGCTTTTTTAATGCATGTGTTTATTTCTGACATGGGAAACAATTCTTTACTTGTGGAAATTAATGAATTAATTAATAGATAGATGGGTACTAGGTAATAAAATGTATCTACTCTAGAAAATTATAGTGTTAACTTGAGTCTGTAAAATTCACAGTTACTTCATTCCACATTATTGGAAGGGGGGGGAGAGAAATGATCAGCTTTCAAGTCTATTTCTACAAATGTTTCTTATAAACAGAGTTCCAAAATTAAAAAGATCAAGCAAAAGAGAATCATTTCTGACCTTTACTTTACTTGTCTTCCAAAACCAGTACTTACTTTTAAACACTTATTTGAAAAAAGAAAAAATGGGGAGGACAAAGTGGATGCAGTTTTGTGAAATCACAGCTGTACTTTGCATAACTCGGTCTGTAACCCTTTCTTGGAACACTGAAGGGAACCAATTACACAATTATCAGCATGTTTTTTAAAGCGCATATGCCTTGACACACTAAATGCCACCTCTATAAATGCATATCATTTAGAACAACATCATGTGAAGCATGTGGTGGTGCCCAGACAATTCAGACAGCCAAATACCCTCTTCCCTCTAAATCACCCCCCTGGTTCTCCACCCACTTCACATGCGTAGCACAGGGCAATGATATGATCCTAATGGAAGAGAATTATACTGCATTGCCCTAGAAAGGGAAAGCATTATATCATGCCAAATCTGAAATGTGTGTAGTGTTTTTTAATCATATTTTATTTCTCAATTACAGTTGGCATGCAATATTATATGAATTTCAGGTTTACACCCCAGTAATTAGACATTATATAACTTTCTAAGTGATCATCCCGATAAATCTCTTACCCATCTGACACCATACATAGTTATTACAATAGCATTGACTATATTCCTTATGCTGTGCTTTACATCCCATTAATCTTCCATAACAACCAATCTGTACTTTTTCATTCTTTCACCTTTTTAACCCATCCCTCTAGTCCCCCTTTCATCTGACAATCGCCAAAATGTTCTCTGTATCTACAAGTCAGTTTTCGTTCAGTTTATTTACTTTGTTTTTTAGATTCAGTTCTTGATAGATATGTATTTAGTCCTTTATCCCTCCAAATGTTAAACCAAAATAAAAAAGAGGTTCTCAAAAAATCAAATCTTAATTTTTTTTATTCTGAGCTTAATTTTTGGAAGGCTTATATTTTATCATGTTAACTGACCTATTTATGTTTATCAGCACTGTGCTCTAACCAACTGAGCTAATTGGCTGCTTGACCTATTTATGTTTAAATGGTAACTCTGAGAGATGATTTAGTCTAATCTTTTATTTTACAAATGAGGAGGCCAATATGATCTCTCACAGTAAATCTCCAGAAATTTTCCTTTTTGTCTTTTAACATCAAGAAAATATATTAAAACAACTATGAGGTATCACCTCATACCTGCCAGAATGGCTGCCATCCACAATCATCAAACAACAAGTGCTGTTGAGGGTGTGGAGAAAAGGGGACTCTAGTACACTGCTGGTGGGAATGCAGATTGGTGCAGCCACTATGGAAAGCAATATAGTGTTTCTTCAAAAAATTAAAAATTGAACTCCCATTTGATCTCGTGATCCCACTTCTAAGAATATACCCTAAGAAGCCCGAAACTCTAATTGGAAAGAATATAATATGTACCCCTATGTTCATAGCAGCAGTAATTATTATTTCTAAGATCTGGAAACAGCCCAAGTGTCCATCAATAGATGAGTGGATAAAAAAGTTGTGGTACATATACACAATGGAATACTATGCAGCTGTAAGAAAGAAAGATCTCGTATCCTTTGAGATGACATGGAAGGACCTGGAGAGCATTATCCGAAGCAAAACAAGCCAATCAGAGAAAGACAAATATCACATGATCTCACTTATTTGTGGACTATAACAAACAAAAGAAGCTGAGGAACAAAACAGACCTAGAGACATGGAAGTGGGGGCAGACTGACAAACCTCAGAAGAGGTGGACGTTGAGGGGAGAAGACATAAACCACAGAACTTGTACACATGTATGCGTAAACAAGAACATTGACAATAATGCTGGGGGGGTAGATTGGGAAGAGGGTGTTAATGGGGAGAAAAGAGGAGAAACATCTGAAACAAAAATAAATAAGTTAAAAAATAAATAAATAAATAAATAAAAGCTGATTTTATATAAAAAAGAAAATATAAATACCCACACATGCCTTTCTGCACACCTAAGGAACAGAGAGAAAGGGAAACTTGCCTTCTGTCAAGTTTCAGAACCTAATGGTTCAAAACAGTTTCTTCTAAATCTTTCAGAGAAGGAAAGGACCATGGTTGGAAGTGCTTCAGGCTCAGGAGCCTGTACGGTTCTGGACAAGTATCAAGTAGCCTAATCCTCAGTTTCCTTATCTTAGGCAAATAATACATACTTTATAGAAGAATTGTGAAGATAAAATGTTAATAATAATTATAACTTACAGTATACATTCTGTGTGATGTCCATATTTCAAATAGCACTGTTGTTGGTATACTCAATGGAGAGAAATTCTGCATACTCAGAAATCCACTTCTAGGAGTTTATCACACCAATGTACTTGCACATATGTAAACTGACATGTGTATATAACTAATACCCAATGATTGGAAACAAATCAAATTTATTAATACTACACAATAGAATTTTTGGAACAACTTTTAAAAGTGCTACTCTGGAATGTTTTGCAAGATATATAGATGATAAGACAGTAATACCAATAAGTAATCAATGCATAGATAAATAGGCAGATAGATAGATACTTATGCTTATGTATGTATATAAAGTCTATGGGAGAAAAGGTACTAAAACAATTGTTCCTGTGGCACTGGATGGTGTGGCTCAGTTGGTTGGGTGTTTTTTCATTCCCCTAAAGGTTGCCAGTTCATTTCCCAGTCAGGGCACATGCCCAGGTTTTGGACTCCATCCCTAGTGAAGGGCGTGCAGGAGGCAACCAATTGTGTTGCACTCTTATATTGATGTGTCTCTCTCTCCCTCTCCCTGCCTCTCTCCTTAAAAGTCCATTTAAAAAAAACAAAAACTTAAAACAAGTGTCTCTCTGAGGAAGAAAACTGAGTGGCTGGGAACAGGAATGGAAGGAAAACTTACTTTTTATTCTATACCTTCTTATACTTTTTAAGCTTTGTTCTCTGTGCATCAATTCACATATTCAAAGAAAACTAAACATTTTAAAGTATAACTATTGAAGAAGCTGATAAAGACTCTAAGATTGCATAGTTTCTTTTTTCCTTGTGTGTTTGCTTTTGATTTAGACTTCCTAACAGATTTAAAGCATAGCATAGTCAATGGAGGGCATGCTTTCAAACAATAATTAAAAGCAGCAAAAGCAGCACCAACAATGATATTAATATTTTGCACAAAAATTGCCAAATTGATTCACTGAACATAATTATAAAAGAAATTGATCACTTAGCTAACCACCTTGTATCACTCGCTTAAAGCAATTATCCCCAGTAAGGCTGGAAAAGGAAGTGAATTAAATTGTTGGTGGGGGCAGGTCGCAGGGAAGGTTTTTCCAAATATGTGCATACATAAACATGCATACACACGTACACATATGACATAAGTACACATACTCATATACACATGAGAGTCTGAGTTTTATCTGACCCAGCCATTGGGAATCGTTGACTTGGAAGAGCTATGTGCCAAATTTAAATGGCATTTGGAAGTTAAATACAAAGACTAATTAAATAATCCTATAGTTTAGTTATATGAAATAATAATCTTATTCGGTGATGTTAAATTAGGCGTTCAGTTGATAATTTTTTATTCCACAAACCATTTATGATTATTTTCTATTTCTGATTCTGTTTCTTGGCACCAATAGGTGGTGGAAGGTTGTCAGTCACAACTCAATTCAAGAATGCTGTATGTGGGCAAACTTGTAAACGGAAGAAAAGACTCTGCCCGGTTATGCAATGGCGGAGTGTCTAACTAGTGACATCAATAATCGTGAGAAGAAAATGGCAAAGATTCCTCTGTGACATTTTATGTTCATACATTTCTAACAGACAAGGAGAAAAAATAGAACTGACTGAAACCACTTATGCCTCCAAAAGATAAGCATAATAACTCTCTGAAGTAGCTGGCCTTTTATTTAGCAAAACACCTGGGCAGGCCACTTGGGTTTTAGTGCTGAGGCCCCCAAGGCCTAGTTTGGAAAAGGACAGAGAAAGTAAGACCTATCTGAGTTGCTCTATATAAGAAGTAAAAGGTGTGGCTGGGAGTAGCCTGATGTGGGAGGAGAGTCTTCACAGAAACGAATGAGGACAGCCGAGCTGGAGGCCAGAGAAAGCTGGCAAAGACTTGTGCACAGGTAATGAGTAGGAAATTTTTTACAACCCATTTCTCAGCCGAGTCTATCACAAACACACCCTTAAATGACTGATATTTAAAAGAAAAGAAAGGGCCAGATGATAAGAGGCCCACAGAAGAAATGAGGAGGGTATAAATAAGCTGGAACAATTAGTCATGTGAGTGTGGACATGAGACAATCATCTTTCTCCTTGATTATGAACACTCAGTCCATATATATAGATGATGTATTATAGAATTGAACACCTGACATAATTTTACTGACCAATGTCACTCAATAAATTCAATTTAAAAAAAAAGAAAGAAAGAAAGTTAAACGTGGGTGGGTTTGAAGGGGTCTGAAGAGAAATTAATATCTGAATAAAATATATACTACGATTACCAATAATATTTCACTACAGTGTCCTACCCCTCCCCCCAAAATTGCTCCTTTCATTTTCCATCTCTATGATCATCAGTAAAAATGAATATAAAAAGTTTTCATGCATATTTGAATGCACTAGATGCACTAAAGCATAATCAGACTCTTTGAAGACCCCATCTGGGTAGTAGTTTGATTCTGTAATTTTGTTTTGCATGAATATGTAGATCACAAATGGGTTTCCTTAATTACCACCTGTATCACGTTTTTAATGGCCACACAAAACTCATCATATTTAAAATTACATCAGACTATTACTCCCATCTAGGTAAATAAACCTGGTCTCTAAATCTAACAGTCTTACCTAATATTTAAAATTAATTTTTAAATGCACATTTATGCCTCTCATATTATTCTCATGGAATATTTCAGCAAAAAGAAAGACAAAACTAGGGGCATACCAGTCTAGTGGCAGCGACAGATACTTAATATTAGAAAGGCATATAGAAAATCTCTTTCATTGCAAACACTCTAAATGACATCCAAATCAAGATAAATATCAGATAAATATCTGAATTTTTTTAAAGGTCTGAAATCCATTAAGTGAAGAGAAATGTTTTCTTGCAAAAAGAGAGAGTAAGAAAGGAGAGAAAACATAGAACAATGAGGATAAAGAATAATCTAATGAAACAGGTTAGAAATTCTTGGGCTCAGCATTTTGTTCCAAGCAAAATTAATTCTTCTGCCTATTAAATAGAAATATTAATTAAAAACTCTCTCCAACAACAAACTATAGATAAACAATTCTCAATTACTCATAAAGAGCGGCTCAAAGGTGTGATATAATGTAGAGTTTGTTAGCATTTGACTCGTACTAATTAATTTCTAATTAAGATTTTATTTAGTCAAGTTAAACCTGCTTATGTTCTTTGATTATGCCTCATCTGGGGGGCAAGGAATGGCCAAGAGTGTATTGTATAGGTGGGTAGATCAAAGAAATTATAATAGTTCAAGAAAGTTCTGGTAGAAAGGAAAATCACACCTGAAATTAAATACATTTTTATTGAAGTATAAGATTAAAATTGCCTAAATCGTAAGTGTTATATAGCTTCATGAGTGTTTACAAAGTAAGTACAGCTATGAACTATAACCCAGGTCAATAAGTAGAATATTAGCATCCCATTGTTATCTCCTCATCATTCTTTCTTTAATTCCCCATTACTCAAGGTAACCAACATTTTGATTTCTACACATGAGTGTTTTCCTGTTTTTGAACTTTGTGGTAATGAAACCACACAGTGTCTATTTTTTCTGTCTGTCTTTGTTCACATTCTGGTTAATACTCGTTGTCAGGTGTGGGTTTTTTCTTTGTTGGTTTGTCTGTTTGTGTGTTGTTGGTTTGCAAACCAGCTTCCATACACAAAGGACAAGAAAGGATCAAAGAAACAGGCAAGCTACTCCAGATTGGTAAGTGGCAGTTTTTTGTCTTTTTTTAAAAATATTTTTTATTTATTGACTTCAGAGAGAGGAAGGGAGAGGGAGAGAGAGATGAGAGAGAACATCTATTGGCCACCTCCTGCATACGCTTCACTAGGGATTTGGCCCACAACCTGGGCATGTGTCCTGACTGGGAATTGAACCGGTGATCTCTTGGTGCATGGGTTGATGCTCAACCATTGAGCCACACCAGCTGGGCAGTGGCAGTTTTTTTTCATGTTTGTTTATTTTTAAATATGTTTCTTATTGATTTTAGAGAAAGGAAGGCAGAGAGAGAGAGAGAGAAACATTGATCAGTTGCCTCCCGTATGCACCCTGAACAGGGATTGAAACCTCAACCTAGGTATGTGCCTTGACCAGAAATCGAACTGGCAATCTTTCGGTTCACAGGACGACAGTCAACCAACTGAGCCACACCAGTTCAGGGCAGTAGGTGGCAGTTTTAAGATGCATAGATCTCCTCACACTTATGCACCAGAATCTAAAAGTTTATATAGAGACTTTACCTGGGTTTACTCAAGTATTCAGTCCAGATGGTCTCAACAACGCCTTCCTCTCTCAAGGCTATGTCCTTGGCTCAGCACCCGAGTGGGATCCACATTAAGAGTGCACATTCCAAAGACAAGGGAAGCCGGTGAGGAGCCTGCAGCTTAACAGTCAACGTGGAGGTCACATTCTCTTGACTACCTCCCCCAATATTTGCTGCTTTTAGTACCTATTTTGCTGAAAGTTAATGAGAGAATAATGATCTTTTGGATATCATGATTTGCGAACTACTTATCAAGTCTTTGTTTTATTTTATTTTATTTATTTTATTTAGGTCATTTGTAGGAAATATTCATGACAAACATCTACTTCTATTTTATGGCTCTTTTTTTTTTCACTATCTTCAAGATCTGAGATTTTTACATTGATATTTTAACGTCAAATCGATAACCAAGAGTTTATTTTTTCAAGAAAACAGAGGTAGATGGTGAAGAGGAAATATGACCTTGCACATGGAGAAGACTAATACACCAAGCTTAGTGGATTCATTAGGAATTGTAAGACGCCATTTAACCTTACTGTTTCTCAGTTGTCTTATCTATATTGGGAAATAAGTATTTGTTTTATTCAAAATCTCCCACAGTGTTAAGCATTAGGATAGCAAAAGAAAAAGGAAGTGGAACAGAGGAGCAAATGGTGATTGCTGATGTCAACTAGTTTTACTTGTAAAAATAGACTAGGACTGGCCTTTTAAGCAGATACTTCTTGATATATTTTTCCATAGAACTATCTTTTGTAAACTACTGCAGTAATAGAAAGTGTGTTAAAATCTGTTAGGGGAAACAATTACCCTCAACATAGGATGGGTGTATATAGAACAAAGAGGAAAGAGCTCAGTAAATAATCTGAGTAAGTCACCCAACCTTCACATGCTTTCAGAAAAAAATCATGTCTAGTAAATGTTTGATTAATCACACTGTCAGCAACATCAACTCCAAAAGAAAAATATGCAAAGAAAATACAGCATCATAGTTTTTGCATAGTTTAGTGGGAAGACGTGATATAACACAGAGGAAAGAAGGCTGACTTTCACATCAGGCAGACTTGAGTTTAAATCTCAAAAATTAACTGACTAGCTAGAAAATCTAGAAAAAAAACTAACTTCCTTAACCTCATTTTTTACCCTGAATGGAACTAATATCTTAACAATTGTGTGTGAATTCAAAATAATTC
Organism: Molossus molossus; assembly: GCF_014108415.1. NCBI lineage: Eukaryota > Metazoa > Chordata > Mammalia > Chiroptera > Molossidae > Molossus > Molossus molossus. The sequence goes on from NW_023425346.1 coordinate 38,559,786, forward strand.
ATTGCTAATGCCTGACACATAGCAGATACCCAATAAATGATAACAATTATATTTATCTAGCATTTCCAAAGGAAAATTACAGCATTTGATTGACTATAATTGTCATTGTATATAAAGTTTTAAAAATGATCAATAAAATGGACATTGTTATGGATTACATATTATAGTACTTGGGAACATTTCCTTATTACAACATTTTTACTAGTTACCAAGCATTTGTGTCCTTGAGCTGTGGAACAGTTGTCATGTAGGTAGAAAACTATCGATTGATTGATTTGGCTGAAAAATTTAGGCACAATATTGAAAATGCCCATTCTGCCACTTCAAAGAGCAGCCATTTAATTAAATAAATATATTTACTATTTTTCTTGACTACTTACTATCTTTTGAACTAATTCCTAAGCCCATTTTACCAAACTCTATTCCTCTTAAGCCTAAAATGTGAGTCCCCCTTCTCCACAAACTCTTGCCATTTTAGGTTACAGGTAGTTGTCCAAGTTAGCCAGTTTGTCTTCCCCTTGAAATATTCTTCTGTGAATTTATATCAGTGAATTTGTCCTATTTCTATACCACCAAACATTCCTCAAAGGCTACACATGTGTATGCCAAGGCTGAGGCAAACTATGTTACTCTTCACAATTACTTGGTTTCTCTTCCTGTGAGAGGATTAGGCCTCGCTGCCCTATTGAACTCAGATGTGGCCTTGTGATTTACTTTGACAAATAAAATGTAAAATGACATGTGTCACTTCTGGGCTGAATCTGTATCAGCACATCTTCTTTCCCTCACCCTTGAGATTGTGAAAATGTGTGTTAGGTTGGATCCTCCATCAACCTGTATCCCTGAGTGACTATTCAGCTGGGCCCTTTGACATCTTCTACTGAAGATGTAGCAGGAGTAAGAAACTCTGTGGTTTTAACCTGTTATAACCTAAGATAATAAATTGTTTATTTTCACAGCATAACCTCACCCATCCTGACTGACAGAAATCACAAGACCAAAAAGAAAAAAAGAAAAAAGAAAAAGAAAATACATGACAGGAAATTATATAAAATATCAGGTTTTGTAAAGGAAGAAAAGTGGAAATCTATGTCAACATCACTGATAAAGATTTAGCTCTCTAGTGTCCTTAATAATGATTACCTTCCTAATAACAAATATTCTACTCATGAGTGGTGGAAAATTTTTTAAAGAAAAATTATACATAAAGTGAAATTTTCAAAAATATCTGATTGTCTTTATATCTAAAAAATGTTTTAAACAAAGTTGGCAGAGGACTTTGAAACTTTGGAAATAATTTTTTCAGTGTAATGAAAAGATAATGATGATGGACAGAGCAACTAATATTTACTATACAAGTTAAAAATTAAGGACTGACAATCATTCCAACAATGAAAAATGGCCATTTACTAAAAACAGTGTAAGAATCTTTCTTAAATGCTATCTAGGCAACATATACACTAAAACAAATTATAGAATTGATATAACTTGCTTTGGAGAATTATAAATGAAATATAAAGCATTATTCTAAAAACAAGTTATTTTTACTTTAAAATTACAGTGATTAACAATGTTCTACTGCATACAATCATCATCAGAACAATAATAAATCAGACATGTTTACCTTCTTAGAAATAGCTTTGTCAGTCACTGCTGCTCAGAGTAGACCATGACCATTCACAGAAAAAATTCTTTCAGTGAGTTTTGGCCAGTTTCTGCAGAAAGACAAAATAGTTTTCCTCTCTTCCAAAGCAGTTATAACCAAATTCTGTCAATCCACCTTAAACAGGGGATACATTTCAGGAATAAACAATAGCATAATCAAAAATTAAGGCAGTAAAACAAAGATGTAGGAAGTGAAAAGTAATTAGGATAGCTAAAGATTAGGGAACCTGTATTTTAAAAAGCAGAAGAACAAAAAGCTAGAAAATGCTGTGGTAGAGGCTGATAGTTATCCTCCAATATACATTATCCCCATTTGCCCCAGTAATAGAACATCCATGTCAATAAAGACTGCCTGTACCAGATGTCCCTTGCAATTCGGTATGGCCACGTTCCGGGCAATAGCTCATCAGTGGAAGTGATGTGAACAACTTCCAGAGATGTCTTTAAATGGAATAAGCAAAGTCCTCTTGCAACAAAACTGAAGGAGCCTGAGTCCCTGCCACGTCGTCTCACAGCTGCCTACATTCACATGAAGGAGAAATAAATTTCTGTCTTTTTTACGACACTGTTACTTTGGATTTTCTGTCACTTGCAGCTGAACATAATCCTAAATGATACATGTTATAGACTTAATTGTGTTCCCCCAAAAATCATATTTTGCCCCCCAAAGTGATGATATTGGAAATAGGTCCTGTAAAAAGATAAGGTTAAATGGAGTCAAAAGAGTGGAACCCTAATCCAATAGGACTCAGGTCCTCAAAAGAAGAGAAAGAGCCCTGGCCGGTTTGGCTCAGCGGTTGGAGCGTCGGCCTGCGGTACAGAGAGACCCGGGTTTGGTTCCCGCTAAGGGCACGTACCTCGGTTGCAGTTTGTCCCCGGCCCTGGTTGGTCGTGCGGGTGGCAGCCACTCGATGTGTCCCTTCACGTGGATGTTTCTCTCTCTCTCTCCCTCCCGCTCTATCTGAACAAAAAATGGAAAAATGTCCTCGGGTGAGGATAAAAAAAAAAAAAAAAAAAGAAGAGAAAAAGACACTAGAGACATCTCTTCCTGTGAGCACACAGAGGAAAGGCCATGTGAGGATACAGGGTGAGGCAGCTGTGTGCAAACCAGAAGAGAGGTCTCACCAGAAACCAACCCTAAAAGCATCTTAATCTTGGACTTCCAAATGTGCAGAACTGTGAGGAAATGAATTCTGTTGTATAAGCCGCCTGGCTGTGGTATTTTGTTATGGCAGCCCAAGCTAAGACAGTACAGATGTACACAACACCCAAGGCTTAGCATGCCGTATTAAGGAATTTAGTTACTAGACAGGGGTGTTGGGCAACAAAGATGGAAATGGCCAAGGTAGTGCATTCAGGAAATGAAAATGACAACAGTGATCAAAGGAAAGGCTGAAGTCAGTAAAAAATGCTATGAGGTGATAAGACTCACCTTAGATAAAAATGTTTATGTAAAAACATTAGAAACTGAATGGGACTTAGAACATTTCCTTTTTTAAATCATGATACTCTTCCCATAAAATCAACTCTATAAGATATTCTTTAACATAGTCTGAAAGAATTAACCAATTTGAATTCAAATAGATATTCAACAATAAGCATTAGAGACTTTAATTCCCCATTTGCAATCATTGATACGACAAATAGTTAGAAGATCCATGAGGAAATGGAAGAGTTGGACAACACTATAAACCAACAAGACTAGTAGACATTTATAGAACATACTACCCATTATTTCTTATGTGCCAAACAATTTTGTAACCTTGTTTGTCAGTTTATACAGTATGAAAATGTGTTCCTTAAGATTCTTTGAGAGATATCTGCTCATGACAAACACTGACCAATAAAACTTTATGGATGTAAATCCAGGAGAAAATGTTTTTATTTTATTTACCTACATTATTGATTTTTGACATATGGACTACTCACAGTGTTTGTTTCCATTATGCTTCTCCAAGATATTCAGCCTGTTTCATAATATTTGTATCTTGCTGCCTAGTGAAGTGTATGAATAAAAGCAGACTCATTTGAATATTAGCTCAAATGAGACATAATAAGAAAGACAAAAAGGTGGCAAATAAAAATAATTCCAAATCTCAATATATGTGAAAACTGGTTTTCCTGCTACTTGGGGTTTAACATGCTACTGCTCTTTCCATTTTTGAGCAAAATTGAGAATCAAGGTGCAATGATATCATCCTCCAAAAGAACCACAAAGACACATGTTCCATAGCTTGTATCAAGCATTCTAAAACATTAAGTTAGATATTACACACATTTAAGTGTTCTTGAATTTTGAGTTAATAAATATTATTATATGTGTAATATTGTTAATAATTTTTTCTAAGAATAAAACATTTATTGATTGTATCCAGCCTGTCAAATATTTACAAATTATATCTTATTTAATCCTCACACCAGTAATATGAGATATTATTGTAGCCATTTTACAGGGTAGGAATTTAGTTCAAAAGAGTAAAATAAATGTCTTCCCATACTGTATAACTAATAACGGGGCAAGCCAGGATTTATTTTGAAGCTAACTCCAACACTTTTTAATCTTCCCATAGAAGAAATTGTATAAAGCGCCATAAACATACAAATCATAATTGTTACATATAAAAATAACACATTTCTATTTCTTCATTTTAAAATTCAAAGTGAAATCAAGAGTGTCTGTAATTATCCAGATCATTGAGTGTCATGCAAACATTAATTCAAGCAAAAAGAGATGGTTGCTCCAAATGATTAGAATTAATCATCAAATTTAGCTAGTATTTCTAATTATTTAAGTTTTCTTTTCCCTGCCTACATGGACTGAGCTTAATTTAAAGGCTTAGACTTCTTGTTTTATGTTATACTTTGTTATTTATTATATTCATAATTAGAAATAGTTGGCTCTAGAAGTCAATATTAGAAGGGTTCAGCCTCGTTGCGGCTTTTGCTAGTCACAAAGTAATAGTTTGATGCCCCCTCTTTTGATTTAAGTAAATATACCATTAAAAATAATCTCAAACCTTAGGGACACAAGAACATCTCAAGAGTTTTATGCTTTTTAAAATATCAGAAAGTCTATCTCAACAGAAACACTACAGGCCAGAAGGGAATGGCATGAGGTAATCAAGGTCATGAAAAACAAGGATCTGAATCCAAGATTACTCTACCCAGCAAGGCTATCATTCAAAATAGAAGGTCAAATAAAGAGCTTTCCAGACAAAAAAAAAACTAAGGAAATACATTAGCAGCAAATGAGCACTGCAAGAAATGTTAAAAGGGCTGCTGTAATTAGTAAAAGAAATAGGAAGAAAAATATAACCACACTAAACAAAAAATGGCAGTAAATAAGTACATGTCAATAATCACCTTAAATGTAAATAGATTGAATGCTCTGATAAAAACACACAGAGTAACTGACTGGATAAGAAAGCATCACTCATCTATATGTTGTTTATAAGAGACCCACCTAGGTTGAAAAGACTCACATAGGTTGAAAGTGAAGGGATGAAAAAAATATTCCAAGCAAATGGAAAGGAAAAAGAAGCTGGGGTAGCAATATTTATATCTGATGAAATAGATTTCAAAATGAAGGCCATAACTAGAGACAAAGATGGCCACTACAAATATTAAAAGGATCTATCCAACAGGAAGATATAACCTTGGTAAACATATATGTATCCAATATAGGAGCACCAAAATATATTTAAAATCTTCAAAGGAGAAATTGGCAGCAATACAATTATAGCAGGGGACTTCAACACCCCACTGACATCACTGAATAGATCCTCTAGACCAAAAAAAAAAAAAAAAAAAAAATTAGCAAGGAAACAGAGACTCTAAATGAAACACTAGACCAGATTGGTTTAATAGATATCTACAGAGAATTATACCCCAAAACTAGAGAATTCACATTCTTCTCAGATGCACATGGGACATTCTCAAAGATAGACCACCTGTTAGGACACAAACTAAGTCACTACAAGTTCAAGAAGATTGAAATCATATCAAGCATCTTCTCAGATCACAATGGCATGAAACTAGAAATCAATTGCAACAAGAACATGCAAAGACATTGGAATACATGGAGGCTAAATAACATGTTATTAAACAATGAATGGGTTACCAAGGACATCAAGGAAGAAATTAAAAATTTCCTGGAAACCAATGAAAATGAACATACAAGAACACAAAATCTATGGGATGCAGTGAAAGCAGTTCTGAGAGGGAAGTTCATAGCACTACAGGCCTACCTCATGAAACAAGAACAATTTCTAACAGACTATCTAACCTCACAACTTAAAGAACTAGAAAACAAACAAAAAGAAAACCCCAGAGCAAGTAGAAGGAAGAAAATAATAAAGATCAGAAAAGAAATAAATGACATAGAGACAAAAAAAAAAACACAAAAAAAAACAATTCAACCCTAGCCAGTTTGGCTCAGAGGTTAGAGTGTCGGCCTGCGGTCCAGAGAGACCTGGGTTCGGTTCCCACTAAGGGCACATACCTCTGTTGCAGTTTGTCCCCGGCACTGATTGGGTAGTGCAGGTGGCAACCATTCAATGTGTCCCTTTCACATCCATGTTTCTCTGTCTCTCTCTCCCTCCCACAGTATCTGAACAAAAAAATGGGAAAATGTCCTTGGGTGAGGATAAAAAAAAAATTATTAAAAAAAAAAAATTCAAAGGATTAATGAAACAAAGAGCTGGTTTTTTTTAAAAGAAACAAGATTGATTGACCGTTAGCAAGACTCACCAAGAAACAAAGAGAGAGAATCCAAATATACAAAATCAGAAATGAAAGAGGAGAAGTAACAACTAACACCACAGAAATACAACGGATTGCTAACAAATACTATGAACAATTATACGGCAACAAATTCAACAATCTAAGTGAAATAGACAAATTTCTAGAAACACATAGTCTCCAAAAACTGGACCGGGAAGAGATAGAAAACTTGAACAGACCAATAACAACTAAGGAAATTGAAGAGGTAATCAAGACTCTCCCTGCAAACAAAAGCCCAGGCCCAGATGGCTTCACGGGGGAGTTTTACCAAACATTCAAAGAACTAACACCCATTCTCCTCAAAATATTTCAAAAAAATTCAAGAAGAAGGAAGACTTCCATACTCATTTTATGAAGCCAGCATAATTCTAATTCCAAAACCAGAAAAAGACACTACAAAGAAAAGAAAATTACAGCCCAGTATCCCTGATGAACATAAATGCCAAAATCCTGAACAAAATACTAGCAAATGGGATACAGCAATGCATCAAAAAAATTATTCACCATGACCAAGTAGGATTCATCCCAGGGATGCAAGGCTGGTACAATATTTGCAAATCAATAAATGTGATACACCACATAAACAAAATAAAGAATCAAAACCACACGATCATATCAATAGATGCTGAAAAAGCCTTCGACAAAATCCAGCACCCATTTCTGATAAAAACACTCAGCAATGTGGGTATAGAGGGATCATATCTTGACATAATAAAGGCCAATATGAAAGACCTACAGTCAACATTATACTCAATGGGCAAAAACAAAAAGCATTTCCCTTAAGAACAGGAACAAGACAGGGATACCCACTTTTGCCACTCTTATTTAACATAGTACTAGAAGTCAGACATGAAGAAAAAATAAAAGAGGTTCAAATTGGAAAGGAGGAAGTGAAACAATCATTATTTGCAGATGACATGATATTATACATAGGAAAACATAAAGATTCCATCAAAAATCTAGTAGACTTAATAAATGAATTTGGCAAGGTAGCAGGATACAAAATTAACATCAAGAAATTGACAGCATTCTTTTTTGTTTTTCCTTTATTCTCATCCGAGGACATTTTTCCATTTTTTGTTCAGAGAGAGTGGGAGGGAGAGAGAGAGCGAGAGAAATATTGACATGAAAGGGACATATCAAGTGGTGGCCACTCCCACGACCCAACCAGGGCCAGGGACAAGCTGCAACTGAGGTACGTGCCATTAACGGGAACCAAACCTGGGTCTCTCTGAACTGCAGGCTGACGCTCTTACCACTGAACCAAACTGGCCAGGTTGACAGCATTCTTATACACCAATGATGAACTCACAGAAAGAGAAACTAAAAAATCAATTCCATGTACTATCACAACAACAACAAAAAAAAATTAAGATACCTAGAAATAAACTTAACCAAAGAAGTAAAGGACCTATTTGCAGAAAACGAAAGGACATTGAAAAAAGAAATAGAGGAAGATATACAAAAGTGGAAGCACATACCTTGTTCATGGATTGGAATAATTAACATCATTAAAATGTCCATACTACCCAAAGCGATCTATAGATTCAATGCAATCCTCATCAAAATACCAATGACATATTTCACAGAACTAGAACAAATACTTCAAAAGTTCATATAGAACCAAAAAAGACCCTGAATAGCCAGAGCAATCTTAGAAAAAAACGACAAAGTAGGTGGGATCACAATACCGGATATCAGGTTATACTGCAAAGCTACTGTAATCAAAACAGCCTGGGACTGGCAGAAGAAGAGGCATATAGTCCAGTGGAACAGAACAGAGAAACCAGAAATGGACCCAGGACATTATGCTCAATTAATATTTGCTGAAACAAAGGAAAACAGAAACAAAGGAAAAAATGAACACAGGGGACTACATCAAACTAAAAAGCTTCTGCACAGCAAAAGATACAATCATCAAAATGGAAAGGCAACCCACTGTATGGGAGAGCATAATTATCAATATTATATCAGATAAGGGGTTAATTTCCAAAATATAGAGTACTCATACAACTCAACAAAAGGAAGACAAAGAACCCAATTAAAGGAACTGAATAGACACCTCTTCAATCAGGACATACAAATGGCCAAGAGACATATGAAAAAATGCTCAACATCACTAATCATCAGAGAGATGCAAATTAAAACAACAATGAGGTATCACCTCACACCTGTCAGAAGGCCGCCATCAACAAACCATCAAACAAGTGTTGGCAAGGGTGTGGAGAAAAGGGGACTCTAGTACACTGCTGGTGGGAATGCAGACTGGTACAGCCACTATGGGAAACAATATGGTGTTACCTCAAAAGATTAAAAATTGAATTGCCATTTGATCCAGTGATCCCATTTCTAGGAATATACTTTAAGAAGCCTGAAACACCAACCAGAAAGAATATATGTACCCTCATTTTACAGCAGCACTATTTACAATAGCTAAGATCTGGAAACAGCTCAAGTGTCCATCAATAGACCAATGGATAAAAAAGCTGTGGTACACAATGGAGTACTATGCAGCTGTAAGAAAGAATGATCTCTTATCCTTTGAGACTACATGGAGGGACCTGGAGAGTATTATCCTCAGTGAAACAAGCCAAGCAGAGAAAGACAAATATCACATATCTCACTTATTTGTGAAATATAATGAACATAACAGTCTGAGGAATTGGGTAGACCCAGAGACGTGGAAGTAGGGTACAGACTGACAACCCTCAGAAGAGAGGGTCGGGGGGGAGGGAAGAGATAAACCACAGAACTTATATGCATGTACGCATAATCGGTGGACACAGACAACAAAGCCGGGTATGGGGTGGGAGGGATGGGAAGGAGGGTTTCAATGGGGGAAAAAAAGAGAAACATCTGTAACAAAAATAAATTAATAAAAATTTAAAAAAATATATCAGAAAGTCTAAGTTAATACTTTATAGTATGATTATGTGAACTGTATATCAAACATTCGTTTTCATATAGTTGACATGAAGATAAATGACTTTTATATTGGTAGATAAATAATAGGCACCAAAATAATATCAACTAGTTTTTTTTCATTTGCATTGTTCTGAGCACCTAGGTAGGAGATTGAAATCCATGTCATATTTTCTATTTTCTTATTTTCAGAAAGAAAAAAATATTGTAAGAACTGATATTTCCATTAAATTTTTGGAAACAAAAAGTGCTGGAAAATAAAAAAGATACAATTGTTATTACACAGTATAAATCACACTAATGAATTTTGGTGAATTTACCCAGAGTGCTTTTCTCTTACTTTCCTATTTTTATTTGTCCTTAAATTTTACTTTTAAAAGAAATTTGTTCATTTTGGAATATTAAAAAAGCACAGAACTACATTAAATAAAAAGTAAAAATCCTCATCTCATATCATTCCTTCAACATTTATCCCATTCAGCAGTGAAGCACCTGTAAGAGTTTGCTGTCTATCATTCCAGAAAATGTCCTCTCTCTCTGTCTTTCTCTCTCTCTCGTAATCATAAATTGTGTTTCTCTCACATCAATGTTTTTCTCTCTCTCTTCCCCCCTCTCTCCCTCCCAATCTATCTGAAGATAAATGCAAAAATGTCCTTGGGTGAGAATAAAATAAAAAATTAAGATCATAAACAATAATCTGAACTTCAATAATCTTCACTTTGAGAAACTATAAAAAAGGGAAATAAACCCAAAGTAAACATATAGATAAAAATAATAGTTTAGAGCAGAAATAAGTGAAATAAAGATTAGGAAAAAAACAGAGAAAATTTGTGAAATAAAAGTTGGTTCTTTGAAAAGTCAGTAAAATTGATAAAGGTTTAGATAATTTGAACCAAGAAAACAAAAAACAAAAAAGGAAGATTCAGATGACTAAAGAATGAAAGAGGAGTTAGTCTTGTAAGAGACAGAATCATAATTATATGAATACAGTCTAATCTTCAGTCTAATCTTAATCTGCAGAACCTATGAACATGTTACCTTACATGACAAAAGGAACTTTGAAGATAAGATTAAGTTAAAATCCTGAGATGAACATGTTAGCAGAATTATCTAAGTGGCCCAATCAAACTAGATAGATACTTAGAATTAGAAAATTTTTTTCTGGCTGTCAGAGGGAGATTTGACTATGGGAAATCATAAGAGGATGGAATGTTGCTGGTTTTGAAAGTGGAAAAAGGAGGCCACAAACAAACAAATGTGAGCCATGGTCTCTTGATCTAGAAAAAAATAAGGAAATGGCTTCTTCCTTAGAGCCTCCAGAAAGGATGCAGACCTATGATACCTTGATTTTAGCCTAGTGCCATATTTTTCAAGCACCGAAAGAAGAGGACTGACAACCCATACTTTTATTTCCATTGAAAATATCCTTCAGAAATTAAGAGGAAATCAAATCAATCTAAGGTGAATTAAAAAAAAAAAAAAAAAGATAACGGTTGCCAATAGACCTACCCTAAAGGAATAGACAAAAGAAGATAAACATAAGAAAAATGATACAAGAAGGAATCTTGTAACATCAGGAAGGAAGAAGTAACAATGGATAGACCAATAATGTATGTAAATACAATAGACTGATGCAATAGACTTACCTTCTTCTCTTGAGTTTTCTAAATTACATTTCATGGTTAAAACAAAAATATAACATTGTCTGATATGAGAAATGGTTTAAACAAGTATTTTATAAATAGAGAGGATAAATGAAGGTAAACGTGTAAGATTTCTTGTATTTCTCTCACACTGATAAAATGTCAACACTAGTAGATTGTAATAAGTGTATATAATGTGATGCCTAGAGCAATCATTCAAAATCTATGCAAAGAATTATACTCAAAAACACTACAAGCAAAATAGAATTCTAAAAAATGTTCAAGTAACCCACAGGGGGAAAAAAAGAAAGAACCAGGAATAAAAATAGAGAGAAAAAAACAGCAAATAAAACTGCATAGTTAACTTTGACATATCAAAAAGTATATTAAATGTAAAAAATCTAAAAAACATTAGCAGAATGTATAACAATCATGATACAAATTTATGCACTCCACAAGAAACTTGTTTCAAATATAATGATGTAAATAGGTTAAAATTAAAATGTAAAAAGGCTATACTACAGAAACATTCATCAAAAGAAAACAAAAGTCACTATGTAATATTATGTAAAGTAAATTTCAAAGCAAAGAAAATTACCAGAGACAGACATTAGATAATGATCAAGAATAGAGGGAAAACTTCTAAACTTGGCAAAGAACTTCTACCAAAAGAATACAGAATCAAAACAAAACAAACAAAAACCAGCTAACATCATACTTACAATTTCCATTTAAGATTGGGAAGAAGGGAAGAATGTACATCTCACTACTGCTGTCGTTATAGTACTGGAAGTTCTAACAAGAGCTGTATGGTTTCATAGATGTGGCACCAAAAGCGCGCGCGCGCACACACACACACACAAAAGATAAGTTGAAATCTGTCAAAATTAAAATATTTTGTGCTTTAAAGCCCTATCAAGAAAATGAAAAGACAGCCCACATAATGGGAATTAAATATTTGCAAATAATATATTATAAAAATTTGATTCCAGAATATGAAAACTATACTTATTACTCAACACTATAAATATAAACAACTCAATTAAAATTGGCAAAGGATTCGACTAAATATTTCCCAAATGAAGATATGCAAATAACCAATAAGCACATGAAAAGATACTTAATACCATTAGTAATTAAAGAAATGCAAATCAAAACCATAATGTAATATAATTTAATACCCACTAGAATGGCTGTAATCAATACAATAAGCAATAATATATGTTTCACTCTCACATCAATGTTTCTCCCTCTCCCTCTCTTTCTAGAAATCAATAAAATTATTTTTTTAATTACTAACGTTTATGATGCCTTATTCTCTAAATACAGACCTGAATTTTGAAAATATTTTATCTAGGATTTTTGCATCAATTGTGTAAAGGAAATGTGTATATATATATATATATTTACACACTAATTTGTTAGCATTACTATAACAAAATGTTACAGATTGGGTGTCTTAAACAATATATTTTCTCACGGTTCTGGAGGCCAGAAATCAAAGATTGAAGTGTTGGCAGGTTTGTTTTCTCCTGAGGCCTCTCTCCCAGACTTGCAGGTGGCCCCTTCTCATTGTGTCCTTACATGGCCTTTCCTCTGTGCACATGCACCCCTTGTGTCTCTCTGTGTGTCTGAATTTCCTCTTCGTATGATGCCAGTCAAATTGGATTAGGGCACAATCTAACGCTCTATTTTAGCTCAATCATCTCTTAAAAGACCCTATCTCCAAATACAGTCACATTCTGAGGTAATTGGTGTTTAGGGGTTCAACATATAAATTTGGGAAGACTCAATTCAGCCCATAGCAAGCTATAAATTGTTGATTTTACATATACTGTCTTTTCCCGATTTTGTTATATTGGCTATACCAACTTCATAAACTGATTCCACAATTCTTTTATTTTTCCATGACTAGAACAGTCCAAATAGCATGGACAATATTTATTTATTGAAAGTTTGGTATATTTGAACCAAAAATCTAGCTGTCTCTTTTTAGCATTTGATATCTCCCTTGTCTGTGCTATTGTGATGGTATTATTTTATGTCTTTTATTATCTTAATTAAATCTAGGGTTCAAAAGGAGGTATTTTGTGTGCTCATTTAGCTAGATGTTTATTTTGTAGTGTTTGGGGTTTTTTAAGTACATATATGTATAATCATATTGTGAAATTTAGTGACTTACTTTTACTCCATTGTATAATAAACATTTTATGAACTATAAATTAAATATAATAATGACTATTATAGTGACAATCTATTATTTCATCTATCGAATGTACCAAAATATATTTAACCCTTCTCTTACTTTTAACATTTAGATCAATTTCAATTTTTACTAGACTTTCGTGTACTTCTCTGTGGATAAAGCTTTTCTCTATTTATGATTGCACTTTAACATAGATTTGCAGAATTGGATTAAGCTCAAAAGTTATGAATATATTAAATCTCATATATATCATAATTGTCTAAGAGCATTTTATAAGTTCATAAAAAATTTTTAAATTTAAATACAGCATTTCACTTTACATTCACCAATATTACAATCATGTTTACTAAATTATAGGCAGACAAAACTTACAGTTTTTCTAATTTTTATTAGTTTACTAATAAGGTTAAACATTTTTCAAATTTTATGTTTTTGTCATTTCTCTATATCTATTCTTTCTGTCCACTTCTATTTGTGTTCTTCATGTATTTATATGTATGTGTTAAAGATCACAACTTTCCATGTATCTTATTTGCTATGAAAATTCCCTCTATTGGCTATTTACTTTTTACCTTTTATTTTCACACAATATATTTAAATGTTTAACACTTACAAAGTCATCTCATAATCGAAGATTTGTAGATATGTTAACATATATTTCCATCTCTTTTTGTTGTTTGAAAATTTATAGTAATCCTTTAATTCTCCTAGAACTTATTTTACTCCCCCTTTTAAAAGATAATTTTGTATCTTTCTCTCATTTGACTCTCCTGTTGAGCAGGGTTCTCAGCTGCAAGCAACGCAATCCCCTTTGGCTTACTAAAGAAAAAAAAAAATTCTTGCATAGTAAGTAGTTCACAGAATTATTCAGAGGGCTAGAGAAACAGACTAGAGTCTAAAATTCCAAGAATAATAAAAAGCTAAAATCATGCCAAAGAACTGGTGAATAACGGTCGCCAACATCACCTCTGCCACCACCACTGAGTATTGGGTCTGGCATTGGATTTGCAACCATCATACTGCTTCTAGCTCTCGTGGCACTTCTGCAGCAGGAGACTGAGCTTGCAGTCAGTGCCAGACACCCGCAAATCAGGAGCTGCAAGCAGTATCTGCTTTCTCCAAATCAAAGCCTCACGCACATGCTTTTGATTTGCCCAACTTGGTCATGTGCCTCTGCTCCAACTATGAGAAAGCCCGAGAATATGAGTCCTAATTTTCACACCAGAGGACAAAACTCATAACATTAGAACTTCTCCCAAATATACAAAGAGAGGAGAATCACATATAGAACAAATATCCACCAATTATTTTTAGTAAAACGATTCAATATTTCTTCCAAATTTTTGTACCTCGGTTATGAGCCCTATGGAGTATAAAATTGGGAAATATGATTCAAATATTTCAATTTCACCTGAACCCAAAGATAAAGAGCACAGATTCAGGAGCCAGACTTCCTGGGCTCCAGTTCCAGGTGTGCATCTTACGAGACATGTGAGTTGGGCAAGTTAATTGCCTCATTAACCTCAGGTGTAAAGTGGAGATAGTTAGCACTGGCCGGTTGCTCAATGGTTAGAGCATCAACTCGTGGACCAAAGAATTGTGGGTTCGATTCTGGTCGAGGGCACGTATCCCGGCCCTGGTCGGGGTCATGCAGGAGGCAACCAATCGATGTGTCTCTCACACATCGATGTTTCTCTCTCTTTCTCCCTCCCTCCCACCCTATCAGAAGATAAATAAAAAAAAGTATCCTCAAGTGAGGATTAAAATAATAATAATAATTAATAAAATGGAGATAGTTAAATACCTACTTTATAGGATAATCTTGGACATTAAATGACTTAATGAATGTAAATTGCTTAAAACAGTTCCAGACATAAAATCAGTACTATGCATCTTAGTGATTTCTTTCCATCTTCTTCCCCCAGTTATTCCACGGCCTGCTTGAAATTTTTTCATTTACTTCTACCCTTAACTTCTGCCCTTAGCCAGTTTTCAGTCCAAGCTGTCAAATTCTATTCTATTTCACATCTTTGTACCTTAGACATTTGCTTCTGGTGTGAAACTGTTGAAATGGTATCTAAAATCATTTGCAAACCATGGCTTGATTGTCCAATACAGCAGTACACATCAACACTGCCTAAAAATTATCTTCAGGAATCCGAAGAGATGTTGAAGGGAGATTTTAAAAAGAATAATTCTACAAAATGAGATAGTTAGTCCTACCTTTTTATCTCAAGAGAACCTCAGTATAAAGTAGACTAGAAAAAGAAGAAAAACTTTTTTTTCCATCTGTGCCACAATTAAACATCACTTGATGATAAAGCGACAACCTAGAAAGGAAGAAATGTACTTGCGTTTTACACCTTTTCTCCAATGAAATGTTCATCAATTAGGAAGAGAGAGTCAGGACCGTAGCTGAGCAATAAAGAATAACAGTGTGATAGAATGGTGTGGTAGAGACATCACTGGACAAGATGTTAGGCAAAATATCTTCTAAGTACAAGATCTTACACAAGTCATCCAACGTTTCTATATCTGTCTGTCTATCTCATGTTGGGATTGCATTATATTAGCTCCAAAGATTCAGGGCTAAAGTTATGCAACTCTAATCCTCACAATTCTTACTCAATAACCTGGATATTTCTGTAGAGTACCTCCACTCTTCGATAACTTTTTTATTTGGACCATAATCTTGGTATAACATTTTAATAATACCTCAGAGGAATGTCACAAACAGACTAAAGTTTAAAGAGACTTTAACAAAGTCTCTTATTATATTCTTGTGGATAAAATAGAGACATGTGAGCTGGAAAATTATATAGTTAGATGGACTATGTTTCTAACAAATATACCAAGAGAATGATAATTGATTTATTAATTACTTCATTAGCTAATTAATAATTAATAGATTCTAGTCTCTGTAGATAGCAGTTTATAATGATATTTCATAGCATTTCTGATCATGTTTCTGCCTTACTCAACATTTTATCATTAAATTTCACATGGTTAAAACGGTATGCTCAACAAAAATGAAAATATGCTGAAACTGGAAAGCCTAATGACGGTATTTTACAAAATAAAATGAAAACACATATTAAAAGACTGAATCAAAGTGAGTTATATATAAGGTATTTTAGATTCCAGATTTCAATCACATGAAGTTACAGCTTCTTTTTAAAAAGGCACAGAACAAGATGAGGGGGAAATGGCTTTTTAAAAGTTGACGTAAAGAAAGCTCACCGGTTTTCTTTGGCTGCCTCCTCAATTTAGGCAACTTGGTTGATATGGAGGATGATCCAGCATCGTCTCCACTGGTTGCTTTGGCAGAAGTACAGCTACTAAAACCAGGTAGGCGATGGGCTAGTTATATATACTCTGTGCTACTCATACTTCACCTAGAGTGTCATAGTCAGTTCTTGGTGCCATGTTGTAGTAGAGAAATTGACCATTGAAAGGTATTCAGAGGAGAAGGCAAGGGTGGGGACTAGTCTGAAAAGCATTAATTATGAGAAACAGCTGAAAAACTAAAGTTGTTAACTCTACCTCTGGGTGAGAAAAAAATATATATTTAGCTCTTTTAAATACTCACTAGATAGGAAGAGGAAAAGAAGCATGGGGAGGAAAGGAGTAAGATAAAACCTAAGATATGGTAAATACACCAAACCATTATGGATTTAAGTAAAATATAAACCCAGATTATCCACCTTCTGAAAAGTTAAAGAGTCATATTGTTCTAACTACTGTCCAGCATAGAATGGAGTGATACCATTCTGGATATTTGTTAAGATTCTTTCTTCTTCTGATTACTCCCAACTGAGAGATGTAAATTACTCCAATAGCCCTTGTATGGAAATGATCTTAACTGATTTTGTTTAAGTGAGAATGTCAGAGTTGGGTTAAGAAAACCAGAAATTGCCTAGCTCACAAAACTGAAAGTCCAGTTGAAACTCGAGACAAAGGCTCAGATGATGGGTTCAAGCTCTTTCACTCAGCTTTATCAGTGCTTGTTAAATGGCCAGGAAGGTTCTTTTTTTCAAGTGGCAACATGGCTGCTGGCAACTTCCAGCTTATCTGCTCTACTCACAGCAATCCCAGTAGATACAAGTAACTCTTTTCCTATTTCCCATCATTAATTAGCCCTGATTAGAAGATTTGGGCCATGTGCCTTTCTCTGAACCAATCACTGAAACCATGACTGTAAATCATACTGATTGCCCTAGTCTGAGTCAGGGGTCACCCTGGAACAGAAGGTAGACCAGCAGAAACACATGGTAATGGATGAGGCCGGTTAACTGGAGAAAAACTGGAATGCTGTCTCCAGGAAAAGCAGAAATAAATCCTAGAGAGGCCAAAATAATATTTGCATCTCACTGTGGAAGAGGTTCAACTAGGTTCATTCTGGTGCCTTTGAGCTGTTCATTCATTTATTCAACACATATCACTGTGTGCTAAATGCTATGCTGTGTAGACTGAAACTTCTGACTTCTCCTTCTCATCAAAATGTTAGCCAACTGCTTTCCTTTTCCTATTATGAGAGCTTAAAAAAAGATACCAGAACTCCCTGAACTCTGATACCCATTATTTAATTTTGATTTACTCTCTTGGTTTCTGATTCTTTATCTCTATGTATGCCTTTATCAATATGAACTAATTCTGGATTCTTCTAATCCCCTCTTGACTTTTTTGTCATTCGTGAAATTCTATATATAGCTGTGGAGCTGTATGATACTAATTTCCTAATTTATATCATTATGAATTTGAATTTTCTTAATCAAAAAAATATCTACAGCATAATGCCAGAATAATTATTTTTTCTCCTTCCCTTCTTTTGCTACTCTTGAAAAGACCATTTTCAATCAAAAGCTTCCTTTTAATGAACACTGCATCTGGCCTAAGAAACAGCTGCCAACTTCCAACCTGTTGTGATTTATAAGAACTAAATTTGAAAACCTCTTAAAATCAAGGTATAGAATAGAAAGGTTGCCAGACACTTCTCTGAATATTAGCTCCGGCCCTTTTCTCAAGCTCACTAATAACCATGGCCTATTCTCCCTCTGAACAGCCCAACCTCATTCAAATCTACCCCTGCACACCTCTGAGGTCTCCCACTAACACACTGGCTTTATGAATAGTCAGTCAGCTTCTTTAAAATGCCAAGGAGGGAAAAACGCTAATATTAATATTGTCTCATGAACTCAAAAGAGGGGATCCATCTACTTGGTCCATGTTTAACTATGGCACCAATTCTGACTCATCTTTCCTTTAAAAAAATGCATTTTACATAATAAATCCTGCTAATCCCATCCCTGACCCTCAGCTGCTGCATTTCTGTCCTTGTCTTCTTCCTTCTTGTTCTCTTCCATCTTGCTGTTTCTTCCTGATTCCTCCCTTCCTCCTCTTTTTTTCTGATTTATTGTTCATTTTTCACTCTCTTTCCTCTTTTGGCTGCGCCCCCTCCTTCTGGTGGTTCACTGTTCCATTCAGTGATTAATAAACAGAATCAAGAGAACATTGATTAAGAATCTATTATTTGCCATGAAATAAAATAGGATCTAAATCAAGTCTGTCTGCGTCTTTATCTGGTGAAAAAAAACAGAGTTTAAATCCAGATCTGTCAGATTCCAAAGTCCACAACCTCCTTTCACCCTTCTCTATCTTTAATCTAAAAATCATTTAGTCACTCAGTCCCCTGATATCACATTCAAAGCAAACTGGGCTTCCCCAGTCAGTATAATCTATACTTACTCTTTTATGTATTTCAGAATGTGTGTTACTATATGAAACTGTCTTCTTCCTCTACTGATTTACATATTTATTGACCATCCCCTTTCACTTAACTTAGGAGTCACCTCCTTAGGAATAGGGACTTTGTCTCATTCTCCATATCACCTCTACTCAGAAGACTACCGGTCTCATAGTGGTTTATCAACAACTATTTCTATACTAGCTAAATGCATGTATTAATACTTTCTATGGTTCAGCTCTGCAGGTAAACATCATAGCATCTAAGAGATCTACTGGTGAAAAGAAAAAAAACAGTAGCCAAATTTTTCATTTGTAATTTTTCAAACATACAGTAGAAAGAAAAGCATGATGAAATTCAAATAAAGTCCAAATGGAGTCAACAGCTGTTAACATTCTCTATATTTGTTCTCTCCCCATCCTTCTTTCCAATTCCCACTTTATTTCATAAGCACATCAAAATGCGTCTATCAATTTATATTTAGAAGATATAAGGAACACTTGCACCAATAAGAAAAAGATGAGAAACTCAAGAGTACCTGATTGACAAATAATTATATGAAGAGATGAGAAAGTTACACCAGTTTTCATACAGAGATAAATTAAAACATGAGGCATTCCTTTATACCTATAACTTTGGCAAAAATCAGGCACAAAACCAAGTGTTGGTGAGAACTTGGAGAAACAGGACTCTTGTGGATCTTGACAGTCACAGGAAATGACAGGGCCCTTCTGCCTGACAGTGGTCAGTGTACTGCAGGGTGCATGCGCCCCATGACCTGGCAGTTCTCCTAAGTATATGTCCCAGAGAAATACATGCAGACATAAAAAAAAAAAAAAAAAAGTGCAGTATAACTGTGCGCACCACAATATCTTTTGTGGTAAAACACAGTTGGAAGCAACTTAGGTGCAAATTTTCTAGGGAAATAAATAAACAAAATATAGTAGATTGTACAATGGAATATTATGCTCAAAAGGACACATAGAATAATATGCATAAGCCTTAAAAACATAGTGGAAGATAAAGTCATCAAAAGAATAAAATTATGATACACTGTCACTTATGTAAATTTAAAACATACACATACAGAACAACATTCTATATTCTCCACATACATATATATCCAAATGTAGTAGAGTGGATTTGGGGGAGGAAGGAAGCAGAACATTGAAAATAAAAAGAAGAAATAAAATGACAAGAACCTCTCAGGGATAGAAGATAATAGCATACCACACACAGAGGAATGTGATTGGCTCAGTTTTCTGCATGTGATATTAAAAGACTTTTTAATACAATAAAGTAAAAGTAAGAATGATATGAAACTCTGCTTCATTTATTTACAAATGCATGTCTCTTACTGATATGCCCATCAACAATGTACAAAGTTCACAGTGGTTGATTATTTCTTTATATAATTGTTTTTCTATTGGGTACTCTTGAGTTTCACACTATCAAACTCCAGTGTGTCTCCCTGTATGGACATGATCATGTCAGTAAGGATATCCAATTTTATATTTAGGAAACTGAATTAATGGAAGAGGGGCACTTCATACCTAACAGGATAAAATGGTATCATGCGTACTTCTTGACATGTGATGGACTGAGAAATGCATATACTACCTGAATTTAGTAATGAAGACACAATCAGACTAACCTGATTTTGACAATGAACATGACAAAAGGCCTGGACTTTTCAAAACTGTCAGTGTTATTAAAGACAGTAAACGGTGAGACGACGGGTCTAGATCAGGGATGGGCACAGTATAGGTCATGGGACGACAAGTCCAGCCTGCTACCAGTTTTTGTACAGCTCACAAACCAAGAATGGTTTTATTTTTTTAATTGTTGGGGAAAAAAATTTAAACAAAAAATAATATTATGTGAACCATAGAATTTAAATTTCATAGTCCATAAACAAAGTTCCGTTGTAACACAGCCACATTCACTTATTTACATGTTGTCTGTGGCTCCTTTGCACTATAATATCAGAGATGAGTAGTTATAGGAAAGACCGAGTACGGCACACAAAGCCTAAAATACAGGGTGGAGGCCAGTGTGGCTCAATGGTTGAACATCAACCCATGCACCAAGAGGGCAGCAGTTCGATTCCTGATCAGGGTACATGCCCAGGTTGAGGGCCAGGTTCCCAGTGGGGGGCATGCAGGAGGTGGCCAATCGATGTTCTCTCTCATCAATGTTTCTATCTCTCTCTCCCTTCTTCTCTCTCTGGAATTAATAAAGAAAAACATTTTTTAATAAAATAAAATAAAGGGTGAAGCAAAAGTAAGTTTACAGTTGTGAATACACAAAACATAGAGTTTCTTCTTATGTTTATTTATTAATTATTGTATTGTTTTCCATATGAACACCTGTAAACCTACTTTAACCCACCCCGCATTTATTATCTGAGTCTTCACAGGAAAAGTTTGCCCTTTTCTAGATTAAAGGAGATAAGAAACATAACTTCAGGCAATAAATGTTGCTTGATTAACTCAAGGATGAGAGAAAAAACATTTAGACAACTGAGATCATTTGCGTCTGGGCTCAGATTAATAGCATTGTATTGATGTTTGATTTCTCTGGTTTATGCTTATATAAAAGAATTTTCTTGTTCTCAGTAAATATATGCTGAAATATTAGGGATGCAATTTCATGATGTCAGCAACATACTTTCAAATGCTTCAGAGGAGAAATTATGTGTGTATAAATGGAAGAGATAAAGCAAATGAGGCAAAATGTTAACAACTAATGGACGTAGGTGAAAGATACATACTTGTTCATTATACTATTTTTTCCACTTTCTTGTTTGACATTTTTCAAAGTAAAAACTACTGGAAGAAAAAAATGGACACACAAATTCTTATAATGACCATTTTCTATTGAGTTTGCAGGAAGCCATAATCAATATTTTCCCCACATGTATCATCTCACTCTCTTCCTTGAGGAAACACTTATAGTAAAATGGCTTTCCCCAGCTCAGTGGGAATCTAGGGGTCATCTTTAATTCTTCTCTTTCCCTTACCCACATTGAATTGACATTCAAAACTCTACTTTCAGACTATATCTAGAACTTGACATTCCACTCAACTGCTACCACCTTAGTTCAATCCTCATTCCCACACTTAATGTTGCAATAGCCTGCTTGCCGGTCTCTTCACCAAGAAGCATTTAATCAGGGATCTTTTAATCCTGTAAATGAGTCCATGTGACTTTCCTGTTTCAAGCTCTCCCATGGCTTCACATTACCTTTAAATAAATCCAAAATCCTTAGCATGACCTATAAAACCTGCACATTATGACCCTTCCTCAGTTCCTTGATGTCATCTCCCACCTCCCACCTCCCACCTGTCTCTCTCTCTCTCTCTGTCTCTCTCTGTCTCTGTCTCTGTCTCTCTCTCTCTCTCACTTTAGCTTTATCTCTCTCAAATGCACAAAACATGATCCCATCTCAAGACCTTTATACAATGCTTTTTGGTCCTCCTGCCTTTCATGTCCAAATCTTTCATGTCCAAAATCTTCACATCACTCAATACTCTGTCCAGACTTGCCTAACCAAAGCAAACCATCCTGACCATCCTCCTAAAATAAGCAGAATCCTGCCACCAATCACTCTCTACTTCTTTAGCTTGTTCTCTTCTCCTCAATGACAATCTGCAATTATATTAGTCTGCATTCTTATTGTCTATTTTATTGCCATTTCCAACACTCAATAACAAAAAGAATGTAAACTTCATGGAGAAAACAACTTTTAAATCATTCATTGTTATATTACCATATAACCATATATGCACTGAAGAATGCTAAAAGACTTCATTTATTTAAGTTATAGTTATTCAATACCTGCTATAGGACAGCCACTGTTCTGGTTACTATGTCTACATCAGTGAATAAAACAAAAACCTGCGTCTTCATGAAGCTTACATTGTATCAGGAAAGGACATTCTAGTGTGTGTGGAAGGAGAGGGTTCTTGAGAAGGATGAATGAATGCTTGTAATAACAGACACATATCAAAGTGATTCTCCAAACCCGTCAGTAGGCAAAAGGTGCCCATTACAGCTCCATTAATGATTAACATCGGCATTAACGACACAGGAGTCACTTAAATTGAATGGGGGCTGCAGTGGGAAAGGAGGTTTGTAAAAGAATAAATGAGGGTTAGGAGGCCCAGAGCAAACAGCATTGGAATTGGGAGGCATGAAAGGCTATATTTTCTGGCAATGTCAAAAATGACAGGGATGTAATGAAATTGGATGCTCTCAGAATCCCACCTAGGTCATTGATGTGATGCTGTTTTCATTCTCATATGGACAGCTGAGGTATGGGAAGCTGCATTTCATCAACAATTTGTGGTGCCTTCACACAACTGTCCAGGAATATAGCTAAAGAAGTGTTGCCTTGTGTTTCATCAAAATCAAACCCATTGAAAATTTTATATGCAAGGTAGACCTCAATAAACCTGATTTAAAATTAAAAAACAAAAACAAAAAAAAAACAGCCCATAGAGGAGAGATAAATTATATTTGAGACAGTGCTCCAGACGCCTTTTGGATTTCTCATCCCTCTCCCATATATTAAAATAGGAAAGAATTAGTTATTGCTATTGCAGTCCATTGGTATTTTAGTCTTTATATCTAAGATTTTGCTTCTAGTGTGAAGAAGTTTAAGCTTCTGTAAGCCACAGTTTTAGAGGTGGGGTGGGGGTAATAGTGACAGTTCTGAATCCTAACAGATACATAGTAGTTAGTATCTCTCCCCTCCTGTCCTAACTTCCTCCTGTCCTGGGGAGATGGATTCAGACTGAAGTTGCTCAAGACGAATGCACTGTAAACAGTTGGGTATTAACAAACTCTAGCTGACACCAGTATATCCTCATTCAGTTACAAGTGGTAAATATGAACTTTAAGCAAAGGTACTAACTTATACATTCTTGTTCAATAACAACACCCCCTTTCTTATATGGGGGTAGAGATTTTATTCTGCCTACCATACCTCTTCTCCTCTTAACATGGGTCTCCACCTTACTTCCCTGGACTGTTCCACAATCCCTGTCATTCATCCTACCCCCACTCCCCAAACAATGAAAGTCTGGTAGCCCAGAGTTTCTCCTGGCTCCAAACCTACATGACCGCTGGAAGCAAGAAGTACAGAAAAGCTAAACAGACAGCTAAAGGACCTCTCATTTATGAGTGCTTAAAATTGGACTGATAGATTAACAATAATAATAACAACATCTTCCAGGCCAGTGTGGCTCAGTGGTTGAGCATCGACCCATGCACCAAGAGGTAGCCTGTTTGATTCCCGGTCAGGGTACATGCCCAGGTTGTGGGCCAAATCCCCAGTGGGGGGCATGCAGGAGGCAGCCAATCGATGTTCTCTCTCATCGATGTTTCTATCTCTCTCTCCCTCTCCCTACCTCTCTCTCTAAATATCAATAAAGAAAAAATAATGATAATAACAACATTTGTAATTTATTTGAGTCTCTGTAATGTTCACCTGTTGTATTAGATGCTTCATAAATACCTCATTTCATCTTCTATTCACAACAAACCTATGACACAAGTATTACTATTTCCATGCTTATCAAGGCAGTAACTAAAATTCAGAGAAGTTGTTCTGGAACTGGGATTCAAACCCAGAAAGTCCACCTCTAAAAATATACTCTAGATTCTGGAAATTTAGAAGAGAAAATGCCAAAACTTGTTTCAAAAAAAACCTGATTTTTATTTCTTGAATATTTTATAATTGATGCCTAAGTCTGGCCATCCCTTTTATGCTTAGTCTTCATAGCTACTTGTGCATGGGGTGGAATATTCTGCTCATACAATTAAAAACAAGGTAGAAAAAACCATTATTGTAAATCTTAAAAACTGCATGTTGAATTCTGAAAATTATAGACTGGCAAAATTATAAAATTCTTACAGAACTGGTATATTTCAAGCATTCGGAGAATGGTGATCATCAAATACTAACATGGATTCATTAATAATACATTGTTGTTTATCTTTAGACATTATAATTATATAAATAAATTTAATAAATGGATATCCAACTTGCCAAATTTTCATTTTAATAGAATTACTAAACTAATAGAGAAAAAATCAAATTGTAATGTACTAATTTTTAGCCAGAGATTGGACAGACACTATTCTTTGAACCAGATTGAAAAACATAAAGCATGATAACACAGTTTTGTTCATATTCAGCTGATTTTCTAAATAGATCTAAAAGAAAAAATGTGGTTTTCTAAGAAACATAACTTATAAGCTAATCATGTCTTTAACTACCTGTGATGTACATGGAAAGTCCAGTGATCCTGGATTCATACTTAATCTGCCACAAATTTTAGGACATTTAATAATTAACCGGTGAGAGAAATGCATTAATGTACTTTGAGAAAAAGGTAAGTTGTACATACAATTAAAAGTATGCAGCCTGGCTGGTGTGGCTCAGCAATTGAGCATAGACCCAAGAGGTCACCAGTTTGATTCCCAGTCAGGGCATATGCGCAGGTTGTGGGACAAATCCCCAATGGGGGGCATGCAGGAGGTGACCAATCGATGTTCTCTCCCATAGATATTTCTATCTCTCTCTCTCTCTCCCTTCCCCTCTCTCTAAAATCAATAAAGGGGGAAAAAATTAAGTATACAATAGACTTTCTAATTCCTTTCAGTAGAGTCATAAGTACTATATAGAATGGCCAAAGCAAGCATCCATCAACTAACTTGAAACTAGCCACAAAAATGAAAGTATTTGCTAACAGTTACATTTATTTAGATAAGGCCAAATTAGCAAATAAAAATTATTTTTTTAATATTTATCTCTCTCTTTGCGATGGCTTTAGTATGTTTACCATTCAGTATCACTAATTATAGTACTTTCGATAGTATACGCATTCAACTACCCAATTCTTATAATTTCCTTTAATAATATTTACTTTTATGAAAGATTTACTATATGCCTAGCATTCTTCTAAGTGGTTTACATATATTATCTTATTTAATCCATACACAATCATATTTGGTATTTTTACCCATTTTATAGATATTGAAACTGCATCTGTAAAGTCAATTCTTAAGATTGAAGAAGTTTTATTTTATTTATTTATTTATTTATTTTTATCCTCACCCGAGGATATTTTTCCATTTTTTGTACAGATAGAGTGGGAGGGAGAGAGAGGAAGGGAGAGAGAGAGAGAAACATCGACGTGAAGGGACACATCGAGTGGCTGCCACCGCACGACCAACCAGGGCCGGGGACAAACTGCAACCGAAGTACGTGCCCTTAGCGGGAACCGAACCCGAGTCTCTCCGGACCGCAGGCCGACGCTCTAACTGCTGAGCCAAACTGGCCAGGGCAAGATTGAAGAAGTTTTAAATGTTAGGCAGTATTATACAGAGTATATAAACATTTTTATTTCTTTTTAATTATTATTTAAAGACCATGAGTTTTGATTTTATGCTAGGAAAATAATAGTAATATGCATATATATTTATGAATATATATTTCTGCATTTTATATTTGTGTGTGATGTGTGTGTATTCTTATGTAAATTAGAAAATCTATATGACTTTATTTTACATTTTATAAATGTGGTCAATGTTTCTCCCAGAATATGAGCACATAATTAGTATGCACTTATAATAAAGATTCCCCTTTCCTTTGCTTTCCTCTATTAATAATAGCAAAATATGCTTGAGAATATTTTTAGAAAATTTTTGTGAAACTCATATAATCAACATACATTTACATTCTTCAACTCTATTTTATCAGGATGAACTGATGTTTATTCTATATTATGAACTCTGATCTTTTTCATAAATATTACATTTTTTTATACTTTTTGACATAACTCTCAATTCTTAGCTCTCATCTGATTTGATTTATCAAATGTCCATTTTCTTGACTTTTTGGTTTTATATTTGATGCATACCATACCTTTAGTCACTAGGTCCATCATTCTAAATTTATTTATGGTTATGATCTCTTATGCTTTGTTTTGTTCTTAAAATAATATCTAACTTTTTATAATTTTAACAATTTTATTGTTAGGAATTTATGTTAGAGATTGAGTAGATCACTGATTAGTTAATGATGCCATCTCAACACCAAAATTAAAAATTTTTGTTCTGCTCTGGCCAGTGTGGCTCAGTTGGTTGAACATTGTCCTGTGCACTGAAGGGTCATGGGTTCAATTCCTCATCAGAGCACATGCCCAGGTTGCGGGTTTGATTCCTGGTTCAAGCAATGTAGGGAGTGTGGGGAAAATGATCAATTCTCTCTCCCTCTATCCCTCTCCCTTCCTCTTTCGCTGCAAAAAAATAATAACAATTACTGTTCTAATTATTATCAATCAGAAATATTATTTTATGAAAACAAAAAATATTGTATAAAGTCAGCTGTCTTGTTCACAATTCTCCTTTTTGTTTCTGTATTTTAAAGTCTCCTTTCCTTGTTGATGGATGCTATTTAATTTGGGGGGGCCATGAGACACTGGATGCCCTACAAAGTAGAAGTACACTGAACTACACGGACACAGGATTTTGCATTGATGCTGTTAGCGCTATATTAAAAATCAAATGTGTATACAATATATTTGTTTTTTCTTCACTAGTTACCTGTCCATTTTAAGCTTTTCTAATTTACCTAATTCTTTAATTTTCTACATTCTCTCTTCTTTATGCTAATCAAAGATGGGTTTAATATATTTTTGAATTACTATATCCAATTAAATAAAAGAACGAATGCATTCATTTAATTTTAACGATGCACAAACCTTGCATTTCTCCTGAGCTAACTAATAAACATTTCCTTCTAAGGATAACCTATGAAATAATAGTAGAAATAAGAACAGCCTTCCTATATGTAGACTAATAAGTATTTGAAAAATTAAAGATCAAAAGTTAGCAACAGAAAAAGTGCAAGGTGAAAACATATTTTCTTGTCAATAATGGGTCAAAGAAAACTGACCCAAAAATAATTTCTATGAAAAACTAAACCTTGATTTTTTTAATTATTATTAAAATGAAAGTTTTACACTATTCTGATTATAATGTATATCTCAATTTTCAGGAAGAGATTTTCTGATTAGTTGATTAAAATCAACTTTCCTCAATTTATTCTACACACTTCAAAGTTGGCTATACTAAAGACTAATCCTTTGAAGCTGTTACCTTTCATATACATCTTTAGGTGATTTAAAATCTGATGATATGATGACAAGACACTCAATATTTACCAGCTTCCTTTTTATTTATCATACTTGGTTCATTTCCAAGGACTAAAGGCCTGAGTCATTAAACATTATATGCCCCATTTAAGCAGGTTTTCTGCATACTTTACTCAGGAAAAAATGTTTAATACATTTTACCTCTTATAAAATTATGTTTTTTATGATTTATCAACCTTTAAACCTGGTATATAACTCGATGCCTCTCAGCCTCACACAGTAGTGCTGCATAATTCCAGACAACAGCAAACTTTAGTAATAAAGTCATCCTTACATCCCCAAGTAATGATTCTTGTAGGGAAAAAAATCCAGAGTTGTAAATTCCCTTTATCAGTCTCTATATTTTAACCTGATTTCCTTAAATACAAAAACTAGAACACCCCCTGCCTTTGAGCAAATTTAACCAACTGATTGTATCAAAATAACAAATCATTTGTACTCTCTATCTCCTTGCTTCTTTTTAAAGTGTGTATTTTCTAATTTAAATATGTGGTTTCTAATAGGGTTTAAGTGATTGCTTACTTAAAAATAAAAGTTTCTGAGAGCATATAATCTTCAAGAGAAGAAAAAATAAACTATATCAATAATATTACAGCAAATGAAATGATAGCTACAAAATATCATAAATACAATCAACATTTATGATAATTCTTTTAATTCAACAATCTTATGAGTCAAATCACTTTTATTATTATTATTATTATTCCTATTTTATATATGATGAGTTGAAGACTCAAAAAGGCTGACAGCTATGTCAAAGATCCTACAGTAAGTTGTGAGTACAGTGTTCCAAGCAATAGAGCTCAGGACTTTGTCACTATGTTACTCCCAATTCCTTCTCTGTTGCTCCATTTGGAAAACTCCCACACTAACTCACTACACTAACAATCTTAACATGGCCTTCAAAGTAATCCCTTTAAATTTTTGTTTACTTACTCTCTGTAATTCCATAAACATGCTCCTCGAGGATAGGGATTTTGTGTGTGTGTGTGTGTGTGTGTGTGTGTGTGTGCGCGCGCGCGCGCGCGCGCTAAAACAGGCATTCTGTGTTTCTTAATTCTAATCTGTGGCATGTGCAGTTTGACAAGATGGATCCTGATATAACCCTCTGCTCAGCATCTTTATCTCCCACACTCACATTCCTCCCTCAGCTATAAACAACTACTAAAGCTGTTCATATAATGGGGTATATGGTGAACCTTATGAGCCCATGATACTGGTATATTTACTCCCATCAGAAACAATGTACAGGAAGAAATTATGACTGTTATCGTGCATGTGTTGTAGAAGGCTTCAAGTTAGAAGAAGAAATTTGGGCAAGGAATATTTCTTATTAAAATTCTTCCTTGCCCCCAAAGTAACAAATAACTAAGCACTCAAGACAATGTTCTTTAAAAATAAAAACAATAGAAATAATAGTAAACAATTCATTATGTAGCACATTATTCTACCACCAGGTCCCAGGACACAGCACTGCAGAGTCAGGTCTTCTCCCTCTGAGGATGTGTGCTTACTGATAGATGTAATTGTTTTATTAGACTGTCATCTACGAGCATCATCTCAACAAACAAGACATATACCTTATTCCTCACAAGGGCTTTATCCTCATGTAGGGTCCCTGTCTTGGAAATTCCCACTCATCCTACAAAGTAAGATCCAGTTTTCCCTTGGACATCTATCCCAAGGCTGTAGCATCAGAAACAGGGCTCAGCTCTCATCTTCTTGTTTCTCCTTAAGACCCACTCAGAAAAGCAGAAAAATGCCTCTCCATTGGCCTGGCTGCTTTAACAGCCATAAAAGTTTAGTAATCCTTAGCAATTGAAGTATCTATATGGCCAACTTTCACTGCCCAATACGATGTTATTTTTAATTAATATACTTGAAACAATGTCTTTAAAAAAAAAAACATTCCAATAATTCAGTAAAATTTTACCCTTCCTCCTTCTCAAGGTGCCAGGAGGAGATGATCTTGAACAGTCTTGTGTAGGAAAGCCCACATATATAGTATGACACCTGCTCATCCTTCTTTGTTCAACTTACAAGAAATGTGCATTTCAGAGCTTCATGAAATCTGTTAAATGGTATATAATGGAAAATCAAAGTGAGGAGGGCACATTTCCAAACATATTCAGAAAATACACACATATACCAATAAACATACAAGTGTTCAACTTCACTGACTCCCCTTGCTGTTCCCCCATTTGTTTTGTTTTCTACTATCAGTCAGAAAACTACTCTCAGTCTGGTAAGACACAAGAAATGAGAAAAAGAGAATTAACATTTATGAAATTCCTCCAAGGTGGCACAGACTCAACCTCATGTACAATATTTCATTTCAACTTGAAAACAACCTGAGAGGATACATGGGTGTTTGTTGTGTTAGGGTTTTTTTTGTTTTGTTTTGTTTTGTTTTGTTTCAGATTATAACATCAACTACAAGACCATACTCTCTCCACTGCACAGTAATGCCAACAAAAAGTTTAAAACATACTGTATATAAGCCAAAAACTTAAAATGAAGGGAATTATATCATATAATATGTTTCTGTGAACGAGGAAGAAGACTGCCCTGGTTCAATTATTGCAGCACAGCCCCGATCCAGCTGTCACACAACTTTTCCTCCCCACGGATGTGCCAGGCTCTGTTCTAAGTATTTTACATACATTAACTAGTTTAATATTGCCATGAGGTAGATATTGCAATTATTACCACCCCACTGAACTGATGGACAGAACAAGAGATTGAGAGAATAAGAGGCTAACAGTCAGAGCTAGTGAATAATAGAGCTGGATGTTAGCCTGGAGAGTCCAAGCCCTTGTCACTTATTCTTATTGCCTCTCAGGACAGATCTTGGAGGCAAGAGGTTTAAAGAAATGTGTTCTGGGTTAGCCATCATGGGATGTGTACCTAGTCCTGACTGTATCATTAAGTAGTTAAAGACCTTGAAGAAGTCACTTCATATCTCTGGGTCTCACTTACCTCTTTTGTAAAAGGAAAGGTGACAGGGATTACCAAGCAAGAGGCTATGAAGAAGGAAAGGAAGAAGTTCTTGGATACCTCCTTAGGGAACACTGGTATTTAAGGGGGCTTCATAGTTCACAATGAATAAATGGAGGCTAGGCAACCAGAACCACAATCAAAACCATATTGCAGATCCCATCTGCTGAAGACACCACTGCAGACAAGGTTGAGCATGAAACATCAGGTGTTACTGCTGACAGTGCTTGAGCTGCCACTTTCCCAAAATGAATGTTCCTCTTGCTCTGCTTCTTGCATCACGAGCTCCCAATTCAAAGACGCAGGTAGCTACAGCTGATTGGCTGTGCTAGATCACATGACTGCCATAACTGCAAAGGACCTTGGGAAATGGAGTACCCTGTCTTGTTGATTTCTGTAGTAGAAAGCTGGCCAAGGCTCCAATGAAGGAGAATTCCCAAACACAGAAAACAAGAAGAAAAGGAAAAAATTCAACTGGCCCAGCCAGTGTGGCTCAGTGGTTGAGCATCCACCCATGCATCAGGAGGTCATGGATTGGACTTCCAGTCAGGGCACATGCCCAGGTTGTGGGCCCAGTCCCCAGTGGAGGCATGCAAGAGGCGGTCAATTGATGTACTCTCTCATTGATGTTTCTATCTCTCTCTCCCTCTCCCTTCCTCTCTCTCTAAAGTCAATAAAGAAAAAAAATTTTTTTTTAATTTTCCTTCTCTTTCAAAAAAGCAACTTTACTTCTAAGAATTTAACTTAATAAAATATTTTAAGAACTACACAAAAACAGATACATAGATGTTGATTCTAATAGCAAAACCTTGGGTAAATTATCAAGGTCCAACTATAGGAATATAATTTATATGATATTCTTCATTCTATGTAATATTATTTGCATAAAATTGTGTTGTAAATAACTTTAATGATGTGGAAAGATGTTCACTTTGCTAAGTGAGGTTTATCAAACATTTATGTACAGCTGATAAAATATCTTCATTTACGTAGAAAGATACTGTAAATATACATGTAAAATTTTGAATGGAATTACTAAATGGTGATATAAATGATTTGGGGTTTTGATCATCTATTTTTCTAAAAATTATTTTTTAAATGTGTCTTTTATAATGAGAAAAATAATAAACATATTTTTTGAAGTTAAACGTTTTTCCTTCAGCTTATAAAGTCTCATAACTAATTTCCCATAACTAATCATTATCTATCCAACTCCGGTTTCATCCAAGCCTATTTCGAAGCTAGTTTCTCATTTTCCACCAAAATCACCTCTTCAATATCAAATTCCATATTTTAGCTACCTGCTGAAAATTACATTTCTTTTAAACTTCCAAATAAATTTGCAAAAAAAGGGAATTAACCTTTATTGAACACCTACTATGTGCCAGGAGCTATTCAAATCCCATTCACATATGTTAGTTCATTTGCATTTAAGTCTGGTTCCAATTATACATAATTTTCATAATTTGACAGACATCAATCATCTTTCACTTTAGCCTGCATATTGCCAGACAGATGAGAGCAAATATTTTTAGATTGTCCTCAGACGGCAGCATCACATTCCTTTGATTCAGTTCAGGTGCCCTTTTCTGGACCTTCTCTAGTTATTCCTGTGGTTGCGACATCAAAAATTCCACACATTGTTCTCCTGACTCTAATACCCCTTAGGATAATTCCCAGAAATCACCGGTATTTTGAGAAACATGTTGCTTTTCTGTGAGAGAATCTACTCTTAGAAATCTCTCAAATACCAGTTCGTAGAAATATGGAGGTTGGTAATATATATATATATTTTTTTAATATAATTTTAAACCTACTTTTTAAACATCTAAGGCTTGTAAATGATGCGACATTAAATGCTTCCACAGAAATATATTTCTACTGTTTATAAGGCTTCTGCCTTTTAGGAGATAATCTTATTCATTCTTTCTCTGTGCCTTCTCAGGACAAGAAAGCTATGATTCTATCACAAATTGGCCCCAAGCAACATAATTATCATTAAGCAAGAATTTTGCTTCTAGGGTCAGAAAAATCTCAAGGATTGGAAAATGAAGACTAGATCTGTTTGTTTAGTTCGACAATAGAGTGGGTAGGTATTAAGAGGCTCTGGCTAAAAGTGACCAATGACCGGACCAGAATTTATCAATCTCTCTCTCTCTCTTCAGTAAAACAACATGAAGTCATTAGAGCAGTGGAATTGACATAAAAGCTCCTTGAGATTATGATTGGGCAAAAAGAACGGTGGTGAGTCACAGAGTGACCTTGGTAATCCCATGCAGCAGGTCTCTGTACAAAATCAACCTAAAAATCTCCAGTTTCTATTCTTTAGGAGCTAATGAGCTAAGGAAACTTAATAACTAACACATGACTTTATATCTCAGTTTAAAGCTTTATTACTGCAATGAGTATGGATATTGGCCCACACTGCCAAACCTCAAAAAAACTCCAAATGAAGCTAATGAAAATTATGGGGCAGACCAAGAGGAAGTCAAGCAGAAGTCCTAAATAAATAAAATACTCTATAACACCATAATGGATGCCAGTGTCTGTGAAGAGGATTACTATATGCCTTATAGACCAATCATGTTATATGAGACTTTTACTATACAACCCATGGAGTCTAGCTCAGCTGGTGTGGCTCTGTGGTTGAGCGTTGACCCATACACCAAGAGGTCACCGGTTTGATTTCCTGTCAGGGCACATGCCTAGGTTGGGGGCCCAATCCCTACTGGGGGGTATGCAGGAGGCGGCCAATCAATGTTCTCTCTCATCAATGTTTCTGTCTCTCTCTCCCTCTTCCTTCTTCTTTCTCTAAAATCAATAAAGAAAAAACTATTTTTTAAAGAAATCCATAGAGTCTAATTGATTCTCAAGGCTTTAAAGGAATCAGAATTCATCTAGCCAAAACTCTACCCTATCTATAAGATTCTGCTTCTACATAACTATCAAGAAGCCATCCATCTACGCTTAAATTTGCCCAGAGACAGAGAGCTGAATTCCTGAGACAGCCTAATATGACTCCAGAAAGCTCAAATCACTAGGAAGTTCTACTGTTACTAAGTTGAAATCTGCTGCTCTGATCTCTCTATATTAACCCTATAAGAAGAAGGCACATCTGAAGTTTTCCTTAAATGTATGCAGTGTTCCTTATATTTATGGGGGGAGGGATACATGCATGCGCACTTTTCTGCATCAAATGTCCAAAGGTGTCATGAGGTTCTCAAAAGTATCTGTGACTCATAAAACGTAAGAGTTACTGTTCTGGAGGTAACACAGAATGAATCCAAACCCTGATCTGTGTGAGAGATGTTTAAGGACAATCACAGCTGTGAGTCTTCCTCTTTCAAGCCTACCGTATGTAATTTCTTAACCTGTTTCTCATTTCAGTTGCTTTTTCAACTCCCTGTGTTTCTTAACTATGTTCAATACCTATAAAATAGGGCCCCCAAACTAGGCACAATATCTAGGTATTCTGCAGCACAAATACAAACATGTCACTCCCCCCTTTTATAAGCTCTATTTCTATGAATGAAGCCTACTAACGCAATTGTTTCTGTGAATAGAGCAGTTGCTGATTCTGTGATCAGAGTGGCTCTGCATGTAAATTGGACTAAGGATGCGGGAGCAGGGGCCATGGCCCAGCCCACAGAGCTCCTCACTTCCCTGCAAGATCATAACCAGGGTACAAAAGCCCTGAGGACTTAGGTCACTAGGTACTTTCTCTGTGGGTAGAAAGACGCTGAACTGTACTTGAAAGCTGCGAGAAATTTCTAGGTACCTGCCTTAATAACACCTAGTATTATCAAAATACCCAGTCACATCTGCCAGTAGACTGTGTCTACATAGCACTTGAGAAAATAAAATTCTCTCCTTTCCTCCATTACATAAACAGAATACTTCCTCATGATAGTCTCTGCTAGAGGACAGAGAAAAGGAGATTTTAATTAGTCTTTCTACCACTTCTGTATTAATACAGAGAGAAAAGGAAGGTAGACAGAGGAACCCAGGTCAGATGAACTGATGAGAAAGTGATTCTTTAGACTCCTCTCCTTGGAACCAGCATCCTAATTAGCTCCCCAACCCAAAGTGGCTAATTGATTGATCCATGCACAAGATTTACATACTAACATTTGCTGGTGGGCTGGTGTATTCTCAAAACTACAAGGCTGTAGTGACACAATACAGATCTGTAGTTGCCAGGGGCTAGGGGCGGGGCAAAGAGCCCCTTGAAGGAATAGCAGGAGGGAACATTTTGTGGTGACAGAATGGTTCTGTATCATGAGAGTGGCTACTGTAACACCTGTTAAAATTCATAAAGCCGTATGCCAAAAAACAGTTTATTTTACTTTATGTTAATTTACAAAGTTTTTCTCAGAGAAAACTAAAACAAACATCCCATACCTCACAATTGCAAAAAAGAGAAAAAGAGAGAGAAACAGAGAGTAAACTACTATCCTATATTAGACCTTGCTGAACTAGAATAAAAACTGTTTCTTTTTAATGTTATTCTTGTTTTTGAAGTTGCAATTTTATTTCTGAGGTAAACTGTACAGCAACAATTGATTTCAGAAAGATTATTTGGCAACAAAGCAAAACACGCAGGTGTATTTAGAAAAAAATCTGCTTCTTCTTGTCCCTACTTCTTACAATTCCTTCTCCATAAACAAATACAAAATAGTGTATTGCAGCATTATATACCCCAAATCTATATAACATTAGTAACCAATATCTCCCCAATAAATTCCATTAAATAAATAAATTAACACTAAAGTGCAGTTCTTATAGACAATAACAAAAATTGGATATGTGAACTTTGGTGGAGCTACCTTTCAGCCCAGGACATAAAATACTGCTTTTTACAGATCCAGGAATTGAATCTTGATTTAATCCAGGGTGATGCAGTCTATGAGTGGAAAGAATTCTTGTGTCAGAGATCTTTTGCTGTGGTATCTAATGAACACAGCTTTTAATGAGTTAAAACTGAATTCTCAGGCAACTCTGTTGCTCCACTGACATTGTAGATACAGCTGCGGGCGCCTAAGAGGCCTGACGTGTGGCCTCATTGCAATGTCATCAATCAGAGAGGTTGAGTTCCAGCTCCAGAAATAGTGCTCTGATTTTCAGACACGTTTTTTTCTGAATGATATGTTAGGAGCCTGGAAAATGCAAGCTGATTCATAAGTTAAGCATAAGAAAATGAAAAAAGAGTGGGGTTCTATGCATGTGGAAAAAAGCAAGCTCTATGAAAAATCTACAGAGTTATCCATTCATACGCATGGGTTTTTCCTTAACACAAGTAAGAATTAACAGAGAAAAGAAAGGAGTGAAGCAGATCCAACAAAGATTTTCGTCGCAGCAACAGTTGGGCCCTAGGAGGCTCCGCCAGCTGTCTGGTGAGTGGGGACTGCTCGGCGCGGCTGCCTGGTTGCGAAGCTGGGAAAGAAGTCAGAGCTGAAACCTCATTGCCATAGGAACACTAACTTCTGCATTTTCCTTTTCCTCATAAAACCGTACATGAGAATTGCTAATAAGTTTCACGTTTCTTGGCTTTATAGGAGAAAAATCTTAACGTGTGCATAACTTGGCAATATTCTTCGCGTCTGGAAGCCTGAAGGAGTTTTCAGAGTATTCCTACCGGATGTGTCCTTCTTATTCATTAAAAAAAAGAAAGAAAGAAATGCAGAAAAACAGTTGATATAAAAAAAAAGTCACATAAGTTCTAAACTTTAGTGGAAAAAAAGATAAAATTATGCTCTTTAAAAAAAAAATCTTGCCCTGGCTGGTTTGGCTCAGTGGTAGAGCGTCGGCCTGTGGTCCAGAGAGACGCGGGTTCGGTTCCCATTAAGGGCATGTACCTCGGTTGCGGTTTGTCCCCGGCCCTGGTTGGGTCGTGCGGTGGCAGCCACTCGATGTGTCCCTTTCAGGTCGATGTTTCTCTCTCTCTCTCTCCCCCTCCCCACTCTATCGGAACAAAAAAAAAAATCTTAAAGAAATAGAGGGCTATATACCTCCAACTAATGGATTTATTGCCATATGGACATCTTCACAATGTATAATCATATGCCTAGTAATTTATCTTTTCTTATCTCTTCCAGATATTACAACAATCTATTTATTATGTAAGAACAGCCAACTACATTGTTTTTGATGCAACAAATATATATTAATATCTACCTGTACCACAGCAGAAATTGTTCTAGATATTGGGAGTGGAAATAGATGACTAAGATAGAGATGTTGCCTTAAATAAGTTCAGTCTAGTAGGGAAGACAGTCTAGTCAGGAAGATGCCCAGACCAAAATACAGTGGGACAAACACCACCACAAAGCTGTGCCGGTCACAAGTATTTCCAAGGGACTGATTAACCCTCATTACAAGGGAATAAAAAATGTGTGAGTGTGTGAGGTGATGGATGTTAACTAAACTTACTGTGGTAATCATTCTCCAACAGGTACATGTATCAAAACATTCTGTGTGCACCTTAAACTGATACAGTGTTATATGTCAATTATATCTCAATAAAACTAGACAAAAATAAACCCTATCAGGGAGCAGGGGCTGAAGGGAAGAAGGGAACCTTTCTTGGAGAACCACAACTGAATTTTGTATCCACCAAGCACGAGTTAACCAGCTGGACAATGTGAAAAAGAATATTCTTAGCAGAGATGAGAGTGTGCAATGAGCAGATTAAACAAGAATCAGTTTACAGGCGTCGTCAAAAAACAGGTGGACTCATATTAACTACAGACGGTACAATGGTTTCTACTATAATGAACTCTGCATGAACTCACACCGTGATCAGACTCAAATTTAGTTGCAGGTAAATATAAGTGCAATAAACTCAAAATAAAATGGGCTTCTTACAGTCTCTAAGCAATCGCCAGGGATCTTTATTCCCCATGATATTTGAAATATGTGGAATATTGATTTTGAAAGAACAGACATTTCTGAATCTGTATGAAAACAGCCTATTGACAAAACAACAAAATTGTCACAGTCT
Source organism: Molossus molossus (assembly GCF_014108415.1). Taxonomy (NCBI): domain Eukaryota; kingdom Metazoa; phylum Chordata; class Mammalia; order Chiroptera; family Molossidae; genus Molossus; species Molossus molossus. The sequence continues at coordinate 38,597,971 of NW_023425346.1, forward strand.
TGTCATTTAAAAATGTGTATATGGCCTGGCCAGTTTGGCTCAGGGATTGGAGTGTGGGCCCTGCAATCCTAAGAGTCTTAGGTAGCCAATTGCTATGTCTCTCTCACACTGATGTTTCTCTCGATTCCTCCTTCCCACTCTATCTGAAAAAAAAAATCAATAAAAAAAAATCCTTGGGTAAGGATTAAAAATAATAATAATAAAAGTAAAAAAATAAATAATAATTGTGTTTTTATAGCACTTATATACCAACGTTTCTGTTTCCCATTCCTCCATTGAATGTGATTATTGTTTACAGACATAGTATGATAAATACGCTATTGGTCAAGATGCTATATATGCAATTTTGACAAATTTGAGACTTTTTAACTGGAACTTTTGTTGCATATCACTTTGAATGAATTAACAGTAAATGTTTCTTTCTTTCTTTTTTTTTTTTTTTTTACTAGCATGGAAATTAGAAAAGCACAAATAGATTTATGCCAAACTCACCAGTAAGTCTTGAAGAAAATGGATGTGCTGTGTGTTACAAGTGGACGCCATGAACACTGCTCTGAGCCTGGACTGCAAGGGCTCCGGGACCAGGACCTACATTCAGATTGTGTGGCACGAGGCAAAGGAGCCTCCCTGTGCCTCAGCTTCCTCATCTTTAAAATAAAGATAATTGCCCAGCCGCGTGGCTCAGTGGTTGAGCATCGACCCATGCACCAAGAGGTTGTCAGTTGGATTCCTGTTCAGGGCACATGCCCAGGTTGTGGGCCTAGACCCCGGGGGGGGGGGGCATGCAGGAGGCAGCCAATCGATGTTCTCTGTCATCGACGTTTCTATCTCTCTTCCCTTCTCCTTTCCTCTCTCTAAAATCAATAAGGGGGAAAATATTTTTTTAATAATAAAATAAAGATATTTAAGATAAAAACTCTTAGCAGAGAGAATAGTGGTTGCCTGGGATTGGAGGCCTTAGGGGAACATAGAAAGTGATTGCTAATTGGTGTGGAGTTGGTTTTGGGTGTGATGAAAGTCTTCTGAAATCAGATAATGGTGATAGTTTCACACCTTTGTGAATATACTGAAACCACTGAATTGCACAGTTTTTAAAAGGGTAAGTTGTGTGGTATGTGAATTGCATCAATAATACTTTTTTAAAATTATCAATAAAAGGAATATGGGATAATTATTTTTAAAAGTAGACACCACAGTCATAAACAATGGGGTAATTAGGTGTCTATGATTAGATGACAAAAATTAAATATGTTAGAAATACAAGCTATGTGCAATAAAATTTTATAATAAAACAAATGTCCTAACCAGTAGTCTAAGTAGATAGACTACTAGAAGTTAGTGAATAGATAAGAACAGGTGTGCGTCGTATTGACAAGCACCGTGTAGGGAGTGGCCAAGCAATATTCTGACAGTTCTCATTTAATGAAAATGCGTTGATCATAAAGGGCTTCCTTGGGGAGACTCATTCCTGGAAAACTGCTCACATGGAGGCTTCAGAGAAGCTTTAAATATCTAATATCAAAGAAGGAAAAAATGCTGCGATTTGGAGATTCAATTACCTAATTATTATTAAATTTTCTAGAAAGAATTAGTAGCACTCTTCTCTTATAATGATAAAATGGCAAAAAACTAGAAGTAATTCCAAGATTTTCATTATGTTATCTATTCAACAACCTCCGGCGTGTCTCTGCTCCTGAATGAACATCTTGCTGGAGAGTCCTGCCCTCCGCTCAGGGCGAATGCTGCCTGAAGTCAAATGCTTCGTTAAATGGATATAAGTTTGCAAAATCAGAATGATAAGAAGAATCTGTACTATTTTACTCTTATTATGTACCATCATTGAATAGTTCTGATAGCTAACTTACGGTTGTTTTAATATTAACATTATTTTGATAAAATTACACACTTTTTCTACATTGGAATATATAAAAATTGTATTTCTATATTTGCTTCCTTGGTTCTAAAATAACTTCAGAGTGGTGGTTAATTTATTCATGCCAGGGCTATTTTGATCAGTAAAAGCAACACTGAGGCTGAATAATTTTTTATTGACAGCCATTTAAAGTACTCTTGTTTTATGTACAGCTCACACAGCTATACAGCTATTTACTTAGTGCCTCAGCCGGAAGAACTCTGTCAAGTGCCTTGTCTAGCTTTCCTCTGTGCTCTCAGGGAGGAAAGACGTTCCAACTTGAACTTTGAATCAAAGTGACCATGACATAATGATAGGATTGGCAAAGCTGATATACTTTTAGGAACTGACAATTACATCATTACAAACAAACAAACAAACAAACAAAAACTTTGCTAGAATAAAACAATAATAACCCTAGCAAGCAGATTTAAGATATCAGGCTGTTGGTTCAATCTGGTTAGTCATTGAACTATTAATCATTTGCTAGGATGGTGAAACAATTCAGGACTTATCAAAGACACTCAACAATACTTATAAGTCTATAAATTAAACTTATCCACACAATATAGTCATGCAGGAAATGTATCTGTAAAGTTAGCTGGCAGTCTGTAAGCATTAAATTGTGACATAGCAAATGGGAAATTGGCTTTTACAGGTTTCAATAAGAATGGGATCTGCAGGCTAATGAGACTAAACAGGGATAGCCATATCATTCTGTGTTTCTCATTTAATCTTTCCCTTTTTATCTAGGCCAACTTAAACAAAATTGCCTTTTTTTGTTTTGTTTTGCTCTGGTCTCCTTGGAGTACATGCAGCATTGCTTTTTCATCTGACTTAGGTGCATTCAGTCTAGGCTCCCATGATTCTTCATGCATGACTCATGCTTCCCCTCCCTAACCGTTTTGCCTTATTTCTCTCTCTCTCTCTCTGCCCCTCCAGGCTGTACCTTCCTGGAGAACAGGAATCAGCAAATCTTCCTCAACTTTGTATCTCCAGGCCATACATAGCACAGTGCCTAGAACACAGTATTTGCTCAATAAATACTTGGTAGGTGAATAAAACAATCAACTCAAGCAGGAAATGAAACATAATATGTGTGAATTAGCATTAACAACTTGCTCTTGTCTTCTTCTTTATTCTTTCTCTGCCTCTCTTGTTGTTCTTACTTCCTCTTCTTGCTCCTCCTCCCTTTCCTCCTTCCCAAAATGTTATGTATAACTATTACTTACAAGGTAATGAGTAGCTTGATCATCATCTAGTCCATAGCCTGCAGTATAGCATATTCTCAATAAGTACTTTTTGAATCAAGAAAAGGAGGGAACTAAGAAAAGGAGTAAAAAGTGTAATATTCAAAAATTTTTAAAGATGCTATATTTTTAAGGTTTATCACAATATTTTAAAAAAATGTTTACCTTACCCTTTCCTCCTTGGCTTTTGATGCAATTTATTATCAAGTTGTGACAAACCATCTGCATTTTCCCAAGGCAATTATGGTTATTTATTGTTGATTGTTGTATAACACTATTGGTATTCAAACATTTCTATTAACATGAACAAAACAAACTTTCTTTATAACTCCTACTGTCTTATTATAATTTTCTAAATTTTCAACATAATTTAAGTGAAAGAAATAGAGGTCTTGTTAAGAAAGATCAGCCCTAGTGTCCCAGATTGTAGCCCATTTCTCAGACTAAGAAATTAATATGTTCTTTGTCTATTAGACTGTCAGTTTGCAGAGACATCAATTATACCAAATGATGCACAGAATCCTGTGGGAGTAAGAAAAGTCAGACCTTCACCCACAGATCCACTTTAGGTGAGGAAAAAATAAACAGCATGTGGAATCTGGATTATGGGTTCAGTTTAATTCAATCAATGCCTGAATATTTGTTTAATTCAATCAATGTCTGAATATTTGTTTCCTTGATGTTTGTTAAATATTTGCATCGAGGAGTCAGGTTAATTAATGCATAAAAGTAGTCTGACTTCAGAGTAATTTTCCATATATTAGGAAAGAGAGTAAAATTGGCTCTTTATGGAAGTTGATTTCTCTTCTGTGCTGACCACATAATAGGAGACAGACGATTTTTGCTGCAAAGAGTTTTTTTTTTATTTTGAGGGAAGATATAAGTGGTATTTTCTGTGTATTGTTATAATTGATATTTCTAGGCTAAGCATACATTAGTATGTCTGTGAATGTATTAGATGTACCCTTTTAAAATCAATTTTTGTCATTGAAATTGTCATCGGTTTTCAATTAAAAGTTTATGTAATTGTAATAAAATAAAGATATGGTATTGGTGATTTTGTGGTTGGATATACTTTTTAAGAGAATTGAATTTATCCCAGAGAAATACTTCATTTGAAAAATCCAACAAAATATTTTCAGTGAACATACTCTATGCATCACTGAGTTTTTCACATAAGGGGTATTTTCAAATTGTTATGGTAGGGCAGTACTATAGGCATTTTTTTTTTCTTTTCCATATACAAGAACTTAGAAGTTTATCCAAACCACTGCTCTCTCTAAAGCCCTAGGAAATGACAATCAGGACCAGAGTGCATGGAGTGATGATTATATTCCATAGTACCAAATCAGAGCACTAAATATCTTCTTTGTCCCCAAGTGCCACCATGCTTGAAATTCTTTCTTTAGAAAATCATTCATTTGGGTTAAACATTATCCTCTAATTTAAAAATGCAAATAATTAGAATAAAATTTTAAGCTACTGACCCATCATAGCAATCATATACCACAAGGCTGGAAGTCACCCTGAAAATCATTTATTTCCACCTCTGCTCTGTACAGAGTCTGAGCCTGATGGTAACCCTGGTTAAGTAATTTAAAAATGTTAGCAAACAAGAACAAGGTAGCAATAGAAAAGACTATAGGTATCAAAGACAGAAGTCATCTTATTTGCCATTGTTAAGAACTGGTGTTGTTCTATGGAGTTAGTGCTGCCACATATCGTGACATAGTATCAAAAAGATGGATTGTGAAGACAGAAGCACTATCTTCTGGCTATATAATTCAGGAAAGATTTTTTTTTCCAGCTTTAGTTCTTTACTATAAAGAAAAAAATAAGACTCGCATTCTTTAAAATGTTTTTTCTTTATTGATTTTAAAGAGAGAGAAAGGGAGAGGGAGAGAGAGAGAGAGCGAGAGAGAGAGAAACATCGATGAGAGAGAACATCCGTTGGCCGCCTCCCACATGCCCCTCATGAGAATTTAGCCCACAACCTGGGCATGTGCCCTGATCAAGAATCGAACCAGCGACCTCTTGGTGCATGGGTCGACGCTATGTTCAACCACTGAGCCACACCAGCTGGGCTGACCTGCATTTAATGGCTGCTTTAAAGAGAAATGAAATAAGATTTTGTGACCAGTGTTAGTTTATTCTTTTATTTTCCTTTTCCTTTAAACTAGTTATCTTCAAACTATCCAAACATTTGGCATCAGACTTTATGTAAGGCGGGCCACTTTTTCTGAAACCAAGTCATTCACCAAACCATCTCTTGGCAATTCATGGTATCACTTTTAAGGATGTTGAACTACAACTCAATTTTATATCAACTTGAGTTTTTATTTTTTTTTAATCATTACCCGAAGACTTTTTTTTTTTTTTTTTGCATTTATCTTCAGATAGAGCAGGAGGGAGAGAGAGAGCGAAGCATTGACGTGAGACAGACACATTGACTGGTTGCCACCCACGCGACCCAAACAGGGGCCAGGGACAAACTGCAACCAAGATACGTGCCCTTAGCAGGAATCGTGCCGAGGTCCGCAGGCCGACACTCTATTGAGCCAAACCAGCCAAGGCTCAACTTGAGCTTTTAGAAAGAGCTAAATCCACATAATTACTCATAACTATTAGTATGTATGTTCCATGAGGGCAGATATTTGTATTTTATTTCTAATACCCAACATCTAGAACAGTGCTGAGGACGTACTGAGAGCACACAAATAGTCACTGAATTAGTGAATGAATGACTGTCATCGTGTTTATCTACAAAATGGAGAGAGGCTTTAGATGGGAAGGAAAAGGACATCGTGACTACCAGTAAGTTTATTTTATGTAGACATGCAGAGGTTGTAATAGTGGAGAAAAAGAGAAGAAAAGGAGGTACAGGGCACGGGCCAATATTTGTTATGTATCTACTTGTGCCAAGAGCTTTTTGAGCATTGCTTCATACTTCACAGCACTCTCTGAGGTGGATTTTATTACCACACTTTAGGATAAGACGTGGACGCACGGAGATATTAGAGACGACTAACGGAACAATACTGTTTGTTTCAAGTAAAATTTAAACCTACAATTTTTTTTACTCAAAAGTCCACATTCTTGATAATGTACCATGTCCCCTCAAAGTTCCAAAACAGAAAAACAATTGGCAAGCCCAAATGCAGAAGCGGCATGAGGGAACAGAGATAATAGGAGAGAGTTTCACCAAAATAAATGCTGTTGTAGACATTTTCAGGAAAATGTTTCAGAAATAAGTAGTGGAAACTCCTGCTTTGTCCAAATTTCGTTGGCTTTCATTTTATTTTTGGGAGATATAATGAAACGTCATTCTAGTTACAACGTAATAGTTTATTGAATTCACACACAAAAACAATCATACCAAGCAGAGAAAAGCTTCACCGGCAAGCTCTGATTTGTTTTCTCTGTTAGCATTTTCAGATGACTTCCAGTATTTATCTCAATGGTTATAATTAATTTCAACAGCTTCTGCATTAACTCCATAGCTGCAATTTTGAAGAAAAGTGCACCTCGTGGCTCAGTAAATGAATAATGGGGTAGGATAGGAGACTAGAGAAGAGGCTGCGTATTGGTAACACTCAGTGTAACTTGTGGCTGTGGGAGAAATAGTGGGGGGACTCATCCAGGCCGTGTTGAGTGCTGTGGGATCAGAGCTTTGCCTCAAAAAGTAAGAGAAAGTCACACTGCACCCTGGGGAGGAAGAAGCTAAACTGAACTGAATTAAAGTTTATTAGATTGATCAGGCAGTATGCTAATAAGCAATCTGCTTCCCAAGTCACATTATCTAACCTGATTGAAAGGGGCATGGCTGACACCTGCAAATGCATTTTACACACTTGATGTGTGGACACAGTGCATGTTTGTGCAAATCCAAACCAAACCCAACTAAGTCAGGCTAATGTTTAAGTCATGTTAATGTTAATCAGACCAGATACACAGAACCTAAAGGAATAAATGCAAGCCAGTGTGTATACTGTTAACAAAAAAGAAAAAGACTTAAAAGTAAACATGTTTTGGTTTAACAGACATCACCAGATCAAGTTGTAAGAGAGAACTGAACCAAGGAATGGTTAAGCCACATCCCTGAACTTAGAAAATCAGAAATCAAATATGGATGTGATAAAACTGGACCAATTTAACCATAAGGCACAACATGGTAAAATGATAAGAACCATGTCTATATTCCTTCCCAACATATAGGGCAATTATCTTTCATATTTCCAAAGTTGTTCTCACTCAGAACTTTGCAGGATAACTACTTACCCTCTGTTCTTCTGCCTACAAAGCATAATTTGCAAATATTAGCCAAAAAAAATCCAAACAAAGATAATGAATTAAAACATATTGATAATTTTATGCAACAGCTAGGGTTCCATGATTAAACTAAAACATTGTTTTTAAGTTGCTTGTACAAAATATTATCAACTGTCTACCAACATGATAACCTACCTGTCTTTTAAATAGCTTTACTGAGGTTCAATTTATGGGCCATAAAATATACACATTAAAATTGTACAATTCTATTATTTTTAGCAAATTTAAAGAATTGTGTGATTATCGCCACAATCCAGAATTGTTTTAGGGCAATAATTTCTATTACCCTAATACGATCCCTTATGCCCATTTATGGTCAACCTTGTTTCGACCCTCAAACTCAGACAACCAGTGATCTGCTTTCTGTCACTGTAGACTGGCTTTTCTAAAAAATATATTTAAACTGAATCAAACAAGTATCTTTTGTGCCTGACTTCTTTCACTGAGCATATTTTTGAGTAACATCCATATTGTACTATGTCAACAGTTTGCTCCATTTTACAAGCTGAATAATATTCCATTGTATGGACACACCATGTTTTGTTTATCTATTCATCACTTCATAGAAATTTGGTGTACAGTTTTGGTTCTTATAAATAACATTGCTGTGAACATTTGTGTACAAGTCATATGTGGATGCATGTTTGCATTTCTCTTGAGTAGATAGTAGGAATGTGATTACTGGTACATGTGGTAAATTTATGGCTAACTTTTTAAGAAACTACCAAACAGTTTTTCCAAAGTGTCTGTACCACTTTATATTCCCAGAAACAATATAGGACAGAAAGTTCAAGTTTTTCCACATCCTCACCAACACTTGACATCGTCAGTCTTTTTCATGATAGCCACTCTTGTAGGTATACAGTGGTATCTCATCATGATCACACTTCGCATTTCCATAATGAGTGATGATGTTGAGTAACTATCTTTTCATGTAGACATCTTCTTTGGTGAAATGTCTTTTAAAATAGTCTGCCTGTTTTTTAATTGGATTGCCTGTCTCATTTTTGACCTGTAGAAGTTCTTTATATGTTCTGGATCCAAATAGTTAACCAGATAGTTGAGTCTTTGCCTTGCCTTTTTATTTTATTAATGATATCTTGAAGAGATAAAAGTTTTGTAAAGTCCAATTTATCATTTTTCTTTTTTTTATGAATCCTGCTTTTTGTGTCTCATCTAAGATATATTTCCCTATCCCAAGGTCACAGAGACTTTGTCTTTTGTTTTCTTTTAGTTTTATCATGTTAGCCTGTACATTTAGGTCTAATGATCCATTTTTATTTAATTTTTATGTATCATGTGAGACAAAGATCTACATTTGTTTTTTTGCATATGAATATACCATTGTCCCAGTACAGTTTGTTCATAGGACTAATCCTCTCCCCATTGAATTACCTTGGCACCTTTGTCAAAAATCAACTGACCATAAATATGAAGGTTTATTTTTTTACTATCAGTGCCACTGCTATGATATATATGTATATCCCTACACCAATACTACCCTGCCTTGATCACTGCCACTTCACAGAAAGTTTTAAAATTAGTTATTCTAAGCACTCCAACGATTTTTCCCCAAAATAGTTTAAGCTACTCTAGGTACTTTGCATCTCTATATAAAATTTTCAAAATAGTTTATCAACTTTTATTTTTATAAGCAGTTTTTGGGGGTTTGCGTTTTGGTGGTATAGTGATTATATATGTAAATTACTTTGGAGATAATTGCCATCTTAATACTGAGTTTTCCAATCTATAATATGGTCTTTCCATTTATATAGACACTCTTGGATTTTTCTTAATAATATTTTATACTTTTTGTTGAACAAGTCTTACATTTCCTTGGTTTAATTTATCCCTGAGTACCTTTTTATTTTGTTATGAATGAAATTATTTTTTAATTTTCTTTCTTCTAGTGTATAAAAAACAGAATTGACTTCTTATGTATCTTGATCTTGTATTCTGTGACATTGCTGAACTAATTTTTAAGTTCTGCATGGTTTGGTTTGGGTTTGGTTTGTTTGTTTTGTACATTTTCTAGGATTTTTTACATATAGAAGTATGTTGGTTGCAAATAAAGACTGTTATACTTCTTAATTTCCAATTTGTATGACTTTAATTATTTGTTCTTGCCCTATTGTTCCGTCTAGGACCTTCAGTAGAATGGTAAATAGGAGTGTTGAGACCATATATCCTTGCCTTGTTCCTGATCTTATGGGAAAGGCATTTAGAATTTCACCATTAAGTGTAATGTTAATTGCACATTTTTCATAGATACCCTTTATCATATTGAGAAAATCCCTTTCTATTTCTAAATACTTTCAAGTTTTTAATCCACGAGTAGATGTCAATTTTGTCAAATGCATTCTGTGCATCTATTGAGATGATTGTATGGTTTTTGTCCTTTATTCTATTAATATGGTATATTACATTAGTGTATTTTTCATCTTAAACTAACCTCATATTTAATATAAGTATTGATATGGTTACACTTACACCTGCATTTTGCTACTACTTTTTTATGTATGCCATTTTTACTTCTTGGTTCTTCTCTTTTACTAAATCAGTATGTTTTTAGTGTACTATTTTAATTTCTTTGTTGATTTTTAATTATGTAGTCTAATTATTTTCATAGTAGTTGTTCTATAGATTATAGTATGCATTTTAACTATTAACAATCTACTTCATAATCATATTGCCATAATTCCAGTAAAATGTAACAACTTTGCTTCAACATTATTCTATTTACTCCTTCTTCTTTGTTGTTAGTATGCTCATATACATTTCATCTATGGATGTTATAAAGTAATAATACAGTGTTATAACTATTGTTTTAAAAATCATATATATTAATAAAATTAATAAAATTAAACAAAAATATATATTTATACAGTCTCTCATATTTATCAACATATGTACCCATTATGGTGCTTTTCATTTCTTTCTATAAACTCAAGTTATCATCTAATATCATTTCCTTTCATCCTGTTTACTTTAGTATTTCTTGTAAGTCAAACCTATCAACAAATTTTCTTAGTCTTCATTTAGGATCTTCTTTATTTCTTCTTTATGTATAAAGAATAATAGTTTTACTGAATATACCATTCTTGGTTGACAAAGTTTTCTTGTCTTTACACACTTCAAATACATCATTCCATTGCCTTCTGGCCTCCATTGTTTCTTAGGAGAAGTCATTTATTAAACATTGTGTAGTGTCTCTGTATAAGATGTTTGCAACAGTTTTACAATGATGTGTCCAATGTGTATTTATTTACATTAATCCTATTTGAGGTTCATTGGAATCCTTGGATCTGTAGATTAATTGTTTGCATTAAATTTGAAAGTTTTCTGGCCATTATTTCTTCAGATCTTTTTCTACTTCTTTTTCCCTGTCTTCTTCTTCTGAAATTCTAATTACACATGTGTTAGTGTATTTAACATCATCTATGTCTGAGGTTTTGTTCATTTTTCCTCAAATCTTTTCTCTCTGTTCAACTTGATTAATTTCTTCTCTGTATTCTTAAAGTTACTGATTTTACTGACATCTCAAATCTGCTGTTTAAGCCTATCTACTAAACTTTTCATTTTGGTGATTGTACTTTCCAACTACAAATGTCCACTTTATTTTGTTTTATGGCTCCGATTTTGTATTGATATTCCATATTTATTTATTTATTTATTTATTGTCTTGAATTCTTTAAACATAGTTATATACTACTTTAAATCTATTTATAATAGCAGCTTTTTAACATCTTTTCTACTAAATCCAACATCAATGCCCAGAGTTTATTTTTTCCTGAGTAAAAGATAAATACTCAGTAAAATACTTTTCTGTTTCTACACATTGTCATAAAATTTTGTTGAAAATTAGATATTTTAGATAATGTCTAGAAACTTTAGATTCTGATCCCCTTCTGAGGTTTACTGTTGCTTTTAAATTTTGTTTGTTTTGTTTTTCTTTTTAATGACTTGGTTGAACTAAATTTATAGAATCTTTCTTCTTCCCGCAGTGTAGCAACTGATACCTCTACTCAATTTTTTAATTATTTTTTTAGCCATTTCTCAGGAGTCATCATGACTGTTTAGCAGCCAACGGATGCTTGATCAGAAAATGTGTTCAAACATCTTGAGCTAATAAGACTTCCACCCTTTGCAAATGTGTGTGGGTTGTAGAGGCGCCTTCCAAGATTTCCTGTCTTTTACTTTTTACAAGGTTAGGTCTTACCTGTTGATGTGCACATTCTCCCAGTCAACCAGTAAGATGTGGAGAGCTTATCTAGCCCCTGAATTGCTATCTCATTTCCAAGATCTCCTTACTAAATATTTTCTAGTCAGCTGGTCTGCTTCTTGCCCTAAACAGGACCATAACTTCAGCCTAAGAAAACTGTTGGCTTTATCCATTTATTTTCTTCCAAGTTTTCTATTTTTATGACAACACTACTGAGCTTGGGTTTTTACCCTCCACTTTAAATTAAGCCAGTCCTCTCTGGCAGTAAAACTGATGTTTTTTACAGCTAGCAGTGCTCTGGCTTTATTACCATACTAACCAGGCTGAGGAATAAGGAGGGTGGAGAAGGAAAGAGCTCCAGCCAGGCAGGAATACTATAATTCATACTGTTCTTTTTTTTATCCTCACCCGAGGACATTTTTTCATTTTTTGTTCAGAGTGGGAGGGAGAGAGAGAGAGAGGGAGAGAAACATCAAAGTGAAAGGGACACATCAAGTGGCTGCCACCAGCACGACCAACCAGGGCTGGGGACAAACTGCAACTGAGGTACATGCCCTTAGCGGGAACCGAACCCGGGTCTCTCTGGACCACAGGCTGACGCTCTAACCGTTGAGCCAACAAGCCAGGTCTAATTCTCACTCAGCAGTTTTTTTAATAAATAAACATTTCTCAATTTGTTGTTTGCATTTGGTTGATTTCTAGAGGTTGTTTTTAATCATTATATCCCATTTTAAAGGTTTTTTTTAACTGTGGGAAGAATACTTAACATTAGATCTACCTTCTCAATGGATTTTTAAGAGCACAATATACAAATGAGATGAAAAAACTTTTTTAAATTTAAAACAGAAAGAAAAAAGAGTACAATAGTAAAGCTGTCCATATATATAATGTTGTACAGATTTTTAGAATTTATTCTCTTGCTGAAAAAACTAAAACTTTATATCCATTGATTAACAACTCCTCATTAATCCTTTTCCTTCACCCCCAAACTCTAGCAACTACAATAGTATTCTCAGCTTCTATAATTTGACTTAGTTAGTTAGTTAGTTAGTTAGTTAGTTAGTTAATTTTTAGAGTGAGAGGAAGGGGGAGAAAGAGATAGAGAAACATTGATGAGAGAGAACATTGATTAGCTCCCTCCTGTATGCTCCACACTGGGGACCAGGCCCACAACCTGGGTATGTGCCCTGATGGGGAATCAAACTGGTGACCTCCTGGTGCATGGGTCAACGCTCAAGCACTGAGCCACACCAGCCAAGCTCATTTGACTATTTTAGATACTTCATATAAGTGAAATCATATAGTCTTTGTCCATCTGTTTTATCATATTTCATGTAGTATAACATTCTCAAGATTCATCATTTGTCACATATGACAGGATTTCCTTGTTTTTAAGGCTGAATAATATTCCATTGTACGTATATACCACATTTTCTTTATTCATTCATCTTCCACTAATCAGTTAGATTGTTTTCACATTTTGCCTATTGTGAATAGTGTTGCAATGAACATGGAAGGGTTAGTATTTATTTTAGTTCTTTTAGATAAATAGTCAGAAGTGGAAGTAAATCATATGGTAGTTCTACCTTTCATTTTTTAAGAAATTTTCATACTGTTTTTCATATCAACTACATCATTTTGCATTTGTACCAATAGTATACAAGGGTACAGCTTTCTCCATAGCCTTGCCAACATTTGTCTATACACACACACACACACACACACACACACACACACACGCACATATATATATATATATATATATGATAGCCATCTTAACAGGTGTGAGATGATATCTCATTGTGATTTTGCTCTTATGTATAAAAAACCCTAAAGGGTCCACACAAAATAACTGTTGGAACACAAACTTACAAAAATCAATATATTGACATATGCTAACAACAAACTATCTATAAAGGAAATTAGGAAAATAATCCCATTTATAATAACATAAAAAAAAATGCTTAAGAATAAATTAAGTAGGTAATAAATGTGTATACTGAAAACTATAAAACAATGACAACAGAAATTAAAGCAAACACAAATAAATGAAGAGACATCTGTATTCAGGGATTTGAAAACTTAATATTGTTAAAACATCCATACCGCCCAAGTGATCTGCAGAGTCAATGCAATGCCTATCACAATCTCAAGGGCATTTGTTGTAGAAATAGAAAAAAAAAGTTCTAAAACTGATAGAAAACCACAAAGAACCCCCCAAGAGCCAAAACCATGTTGAGAAAGAAGAACAAATTTGGAGGCATCACACTCTCGGATTCAAAATATACAGTGCACCCCCTTATCTGGGGAACATATGTTTCAAGACCCCCAATGGATACCTAAAATTACAGAGAGCAACCTTATGTGCTGTCTCCTCTCCTATACACATGTACCTATGGTAAAGTTTAATTTACAAATTAGGTACAGTAAGAGATTACAACTCATGATAAAATAGAACAATAATAACAGTATACTGTAATAAAAATTGGTAAACATGGTCTTTCTCATCTCTCAAGCTATCTTTTGTATTTTACTCACCCTTCTTGTGATGGTATCAAATGATACAATGCCTACATGATGAACTGAACTAAGGTGAATTACATAGGCATTGTGATGTAGCGTCAGACTACAAGGGTTACAAACACTATGGTACCCTCACAGTCAATCAAATATTCCAGAAAGCTCCTAAGTGACTAATGGGCAGGTACATAACACAGTGTGGATATGTTGGACAAAGGATGATTCATGTCCTGGGTGGACAAAGTGAGGTGGCATGAAATTGCATTGTGTTACTCAGAACAGCTTGCAATTTAAAAGGTATGAATTGTTTATTTCTGGAATTTTTCATTTAATATTTTCAGACTACAGTTGACCATAAATAACTGAAACTGCAGATAAATGTGACCTACTGCATTACAAATCTGTAGTAATTATATCAGTATGGTACTAGCATAAAGAAAGACACATAAACCAATGAAACTGAAGAGTGTCCAGAAATAAGTTCACAAATATAAGATCAACTGATCTTTGACAGGGGTTTTAAAAAATATAAGGATAATCTCTTCAACAAATGTTGCTGGGAAAACTGATTATCCACATGCAGAAGAATGACACTAGATCCTTATCTTACACCATATACAAAAATTAACTCAAAATGAATTGAAGCCTTAATATAATGGACAAAATAAACTGAGGAACAAAATAGACCCAGAGACATGGAAGTAGGGAACACACTGACAAACCTCAGAGAGAAGGGGGTTGGGAAAGAAGAAGAGATAAACCAAAGAACTGATATGAATATATGCACAACCAATGGACACAGACAACAGTGTGTTGAAGAAGGTAGGGTAGGGTAGGAGCAGGGAGAGGGGTCAGTGGGGGGAAAAGGAGAAAATTCTGTAATACTTGCAACAATAAAGATAAATTTTAAAAAATTAATTGAATTCTAAAAGGTAAAACCAGAAACTATAAAATTCCTAGAAGAAAACATGGGAGGAAGCTTCATGACATTAGTCTTGGCAATAATTTCATGGCTATAATTCCAAAAGTATAGGCAATAAAAGCAATACAAGAAAAGTATACTGCATTAATCTAAAAAATACCAACAAAGGTAATGCTCAACAGAATATGTAGGAGATTCCGACTGGTGCGGCTCAGTGGTTGAGCATTGACTCATGCACCAAGAGGTCACCAGGTCGATTTCAGGTCAAGGCACATGCCCAGGTTGTGGGCCAAATTTCCAGTGGGAGGCATGCAGGAATCAGCCAATCTATGTTCTCTCTCATCAATGTTTCTATCTCTCTCCTCCTCTCCCTTCATTTCTCTCTAAAAGCAATAAAGAAAAACATATTTTCTTTAAAGATGATGAATCTCTCAGGGAGTCACAAATGCAGGAAGAGGCAGCTTGCTACCTTTAGGCTGAAAAGGTTAAGGTGAAAAACCTATTTCCAGATCCCGGTTGGAGCCAGAGTGTGAAGAAAGGCCATGAGACAGGAGCTGGCTGGGATTTTATGGGGCTTAATTGAATATAATTTGGAGTGCTCTCTGTTAAAAAATAATGAAAAATTACAAATATAAAATTAGGCATGAAAGTATATATTTTCAAATTAAAAATCATAAATTTTTAAAATCTTACCAATACCACAAACATAACAAAATCCCCAAAAAAATAGTTAGACATTTTATTAATTCACTAACACAGTTTTTGGGACACCTTTTCTCTGACTTTTTGAGGCATAATTGACATTTAACATTAAATTAGTTTTAAGTATATAGCATAATGATTCCATATTTATATATATTGCAAAATGATCATCACAATAAGTCAAATCAATGTCTGTCACCATATATAGTTAAAAATATTTTTCTCATGAGAGTACTTTTAACATCTACTCTCTTAGCAACTTTTAAATATGCAATAGAGTATTATTAACTCTAGCTGCATGTTGTACATTATATTCTATGACTTATTTTATAACTGGAAGTTTATGCATTTGACTCCCTTCACCAAATCAACTTCCCCTACCATCACCACCTCTTGCAAACACCAATCTGTTCTCTGTATCTATAAGTGGAGTTTTTATTTTATGAATTTCACAAGTGAGATCATACAGTGTTTGTCTTTATTTTATCTGATATTTTTATTCATATTCTTTATTGTTTCTTCATTAGTAATTTTTTAATTGTTTTTATTGATTTTAGAGAGAGAGGAAAGGAGAGGGAGAGACAGATATAAACACTGATGAGAGAGAACATCAATCAGCCGCCTCCTGCATGCCTCCCACTGGGAATTGGGCCCACAGCCTGGGCATGTGCCTTGACCAGGAATGAAACCGGTGACCACTTGGTGAATGGGTCGATGCTCAACCACTGAGCCACACCAGCCAAGCTCATCAGTAATTTTGTACAATTAATTTTTATTAAAAAAAAAAATAAGTTAGTCTGTTCTCAAACATGATGAATTGAAATTTGATTTTCATCATTGATAGTTCAGAAAAGTTTTTTACAGCTTCACAATTCAAATTGTTAATGTCATGTATTCTTTTGTATATTTAAATTTGGGAAACTTTCCACTTTCCATCAAGTTTCTGTCATATACAAGCTATAAAATATCAGGGCATTTCAAATTTTCTTGTGTAGTGACTAATGTTAAATATTGTTTGAAATGACAATAATTATTAACCAGCTTGTCTTAACCATCTTTGTTATAGTGTCTTACTGTGAATTTTATATTATCTTCATCAATGTCAGTAATTCATGTCAAAACGCCAGCAAATTTATATATTTCTCCAATGTGTCTGTATGATTTATTCCTCTTTGTTAATTAAATTATCAAATAATTCAAAAGCCTATTCATTTTTTTAATTAATAATTTATCTCTTTCTCTTAATGAACTATAGCTTTTAGTATGATCTGAAAACATTTTTGTTTTATTTCTCAATATCAGAATAGTTTCTACTGACTTAATTGTTCAATTTATCACTTTTGCTTCATATTTCATTAACTGTTTGATTTAAATTTTCTCTCATTTTTTAGTAAATATATTTAGAGATGATAAAAGAGGGTACCCTTCAGTTATCTCATAACCAGAAATCTCAAATTGTTCACTTCTGTAATTGAAATATTCCAAAATATCTTTTTAAATATATTTCTTAATTTCAGAATATATTTTTTTCTGTTTAACAAAAGCATGACCATGTGAATACATTGTTGGAGTTCTCTTGGCTTTGGAAAGTGCCTGTTTATGTGACTGGCTCTAAAGCTTCTCCTGCAAATGTAGTCCCTGCCAAATCTTGACCCAACAAGGAACAAGCCAAGAAAATAAATATTTCAAGATCGCTCTATTGCTGGTGGCTCCCATTGGCCAAACCCAACCAGAAGAGCAGATCAGGAAGGACAAACAGAGAATACACAGAGCAGGTAAGTGTGTTTGAATAATCTGTCTTCTGAAATTTCTATTTGACAGCATTTATTCCCTATTTAGGGCTTTTGTGCTTGTGTTCAGAAAAGCAAAACGAACAATGTGATTGGTTCTTGCTCACAGGACTCACTTCCTCAAGAAGCAACCACTAGCCTAAGTGTGTCTGTGAATACTGTACAATTTTAGTTCAGCAAAGCATATTCGTCCCATTATACATTCACATATCATAATCATTTTGAAATCTTCAACACATGTCTTCTAATGGTGTCACTCTATATAATGAGATATGTAAATTAGAATATTATAGAGAGTCTTAATTGCATTATATCATTCAGAGTTGTAAATGTTCAGCTAGTTAGAGCCCAGGTAGGGCAATCATGAGAAGAAAAGAAAAAATGAAATATTCCTTTTGCTGTCTGACCCAAAAATGAAATAGACTTACATTGTTAATAGGTATATTAATATGCTCCTCAGACATCTATAGTAACAGTGGGTTAACAGGGATGGCCTCAAGAGATGTATCAGCATTCCTTATAAATGCTTTATGAATCCTGGCTGAAGAGTTTGGGGGTCCTTAGGTACTATTTTATATATTGTTTTAAAACTTATTATAAACCCAAGGAATAAAAAAAAAAAAAACTTAAATCAAATATGGCTTGTCAGGTAAAGTGTATAGTAGGGCATAGCATATCTGCTAAAGAGAAAATGAGTTCCCTTTTATATACTTTCCATATAATTAAGTAATTTCCATAATGTTATTTCCAAACTCTAAATTATGTCATAATTTGGCAAGATATGAAAATGGAACCTGAGAACCTTTTTCCTACCCAAAGTAGGTGGCTTCTTTCAAGTATCACCAATTTCTCAGCAAGCAAGGAATCTCTAATGAATTGTACTACAGGATCACAGTTATGTGACAATCCATTTCCATATCTCTTTCTCCACTGTGCCTTAATCTATGCATGCAAGGTCAGATCCAAGAACAGTAGACTACTGAAGTAAAGAATAGTATCCTAGATAGATGCATTCTTTATCTAAAAATTACCACCATTTCTCCAATATTCACCCCCACTCCCTTCTACCACCATAGCCCCATCACAACCATGACTGCTATCCCTGTTTCCAAGAAATCGCTGTGCTGGGACCATACTTTTTCAGAGTTTGGAATAACTTGCCTTTTAAGCCATACAGATCTATTTAGTCACATGGGGATTTAAAAAATTCAAGTAAAAAAAAAAGTCAGAATTTTCCCTGAGATAATCTAACTCTATTATCTATCTGATCCTTGGGAAAAGCATCCATTTTATTCACTTATCTGATGAGCAGTAAACTTAGGTGTTTCATCACTATTTCACATTGAATACATTCAAACTTGTCCGCGAAACAGACAATACCTGAACTGAGTCCACATTTCTGTCAATAGCATTGCTATCACATTTATCAAGTTTCTTATTTTGTTATTTGTTCTTTCCTCCCTCTTAGTCATGCTCTATTGCAAATTAATCCCCAGTTATACTGGATTTTCCCCTTAACTGCTCCTCACATTCTATTTTTTTCCCTCTCGTTCATTTCCAGTGCAGTGCTCCTGCCATTCCATGCCTAGTTCATTGCACGAGTTTTACAAATCATTTCTACCCAATTCCTTTTATAAATTACTTCCAAATTAATATTCAAAAAATATAACTTTTTCATGTCATCCCTCTGCTGAAAGTGGACCAAATAACTAAAAATAATAGTTTAAATTCCTCAGTTTGAAAAACCTGTCAGTATACCAAAATTCATCTTATGTCAGAATTATCTTATTCCCCAAATCTCCCAGCAAGAGTACACCTGGAAAAGTATTGAGACACCAACAAGAGTATTTGTTATTAAAGCTTAATGAATCATGAGAATTTAGCACTTTCAAAAGAATCACCTAAAAACAAATTGCAAACCAAAAATAACTGTGTACTTGACATGGCAGCTTAGGTTAGTTTAGCTCAGGTGAAGGCTCTGCGCAGCCCAAGCCATCGCCTAATCCAGGTGATAGATGGTTATTAAAGAATGTCCTGGTTTTCTACTGCTCGGTAGAAAACTACTTAACAACCGTTTTATTATGCTTATGATTCGGAGCATCTGGAAGGCTGGCAGAGCACAGGAGGGATGGTTTGTCATTGCTCCACAACGTCTGAGACCTCAGCTGTGGTTGTTCAACTAGCAGAAGACAGATGGCAACTCGACTGGGGCCATATGTCTGGGGACTCAGATATTCTTAATTTGGTATTTGCTAGTGTTGAAATGCTTAAAATAGTTTCTTCACTCACACGTTTGGCACCTAAGCTGGGATTATGGAAGTAGGTAGGGGCTAGCCTACATCTGTCTTTCAACACACATTCTTGCTACATGGCCAGTTTGAGTTTTCTAACAACACGGTTGTCCATGGTTGACTTTGAACACTTTTAGGAACAACAATTCATCTCTTCTACACTCATGATGCTCCTAAACCTTTCTTTAGTCCATGTTTTACATTATATTATTCCTCTTACTTCTTCCTAACATAACATTAAACCTTATCTTCCACTAAATTCAACATCTGATGCAGAGAACTCATAAAACTTAACAACCACAAAAGTGAACAATGGACCAAAGACCTGAACAGATCCCTTATCAAGAAGATAAACAGATGGCAAATAAGCATATAGAAACATGCTCCACATTACATGTCATCAGGGAAACACGAATTAAAACAATAATTAGATACGACCAAAAACCTGTTTGAATGGCCAAAATCAGAAACATCAACACCACCAAATGCTGGCAATGATGTGGAGCAACACGGGCTTTCATTCATTGCTGGTGTGAATGCAAAATGGTACAGCCATATTGGAAGGCATTTGGGTGGTTTCTTACAAAACTAAATATATTCTTAGCATGCAATATAATAATTTTACACCTTGGTATGAACTGAATATTTATGTCCACAAAAGAAAACCTGTGTGACCAGTGTGGCTCAGTATTGAGCATCGACCCATGCACCAAAAGGTTCTGGTTCGATTCCTTGTCAGGGCACATGCCCAGGTTGTGGGCCCCATCCCCAGTTGGGGGCATGCAGGAAGCAGCCAATCGATGTTCTCTCTCATCGATGTTTCTATCTCTCTCTCTTTCAAATCAATAAAGGAAAAAATATATGTTTAAAAAAATACATTTTAAAAAAGAGAAGAAAAGAAAACCTGCACAGGGATATTTATAACAGTTTTATTTATAATTGTCAATTTTAAACAACCAAGACATTCTTCTGTAGATGAATAGATTAATAAAGTGTGGTGCTTCCAGACAATGAAAAAATTTTAGCACTAGAAAGAAGAGTGCTATCAAGTCATGAAAGACATGAAGTAATCCCAAATACATATTGCTAAGTCAAAGAAGCTAAATACTGTATGATTCCAACTTTATGACTTTATGGAAAAGACAAAACTATGGGGACATTAAAAAGATTAATGGTTGCCAGGGGTTAAGGGGCAGTAAGGGATGAACAGGCAGAACACGGAGGATTTTTTGGGTAGTGTAATGTAAACTATTGACTTTGGGTAATTATGATGTGTCAAAATACATTCATTGATTGTTGCAAATGTAACACTCTTATGGGGGAAGTCAATAATAAGGGGTTATGCTCTCCTGGCTGGTGTGGCTCAGTTGGTTGAGCATCATCCCATGCACCAAAATGTCTCCGGTTTAACTTCCAGGCAGAACACATGCCCAAGTTGTGCATTTGATCCTTAGTACAGGGTGTGCAGGAGGCAATGGGTCCATGTTTCTCCCTCTTTCTTCTTTCCTCTCTCTCTAAGATCCATAAAAACATATTTTTAAAAATAAGGGGTTATGCCTGTGTGGGAGTAGAAGGCATATGGAAAATTTCTGTACCTTCTTCTTAATTTTGCTGTGAACTAAAACAGCTCAAAAAACCTCTGACAAATAGCACTGTAATTTCATAGCAAATATTTTATCAGAATTACATATCACCCTATAACAGGCTCCGAATACCCAAGCAGAGAACTACTAGAACAGTTACTACATTTAAATCAGTGACTAGAAGGGTTTCAGTGGTTTAAGTTCCTAAACATACAGTCTGATGTGGATGAATACAGGCAAAATATATTTCATTTCCAAGATAAAATGCTGGGTTCAATCATGTTTGCAAATAAGAGTGCAGGAAGCACTGATTTCCCCAGAGTAGACCAGAGCAGATTGCCCAGAAGGCTGAGGATGTCACTGGCACCAAGTTCTCCAGCAAGGGGCTCCCACCCTCGCGCTGAGCCCGGTGGCCCACCCAGCGCAGCTGCACGATGATCTCACAGGAAGAGCCTCCCAGGGCTCTCATCTTCCTCCTAAAAACTGACTTGTCCAAAAATAAAAAAATAAAGAAACCTGTTTGTCCTATATGCTCTCCTCTTAGGCCCCCAAACTTGTTTAAGAAACAACTAGGTGATTTAGCAAAGTGATCCAAGTTTACTGCTTCCATAGCAAGATGACAATTTGCTTTATAGACCCCTTCTAGAATATCTGCCTCATCTCAAAGGAATAGTTCTTGTGGTAGAATTGTCAGGTTTCACAGCAGGTCTTTGGGGGCAATCTAGAAATAAATGATCTTTTGTGACAGATTAGATCATAATCAATAACAATCTAAACTTTAAATTTTGGAAATCTAGCATTAAAATAGTCCTTTATAAACAACTGAATATTTTTGTTTTGTTTTGTTTTGTTTTTTTATCCTCACCCGAGGATATTTTTCCATTTTTTGTACAGATAGAGTGGGAGGGAGAGAGAGGAAGGAAGGGAGAGAGAGAGAGAAACATCGACGTGAAGGGACACATCAAGTGGCTGCCACCCGCATGACCAACCAGGGCCGGGGACAAACTGCAACTGAGGTACATGCCCTTAGCGGGAACTGAACCCAGGTCTCTCCGGACCGCAGGCCGACGCTCTAACCGCTGAGCCAAACTGGCCAGGGCCAACTGAATATTTTTGTATTAATTCATTCTGGATACAGTGTACTGCATTGATTAAGATCAATGGCTCTGGGGCCTGGTTATCGAGGCTTAAATTCTGATTCCAATTTGCTGGCTGTTTGACTTTGGACAAGTTACTTAAGCACTCAGTGCCTCAGTTTCCTCATCTATAAAATGGGGAATATAATAATACCCTCTTCACGGGGTTGTTCTGACAATTAAATGAGTTAATACACTTTAAGGATACATAATAAGCATTTCATCAAAGATAGTTGTAAATAATTATTTATTCATTTGTAATTGGCTTGTTCCCAAAAGGTTTAAACAAGCCAACTGAATAAATAAGAGATTATGTATGTAAACCAATTCCATATTTACGATGCTATCTTTTTGGGAATAATAAACCAAGGAAGTTGCTGCTAAACAACAAAATAACAGTGTTACTCATCCATAACCACTAATTACTATCATCTCAAATCAAATTTTTGAAATCACTAAGAAGTGAGAAAGAAGAAAAAATGTATCAGCTAGAAAACAATAAAGTCGAGCTGCCTGTTTAGTTATCTGTAGTCTCCACATGATTGTATTTTCTAAAGTAGCTGGGACTATGTCTTTCTTTTCCTTTTAATTCCCAGCTCTAAGCACATTGCCTTGCACATACCAGCTGCTCAGTACATTTTGTAATGAATTAATACTAAGAGACTTAAGTAGCAGAGTAGATTGTGCAAAACATTAAATCATATTTGTCTTAGTAATTCATTCTATGGGGGGATTTGCAACACAGTTATTCTATACGTCAAATTATATTAACGTCTGAAATGCTCAAGGCTTAAGTCAAGTTCATGTGTGTATATTGTTTCTAACTAAGAAAAGTTATACACCTTGTGAAGATTTCATACACACAGACAAGCATGAAGTATTTTAAAATAATTTCCATAGTTTCACTTGTCTAGCAAAAAAAATAAAAATCATTCATCCAGCCATTTTGCATTTCCTAGCAGTGTGAAATAAACATCCTCTCCCTATATTCTAGTAACACAATGTACACACTTCTAGCACTACTCATTATGTAGTGTATCTGTGATTTTTGTGAATGTTCCATTAGAGTAAGCATCTGTGTCTTTCATTTTTCTATCCCCCATGCTCTCTGGTACAAAGAAGAAACCTAATGATTGTTTGTTTAATTAATTAAAACCTGTCTTTCTATATGAATTTTTTCTTCAGGCATTTTGACCCCATAGAAAAGTCATCATTATCTTAAGTCATCATCTTCGAACAGGAATGATAGCATCTCATGATATTTTGTGTCAGTGGCTACCCATTGTCCTCAGGATGATAACATTCTTTGTAAGGTCCTGTGTGACCCAGCTCCTGCTTATTTCTTCAGATCCACATCCTGTCATTCTCTACCGCGCCATGTCCCTGGAGCTCTGAGTGAGCTGCATTTTATGAATTGCCTAACCAGGAATTCTTCATGAAGATCCAAAAGAAAAAATTCAAGACTCTAGCTAATCTATTATTCAAAAGAATAATTCTAGGTACAAATTCTTTTCCTGGCTGGAATCAATAAGAAAGAACGCAAGTTACTCTGCAAGGGCTTCAGTGATGGCTCTTTTCTCTGATTTTTTATTTTTAACTTCTAAACATTATATTATCTTGCTCCTGAAATATAATTTATTTTGATTAGAGATTGACTCTTAGGTAAATATTTATAACTTTAAAATAGATACATTAGGCAGCTACAAATACATGATTTTTAACAATAGACATTAGAGCCTTGCTGGTGTGACTTAGTGGATTGAGAATCATCCCATGCACTGAGGGGTCGGGGTTTGAATCCCCATTAGGGCACATGCCCAGGTTGCGGGCTTATTCCCCAGGGGGAGGTGGGTAGGAGGCAGCCCATTCATGTATCTCTCTCACATTTATGTTTCTATCTCTCTCTTCCTCTCCCTTTCTCTCTCTCTAAAGTCAATAAAGAAAAATAAATAAATAAAAATAAAATGACAATGAAATATAAAATAATATTATTTTCATAGACATGTTTACATTTTTCTAACCATACTTGAGTGCTTAATACACCTCCATGAAATAGTTATTTATGCAAATCTATTATTTTAAAAGGTGAAAGTCTTACTTTTGCTGAATCTATTGTGTTTTCTAATTATTTGAGAAACAAATACTTATTTTTAATATGAGCTATATTTTTAGATATATCAATATTTATATACTCTTCCTCTTCCATAAAAGATCATAATTTAAATATGTGATTGTTTTCTTAAAGCATGTATGTTTTCTTTTATTTCAAAAAGATTGAGTGTTTGCATTACCCCACTCGAAAAGGAAAAATGGTATTAAATAGACATTTCTTTTTTTTTTTTTTTTTTTTTTTATCCTCACCCGAGGACATTTTTCCATTTTTTGTTCAGGTAGAGTGGGAGGGAGAGAGCGGAACAGAGAGAGAGAGAGAAACATCGATGTGAAAGGAACACATCGAATGGCCGCCACCCGCACAACCAACCAGGGCCGGGGACAAACTGCAACCGAGGTACGCGCCCTTAGCGGGAACCGAACCCCGGTCTCTCAGGACCGCAGGCAGACGCTCTAACCGCTGAACCAAACCGGCCAGGGCTAAAATAGACATTTCTTGATGAGGAAATACAATAGCTTTGGAACAACAATGATTTTTTTCCCCCGAACAGTCCGCACCCATGATTTTTTGGTTATTTTAATAGAAACTTCAAAAAGGACAATTATAACATGCAAAAATTAATAATTGAATTCCACAAACATCTTTCTATAGAATAATTCATAGCCTTCAAGTGACTCATTCAAGCTGATGCTTTGAAAGGTGACCTGGACCCAGAACTGCCTTTAAAATCAGACATCATTATAATGTGGTTCTGGGGTTACCACTGTATAAGATTTATTGGCAGCAAGATATATGAGAAATCAGAAACTGAACTTAGAGTCTGAATCTGAAGTTGATACAGAGAACCCTGAATCGGTCTCTTGTTAAAAGAACCATGTGACATCAGGACCAAGTGTTATCAACAAGCTATTTGTGATGAGAGGAAAGAATACCAAGGTCCATTAAAGTTCTTGTTTTCCTGATACATGTTAAGTTCCAAAGAATAGGTATTTTTCCATGGCCCATTATTGAATAAATTTACATTCTTTGCAGCAGTACATATTTTTAATTTAAATATGTTTTTAATATGTAAATGTTTTCCTTTTCTGTAAACTTTTCAAGGATGTTACAAACTATGTATTCATATATTGTTAATTCTTCTACGTAGGAGAACTAAGTCATTCACATGGGAAAAAATGGAACTCTTGATCATAGGTCGACTCACATGCATGGTAGATGATTTATTCTTCTGTGCTTCTCTCTTCTCAGTAAAGAAAACTGATTATCAGTCATTTCTTGAGACTCTTACAGCCAGAGGCTGTTGAATCAGTCTTGACAAACAATTTTCTTTGTATTCTATATTCTATGCATTCTTCAAGAAAAGCACAAAATGTCAGAAAATAGTAAGTGACAAATATGTTTTCAATTAATAAAGTATAAATCAATCAGAAATAAAGTACAGCTTGTTGCATGATTATAACACTACTTCTCAAGCTAGAATATTCACAAATTTCAAGATATAAATTATAATAGAACAAAATATATCAAACTCACAGAATTAAAATGAGGGGTGGATGTCTCTTGGTTAATTTTATTTGATGGTGGAAAAAAAAAAAGTTTGTTTGTTTATTCATTTGCAACCTTATACATGAGAACATGGTCCCTCAGGGGGAAATATCAATGCAGAAGTCTATATAATAAAGTAGAAAAGGTCATTTACCTTCTCTTGGTCCTATATGCGTCCCCCAATCAGTAACCAATGTCAATAGGTGATATGCAACATTCTAGAAGGTTGTCTATGCATTTATATTTATGTATGAAGTATCATATGCAACACATGTATGGGATAATATTATTTATAAATACATATACTGAGATTATATTATACATGCTACATAACTGTAAACGTTATTCTTAACATTATACTCTATTGATTTACCATTATATATTTTTTCAATTATGTTGGATTCTATAGTTTAAATAGATCATAGTTTATTTAATAATTTCCCTAAAAGCTGTTACGGGCTTTACTCTTAGGAACAATGTTACACTAAGCATCCATGTGGCCTGTATCCTTTTGCTTAAGGAAAATTTCTCCAGAAGGGATACTTAATTTTGGAAACTTTTGTCAAAGGTACTGACAAACTGTCTTCCAAAAATGCTCTCCCAATTTACACACCCAACAACAGTTTAGAAGGCTTATTTCACCTCACCTCTATCAACAAAGCATACTGTCAATCCATTTAATTTTTACCTACTTGTAGTTGAAAAAATTGGTATCTAAGTATTGCTTGTTATAGATAATAGCCCAAAAAATTATATTAAAAAATTAATTCAAAGGGGGTGGAGGGATTGAGCAAAAAAGAACAAAAAAGAGAAATAAGTCATTGATGAAAAAAATATTTAATTCAGAAAATCTAAAATCCTTAGTTTTCCCTCAGGACTTCTTAAAAGAAAGAATAAAGAGTAAACAGGGAAAAAAATTATCAAAGAAATAATTGAGAATATTTTCTCAAAACTAAATGGCCTTCTAGATGAAGAAGGCTCAGTAAACACACAACACATCATAATAAATTAAGAAAGACCCATTCCTTAACCCAGGATCATCAAATTTTGTAAAACTAAAGTTAAAATTAAGGTCAAAGAAATTTCAGAGAGAAGGAAAAAAAACAAACAAATAAAAATATTAATCAGAATAAAATTAAGCCTCTCAACAGAAACATTAGATTCAAAAGAAAGCATAACAATGCCTTTAAGACTCAGAGGAATAAAGAATTTTCAAGCCTGAATTCTATAACCAGCAAAACTATCAAACAAGTATTAAAATAAAATAAAGTTATTGTCAGAAGTACAAAGTTGTGGAAAATTTACCTCCATGGACCCTTTCTTAGAATATGACTGAAGGATGTGCCACAGCACCATAGAGTAAAACCAAGAGAGAGAAAAGCATAGACTCAAGGGAACAGAAGAGGTGACACAGGCCCTGGTCGGTTTGGCTCAGCGGTTAGAGCGTCAGCCTGCGGTCCGGAGAGACCCGGGTTCGGTTCCCGTTAAGGGCACGTACTTCGGTTGCAGTTTGTCACCGGCCCTGGTTGGTCGTGCGGGTGGCAGCCACTCGATGTGTCCCTTTCACATCGATGTTTCTCTCTCTCTCTCTCTCTCTCTCTCTCTCTCTCTCTTCCTCTCTCTCCCTCCCACTCTATCTGTACAAAAAATGTAAAAATGTCCTCGGGTGAGGATTAAAAAAAAAAAAAAGAAGAAGAAGAGGTGACACAGGAGACCACTGAAGGGAGCCCCAGGATGAGAGCTGTGACCCAGGCCAAGCAGCATTCAGTCCACACCAGAATGAAAAGTCTGGGAAATGAGGGACAAAGGTCTCCTTTGGTAGGTGTGGGGAGATGTAATTGTTTGAGAGTTTGTGATTATATTTAAGAATTTAGAGAAATCACAAACAGGATGCAACAAATCTGGACACTTGAGAAAAGTAGTGAGAAGGAACACAGGATATTTAGTAAAATGAAGTAAAGTAACAGACCATATTAAAAAAACAAACAAACAAACAAAAAACAAAGGATGTGGTAAAAAGAAAAAAATAAAATTTGCATTAAAAAATAAATCATCCCTGGCCGGTTTGGCTCAGCGGTTAGAGCGTCAGCCTGCGGTCCACAGAGACCCGGGTTCGGTTCCTGCTAAGGGCATGTACCTTGGCTGCAGTTTGTCCCCGGCCCTGGTTGGGTCATGTGGGTGGCAGCCACTCGATGTGTCCCTTTCACATAGATGTTTCTCTCTCTTCCTCTCTCTCCTTCCCGCTCTATCTGAGTGAAAAATGGAAAAATGTCCTCGGGTGAGGAATAAATAAATAAATAAATAAATAAATAAATAAATAAATAAATAATTAAATCATAGCCCTGCCGGTGTGGCTAAGATGTTGAGTGCTGACCCATGCACCAGGAGGTCACCAGTTCGATTCCCAGTCAGGGTTGTGCAGGTTGTGGGCCAAATCCTCAGTGGGGGGCATGCAGGAGGTAGCCAATCCATGTTCTCTTTCATCAATATTTCTGTCTCTCTCTCCCTCTCCCTTCCTGTGTCTCTCAAATCAATAAAGAAAAAAAAATTTTTTAATAAAAAATAAATCATAGTTTAATTTTTATTCTATAAATGTTATCATAATGGGCTATTTATTGAACTAAATTTATGTTATAGCTACATTAAAAGAATGGAGAGATTAGGAATGAAAAGACACAAAGGGATGTAGAAATGGCTTAGAAGAGGGAAAATTTTTCACTTCATAGTGAGAAGTTAATAAATAAATATCCAAAATAGAGAAATCAAGAAACAGAAAAGTATGCATCATGTTTGGAAAAACAGCTGAAAGTGGTTGCCTCTGGAGACAGAGACTGGTTGGTGGCTTCAAGAAACTGCTGAACTTATAAGCCTTTTAATACCGTTAAATTGCTCTTAAACTATATAGACATACTGCTTTAACTAAAAGTTACACCTAATTTATATATTAGAATATTGCATAAAAAAATTTAAGTGTGTGCCTTGTACCAATGATGGGCAGGGTTCTTGAAGTTTCCACATTGCCAGTACAGATCATAAATTAGAAAAGTATGTTGGAGTATGTAGAGTTCCCAATAATTACTATCCACCCCTGGCATTTATTGCCACCTCTCTAATGCTCAAATCTAAAACCTGAGAATCAGAAAATACTCCTCTCCTTCTCTTTATTCTTCACAGCTGGTCCATTTCTGAGTTATTTCCATGCTTCCTCTAAAACATCTCCTGGATGCATTCTCCTTCCCTGTATAACCACTGTCAGTGCCTTAATGTAAGCACCCATCTTTTCTCTAGATGTCTACAGCATCCTCCTAGGTGGTCTCCCTATTTCTTAAATCAACTTCTCACCCTCAAGGCATCCTCCATATATAACTAGAGCAATATTTATAAAAACCTAATCAGTTGATTTTATTTCCTGGTTGAAATTTAATTAATTGCTGTCTGTTGCTTATTGGTCAAAATATAGAATATAAATTTCTTTATATGGCTTTGCAGAATCCAGGTTCTAAATATCAATCTAACCAATTATCTGCCAATATCCTACTTTGAAATTTACATGCCAGCATTTCAACAAAAAATTTCCAGGACTTTTCATATTCTGTGCCTTTAATCTTATATTTCCTTTTTGTTTTAGAAGTAAACTCCTACTTTGTCTGCAAAAGAAAAGATGTTCCCAACATTCTTGGGTACTTCATATCAACATGTGACTTATAGGAGTTATTGACATATGGTGCTGAACAGTGTTTGTTTTCATATATGATTTTCTTATTAGACTGTAGGAGGCCTGAGGTCAGTGACTATGGATTTTCTTCTTTGTAGCCCCAGCATTCCTGTATTTGCACACAGAGAATTTACCATAAAGAATGGTCAACCAAATGAGTCCAGAAGAGGCCCTTCACACTAAACAGCATTACAAATCACCAGGTACAACTGCAAAATTAATAAGAGGGCACGCCCTGGCCAGTTTGGCTCAGCGGTTGGAGCGTTGGCCTGCGGTACAGAGAGACCGGGGTTGGGTTCCCGCTAAGGTCGCGTACCTCGGTTGCAGTTTGTCCCCGGCCCTGGTTGGTAGTGCGGGTGGCAACCACTCGATGTGTCCCTTCACATCGATGTTTCTCTCTCTCTCTTCCTCTCTCTCCCTCCCACTCTATCTCAACAAAAAAAATGGAAAAATGTCTTCGGGTGAGGATAAAAAAATAAATAAATAAGAGGGCAAAGTGGAACTGAAATAAAATATATTTATATTCTCAGAGCCTAATAATATAGCAGTAGTAGAAATAATAATAATGCCCGGCTGGTGTGGCTCAGTGGTTGAGCATTGACTCATGCACCAAGAGGTCGTTGGTTCGATTCCCAGTCAAGGTACATGCCCAGGTTGTGGGCCTGATCCCTACTGGGGGGCATGCAGTAGGCGGCCAATTGATGTTCTTTCTCATTGATGTTTCTATCTCTCTCTCCCTCTCCCTTTGTCTCTCTCTAAAATAAATAAAGAAAATTTTTTAAATAAAGAAATAATAATAATGATAACAACTTATTGGGGATTATCAAGTGCCAGGGTATTTTTCTCTCATTTATAGAGAAGGAAATTGTGGCATTGGTAAGATAGGTAAATTGCCAAAGGTACCACAGTTATTGTTGGTAATGCTCAATAAATGT
This sequence comes from Molossus molossus, assembly GCF_014108415.1. Lineage (NCBI taxonomy): Eukaryota > Metazoa > Chordata > Mammalia > Chiroptera > Molossidae > Molossus > Molossus molossus. The sequence goes on from NW_023425346.1 coordinate 38,628,936, forward strand.
AGTGTTCGTTTGGTTACCAATGATTGCTGCTTTTATTTTAGTGCTCACACAACGTGTCTGGAATCTCACTCTATCTCATATAGGATACAATGCATTGGATTCTTGAGTTATGGAACAACTATTATCTTGCATTTAGTCATTTCCTCTATTTAAATAGAAGTCTTCAAATCTATTGCCCAGCACACTCCTAAAAAGATTCTAAAGACACTATTCCACAGGAGTCTGCTTCTTCTCTTTGCTTTTCTAAAACATTTAACTTTAAACCAGTCATGTATTCTAATTCTGGAAGTGTTCCTCTCATCAACACAAACTAGGGTAAATTCTTCCCTTAAAAACCCACATAGAGAAGAACAAGGGGAGGAAGATCTGGAAACTGAGTGTTGTGTACACTTACAAAAAATAAAAAGGTCTAAAACAAGGTTTTGTCCTATTGACCATGTCAGCACATTCTATTTCCACCTGCCTCCAGACTCTAGACTCTCCCTGGAAGTTCATCATATTCAAGAGCATGCAGAACTGGGCACTGTCTACTTGCTGTTGCTTTTTCTCCCTGACCTAGCCTGTTTTAAACAGACAAACTTAGAACCTGTAAAAAAAAATGTTTTGTTTTAATTACCAAACAAATGTTTTGCTTGCCTTTGGTTAGGTATGCCATTATTTATGCCCTAATTAGTGTCAAAGCAATTTAGTATCTCTATATGCAATAATATACGTCTACTCCCTCAAGCATTGTGCACATCTCTAGAACATAAGTCATTATTTATAAACCTGCAAAGTGTTAAGCAACAAAGTCACCACCATTGTCAAAAACTTTCATATTCATACCAACTCAAAGACATCTTGGGGGAAAAAAAAACAATTGAAGTTATTCACATATGTTAAAGAATCATTTCAAAAAACTCCTTTTTCTATAAATAAATATATTCTGTACAAGTAAGCCAAATATACATAATGTAGTTTAGATATACTTGGCATCCTAAAAATACTTGAGAGATTATTCACTAAGTCATTCACTAAATGTTATAATATTCTGTCACTGTATCATAATATTTTATATGCAAAATATGCCCTTCCTCAAGTGGGTCTAAAAACAGTCACTTCTGAGATGTTTATCTGGAATGTGTGTTAATGCCCTATGGGATAGAACACTTGAGTGTCTACAAATTTTCATTAGGTCCCAGAAATTTATCAAATGATAAATCTTTCATTTCTTTTAATGGCATATTAAAAGTAATATAGAAATGCTCATAAAAACTTTCTTCAGGTCCCCATTCCATGATACAACACCCTTTGTGCAGTTAGAGCTAAAATGGGATATTGTCTTTGGCATTCAAGGGAAGCAAGATAAGACAGCCCCAATCAACTTGTGAGACCACCTTAAGATTTTTCACTTTATTATTCTGTAAAAATTGCCCTGGCCAGTTTGGCTCAGCGGTTAGAGCGTCGGCCTGCGGTCCCGAGAGACCCGGGTTAAGTTCCCGCTAAGGGCACGTACCTCGGTTGCAGTTTGTCCCCGGCCCTGGTTGGTCGTGCGGGTGGCAGCCACTCGATGTGTCCTTTCACGTCGATGTTTCTCTCTCTCCCTTCCTCTCTCTCCCTCCCACTCTATCTGTACAAAAAATGGAAAAATATCCTCGGGCGAGGATAAAAAAATAAAATAAAAAATAAATAAATAAATAAATTAGTGTTTATCTTCCTAAGAAAGTAGCGATTGCTGTCCCCAAAATCAATCTAATTCTCAAAGTAGATATTATGAATACCACACATGTCATGTCATAGTTAATAATAATATTCTTGTATCCAAAGAAAATCCACATGCTGTGCAATACTGTGGTGAATTTGAAAGGATCTAGACAACTCATTCATACAGTCTCATTGCATAACATCCAGGCTCCTTCATACGGCCCCTTCATCCTGACTGGACTTGTCCTATGTTTTCAAAAGACAGACAAAAAGGAACCACAAACTGCACAGGAAGAAAAAAAATTGCATAATCACTTCAGAAAGTTTTGTAGTCAAAACCTGAGCTCAAAATAATGTAAAGATTAAACCGAACAAAACTTTTAATATGCAAAAAGAAGGGTTTGGACTGATTCTGCACTGGAGCCATTGCAAGACTAAAAAGAAATTATTATTATTTTTAAACTCAGTATCACTTACAACAAATTCTTGGTTATTGAATAAATTAGAATAACAAAAAGGCTTTGCCATTAAACAGTTTTAGAACATAGTTATAAGCACTGTCAACAGGGTAATCTAAATTCAACATTCTTTCAAATGATCAGAAGAATTAAGAATGCTTGAAATAAGCTAATCATAAGGCTGAAAACAAAAATCAACCTCCTCTATCCACTTTGGTATTTATAAATGCACAAGTAGTTATAACAGAAATGTTTCTTGTTAGAGAAGTTTATCATTAGTTTTACAAGAAAAATCATTAGTTTTACAAGAAAAAAAATCAATGACAGCAGCTTTGTTTACTTTAATTTTGTGCAAAAATAAGGTAATTTTTCCACTAAATCATTAACACAGAAACAAAAGTAAAGCAGTTTAGCAATTATAAATATTTGCTTACAGCATAGTTTACCTGTGTAATCTCTTCTCTATAGCTTTTAAAGCAAAATGATTAAATTAAATCTCTGGGCTGAAGAGTTTGCAAAACTTAAATATATATAACCATTTACAAAATTTTATAAAAAAGTCTCCTGGAACCATACAGCATCCTCTTCATGTAATAAAACTGTCTAGTAAATATAGTTTATTGACTTTTATGAGGTCAATACAGTTTTTAAGAAATAATACTAATAAAGAAAAATATTTGGGATCTCCTGCAGAAGAGTAAGAGGATACCACACAGGACTCTACATGTCATCTTGAAACTGAAATTATGTGTCAAGTTTTGGTATAAAACACACCTATTGGAAATTTAAAGATACTCCAGATAAAGCCAATTGGCCATAATTCACACAAGCTATCATGCACTGGCTATAAACAACACCCCCTCCCCAAAAAAAGTAAAAACAAATATTGTTTTTTCCCCTTTATTCTACTCAGCACAGTACATCCACCAGAGCTCAGATATCAACATTTACTGCATAGCTCACAAGAAAATACCTGTGTGCTCCCCCATCATGATACCTCACTGTTAGAAGCTGAAATGATATGTATAGGAAATATCAGTTCAAAATAAAGACAGAGTATAAGGCAGAATTATCATGGAATCATACACAGGATCCTATCCAGAAATAATTACACGCAGCCTTCTGCAGCACGCACGCCCTGGAAGCCTGCATATGTTGGCTTCTCAGCAGCCTGACAGCAGGCAGTTCCAAAGTGCATGGGGAGTGGAAAGCTCATATTAATGAGATTCTCCTTCTGCATCTCTCTACCTCACTTGCTGCATCTTCCAGCACAGCAAAAGCGCTCTCTCACTAAGACAGAGAAAGCAGGAGACCCTTATGAGTCTGAGTTCCCTTCTTTCTTTTTTTTCCCTTTCATTTTGCCATTGATGATTTTAGATCCGTTTGTATTTCTCATTGACATTGGAAGAAATTGTTTCCTTTGCTTGGTGTCTAGGGCAGCGTGCTTTGTAATATCTTTTCCCTCACTTCCATGCTTATTATATTTTAAAGTGGCCACTTCATTCCATTTATACTTTTCCCTTCCGAGCTGAGCCAAATTTCAGGGGGGTATGCCAGAAAAAAATACTAATAAAAGACAAGTGAGAACACTTCTTACTTCTTTTCTCAATTTGATACTGGGCTGAGTTCCATCAACATCACTTTGATGATGAGAAGAATAATTCCATAGGAGGAATATTTTAAAAGAACACATTAAAATGCTCTTCTTACATTGGCCAAGGTAAGATTACCTTACTATAGAATATATGGTCAGGAGCCGATCTAATGCTAAGACCTATGAAAGTAGAAATGGTCCTATTTTGGGATAGCTTCATTTAAGATTCACTCTGACCTTTATTTGAATGTGTCATATTTAATTGAAACTACATATAAAGATTTTCATGTTGTAAATTGAAGTAAACTATTGGTTCTTCTTCCTTTTCTTCCTTCTCATCTAAAAGTTTTCCTAGTAATAAATAAGCAGCTTTGTTTTGCATTAAAAAATAAAGTAATACAGTTTACTAATTCCTTGACATTGCTACCATTATTTTACAAATAACATCACTGCATATTATTTTTCTGGGAATCTACCAAATTCCTCTTTACTTATCCCCCCCCCCCCTTAGTTATTGCCACCCTGGACCAATCTAAACAATTCATCTCCTACGTTGGTATTTACACTCTTCAAATGATCACACATGGTTTCTTGTCTCTCCTCCTCATTCTACTGCTTGCCTTGTTTAGGTAAGCAACACCTAATTGGTTCTTTTAATCTCCCCTCATAAGTCAGTTACTTCAGCCCTTTATCATTTTTGTTGTGGTTCTCTGAAATCTGTCCAATTTGTCCACATCCCTCTGGGCTAGGAAGTTCAGGACTGCATGCAGGACTCTGGCACTGCCTAGGCAATGCTTTCCACAGGCAAAGACGAGCACCTCTCTTGCTCTGATGGTGAGAGCTCCCTGGGCATACAGCTTTCAAAGCATATAAGCTATTTGCTGTAATTTTACATTGAAGATTTCTACGCAGTTTTTTATCTAGCCTTCACGCCAAACATTAGCATTTTACAAATATTTCTCTTGCACTGATACTCCGTATTTCAAATTTGTTATGCTGAGACATGTATCGGATATATTTGCTTTCATCTTTCTCAGCTGAGAAGCATTGTATTTTCTCCGTGATGCCTGACCTCTCTTTGCCGGTGTCCATCTCCAGTCTCACCAAATTCTCCATCGGTACCAAAGATCACTAATATGATCTTTGCCCACTCTAATTATTATTACAAATAAGGTTAAAGGAAAACCTTATGATATACACCCCCCCACACACACACACACACACACACATACACTGAATCACTCCTCCTAAGTCAGCTTAGTGCCAGACAATTGTTGATTTAATTTATGGTCTTTCAACCAATTTTCAGCACATGTGACAGTGTTCATGTTAATTTGAATAAGATTTCAAATAAGATTTTGTAAAAATGTGTCATGGGTTTTATGTTCCTTTTAGTCACCAGTTTTGTAATTTGATCAGTGCTGTTAAGTTTGACTGCTGTGGTTCAGTCTTCAATTTTGGGAGTTACTGTTATTAGCTGGAGGAAAAAAATAATAATGATTAGGCGATTCATAGCACCGGGAGATTGATTTCTCTAAGTGAAAGCCACAGGAACAGACTTTTAAAAATAATAAGCGTTCATTGCAAAATCATATACATTTAATAATATGCCTAGTTTTCATATTTATGGTCCTGTTTCACTAAGTTATCATCAAAATTTATGAAGATGTCTACATAATGCAAGTATTTGTATTCTAGTTACAGAAAAGCAAAAAAAAATGCTTATTTACAGCTTCTTGTTTATAGTAGCTTGCCTTTTCTATATCAGACATTGCTGCTTGCAATCTAATGAATGATGCATTTCTCACCCAGACCAATTTTCCTATAATCATCAAATTTTGTAACTATTTTATAATATGCTACATTGGAATGCTTATTTTGAATACATGCTAAGGGAAATTAACTCGAGGAAAGACAAGCTCTTGGTTTTCTTTTCTTTTTTTGCTTTTCAGTTAAGTACATACAAGAAATGTAATGAATGAATCAACAGTACATATTTTGATGAAAGCAATGTTAAGCATACAAAACACTGCGTATCCTAGAAAAAAAAAAAGCCCTCGCATCTTTACCTAACTCATAACATTGGAAATGAGATTCACACCTTGTTAGTGTCAGACTATAATTATCTGCATTGCTCTACAAATCAAAATAATCTTCTTAAAAGAACAACACTGCACCTCTGATGTTCAAGTTTTCTGTTGTTTTGTGTTATATAAATGAAATTTTGCTCAGAAAGATCCTCAAAGGGATGGGAAAGACCTGAGGTTTTGTTATTTGAGAAGAGACTCTGGGAAGATGCTGGTAGATAGTACATGCAGGTTGGTCTCTTGATACCATTTGAATTCCAAGTTGCAACATTAAATACTTACGCCTACTGAAAGTAAACTTATGGTCATCTTGTCAAACCCCCGGCCACAGCTGCCTGCATGTCATGGAGGTGATGTGCTAGTCTTCAGGGAGAAGGTACAAAGGAAAGTACACTTACAATTTCCACTCTAGAGGAAAAGCAGCCCTGACATCCTAGACAGAGAGAACTGCCCCTTTGTCCTCCCACCTGGAAACACGGTGCTGTCCTGGCCCATGACAACAGGTGGAGAATAAAAACAACAGAAATATCTGGGACAGAAAAATGTCAACACCTTAGAGTCAGTTGCTGCCTTAAAGAGAGTAGCATTTAAAGAGAAGGTATGCTGCTAGCAACATGGGCGTTCAAGAGGGAAGCGGTAATTAGCAAAGCATTAGTTCTAAATTACAAAACTTTCCGTCAAACTTCTTAGACCAGTATCAATAGACATTGGTGAGTAGTGGGAGCAAACACTTTTCAATCAAAGTAGTTGCCTTGCCAACAGTCAAAAATACAATGCAGTTCTTTTAGCAACACGGTGCTCATAAATTTGACAAATGCCTCACCAGAGATCAGCTAATTCTTTTGAACTCATTTACAGAATTTCATCTGGAGAACTGACAAAGAAAAGATGACCACAATATCAAGTCGCAATCTTATTCAGAGAATGCTGTTATCATCTCTGATTCTATATATATTTAGGCATGTGTTTTCCTACAATATACTTACCTCAAGGCCACCTAGATTTCTCAGTTCAGTTGGCTATTCCCTACTAGGGGACCTTTTTCACCCCTTTCAAAAATAAATGAATAAAGGACAATTTTAAAGGCTGCTCAGACTGATTTCAAAACCTCTATTCATTACATCAGATTCTAGTACACAAATTCCTCAGCTGAGAGCATAATAATTCCATAGAATTTCTTTTCCTTATTTTCCAATCCAGGACTGTAGCAAATTTGAGATGTTTGACATGTATCAAATATATTTTATCATATATTTTTCTTTAAGAACAAAAAATCAAATTATCTCTTTTTAAATACAGCCCTCTTCTTCTGGCCAGAGCATGAAAAGCAGTCATAGCCTAACTCATTAAATCATTATTTGCATTAATAACAACAAATCATTCATCCAATAAGCAGACTCACAGACCCCAAATATAAACACCAAAAGCTGCATTTTAGTGAGAGAACATGCACTATTGGGGGGAAAACTACAAGACAGACAGAGCAGTACACCATACATAAAATGTCAAACATGTCAAAACACTCATGAATACCAACATCTCCCACCACACCACGGCCAATTGTAAAGGTTATTTGGGGCTAACACATCTGCAAGTGCAGATTTTACAGCAGCAGACTTGATTTTTCTTCGGTATATTAAAAATAAGTCACTGGTGTGCTCCTGATTTTGACGCTGTTTCCACCCACATGGTCCATGCACATTTCTGCCCAGCACTGCTGAGAGCAGGCCCATTACGCAAAACACAGATTCTTGGCACCAAACCGATTCATTATAGATTTCTGGAAGCTTGGTTTTAGCTGTATCAATTCAGGATGCAGGGAGGATAATTCAGTGAAAGAGCGAGAAAGCAAATGTAGCTATCTACATTCCTCAAAAATGAACGCCTTTTTAGGGTCTCCATAATTCAGCTCTTCAGAAGTTCGTGTGAGGGAGCTCTCTTAGTGCCTCTCACAAGGCCTCCTTGTCCCCAAGTCACTGGTTATGAATTATTTCCAGTGAGCTGCAGACAAGTAAGTTTTATAAAAAACAAGAAGCGTAACACATGTAGAACATACTTATCCTATTCCCGGCTAACTCAGATAAGAGAAGCTTAATTTAATGTCAAAGACGAGCAAAATCTATTGTATAAGCAAACAGCTGACCTAAATCCACCATATTTTGTTTGTCAAGTGTATATATTCTAATGAATTTTGTGATATAATTGGACTATTTTTGCAGCCTTCTGGCCATGCCAAGCTAGACCCAGAGAGTCTTCACAAGAAATGTTACTCTTGACTTGACACTAAGCAAAATCTATTTACGCCATTTGGTGGATGGCAAGAGGAGCTTTTAAGAGCGTGTTAATAAGAGTTAAACATTGTGGGCCACACAACCAGGAGAAGTAGGAGGAAAGAGTAAATGGCTCCCACACTGCTGGTTTTCACCAAGTGGCTGCTCCAGGCTGTGGCTGGAGTGAAGTTGCTGATGTGCAGTTTGGTTTTCCTGATAGGAAACCTAGAAGCTGGCTAAAAATGAAATGATTAATATAAGAAAATTCCAACAGCTTGAGGAGGAAAAACATTTTTTCTCTTCATTACCTTCAATAAGACTTTTTTGGTGACAAAAACACATGCAGCAATCATTCCCATTCTTTTCTTGAGCAGAAAGTAAGCAACCCAAAACGCCGCACATTCACTACAGAAAGCAATCTGTTATTCTCTTTAAAAAGTAAGAAGTGCACTATACTATTATCACTACCCAACTATGATTTAAGAGGACTCTAAAAACTCCTAAGATGATATTGTCAACTCTCAGCAGAAACCCAGTTTCTGCAGAAGCAGTGGAGAGAGGTACAATTTCTCCGTGCCAACTAGCACAAAAGCAAGGCAGTTGGACTTGCATGTCCTGGTTCTGACTTCAAATTCCACCATCCCACCTACTTTACAGACCAAGATATTTAGCAACAGCTTTGAGCTTCATCTCCTCATTTCTAAAGTGGAAAGAGTAATTCAAACCTCACAGATTGGATTTGAGAGAATTACATGAGATCTAGCCTTGCCATCTATGGTAGGTATTGTGATAGGGGATCCTCAAAAACCATGGAACTGGGTTTCACATGCCACATGGCTCTGTCTTTCACATTGGCCCAAATCTTTGGAGTCTAATAATCTGCAGCACCCCTTAGGAAACGAGCCTGCTTTCAACGCCCTTCAGCTAGAATGGGACAACAGGGGATGCATCTTTCCATGCCAATGGTTTTGTTCCTTTTACTTCTTTAATGACAACTTGAAACGTCTGTGCACTCCCCATTAGCCCAAGGCTTCCTGCACCTAGAGTCTCCTTACAAAGTCCTTCTACTATGGCCTCCACATCCAACTTTCATCTCATACCTGCCCACCCACCCCCTGCACCCTTTATGTGCCCCTTTCATTTGCTGTCACTTATCTGTCTTCTGTTCTTGAAGCCTGTCCACATTATTGTTGATGCCCTGGGATACTGTATTTCTAGGATATTTTAGTCCTCACCTTTCCATGTCTTCAATTCTAGCAGTCTGAATTGTTTCCCCCTCTTCTTCCATATCCTCATTCCCCGCTCATGTGATCATTGGCGTATGATCCATTATCTTTACCCACCCCTATCTCTACCTATTTCCCTCCAAAGCTTTTGCTTATTTCCTTGCGTTGGGTGATAGCATATAAATGAGAATGTCTAGCATATGGTGAGTGGACAGTGTGTGGTTCACTCCCCTCCCTTCTCTCTAGCTTCTCCCATGAGCATCATCACTGTTCACTGTCTTGCCAGGTACTAGGTTGCCAAGGGAAAGAGAAAGAGGGTGGCTTTACATGCTTGTACCCTGGCCCTTACTCTGGATACCTAGCAAGGGTCCAGGCACATAACAAGCCAGAGGATAGAGAGATGTAAAATCCCTTGGGAGTTGGGGGGTGGTGAGGGAAAGAGAAGATGTGGGGAAGGGGGGAACAGAAGAAGATGGATCACAAAACCACATTTCTAAAATTCCTTCATCAGCATCTCTCAGCAACCTTCCTTCTCCTTCATTTCCAGCACAGTCTGGTCCATCAGCAGTGGCTCTCAAACTTTTTGACTGGGACCCACACTTATATTTTGTATTATGTCCCAAAAAAGTTTCAGAAAACAATGCTGAGGCGTTTTATACTTTAGCTACTCTATGCGAAGCACTTATATTTTCTATTCTGTTATTCATTTATTTATTTGAAAGAAAATTATGATCACAACCTATTATATTGGTTTTGCAGACCACTAATGGGTCAGGACCCTCAGTTTGAAAAACCATGGCCTACTTGTAACTACTGATGGAGTGCCTTCTCTCTCTCTCTCTCTCTCTCTCTCTCTCTCTCTCTCTCTCTCTATTCCCCTCACCCCCTCACCCCTACCCTTCTCAAAAGTCCAATTTAACTTGAAATAGTCAGTGCAACCCTCTCCAGCAAGCTTCCAGAGGCAGAACATCGTAGCAGACTCAGTCCCTCTGGAAGTCCCTCTAGTACTGGACGGAGAACATGCACAGCAGGCCCTCGACCGCCCTCTACTAACTACCGGACTGTGCGTGATAGGACAGGCGACACGTATCCCGCAAACCCCAGTTTCTATAAACAAATTTAGATAGAAATATAAAGATATAGGAGGGATAGAGATGAAACCGATCTTTCCAAGGAGCCAGGTCCCTGCTCTGTGCTATGTCCAGGCCCGTTGAATCCAGAGCCGGGCTAGCCCAGAAGGCGGAGGCCAGCCTCCGCCGTCGCTGTCCTCACAGGAGGAAGGAGCGCGCCAGGCCCTGCAGGGTCCCGGAGTGGCTGCTCCTGGGCCCCACCTGGCGCGGCACTCCTCTAGCCACTGACTCTGGCGCGCGGACCCAGGGCTCCTAACACGTGTTACCAGGAGACCGGAAAGCAGCGTGCGGCTGTGCAGATCTCTCCTCAGAGTTTCGGAGTCGAGCACGCGCCACTCCGGTGGCGTGGGTCCCTCTCCCGTCCTTCCCCCAGTTGGGACGCGCCTCCAACTCGCGCCCTAGTGCCTGTTGCCCCACCCACAACTAGAAAAAAATGTTTCCCTAGTGTGGTGTGCATGGACGCTCCAACCCCACTCACACCTCGGGGACACCCAAGACTGACCACTGATCAGTGAGTGCAGGGGAAGCTGGGAGCACGCTCGGCTGCAAGTTCCTCGCGCCCTGACGCACCGGACCTGGACCGACAGCGACTGGACCTTGTTGCCGCCTCTGGCCCTGTGGGACTTAGAACAGTTGGGAAAGAAGTAGGAACAGCTGGAGTGGGCAGGGTTGGAAACCGAGGGGAAAGTTAACCCGAGGAGTTCGCCCCTAATTGCTCCCCGGCTCCCTCGGCAAAGTCTCCCGGCGCAACCTGCAGAGTCAAACTCGAAGTCTCCAAGACGCAGTGGGCAGAGCAGGAGCGCTGGCGTCTCCACTTTCGCTCCCAGCCGAACCACAAATGGACGCACGTCCTCTCCAGAGATCTTGGGGCCTCGAAAATCAGACCCAGCTGTGTGGGGGGTGGGTAGGGAGAAGGCGTGGGCTGGGTAGTAAGAGGGCGTGGGGCCGGTAGTGAGCAGGCGTGGAGCCGGGCGTCAGAGGTTAGAGCCCCTCTCCCCGGAGTTTTCCGCCACCTTCTGTTGAACCCGGAGCTGTCGTCGGGTTTGGGACTAGGGGTGCGGCTTTCCTTGAGCCCCCGGAGCGGAGGAGGAGGCCCTGAGTGCCTGCTCCCGGACGACTCCGGGGAGGCGCCCTCCGACGCAAGCAGGACTTCCCCTTAGGAAACGCAAAGTCAAGCTCCGAGGAAAGACCTTTCAGACCCCAGCGGTCGTTCCCAGCCGCGCTCAGGAAACATACTAAGGGGAAATGGCTTTAAATGACAGCTTCGCCATCCTAAATGGTTATGTATAATATCCAATTTGTGGGTTCCAGTAAAATAAAAAAGTAAATATGAAAATCGGATTTGTGTGTTTATTTTATTATTAAAAACGAATTACTAAAAAACGATGGCCCTGTTTAGAATTCATATCTTGCTTTACCAGTAAAAACAGCTATGGAAAACATAAAACCAAAAAACGCATCTATGGGAAACGTGATCTTTCTGCTTTGAGTTCTGTCAGATGCAGAGATCTAAGCAGATCCTTTCTCCAAGACGGTTCCGACCGGGTGCGCTTTTCAGTCGTGGCTGAGACCTACGGGGAGAAAGGGTAGACTGCATCCCAACCCCACCCGCCTCTGTGAAACTAAACTAGAGTCCAGTGCTGGCTCAAGGGATGTCCGGGAAGCTTGGATGGCGGAGAAATTCCCAGGTGCACCCACGAAGCGACAGTTCTTTTTTCTGGATAGTGGGGACAGGTTGGGGCCCCCCAAAAAAAGCCTTTAAAAAAAAACCCTTTCGGAGAAGGATATCTTAGAGATAGTCCCATAACTCTCTGTTTAACGCCCAAACAATACTGGGGAAAAAAGTTTTTAAATCCGCAAGACTACATACCCTCTCTCCCCTCCCTCCTTGATAGAGCCCCCGTTCATTTTTGAGGTGGCTGCAAGCACACAAAGCATGGAGATAGTGGTCTCCAGCTGAAACAGGAGAGGCGGGTCCGGGAGACCCCCGCCCCCAGTGCTTACTCTCGGAAGCCACCTCCGCGCTGCCGCGCCGCGGATATAAAGGGAAACAGACCCGCGCGCGGTGCAAGGCAGGACGCTGGTGGCGCCGGGCTGCGCAACACGCGCGATGTCTAGAAGTGCCTTGGTATCGCCACCCTGTATAAGGCCTGGCGGGATGGAAATGGACCCTGTACCGGAAAACTTTGTGATCAAAAGATGACAAGGAAATAAAACCTTTCCCTCACAGACCCGTTTGTGTCTTGGAAGTATTCACCGCCGACGCCTGGGTTTAAAATAATTAGATATTCGTGTTGACTCACTGGCACCGGCAAAGCCAACACATTCTCAAGGCAAGATGAAATTGAACCTTCAAGTGGCATTCTTAAGTTGGCAAGAATATCTATTTCTCTTTGTCGGGCTCCTTGCACTCTGTGAACACGTGTCCCGTAGGACTTAGGATGGGTATTTCTAGAGGAGAGGGCACTCAAACTCTCTAGGCATGAAGTCAAGCACCAAAAAGAAATACACAAGATGGGGTTTTGGGTGCTGTTGTTGCAGAGTGCTGCCAGCACCCTGAGCCTAGCGTCTCTCTCTCTCCTTAGAATCTGGACCAGAGACTGGAACTCTTTCGCACTCAATCCCCCCGCCCAGCCCGGCCCGAAGCGGAAGGCCAGAGCGAGGGCAGCAGGGACACCTAGAGAGGCGGCGGCGGTCGCGATGACAGCGGCGAAGCGGAACCCAGAAAGTAGCAGGTGGTAGCGCCGCTCACCTGTACTTTGAATTAAGGGCATCTCTCCATAAAGTCAGGGCTTCTGAGCAACCCCTCAGAGTGGGGTCTACACAGCGTGAAGATTTAAAATTAGACCTTCTCTCTGAGCTGAAAATGTATGGTCAAGTCTTCGAAACAATGATTGTGTATTTTCATAGCTGGAGCGATACACAATAACTGACATTCTTAAGAGGATGTGGAGAGAAGAGTGAGAAATGAAGCCCCCATTATAAAGTTTTCATCGCTTTCTAAAGAAGTTCCAAGCAACGTCTCGCTTCGGTAATGCAGCGTGTCTGTTGCTTTCCCTGGGTTTTACTCCTAGAAAGACTGAGGCAGGAAAGTCCTCAGCTGCAAGGATCTCAGACGATCCAGGGGAGATGCCTGCGAGGGTCTTTCCCCTCACAACCCGGATGCGCAGCCTGGAGTCGGAGAGCGAGTCAGTAACTGAAGCAGAAAAGCACTAGTCACTTGGCAACTTAGATATGACAACTGAATGCACGAGGCCTTGGGAGGAGGGTCATCCCTCCCTCCTTTCACCCCAGATCCTCGGGAGGGAGGCACACTACCTGACACCTCTTGGCCAGGGGTGCTACGCAGATGCTTCCTTGAGGGAGAACCGGCAGCAGAGTTCGTTTCTGGGTTCAACTCTCAGGGATTCTAAGTTGGAATGTAATTGTCTCGGGGCTGCAGACACCCGGGAGACGCGCGGACGGCTCTGCAGACTTTGTCTTTCTTCACGCTTATTAATGTGTGGCTTTGGTTGGGCAGAAGTTGTGAAAATAAAAAAGACAAGCCTCATCTTTTCAACAAAGCCGGAAAACTGAACATGCCGCTTATTATTTAATCTCTTACATCGCCACCCACTTTTGCCCCTTAAAGTTACCTGCAGAAAAACGCATCTCCTAAAAAGAACCTAACTTACTTGGAGACCTTCTTTCTCTTTAATCGACCCACAAAAACATGTCTTTTTAAAGGGGTGGGGGGGGGGGAGGCAAAGTAAAAATAACCGAGGACTCTCATGGCAATTTACTGTTCTAACTCTGCTTTTTAAACAACTGTAACACTCTGGAAATTTCAGTGACCCGAAGGAGGTCAGTGATTCACCAGGGTCAGCGAAGAAGACCGTCCCCATGTTCCGCTCTGAATGAATTCACAGCTGTCCTGAGGCTAAACTCAGTGGACCTTGGCTGCGCCAGGGCCAGGGTGCTGAGAGGCAGCTCAGACTTTAAGTGGCTTCTTCAGCGTTAAGTTACTTTTCTGCTAAAAGTTGATGCTGGGTGGAATCCTAGAGGCTGTGGTATAACTTACATATACCAGACCCAGGACCTGACAAACGGATATTTTATTATGTATTTCAGAAACGTTTAAGGCGAAATATTATTCTGAAACTACAAACTGAACCTCATCACTGTCCACTAAAGGAAGAAAAAAGTCCTAAGAAGTGCCTCTACAGACTTCTGCAAAGACCACTGACCTAAGGCCAAAAGGCTCAAAATGCTTGGTTCTTCCACCAAGACTCTTTACAACAATATTAAGTAGAAGAATTAGAAAAATCCTAGATTAAGTACAACACACTTCACATTCATGTTGACTTCCTGGGTCTTAAAAAGATACTTCTTAAACACTGTGCAAGACAAAAACTTGACAAGACTTTGAATCTTGCTAAAGTTCAAAAGCTGTTTGGTCTCCTGAGTTTCTCTTCTGAAAGCTGCATCTATTAGCAAAGTTAACAGAAGAGTTGAGATGTTCTCAGTTGCTTCTGATAAATGTAGGTTGCCACACTGGAAAATTCTGATTAAGGAAAAAATATTGTACTCCATTCTCTGGAAATTACCTCAATTTCCCAGTTCCGTTTGCCAGCATAGATCTAGGCTGTCAGTTTGAAACTCAGATGTTGAATAAGTGACCTATCCCAAATCAAACTCCAACTCTGTCTATTGTATGTAGATTGCCATTTTTTTCCTCACCCAGAAAGAAGACAAAATACTGTTCATTTACATAGTTTATTGTTGTAAACATTAAAATTGTCTTTCTCAAAGAAAGAATTTATCAGAAAAAAAAATCAGTGTCTCTAACTGTCATACACCATAGAAAAAAAGGCAGTGACTCATATCATGTGCCATACTGGAAATATACAAAGAAAAATACTACAGAATATGGCAATATTAAAATTCTTACTCAAACATAAAATAATATATTAACTGACAATTTCAGACATTAAAAAACAAAAAAAATTCAAAGTGCTCAGTAATTTCCAGGGAGTTATGTATATTATAAGCACTCTGGAAACAGTCAAAAGCTGCTGCATGCAAGTTTTGTTTAGCTTTAGACAACAAAATAATCAAGATATAAACTTTCTTTTATCAACATCAACGGTACATACAACACTTACAAACAAGGAATGTTGGACGGTGTTACAAACACTATGTGTCCCTTTTGTCAGGATTTTCTGATGTGTAATACTTGTGCCCACCTATTTTACAATTGAGAAAATGTTTAAGCTCAGGTAACTACCAATCTTTATAAAATCTAACAGACTACATAGTGTCTGAAATACTATTTATATAATATAGACATTACTGAAGTAGCAAGTGCCTATAACATTTTCACCCTAGAATCAACATGCTGGTCCCTTTTTTGTGTAGTTATTATTATTTTTTTTTTTTTGCAAACACACTTATCTTTTAGAATTTGTAATATTTATTCATAAATAGGCACAAAATAATTTAAAAAGCCAAACTGCATTGGGTAAATTTACAAGCCTTTGCCTTCTTCAACTCATGCCACCCACGCAACATTTAGTTTTACTATATATTACAGCTTTCTTTACAGCAGAAAACTTTGAAGTCTTTTAAAGGGCAATACTTGTAGGTCCCCTTATGGTGTGTGTGTGTGTGTGTGTGTGTGTGTGTGTGTACTACATTTCTCTTAACTGCAACAACCAAACGTGGCCAAATATTTCCCATCATACATTAGGAATCTTTCTTCTGAGCATTTAACTGATTTTTAAACTGATAATAAAAAGTTTATACCACTGTGTAGTCCATGTTCTAAATCCAGGATGCCAGAGCCAAAATGCCCTTTCAGGTTCTGCCTGCAGGTTAGGAAATAGCAACAGTTTTTGTTTTTTGTTTTTGTTTTCCTTTAAGGATTAAGGGGCTGGGGGTTTTATGGAAAGGGTGGGGGTTGGCTAGAGCTGAGACAGCTCTGGGGGTTATCTCTGCCCTTGTGACTTGCCCCTTCTGGACAGTTTTAGGTTTTCTTTCCAGTTCCTTTGAAGTGCATGGGAGGAGATCTAAAAAGGTAAAGTGTCCAGAAAAAGTTTGTCAATTATTGCTGGTGGTGGTACCAAGTCTTCTAGTTTCAGGTAGAAAATGCGCTGTAGACCCTGTGTGCAAAGGGTGCGGAGTTCTGGGAGCTTCCCCAGCAGTTTGGACAAATAGTTGGGGCGGTTCAACCCCCCGTTATTGAAAGTCACGTGGTCTTTGAGACAATTTACAATCTTGTTTTGTAGTTCCTCCACTCTCTTGGGTTCCTTCAGCCCGTGTCTCTCTGTGGAAAACACAATCAGAAACAAAAGAGGGATGCACAATGTAGTTAGCTAGCTGGCAAAGCCAAGGAGGATTGGTGGCAAGGGGAACCCGGGACAAATCCCGCTGGGCAGTTCTGGAGAAGTGCCTTGAATCTGTGGTACTGACCTGTGACCATAGCCAGGGCAGCAATGCAGGAGAAGGCAGAAATGTCGATGTTCATATTCTGCAAGTTGGAGGAGAATTCAACAATGGAATCAATCCATTCCCCAAAGCCACGAACGCATTGCAACCTGTGCAAGACCACCCCATTGCAAAAGATGAGTTTACCCTCCACTGGGTTGGACCTGCAATTAATACCAGAGAGAGAGAGGGGAGAAAAAGAGAGAGAGAAAAGCTAAACAACTAATTACTTGAAGAGCAATAAATGAGGGATTTAAGAGGCACCTAATTACCGAAGAGTTAATAAAATGTAGACCAGTGGACCTTGAAAGGGTTCAATTTCATAACAATCAAGAACGCCCCCTATCCCACCTCCGTGCCATTCACCCTGGACTTCTGGGCTCACTCCTCCTTTCCTTCTTTCTCTACCTTTTCCTACTCTCCTTTCCCTCTTTTTCCCTCTTTCACTTCCTGTTCTGACTTTTTCTCTTTCCCTCCTTTTATTGCCTTTTTCCTCTTTCTTTTCTTGTCTTGATTGTTCTCTTCCTTCTTTCCCAACCTCCCTGATTGCTTCCTCGGTTACCTGTATGCTAATCGCAGCACAAACAGTTCTAAGAAAGCCGATTCAAAAAGCAGGTCCTGGTCGGCTTTGGGCAGGTCAGCAAAGCCCGGAATCTTCTCCGCCCAGCCCCTGATGATCTCCATGGAGCCAGTCAGGAGATCATAGAATTGTTGGATATGCTGGGTGTCATCTCCACTCATCTGATAGTCGGGGTTCGCCTGGAACTGGAATTTCATTTTAAAAAGCACTTAATGAGGTTCTCTAAAATATATAACCCGTGAAATTGCTAACCCCGTTTCTAGTAGCGGAGCCAGGTTTTTATAACAATTAAACCTCTCTCTGACCAGTAAGGAAATTAGATGTTCCGGGGCAATTAATTCAATTAGGGATGGTGCTATGAGGTCGCTGCTTTAAATATGTAAATTACCATTTCCATACAGACTAAATACAGTGCCATCCAGCCCTGGGAAACGTTCACTCTTATCTCCACGAAACAATTGACACGTTAGCATGCATGCCAGTCCCAGAGTGGGTCTCGAGCAGAGATGCCCTTTGCAAATCTTAATAAAATTGCAGTGACTTCTAGGTTTGCCCGACATACTTCCTCCAATTAAAGCCCACACATTCCTCACAGCTGGGGTCAAAGAAGACTCTGACCACTTGATCCCCCACCCCACTGCCATACTTTGGACCCTCTCTCTTTTTCTTCAGACCCCCAAGCAGGCATCCCCACCCTGACAGTGCCGGAGAAGGTGGGGATTAAAGCATCTCCGTGGAAGATGGGGAATAAAATCCAAGTGGGGTCTTTGCACACTGCCTCTGGTGTGACACAAAGGCATTCCTGTTTGAGTATGTGTGTGTGGTGGCCGTAGGAAAGGGACTCAAAGAGATTCGACCACTGTGGCCAAACCCCTCTTCCTTCCACTCCACTGTCCTCCTGTCTACACTTGTCTGTGGGTCTGCCTGTCTCCTGTGGCTCTGCCCAGAGCTATGAGGACACAACCTTTCTTGCCTCCTTTTATCTCTTGAGTCTGGGGGTTAGTGATGGGTGTGGGGAGGGGTTCCTGCCCATCTGTCGGTTTGTCCACATGATACCCCCCCGCCAGCTTCTTACCCTGGAATAGTCCAGGCTGGTCATAGCCGGGTTGGAGTCGACATGAGCCCTGACGAGGGCACTGATCAGACTCACCGGGGGCGAGGGGGGAGAGGGCTCCTGTGGGCTCTTCGGTTTCGAAGGTAAACGACCTCTCCGGCCTTTTAAACTGTCCGTGCGAACCACTGCAAAGAAAGAGCAGGGTTAGTGCCGCCCCCAAAAGTGGGACCCAGCTGCCGCCCGGGCCCCTCCCGGGGGAAGGCCACAGCCGCGGGAAGTCCGGCAGGCAGCGCTGGGCCCCACCGCTTGTAAAGCCTTTACTGGGGAGAAGCATAAAAAATGCGGGGCTGTTTTATGTTTTCTTCCAAATGGGTCGTATAGTTAAAAGAGGAGAAGAGCCTGTCGAATTTCTCTAAGGCAGGTTGAGCAAGCAGACAGCTGCCGGTTCGTGGAGGCCAGACGCGGGCGGGGGGACCTGGAGACCCTGGGCTCTGGCGGTGGAGAGTGGGGTTGGCGAAAGGGTGGCGGTTTCCCAAGAGCACAGACTGCGGAGTCGGCTACTTGCCCCGACCGACCTACCTTCTTTGACCATCCCAACAGCCAGGCACTTCTGAAATCGGCAGTACTGACACCGATTCCGGCGCCGCTTGTCCACTGGGCAGTTTTTATTTGCTAAACACACGTATTTCGCGTTCTTTTGCACCGTGCGCTGCAAAAAAAAATAAAAGACAATAGAGGCCGAAAAATTAATTTTCTCTTGAAAGTCCAGCAACCCAAGGAATCCAGAAACAATTTCTGAACGGCTGGGGTCTACACTCCCTCCCCACAAACAAACACACTTTACACAACTGCCTTTTTTTTTTTTCCTTTTCCTTTTCTCTTTCTTTTCTTTTTCCTCCCCCAGGGCATGTTACAGAAGAAAATTGATAGCGTTAACATTTGAGCTAACCTTGCCGCTCCTTGCTGTGTTTTATATGCCAAGAGAAGAAGAAGGAGACGCTCAGTAAATACAAATCCGTGGGCATTCATATTATTTACATTCCTTGGAGACCTTCTCTATTTAAAATGATAAGATTATTCAATCAGGATGGCGAAATAAAGAGATCACTTAATTTGACCATAGGGAATTCTGTTCCACTTGGTTAGCTCAGACACGGTTCTCTGTCCTAACCAATTTCAATCTGAACAGAGAAGACAGCTCCGAGCACATGCAAATGACCCTCTTCCAACTCCCGCTCCAGCAACTTGGGGTGGAGGCCTGCCGGGTCGGCATGGTGCGGGGGATGCGACCCCGGCCTCCCTATTTACTTTGCTCAGTCGCCCAGATGCCCCCACCACAACCTCTGAGGACCCCGGGAGAACCTTCCGGGTGAGCTGGGGCTGAGCTGCCTGCAACGAGGCCGAGAGCGCACGCCGAGGCTCCCGGTTCTAGGGGGCCCCGACTTGCCTCCTCAGCCCTCTCCTTGCTCACCTTAAAGAATCCTTTGCAGCCTTCACAGGTGCGCACGCCATAGTGCTGGCAGGCCGCGTTGTCGCCACACACTGCACACAGCCCCTCGTTGGAGGGGGAGCCGCGCGATGGCGGGGAGGGCACCTGCGTGTCGAGCAGCTGCGACGCGTGGCCGATCTGCAGGCCCGGAAAGCCCATGGAAGCGGGCTTTCGGATGGGGTTGGGCACAGCGAAGGTCTGCCCGTCCACAACGTGGTGGCTGCCCGCTGGTTCCGGGTTCATGGGGACGTGCAGGGGCCCGTCGAAGCGCATCTGGCAGCTAGACACAGGAGTACCGGGGGGCGACTGCTTAAAGGAGAAGAGGGAGAGGCGGGAGACGGGCGTTTTCCTCTGCTCGATCATGTGCGTGGTGGCCACGTAGTTCTGGTGGAAGTTGTGGAGGGAGCCTGGGTCGTCCCACATGGGGCTGTGCTGCACCTGGAAGCCCGGGGTGGTGGACGTCGGGGGCGAGGAGGGCTTGTAGTAAACCGACCCGGAGTGCGGCATCATCTCCTCGGACTGGGGGGGCAGGTGGCTGTGTTGCTGGTAGTTGTGCATCTGAATGTCTTCTACCTTAATGGAAGACTGCTGTCCGGACAGGGGCATTTGGTACAAGCAAGGTGGCTTGACGTCGTAGCCTGTGCTGTAGTTGTCCATAAAGGTACTGAAGCTGGGGAGAGAAGTGGTGGCAGTGATTTCAGTGTTGGTGAGGTCCATGCTAAACTTGACAAACTCTGGAGTTAAGAAATCGGAGCTGTATTCTCCCGAAGAGTGGTAACTGTAGCTCTGAGAAGCGGGGCTGGCTCCTTGAGGCGAGGACCCATACTGCGCCTGAACACAAGGCATGGCTGGAAATGAAACAGGGTAATAATATACACTCAGCCTGGTCAACTGAACACTTTCTCCCGGGCTCGGGTACACCTGGAGCTACACCAGCAGCCGGTGGCGATCAGGGAGCGCGTAGGGGAGCGAGGGGAAGGGCGGAGAGCGCGAAGGCTGCGAGCAAAACAACAGTGCGGGGCAAGGAAAGGCTGATCAAATGAAGACCCAGAGCTAGAAAGCCATCGAGAGTCACCATTCCCGGCTATTTTCAAACGCCTCCCCCTCGACCCCTTTCATGGACAACCCAGCTCAAATGAGCCTTTTCCTCTGAAGCTCAGGTTCAGCAAGCTCATTCTAGAAATGAAGTTGAACTGCACAATGAGAAAGTTGTTCCCCAAGGCGAAGGGTTAGAAAACCTTAAGTTACAGGGTTTGCTAAGGAAGATCGCATTGCCCCTTGTCTTGATGTTTAGGGAATTGGGGGAGTGGGGAGGGAGAAAGAAATCAAGTTGCACTAACCTTCAGCCGAGTTACAGGCGTTTTCAAGGAAATTAAAGGTGGACAGTGTCGTAATTCAATGAAGGATAAAGTTTCCAAGATTTTTAGAAAAGCAATAGAGAGTCCAGCCTGTCAGATCTCCTCCCTGAAATACAGACACAGAAAGCTTCAGGGTGACTTTCCGGACAGATTCGGCCAGGCATCTGTAGACTCACCAGGCAGGCCCTTTTATGTCCTCTGTGATTGTTTCATTGGAAAGTGTGTGCAGCCTTCATCAAACCTAGCAGTTAAAATGAATGTGTAAAAGAGATGGCTGAAAACAACAGAAAATGCCACCCGTTGCACTGTGTAAATCCTTGCAGAGAGGAGGTTCTGAAGAAGCAAAGGCATTCCATGTACTTATTTAATACTTGTGAGGTAATAAATTGGCCCCTTTGGTAGGGCATACGGGGGTGAGGGGGAGTGTCATTTCCGTTTTAGTTTAATTCAGACCTGATAAGAAGTAACTAGAGTTTGATAACATACAGCACTGGAACCTTCTCTGATTCTTTTCCCCCCACGGTGAAATTGGCTTCTCTTTAGGGAGGGGGAAAGAAAGTAGAGGTCAAGAATATAAAATGAGGAAACCTCTTCCTCCACCCCTATGAGTTACAAAATGCAAGGCCTGGGCAAGCCCTAAAAGCAATCTGAATTGCTTTTGACAGAGCACTGGGATTGGAGAAACAGGTGAACTAGAATCCACTTTTCCAGGAAACTTATCTTTCAACATCTTTAATGACCAAGAGATGGAAAGAGGGGACCCTACTTTTCCAGGAGCATCGTAAGTCTATTGCAGGGGGACGGCAAAGCTGCTTATCTCCTATAGGCGTCAATGGTAGAAAGCTGTACACCTTCCCTACACAGCCTGCCACAATATGCCTACTTGCTGGAACAAGGCATTCTTGTACCCTAGTAATTTTCAAATGTTCCTGCTTGGAAGGCATTCTAGAGCATAGCTGATCTTATTACAAATGAAAAAGAAAGCCAAACATCCACTCCTTCTGTTCTCCTCCCCCTCCCTCCACCAGAATCTTGCTTCATGGGGAGGGAGGCTAACCAAAAAAGTAGAAAGAAAGGAGACTCTTGACCCCCACAGCCCTTGAGAGAGATGCCTGTGCTGGATATTAACCCCCTGGTTATTTCACAACTTCATAACTGTACTCTACATATTCACTCAGTCTGTCTCTGACACACACACGCACACACACACACACACACACACACACACACAAGCGTGGTATATATCAAAACCAGAAATTTCAGCAACTTAGTAACAGGACACTCTACCACCCCACCCCACCCCCCTTACTCAACAATACCCAGGAAACACTGGCACACTGGCTAACCGGGACGACACAGTTCCCAAGCAACACACAAATTTAAGTACTTTCTTTCTCTCTGACACTTTGTGGGCAGTGTCCAGGCCCCCAGTATACACAGCACTTGGACTCTCCGTGTCCAAAGGCCACAATCAATTCCGCACTAAGAGCAAACTTTGAGCACATTTATTTCCGCGAGCAAGTCCACAGCTCCCCGAACTATGCAAGTATCCCTTCAAGTCCACCAATGAGGAGCCTGGAAGCCTGTGTTGGGGGCCAGCTCCCCGCTAGTGCCAAAGCTGGTGTTCGGACAAATGCCCTCTGTAGCTGCGCGCACCAATTCCCCATCCTCCGGCCCCACTACGTTCCGCCTTTGGTGCCCACTTCCAGAGAACGTGTACCACAGATATGGAAAGAAGAGACGCGCAAAAGAAGAAAGGATAAAAAAAAGAACGCGAGTTGTCTGGGCGGCACCTACTCATTTAGGAGTTCTCCGCGTTTCTCTTCATTCATTCAACTCGGCCGAAGTGTAGTTCCCTCTGGAAGTCCGGGCGTAAGGTCGGGGAGGGGTGGGCGAGAGGGGCGAAGGGAGCAGAGACGCCCGAGAGCCGGGAGGGAGCAGGGGAAGGCGGCCGGCTGGAGTGGCGAGCAGGACAGCGGAGCTTTGCACGAGCCTCCGGGAGGACTGGCCCTGGCGGCCAATGTGCCTTTGTTTATGTGGCTCGCGCTGCCGCTGCCAACATGCACCTAAAGTCTCCGCGCGTCAGCGCGCGTCAGAGGCCCGCCATCCAATCGCCGCGCTGCCGCGCTCGCCGGACTCCTGGCCGCCGCTCGCTTTGGTATATTTCCGACCTGACGTCACGAGCAGGGCCGATTTTAAGGTGGGAACCATTCTGGGTTCACCTTGGTAGCTAGCTTGGTGGTTTTTGTTTTTGTTTTTGTTTCCGAAAGAGGTGTGACCTCTCCACTCTGGACCGCGCAGCCCTCAGAGCAGCGACATCTCACCCACCTCGCCAAACCCCCGCCCCACTATTGCCGCCGGGCCGTTCACACGTGGGGGAAGGTGCAACAAAAGCCTGGGCGGAAGGGAACCCTGGTGTAGCCAGCACCTGGAATCGCAAGGATTGGGTGTGTCTGGTGGCTCCCTAACCTCACCCACCCACAATCGTCATCCCAGTTAGCGGAAGCGCGTACAGATGTCCCAGGACACGAGACACTCCGGGCGCTCAGGCAACTGGGGTGGGATTTCCCTAGCCCGGCACATCCCTCATCCCTGGCCGCAGCCTTTTTCTCTGGAATATTCATATTCATATTCTCTGTTTTAGAGGGAGTCCAAGGTGGAAGGGGCTAATTTGTGTAATTTGTGTTTTCTTCTTTCCTTGCAGTGCTTCCTTGCAAGGGAGGATGTGGTGCGTGGGGAGGGAAGTGGAGGGGGGAAGAAGGAGGTAGGCAGTGACCCAGCCCTTCGGGGACCCCCAAAAGTCAGAGTGAGGCATCGTCCACTTTCCTTTCGCAGACAATACAGCCGAGCAGCGGGCAACAGGTGCGCCTTCTGCAGACAGATGCTCCAATCTCACCATTTGCTAACTCTAGTACTTTCGACACTGCTCAGTGCCGGTCACCTACTACCTTCCAGAAGTTTGAGGTAAATAAATTGACCCTCCTCTGAAGCACAAGGGCTCTCGCAGTCTCCGTGTGAGAACAGAGGAAAGACAAAACATAAAGAGGAGGGGGCAGAGAGCCTCCGCTAAGCGTCAAGTGTGAGCGTTCAGCCCTCCCAGAAGAGGGGCCCCGGCGGACTGTGGAGCTGTGGGAGGTGCCGCACCCCTCGGACCTCCGAGTCGCCGCCGCCTCTGCTAGGCAAGTCGGTCCACTCGCCGCGCCAAGGGCGCCAGGCGCTTTCTAGCAAAGGAAATACCGCTTCTCCCAGGAGCGAACCCCCTTGCTGGTCCCTCGGCCTGAGCTGGGCGGGCCTCTGAGGGCTTCTCCCGTGGGGCTGGAGGAGGCTGGAAAGAGAGCAGGGAGGGTTCGGGGCTCTTTCCTCTGCCCGTGGAGTTTCAGCCGCCCCTCCTCCCTCTGCTGGGCTGGCTTCCAGGCCGCTGGGGCCCCTCGGCAACACCCCGCCCCCGCCATCCTGGTGTTCCCAGTGCTGGACGAACGCGCCACGAGCTGCTCAGCTCTAATCTGCACCCACGCCTTTGCCCGCTCCCCGCCGCCTCCTGCTGCCCAGTGGCTGGGAGGCGAAGCAATCAGGTGCCCTGCGGCTGCCCCGAGAAGCCGCAGGCTTTTTTGCGCCGCAACCTGGGGAAAACCTACGTGACCACCTTAAGTTTCCCCCAGATGTTGCTACTGCTGCTGCCACTGTCGCCGCCGCCGCCGCCGCGGCTCAGCTTTACCGCAGCGAGCCCGAGAAAAAAATTAAACCAGGAAGTGTGTGTGTGTGTGTGTGTGTGTGTGTGTGTGTGTGTGTGTGTGTGTTTGGGGAGGAGTTGTGGTGGCGAGGGAGGGTGTGTGGGTATGGGGATTAGGGGAGGAGAGCAAAGAATAGCTCATTAGCATGAGCTCGGTGGCGTCAGAGCCCCGTGGGCAGAATCGATTCCACGCGAACGAAAGGGAAAAAGTGAGAGTTTAGAGAGCCGGGGAGAAGGAAAGGGGTGGAGGTGGCGGTGACGCAGGGGCGCAGGCATTGACGCACCCGCTCGGATGGGCCCAAAATAGCAACTCTAGCTCGGTGGCGCCCTCCCGGGTTCCCTTCCCCTTCCGCCAGGGAGCGGGGCGCGCCCAAGAGGAGCTTTCCTTGATCCCTGCGGTGGGCCAGGCTCCGGACCGCTATTTGCAGGCAGTCAGAAACTCCAGCACAGCCACGCGGAGGTGGCAGTTATTAGTTTTTAATATATTCTTAGGAAAGCGAGGGCTTGGGGAACTTTATGGTTGTAACCATTACTCTTCATACACAAATAGGCACATCTAAGTAGATACATTTCCTCCGCACGCTCCTCAACCCTTATTGCCATTAAAAAAAAAAAAAAACAACAACACTTTAGCCTGAGTTGAGTCTGGGAACAACGTGAGAAATCTCTCCCACAGAGTGGAAAAGTGTTCTGGAGTTCCTAAAGTGAGCTCCAAGAAATACATGCTGTGATTCGATCCGTTAGTCTATAAGAGCAACCTGTGGAGTCTGGCTTCTTGATAACATAGCCTTTGCCCAAGTCTTAGTGCACCCGAGATCGAGAGGCAGT
Organism: Molossus molossus; assembly: GCF_014108415.1. NCBI lineage: Eukaryota > Metazoa > Chordata > Mammalia > Chiroptera > Molossidae > Molossus > Molossus molossus. Next base: position 38,654,888 of record NW_023425346.1, read on the forward strand.
TTTCACAGCAGCTTATTATAATAATTATTAATAACTGGGAATGGCGTAATTAAATATAACATTAAAATGAAAGAAAAGGTGTAACAGTTCTCTGGGTAGAGAACTAGTTCCTGGGAAGCTTTACTTCTTAGGAAGTCACACCAGATGCAAGACTGAAATACTTAAACCAGTTATTGGATAAGCTACTTCTAGGGTTGGCGGTTTTGGTAGCGGTCGGATATGCTCGTGGTGGAAAGGATCCGACACAAGCATCAGAAAGTGTAAAGAAGGACTACACTCAAAACTCCATATTCCTGTGTGCCCACCAGATTCTGATGGAAGAAGTCTCAGTAGAACCGCCCACGACTGTAATTGACTGATTTTGTCAGTAGGGGGCCTGACTCCACAATGTTCAGGAGGAACACACACACACACACACACACACACACACACACACACACCCTTATTACTACTTAGGCCAATCCTGAGGAGAGCAAGCTACAAGCCCAAATATTCACATTGTGCTGGGATTCATAAATACCTACAAATCTGATTCTCTTCTATTTGTCCGAAAGAGGAAAACAGTTAAACACATGGGTTAGGTTCGCCATACATTTTCTTTATTTCCTCCTGCTCATGTTTAACTCACTGTTAGGTCAGGGGTGGGGGAGGGTGTCAAAATGGTAATATAATCTCTCATTTTATCACCAAGTAGTTTAAATTGGCATACGGTTTGCAAAAATGAAAGCATGTTTTTAAAATCCTATGATTACATGTTTAAATAAATTATAGTTTAGAAGAGGATTCCTGTGGGTGTATTTGCTAGAACATAAGAGAATGCTTTTGTGCATAGAGGTTTAATTACACATATAATGGAATCAAAATGTACAATTGAACAACCTTTTAGAAAATGTTAAAAATGATGCTTTGGGCTAAAAGAAACTGAAAATGTGCATTTATATGACTGCAACCCTTCATGATTCTTGAACATAGATTCTTGAATATAAGCTATATCATAACTCAAATAAAATGACAATAATGTTTTCTTAGGGCCCAGAATCTAATAAAACTTTAAATTATTGCCATTTACAAATGTGTAAAGTTACACCCCCCCCCCAATTGGTGGTCTATTTTCTTAACAATTTAAAATAAATTATAGCAAAAATTGGTCCTATCCATAAGTAGTTCTTTTTCTGAAACCAATAAAATATATTTAAAAATTATTATTCCTATCAACATATGCTACTATTAGATGAACTCAGAAAAGTATTTAGGAAAGCAATGTGTTATGACATTATATTGTATCATAGTAACCAATATTAAGCAGGACATATTGGTACATGTATGAAAAAATATTTTTATAAGAAATCAATATAAATGACATATACATTCACATCTAAACCAAAGTAAGGAAAATATTTTTATTTTAAAAATCAATATAAATAATATATACATTCACATCTAAACCAAAGTATTTTATTTTGTGCATGGCTAGCTAGATTATACGTAATAAAAGTGAGCTTTTGGTATAATTTAGAAAGCAAACATGAGTGTAATCCCATAGGATTTTCTATCTTAATGCATGGAAAGGGGCCTTTAGAGATTTATTTCACTAGTCTCCCAAAATGAACTCAGAAAGTAGCCCTTACAATTCAGATATAGTGAATATACATAACTTATGTTGTAAGAGTCAAGGTAACTCTAAGCTATTTCATAATAAAATTACTTAATGGAACCTATTTTAAGCATAAAAAATGAGAAATATTTTAAGTTATATTTAGACAAACACATTCAATAGCATTGCTGCCATTTGGCAGGAAGTTTTACTTTATTGATAGAAGAAAGAAATGTTCACTTTGAAAAAAATCTGTTTCTGAAAATACAAAATCCTTTTTTAATGTTAAGGTTTTTGTTTGTTTTTGCTTTTGCTATTTGACTTGCATTAATAAGATATTAATCAATCAATAAGTTGGTCCTTTGCTATAGGATGCTTAAGAGAACAAGTTAACTGCTTAGCTAATATTCACATTTTGGGTAGTTGTGCTTTTACTCAATTTTACTTGGCCCATTTTCACACCAAAAACCACTTAATTCAAAGACTTTTAAAATTTTTTCTTACTTTGATTCAGAACCCAGTTCTAGATGTGCAGAAGAAAATAGGACTTTGTTTCTAGAACCATCTACTTATAAATTAAAATCAGAAAACTGAACATATGGTAAAACCTTATGCCAATCAAACAGTATTTTGCATAATAAAAATCCATCTTTTCTCTAATGTTTGACTCTGGGTAACTATCTCCTAAATATTTGCTTTTAAATTAACCACTTAGTAATTTATTTTTTATTGTGGTAAAATACACATAAATTTTACCTTCTTACTCATTTTTAATTGTACAGTTTATGGTGTTAAATACATTCACACTGTTGTGCACTCTCCACCATCCATCCCCATAACTCTTCATCTTACAAAACTTCATCTTATTAACTTTATACCCATTAAACAATAACTCTCCTTGTTCCCCTCCCATCCGATGGCAACCATCAATATTTTCACCTGTAACAATTTTTTCTGATTAAGCAAGGAAGTGTAACTTTGGTTTTAGATTTTCAATGCTAATTTCAGTAAACATGGGAATCATTGCAATGTGCAAAGTCCTAAAAGACATTTTAAAGATTCTGAAAATAAGTTGCTATATACTAAGAAAATATCCAGGGCACTTGAAATTTTAAAAGTAACTATTAACATTAGTAACCATCACAATATTCTATAGCATTTTCTCTAAGTAGATAAAATACATACACTTTGCAACAGTTTCTATGTGTGTATCTTAGCTGGCTAGTCTCTGTTCTACCTTTAATGATAAATAAACCACTTTTAATTTTTTTTCCTCAGACTCAATGGTCCATAGAAACCTCTCAATTTAATTAAAAATGAACATACTATATTGATATATTATGACAAAGATATATATGCCTGTTTTCTCATCATAATTCTGTAATTATCAAGCCTACAACTACAACTTTAACACTACAAAAGTAACCTATAGCAAGGACCCTTATAGTGATAAGTAATAAATCTAATTACCATATCCTTTGAATACATGTAATATAAATTTCATTGCTCACTTAAAAGTTCTAAAGTTAACAGCATAAACTTGAAGTTGAGTAATTAAGTAATCCTTATATAGACACTTATTAAAGTATTTATACATATTATCTTAAATCTACATCTATCATTTTGCCAATTAAAATTAGGACTTTAATTGCAATTAAGTAATTTAATTGCCAATTGAACAGCAAAATTGCTAAGTGACTAATTTTAATGCCTATTTTAATTACCAATCATGACTGGGGAGGGAGCTAATCAAGTTACATCAAGCAGTACCAGAGTAATGATGTGAAGAAAAAAAAAAGTAGAACAAATGTTCCAGGCTACATGCTCTAAAAAAACGAAACATAAATTAAATAAATTCAAACATAATCTTATCAATGTATAAAATACTGTATTTCAGTATCTGAATACAGAACATGAAATAGAACAAGATTAATATAAAAAGCCCCTGTCAATCTTCAGTCAAAGTAAGGAAAACCAAGTCAAAATTTTATGTGATATTTACACGGCACTCACACTACCCCAGATAAAAACAAAGCTGCATATACATCTGAGAATAAAAGTTTCCTGCTTGGCCAGTTAAATATTTACAGATTGACAGTTTTTAAAAATTCTTTAAAAATAAAATGCTATAAAAGAGAGAAACAAGTTTCCAATGCAGCAATGTGGGTTTACATTTGAAAAGCAAACAGGCCAGTGCAGTGGGACTATATACTCTTTCCAGCAGGCTCTCCTTCCCTCCCCCACGCACTGGAATGAAGTTCTATTACAGGCCTGATGCCTATTCATAACCTGTCCCATGTTACCTTAAGAAATGCATAAATCTGCCCTATTTTAAATGTTTTAAAATACATTCGTAAGTAAAAAAAGAAAAAAGAAAGCAGCTTAGATTACATGACAATAAAAATTACTTAGAACATGGGGGATATACCTTGTCCTAAAAGTATTTCTTTGGATTTTTTGTTGTTGTTGTTGTTTGTTTGTTTTTAAGTTAAAATAAACATACCAGCTCAAGATAAAGGCTGTAAACCAGCAAGCAACTAAAAACACTGGTGAAAATCTTCTTGGCCAATACAAGCACATTCTCAAAAGTTTTCATATCCAAACTAATTCCAGATTAGCAATATGGAAAGGCAATATTGAAAGAGGGAGGTCAAGTTGAGAGCTCAAAAAAATAGAAAGCAGTTCCTTATAGACAATAACAATGCTAGTACTTTCCAGCTATAGGAATCACTTTGGCAGCCAGCCACCTCATTTAGAGTAACAATGGGAATCCATCAAATTTTCATTTAAAATAAAAGTAATGATGCAAGATATGTATCTTGGTTTTGTTACTGTATATGTATATAAAAATACTCTTGGTTTATGTCTATATAATTATACATGAACTACATGTAATGTTATAACTTGAGAAAAAGCAAATAGTGACGCTTAAGATTTTATTTACTAATGGACTTGAATTCTGAAATGAACCACAGCAGACTTTTGCCTGGCTTTTGGAGGAACACATTAATAATAATCATGGGGCCTAACAAAAGGTTGAAAATATCTGTTCATGATGATAACAACTTTATGAGTTCTGTGTGAATGATTGAAAGACACACTATCTATTCAGAAGTCATGGAGATGGAGTCATTATTGACAAGCTCACTATTGATTAAGGTTAAAACTCACTGAGTTGCTGATGTTACAGAAACAAAATCTCAACCATTACAAGATTACCAGAAACAGCCTCCAAAAAAGGTTGCCATAACTCAGCTATATCTTAATGTGTTCTGTATGAGAGTGTCTGCTATATACATGCACAAAATATCTTATATTATTTGGTAATAATTATCAAAGTTACTGCACTAACTCAAGCACTAAGTAACAAATTATCCGCCATCACAAAAGGAGAAAAATGGAGAAACATTATGGTGTAATTTAAAAATGACCCTGAAAGGATATGAGGTATAGACAAACTTGAAATGTTAACTTTCTGAAACTTGACATGACTGAAAATATATACTGTTTTAGACTGATACTGTTATTTTGTATTTTGCTAGTCTATCAGTTCGCATGAATTAATGTGGTTTACATATTGTTGAAAGTAAAATCTTTTAAAATATAGTATGTCTATAGCTTTCAGATTTCCCATAATAGTGACAGAAAAAGGAGGGATAGAGTAAAGGACAACCATGTTTATCATCTGAATTTAGAGGCAATACATTGAGTATATTATTAGTCACCAGGATATGTAAAAATAAGACCTGTGAAATATTGCAGACTCCTTCCACTAGGGTTTGAACAGTGACTTCAGTAGCTGTCACTGGCATATGGGGGGGGGGGGGGGCAGGGGGAACAAATGACCAATACCACAATGTACATGATTCAAGTTTAAGTATACATATTTTGTGGAGTGTGTGTGTACAGAAATTGGTTTGCTGAGGATAGCCTCCTTATTTTTCTTGTATTTCATATTTCTAAGCACTGTTTTCTGTAAATTACTTTCCAAAGTTTAAAAATGATTGAAGTTATTTAGGAAAACACACCAAAATTTCAAATAGTTAATGAATGGATTTAGGAGTAATATTAAAGGACTCACAGAACACCTCTTTTCATAGGAATCCTTTAATTTTCTGAGTTACAAAAATATCGCATTCCGGTATTCTTAAGATTGCTAACTCTTAAGTAACTAGCTCCGGAAATCATTTTTTTCATTTCTGCATACCCTCATCGATTACTATTTGGAAGCTGATTGGTAATATTCAAGGCAACAGTTTTGTTAAACTTTATAAACTTTGTATCACCCAGAGGTGTGAGGGGGAAGGAAATACAGAAACAGATTTTACAGCCAGAATGATTGACAGAGCCCCTCAAACTACAAATGATGTTATAGAATTTGAAATGCGGCTCTGTAGTTAAATTTGTACCGCAGAAACTGAAATGCTGTCTTCCTGTTGTTATCAAGTATCAGGTCAAGGGATATAAACTGTACCAGGTAATTTATTTTGCCGTTCAGAGAGCCATTAAGTTCCTCCCAGAATATGTGATTGACATCCCTGGAGGTGAAAGGCTAAAAGAACCATATGGCAACATGTTGCATTCCGTATGCTATCTGCCCATCCGTGCTTAAGCTGCCATTAGCAACATCTGTACCTTACGGAAATCCAGCTGCGCCGACGCCGGCTGACGGAATTGTATTTGGGGAGGAAATCTAGCTTAGCGCCATTAACTTGAGACTTAGAGTCTATCTACCAGGACGGATGGAAGCTTTCACAATTAGACGAGACGACACACATGCTTTATTAAAGTTTAATTTTGAACTCCCAATTAGCGAAACTGCATTACAAATCGATCGCAATTTCCTAGAAGGCACAGCAAGTTCTCTGCCTGCTTGCCACGTGCGAGAGGCTCCAGAGCGAGCTTTCCCAGCTCTCGGCAGTGAAAGGGGAGGGTTCAGAGCCGGTCTCCGCGTCCCTGGAAGTCCCCCAAAATCCTCGCCAGCCCCTCCTTCCGCAAGGTGGGGGCGTAAAAGGACAGATCCCGCGGGAGGGGGGTGGGGTGAGATAGGAGAACTCCAATGTCCCGGGCTGCGGGAGGGAGGCTTGGGGTGGGAGTGGACCAGGGAGGGACGGCGGGAGGCGGCGGGGGTGGGGGCTCCTCTATCATCTGGGCCTCTTGGGAGGAGCCACATCTAGTCAGTCACGCAGAAGTTTCTCTTTCGCTCTTGGCGCTAAACACCCAATTGGCTTCCTGCGCGCTGGCCAGGGGGCGGGGGAGCGGGGCCACTGGAGTCCCAGAAGAGCTGCCCCGCGTTCGCACCCACCCCAGATCCCCTCCCCCACCCCGAACAAAGCCCGGCTCTGGGTCCAGGATACTTTACCTGCCCGGCGCTCCCGGCCCCTCGGTCTCCGCATCCCCCGCTGGCTGCGCCTTGTGTGGGTCCCGCTCCCCTGGACGCACAAAGTGGTTGCCCCCGGCCGGCTAAATTCCCCCCTTCTCACCAAGTAGAGCGGAAGACAGGGGAGACGGGGTAGTGGAAGCGAAGGCTGGGCCAAAGGCACTTACTGATAAAAACAAAAACAAAACAAACACATAAAAAAGAGCAGCTGGCGGGGGCCGGTCCTGGCCAGGGGCAGAAAAGGCCGGCCACCTTTCGGGGGGCCGCGGGCGGGAGGGAGGGGGGTCGTGGAGCGGCCACCAGCCCCCCTCCCTCGGCCCCCAGCGGCGGCGGCAGCTGCACACACAGAAGCCCATTGTCACCGGCGCCCGACGCGCAGCCCCGCGGACTCGGCCCCGCGGCCAAGCGCGTCAGCGGCCCCGTCAGCCGGGCCGGGCTCCGTGACGCGCGCGCAGCCCGCTCTATAAATAACCCGCCACCAGGCGGCTCGGGCGGCTTTCCAGTGACGCCCGGGCGCGGCGTGGGAGGAGGAGGGCGAAGGGAACAATAAAAACGCCCGCCGGCCTCCCCAGCCTCCCTCCGCCCTCCCACGGCCGCACCGCTCGGCCCCGCCAGGCGCGCCCCGCACGGATCCGCGAGCGAGTGGAAGGACCGAGCCGAGCCGGGGTCTGCCCATCCTGGTGGAACACGCGAGGGTCGGGACCCAGAGGGCTTACTGCCACCCCGGGAACGGGAGGGGCGGGGAACTTGGCGACGAGTTGAACGTGGGTCGCTGTGTTTACGCTCGCTCCGTGATTTAGACCTCTGGATGCTTTCTGTGCTCTCCCACACGCTTTCTAGTACAGGTCGGCTGAGTGTGTGGTCGTAAATTCTCTGTTCAAAACCAAAAACGTGCAACTCAACTGTCCTGATCTAGCATATTTTAAAGTATATGCGTGTGTTTGCATCTCATGGGGTTCCGAATACATCCCACCACTATATCTGGACCGTATCCTTCCTTTCCTCAAATCCCACCTGAATTGTTTGTCTAGGTTTTTGCAGGGCTAGGCCCACGCTACTCCTTCAACTAGGGGAGTTTTGTCGAGGGTGCCTGCTAGCAGCAGCGTGGGTGTGGGTTCCAGGACTCGCTGTCAGTCCCACAGCATGTTGCTTGTCTTTTGGCCCTTAGCTTAGGCCTTGAAGATAGCACACTAGATTTTTCCCGAAGTCTACGGTATTTAAACTGTTCTAGACTTTCATTAAGGCTGCCATTAAAAGGCGCTTTCTCTATAGGTAAATTTGTTGTGGGGACTTTGTGTTCTAGCTCCGGTACTTTGGCCTTTCTGCCCCACACCCTGACACTTCTCCTGCCTATTAAGGTGCTCATACAACTGGGAGTAGTCAGTGTTCTTGGGAGCATCAATGAATACACTAGTGAAATAATCTCTCCTCCTGAGCAAAATGTCTCAGCTATAGGAACTCCAGATTTTCTGGGATGCTGATATATAATTGCCCATGCAAGCAGAGTTCTGAAGTGATCTGGCTTGGATAGAGGAAATGAAAAGGCTGGGGAAATGGTTCACTCTCTCCTCAATCAACACACAGAATGGTATAGTGAAGGGTTCACTGAGCTGGGAGTTGGAAGACTAGGGAGTTTGGGTTTTAATTACATCTTCATTGTACCTCTATGCCACCTCGAAGAAATCACAGCCTCTCTCTGCCTCAGTTTCACCATCTTCAAAAGGAAGGACCGGTGGTTTCTAAGCCCTTTTGAACACTAACATTTCAGGATGCCAAAGGACATAATTGTGTTCTGGTATGAAATGACTAATATGAGCACCCAGTGTCTCATGGGGAAAGGATAACCAAATGTAGAATAATTCAGCTCCTAACAATTTATTATTTGTACATTTTTAGAAAAAAAAAATATATTAGGGCACATTCAGAAAAAGAATGAATTCAACTAAAACTATTTGCTTCATTTACATGACAGCAGACATAATTACAGTGTGATGATCATCCTAGGCCCTTTCCAACACCATGTTCTTTTATGTGAAGGAATGAATGAAATATAGGTAGCAAAATGTACTAGGACCATTTTCTCTCCTTTCGCCCTCATTCTGGCTTGTGTGATCTTTAGGAAGAAGTTTTCAGTTGAAAGACACTAAAGTGTTTATCAGTGAGCGGCATTTGTGGGACAGGCAAGTCTTCTGATTGAACTTCTTCAAAGTCAGAATCTGCTTCATTCTCCTGTCTCCAGGTTGGTGAAGGCAGAAAACATAAAAGCGGCAGAAACACATTTAGAGCCAAAACATTTGCTTCACATAGACACTAACAAAGTGTGATCACAACTAAAAGTTAACCAATGTTTTCCCGGTTCCAAAAGCACATCTGTCTGCCTTTTCCATAAAATGTTTGATATCTCTAATTTCATCTTAAAGTTTCTTCTTCTGTAACTTAGAGATATTTTTCTTTCACTGCTACTTTCCTCACACTTTCAGCTTCTCACATAGTTTTAAATCAAAACATCTTCTTACTTCTTATCCTTTTTTCATGTGGTCAGTTCCATTTGCCATAATCCTTACCCTTAAATGTTTAACAGAATAAGAATTAGAGTATATAAGCAAAAATCGAAACATGCCCAGTTTTAGAGTGGGAAACAAAGCTTGCTCTAGGACCAATAGAAACATAGTGAAAAAAAATTTTTCTTCAAAACAAAACCATCATGCTAAAATTTGTGAAATAAGAGACTGAAAATATGGGAAATTTTTTATTTGGGTCTCCTTGATAGCATATAGCTTATTACAATTTTTCAAACATAGTGACGGTTTTAAAATGTGGACATTTCTTAATATTTTCAAAGTTTCTGTCTACCTGAGGTTAAATCCTTTGAAAAGACTCCTCTACAGTAACAGTATTGAAAAATTTATTAAAGAAACTACTGTGCACTCTTGCCTTATTACTCAGTTAATCCTGATCTATATTTAGAGAGTGGTGCCAGCCAGGTTGAGGCTTCAAAGGAATGAGCGCAAATATTTGCCATGTCCTGTGCAGTATAGTTTTGGTGATAGAAAATTCATTTTGGAAAATATCAAATGGATAAATAGAAGGTTAACAAGAAAAGCGGTGAGAAATTCTCAGTATTCCAAATGAAATGAAAGGAACGACGACCAAGATTAGTTACAAAACTAGTAGCATCCTGCATTTAAAAAGCCAAGTAACTAAGGCTTCTTAAAAGAAATTAAATTCAGCAAAATTAACAAGTCTTCAAGGTCAATTCAGAATATGGACATACAAACATAACTGCTCCTTCTGATAGGTTGTCCTGATTTTAATGATTCATCCCCCAACTGCACAGACTTCAATAACTCATTGCAAACAACTTTGATCTTGAAGTATAAATTATAACATCAAACCAAGATTTGTTAAAGTGAATTAAAAAAAAAAAAATTCTTTGTGAGGGTTCAAAGTCCTAGTTTGAGCCTGACTCCATGCATCCTATTACAAGGCATTATTGGGTGATAAACATGGAAAAACTCTATTATTTCTCAATTTTCTTTTGCTAGACATTCTTGTTTTAAATATGCTATTTTTAAAATGTTGATAAAGGGCTCAGTCCTCAGCAAAGCAGAAAGAAACCCAACAAATTTTTAAAAATCAATTTTCCATGAACACAGTATTCAAAACTGTAAACCAAAAATAGTATACACTTTCCTGTTCATTAAACAGAACAGAGCTAATACTTAGCAGAGAGTGATACATAAATTCCTCGCTAAAAGGGTGGCAACTGATACCTGTCAAGGCTTAATTTCCATCACACATCTTCTAAGGCCCACTCATTCACCAGCTTACCTACCAGTGGTTCCTCTGCCTCTTCATATCTTAGAGAAGAGAAGGGAAAATAATTTTTTTTTAAACTTTTTGTGTTAATAATTTGAAATATCGTGTATGTGAATTCTTGGGATAATATTCTGAAATCTAAATTGTACTACACTCTTTTTCTCCTTCTATTCCCTGCTACCGCTTCTCCATACCTATAAGCAGTCTCCTGCTAGAAGTTCATTGTCTCAAGAAGAGACAATAAAGGGACAGGGGAAAACAAAAGTGGTCTATAAGTATTTCTGGCTTTGCTTTATAAAATCCTAAATTCTCAGGGAAAGGGGTTATGGGACATAGCTTAAGTATTTGAAGAAGCTTCAGATTAAAAAATAAATAAAGGGTATTCCTGAAACTGGAAGGAGGAACCCCATGGGCACATAGAAGGGGAGAGAGAAACAGAGAATGAACAATGAACCTGATGCTGGAAGTGTTGCCCAAGAAGAGACCCAGGGTAGATTTGGCAAAGGAGTCCTGCGAGGTCAGGTTCCAGCATCCAGGTATGTCATGGGAGATGAATCATCACACAAGCACTGCCTAGACCTCAGTCATCTGTATCAGGGATTGCATTAGTTCTTCCTTCCTTTGACCAGTCAGCACCCCAGGTAGCCACAGTGACTGGTTAGGACTTTTATGGGAGCCCCCAGGAAGGATCTCTTCCATATTTTGTTCTCTGTCCTTGAGCGTGGAAAGATGTAAACTGTCTCCACAGGCAAGAAAGAGTCTGCTAGAGAATACAGTCAACCCAGAGCAAGTGCATCGTAGGGATGGCAAAGGAGAAACTGGGTATTGATGATATTTGAGCCTGTATCAAGCTGTTCTTGGAACTAGACCTATCACCTGATTCTCAAATTTTCTGAGTAAAGCAGTTCTCTTGTCATTAAAGTCAATTTGGATGGAATTTTCTGCTATTTGCATTGGAAAGAGCCTTAGCTGATACACTTGTCCCTGATACCTGTTCAAGGCCTTTGCACTGGAGCATAATAGGTACAGGATATACTGATGACTATTATTGATGCATACAATATCAATTTATTATGCTACTGGGCAGGGGAGGGGGATTTATATTATCACGTAGGAAGTGGCGTGTTAAAACCAAATGCGAGTGCCAATTTTTGCTTAAACCTCCAGGGAGGATGACACTCTTCTTGCCACAGAGACATTAAAACCCTCCTGTCACTACAACAGAAAATTCACCGGTCAAAGCTGGAGATATAAAACACAGCATGTGGGGCTTGTGTATCGCCCACCTCTTTATTTATTGCCACACTCTGCTACCAACTTCCAGTCCTAGTCAACTAATAAATAGTTCCCCAAATGGCCCAGGCTGTTTCTTGTATTAGTACTTTCGCATTAGCTCTCAGGCTGCAATGAGCTTCCCATACTGCCTACCACTCAATCCTCAGCTCGGATGCCCCAGCCTCTGTGAATTTTCACTTGACATCGACACTGCCCTGCTCCTCATTGCTCCCACCCACAGACTCTAAAATTGATCACTTACTTGTCACACTATATACGTCCTTCTACTGTGACCTATATGCAAGTTTTAATTTTCTCTATCTCCCCTACTAGACTGAGCTCCAAGAGGGCTGGAATTATCACCAATTCCTCCTGGAACTTTTAAGATCTGGCTGTTAGGCTATCTATTATTATTTGTGAATAGTAAAAATTGAATACATGAAATGACTAAATGTGGGAGCAGAAAGAATCATGCATTTTTATAGCTGAGACCTTAGAGTTAATTTAATACTGGTAGATCAAATATTTACCACAATAACAGGAATAGCAAAGGTATAAATTCTGAGAATAGAATGTTAAGTTACATCAGAACTCATCATATGATAGCATTCTTTATATTATTCTTGCACAGACATAGCAATATATTACAAAGTTTAAAAATCCTCATTTTAAAATTTGGCTATCTTCCTTCTCTCTTTGAAACTGAAAATGTTTCACCCAGCTAGCGTGGCTCAGTGGTTGAGCATTGACCCATGCATCAGAAGACCGCCAGTTTGATTCCCAGTCAGGGCACATGCCCAGGTTGTGGGCTCATCCCCATTAGGGACATGCAGGAGGCAGCTATTTGATGTTCTCTCTCATTGATGTTTCTACCCCTCTCTCCCTCTCCCTTCCTCTCTCTTGAAAATAAATAGAGAAAAAAAATTTTTTAATAAACTTAAAATGTTTTTTCTTTTCCCTTTAAGTATTTTATTCTTATGCATGTCTGTTTGTTCCCCAGACCTCCACAGTACACAAAACATTGTGGATAATATGTATGTATGGTATTTTATTATAGACAG